>NC_072860.1:22651706-23282956 GCF_028858705.1 Grus americana
TTCTGTTCTCTGAGGGTGTATTATACATCTCTTGTCAAGTTGTTGCTGAGATACCATGTTATCCAAGTGCTTATATTGTGATTTATAAAAGAAAAAGGAAGGATTCTGCATGTATTATCAGGGATTGCCTACCCACTCCTTTGCTACTTGCACCTACTGTTTACAGCAGTGTTCCAGCACACCCAGGTACGAGGGCTGCCAGCGTCTCAGTGGCTGTATCTACCCCTGGAGTTCGTAACTCAGGCAGCAGCAACTGCCTGATTTAATGCTGCATAAGGGTTGGGCAACTTCAGCGTATGCAGTTTTACTTATCCAAATAATGTTTTTTGGACAAACACAGAAAGACATCCCTGCAAAGAAGCTCAAAATGCTTGGAAAGTTAATTAGTACTGCAACAATAGAGACCACCCAGCCCCATTAAGGGAAAACACTTTGATCAAAAAAAAAAAACTCCACAAGCCAACAACAAAGTTATAAGAAGCAAACTGATACCAAAGATACCAAAATCAGAAACTTAAAGAAAATCAACCAAAGAAAACAACAAAAAAACTCCACCAAAGCTTCCCAACCCCACCACTGTTTTTCTTCCTTTTAAATCCACACTAGCATCACAGCTGGAACATTCCCCTAAAAACTATCAAGTATATGGTGCATTTTGCATGACTCGCAGAAGCTGCGGTCACAATACTTTGGCATGCCAGAAGGGAAGTTTTACTGTATTGAGCATACAGACCCGTGTCCACTAGGTTTCTTATTCAATTGAATAGCAAAGCAGGTGAAATTTAGCTTATATACGGGATGAACATTAGATGTGTCTAAGAAAAAGGGCAAAGACACTTCCTCACAAATATGAGTAATACATTTACACACAATCATTTACTAAAAATAAAGAGAAAGGTTAGGAATGAGAGAGCAGTTGGACTTGATAATCTTAAAGGTCTTTTCTACCATTCTATGAAGTAAAGGAGAAAGGTGCTACACCTAGCTATTGCAAAAGGTGGAATGAAAAGGAATAACTCTGGAAACAATGATTTACCTGTGTGCCTTAGAATTGCTTCTATCTCAAGGCTGATAATACAGCATTTCTGACTTCAAACACACTCTTCAATCATGAATACAGATCATTAACACCAAATAATTAATGCCATGAGTTCTGTAATATTAGATGTATAAATTACTTCCTCCATGACAATGACTCATATCATCAGAAGCAGACTGAAGTGTATCAGGATGCTGTCTTTTTTTTTTAATGAAGTGACCAGCCCAATGTGAAGATATTGGTTTCTTTCTCAGTTCCATAATTCCAGAAATAGCTCCAGGCATCAGAGGAACCGTTCCTCCTTGCTCTGCAGTCTGCCAGTGACTGTGCAGTGACTCCTACACGGGCAGGGATCCTGCACAGTGTTGCACCTATTTTCTTTGGGAAGGAAGAAAGCAGAAACAAGCCCTGAGTTTAGGTGGTCCACACTACAGATGCCAGAAAGAAGCATTTTGCTTCCTTATCTAGTCGTCATATAAGCCAAGTATATAAGGACACACACTGTTAGACTGTTACACTACTGTTCAAACATTATGGAGACTGTATCATATTGTCCTCTAGAAAAGGATAGCAGCACCCCAGTCTATTGGAACCATGTTAACTAATTCAAAGTTCCTCCCTCTCTCTCACACACACAATCAGTAAAAATACCTTAAAAAAACTGGCAATGAAAGTACCTGTACAATATAATCTTCTAATAACAAGTGATCTTACTGCCTTAGGCAGTCTTGAACAACAAGAGCTGAACTGCTGAGTAACCATGATCAATAATACATCAACAAAGATGCGGTAGATCTTTAAAATCCATAGTGCTTATTTGAAAGGGGTTTGGGGGTCATCAAAAGCAACATGACCCAAATTGTATTTACTTCTCTCTGAATTAATCTGAAAGTGACTTCGATATTTACTGACTTCATTTTTATCATTTTTGGCCACTAAATGGACTATTATTAGAAAAAATCAAGTTAGTAATTGTATTTCTCGTTGCTATTATACACACACTACACTCTTACAGCTCTTTGTACGCTCTCCTCATCTTTCACCACTGGAAAATACACCATCAAAAATTGTTCAGTTTTGCTGAAACTTCTTGGCACCATAAAACGACACAACTTGAATGTTTGCAAACTCCTATCGCTAAAATAAGGAACATCACATGAGTCTAAAGGCCTGGTAGCAACTATTGCTCATCCCCTTGCTGTAGGGGTATTGCACTGTAGTCCTTCAAGGAGACAGCAAAGGAGATGAGCCTAGAACAACTACGTCTAAATAAAAGAGGAGTTTTGACAGAGTTAAACTCCTTTTAATACACCTGTAAGTCACGCATCTCTCACGTCCCAAGTATTCTCTGCTATCATTCACTTCAACAGGAGGCATCAGGACTCAGCAGAATTCAGCTTAAAGTTCTAACAGCAAGTGGCACATCAAGAGCATATTACACTCCATCACTGGGATTTTGAAATGCTGAGCATTTTTTAATATAGCACCCCAGGTGTTTGCTGCTTAAAACATACTCTACATGAGCATCTGCAGATGGCATGTCAACAGGGAGCCATCTAGATTCAAATGCACTAGCATTCACTTTGGGACCCCATGCTGGGACCCTGAACAAAAACAACAAAAAAACCACCCCAACCCAACAACAACCCACAAACCAAACAACAATCACGAACAACAAAAAAGTGGGGAAATAAAGAGAGAAAAAAAAAGACAGACAAATCCCACAACACAGTGGATTAAGCCAGTGTGAAATGTTCTCATGTCCAGCAAATACAGGACCTGGTCTTGCGGTCCTTATGCAAGTAAATCACCCCAATGAAAATAAACAAGAGAGGCAATTCTAGCAGTCTACCACAAAGGTAATATTCTCCCTGGGTAACTCAACCATGAATAATTCAGCGTAGGTTAAGCTCAAGTAAGACCATTACTAACTGTTTTCATGTATGGAGGATTGATTTTCTTTCAGTATGAAAGGAGACTCTGGTTGCAGTGCTTCTAAAATGAAGATATAGCACACACTGTTGATTTGATTGAAGCGTGCTGCAGATGATATATCCACGTTTTGCCTCATACCACATGGGAGGGCGGGGAGGGGAACCTTCTCCATTGCAGTTTTGCAGAATTATGTACTGCATAGCAAAAATTAGTTAAACGTGACAGATCTAAAGAGGAACATAAGCAGCAAGGAAAAATTGTACAGGTATTTCCTGCTCCTATAAGCTAATTGCAACATTTAGAGGCTCTAATTCCAGCCACAGATTGTTCAGCCTACAAACAACACTAATACAACCAAAAGTATCAAATAGTCAATAATTGTTAGTAATTTATACACAGGCTGCACAGCCAGGAGACACGCGATGAATAAATGGCACATAAATCGAGACCTATATGTGAGCAGAACACCAATTGTATTTGACAGACATATGTAAAGCACTGCCTACAGAAAGGCTTATATTCAGAGATTTACAAGAACAAATACAGAACACCACACTGTATAGATTATGTTGCATTTCTGTATCTCAGAAAGACAACTACATTATGGAAAAGGAAAGCTGTTTTTTGTCAGCTATAGATAAGAATCTTCTCTATATAACTACAAAGTAAGCATCAATGGCAGATTTTGATTCTCATTTGTCACTTAAAAACACTTTGGAAGAAAAACAGCTCTAGAAGAATATGAAAGATGAAAATAAATTAGTTGTTCATTTTCCATGAGACCTTAACAGTCATTTAATAGCATGAAAACATTTCAAATCTAGGACTATTACACTCTACTGTGACACTCTAGACAGTAAAAGCCATCCTACCCACAGGCATCATCACTTAATTTAATAACAATCTAAAATTAAGATAAATCGACTCTCTAAATGCTTGAAAAAGATTATTAGAATGAACCATGATGGAAGAAATCACTTGCTTGAAAACTGTTTAAATAATTTGCATTATTACTGTTCACTTTCAAGAGTTACTTCATGAAAGATTATCCAGATATTTCTAGCATGAAGTAATTGTTTATATCTGCAGCTGTCCTGTAGTCACATATTCCTTTAAAAAAATTAATGAGCATTGCTATAAGTATTGCTTGCCACCGCTCAAAAATGGGAATAGTTCTTGCATGTTAAAATGCATAACATTTAAAAAAACACTTCAAGATGAACCTGGAATGACTTGTCAGTGAATAACGATTGTTGAGAATTAAATTTACTCTACCCTTTAGACAGTAGTTTTATATAGAATGTAGTCCCAGTACTTTTTTTGTTCCTAGATATTACCTATATCAAATCCTCTATTAAAAACAAGCAATTCTTTCAAAAAAAAAAAAAAAAAAGGAGGGAATAGCATCTACCACAGAGGATCACTAGTTTGAGAACTGTCTTGCCTAGTTTCATCACTATCATTGGAATATGCCATAAGGACTAGTCTTAATTTATCTTTACGTGCAAAACCCTCATTGCATGAGAGGTAAATTAGAAGTCTTCCAAGGCTCATTTACTGTCTGCAGACAACATTTAGTACAATGTTATTAGAAGCCAAGTTCAGCATTTCCACAGTAAGTTTTACTGATACTGAACAAAAAATTAGTGTTTTGATACAGAAGTCTGTTCTGAAAACAGACTATAGAAATGCCAATATTGAAAACAATGTTTATTGTTGCTCTATATTGCAGCCATGTCAGGTACATAGTATACACGTCACATCTACAGCATGGTTCTTTTGAGCGTCAGCCCTGCGAATGAGTTCTAGTTTACCCTGTTTGCGCATCATTATACAGTTCAGAAGTTTTATGCTTTTCCTTACGCTTCTGCGGCACCAAGGGTTTCACTGGAGTTACTCCTCAGGCTACAACCAGTAAGGCATGAAAACACTGGAGTCCTGCAGCCTACTGAGATGCACAAAGTTAGCTTTACAAAGATGCGGGGGACTGAACTGAAGCCTAACTATGACAAAAGTGGGGAAAAACAACCCTCAGTTTTTTCAAGATTCTTTTGTAGAGGTTTTTAAGAGGGGAAAACTGTACTGTCTCACCAACTCATTTCTCATCTTGCTAATGCAACTGAAAACCCAAGTTTGCTAAGCTAGAAGAAACCAATCTTGATCCAGTCCTAATAACAGATAACATACAGAAGTAAAGAAACCAGCTGAAAGATTCCTATAAGCTTCAAAACGCTTTGGATCAAGCACATAGCAATTTTGCTTTGCTTTTCTAGACAAACTTGATCATACTAGCCATCCTCCATTGAGGAAACTCTTGGAATGTAGATAAGACCTACAGAGTTATGTAAATTACTGGGATGGCATTGTTTCATGATCTAAAATTGCATTGTTTGGTTAAAACAGAGGTGGACTATCTACCTGAACGCACATTCACAGATTCAATACATTTTTTTGCATATCATTTGAGCTAAATATGCACAAGAACATTTCAGTCAACTTTGCTAGTTCAACTACTTCAAATTGATTAACAGTTTTAAAGGTAAAAGAGTGGGCAGCATGCCATTTCTCACATCTCTTTTTCCTATTCTTCCTGCTATTTCCCTATGGAAATACAAACAAATAATAAATCCTAGCCAGAAAAACAAACTTCAAACATTTCTTTTCATACCTTACACATTGTTATAGCTTTATTTTGTCATTGTTTTTTAAATGAATGAAAATATATTTAATATAAAGCACTGGGAAATTTACATTTCATTTTTATTACATTCAGGCATAACTGTGATGGTGCAAAATGGACATAAATTAGACAATACATACTAGGCAACACACTAAAATATGATACATAATAAAAATCGGTCAGTACTTGTCTTCTGTTTGGCTGCTGAAACAGAAAATATCCTGTCCTATCTGTACTCTGGGAAAGAATTCTACAGAAAAAGCTCCTTGACAAAACTAAATATTATGATTTCATTTATTTGATGTGAATACAATATACATATTTGCATGTTAATTCAGTGATAAGTTTTCTAGGGTAAGATTTATGCACTTCCTGTCATACTTCTCTATTTCTCTATAAACCATTTCTTGGTAAGAAATTAAAGATCAGAATTTTGTATTTCTCATTTAGCCTTTTAAGGTACACCCTTCCATTTTTAAGAATGTTAATTCATGAATGTATACAAGGTCATGAAAATTAACATTAAAATCCTCCATCCAATAGAAAGTGTCTTTGGTAATTGAACCAAAGAAAAGAGATCTTTGGTTTGGGCAGTACTATCTCCATAGTCATTGGCTGAATACCTCCTGAACATGTATCAATTTATTTTCACAGCAGTCCTGTCAGGTAAAAAAAGCATGTTTATCTCAGGAGGGTGAGCCAGAGTGGCTGAGACAAGGTAATCACTCTGTGCCTCTCTGCTGCTGAAAGGGGAAGAAGGTCTTGTTCCCCACCCTGCCTCCAGCCTCACCCTGCCTCTGGCATCATTTGCTCTTCTTGATTCCACTCACAGACCCAGCAGAAAATTATCCATCTCTTTGCAAGTTGGGTTGTTTTTTTAGGGGTTTGGGGTTTTTTTGGTTGGGGTTTGGGGGTTTTTTTGGCTTAAGTTGAACCAACTCCAGGCTAGGTAGAGATAAAAGCTACAGCTGACACCAGCTGTGCAGATAAGCCCAGAGAGCAAGGGTGGAGGAATGAAGATGGAGGAGAAAATGGAATATTCCCTTTAGCTGCAGTAAGATCAGCTTGAGCTCATGCAACAACTTTGAAATGTCACCTGTGGAAAACCGAGATAAAGAGCATTAAGAAAAGTTCCAGCTCAAACCAGACTAAAAGCCAATGTCAAACACAGTGAGCCTGGAGAAACAGTCCTTCCCTGGATCTTTTGAGGGTGTGAAGTGCTTCAGCTAACATTGGGGGTAAAGCTAACCATATTTACCTACAGCGAAATGTATAGGCAGCCACCGAGCAAAGATCCGAGCCGTGTTGTTTATTGCAAATAAATGGATATAGAAATGGCAGCAGCTATAGATAAGTGACATATTTAGGATGGGCAGGGGAGTTTGAAACATCATTTTGAATTGTGAAATTGCATCCAATTGCATATCGTGCTCATGATTAGGTTTTTTATTTTAAACCTTAGATGCATTTTGAAGTTTGCCAAACAATACTGTAAACAAATTTTTTCAAAATGCATACCATCTTTTGCTTTGAAAACAGGCTACAGTGGATGATGAAAAACACTAAACCACTCTTTCAATAAGGAGTCTCAAGAAAATAGATATTTGTAAGCAACAGGAAAGCTTCTAAATGATGAATACAGGTACATTTGCAAATCCTTCCCAGGGGACCACACAGTTTAAAGAAATACCTTAAATTTTATTTTGCTTTTAATTTAGTAGTTCAAATCTAGCCTAAGCTGAGAGTGGAGGCAAATAGCTATTACTATCTGCTGGCTGCTGGGCAGCCTATGCAAGACTGAGCTGTTAGTTTTAGACCTGTTCCTATTAGATAAATTCTCACTTTGTAAAATCACCTCTGTAACCAAAAACCTTCATCAGCAATCTCAGTGTCCTCTGTGCATGGAAATAGAGATACACAAAAACTTATTACCGATAAATTAGCTAGTTCTTTCCTGTCAGAGCAGGAATGGGGTTACCGCTGCTGAACTATATATTGCAGTTACGCCAGACCTATTCCTAAAGTATTGGTGTTTTGTCTAGGGGCTTCTACACACTGAGAAACAGTCTTTTGCGTTATTTCCCAGGGGCCCAGATCTAAGTGTAGTAGAGGATTTCACAATTAGTCTATTTTCTCATGAGATGCAGCCTAAATTTTTCTTCCTCTTAACTCAATCACATTTTTCCAACTTAAATTCTCTTCTGCTCTACATAATTCTTTCTTCTTCTGTTGTCTGAATCATAGCAGTTAAGTTTATAATGCTTCTTCTTCCCCCCCCGTACATTAAAAAAACAAGATGTTTTTTGAGTTTTCTTCCAGATCTTTTGGGTTTTGGGGGGTGAGGTTTTTGGTGCTGGTGGTTTTGTCATCTTATCCCAACTTCACAAATCATTTCCTTTCCACATCTCTTATCTCCCCAGACTCCACCAGATCACATGACAGACTGACCCTCGAGATGGATGCTGGGGCAGGGGATGGAGAAGCCATAACCCCCGCTGCAGGACTGTAGCATGGCTTCCACTAACAGATGACGTACACTAAGCCCAGAGCCAAGGCAAGCTCCAACGCTTGCACAGTGTGCCAATGTGGGAGACTTTGGTACAACACCAGAAGGAAAGGGGAAGAGAAACAAATTTGTTCATCACTGCAAGCATGAAGCTAGACAAGTCCACTGAGTTCTTCTAGCTTGAGAGAAGAACTAGGTCCTTGGCACGGCCTGTTCTTCCTTTTTTCTTACAATATTGCTTCATGACAACTGTGTGGTAATAGTTTCTCAATTTGCTGTTTGAATAGAGCTGTGCTTTCCACCATGGTCTGTGCTGTGCACTGTGCTCAAGCACCAGGACTCAGGGAGGTCCTCCTGAAGCCTCCGAGACCATTCCAGACCCCTTCCCCATCCTCCTCTCTGAGCTGTGCCTCAGGCACTCCATGAAAATTAGCTCCAACCCTGATCTTAAAGGTGATCTGCAAAGGTTTTGCTGAAAATTAAAAGCTTGTTTGCGATCCCTTAGGAAGATTAAAGTACACAGCTTGTCTAAAATGGAATTACTGCAGTATTAAAATGAGATGTGAGGGACAGACTGCCAATTACTTTACACCTTCATTTGGGACACAGAGCTGTGGAAAAGGCAAGAGGTGACTCAGGGAGCCCTCGGCTCCCTCTGTTTCAGGGGCAGCCTGGAACCTGCTCCATCCCCACATAACGGCCCCATGCCAGGGGTGCTGGCCCACACCCCATCAATGGGGAGCAAAGGGGAGCCATTCCTGTCCCACCAGCCGCAGCCCCACAAAGCCCAGCATGAGCTACAGGCCCTGGCAGCATCCCTCCCCTCCCCCTGTACTTTCCTGCTTTCCCATTTCGGAGGCCGGGAGACAAGCCAGCATCCAGCCACCATGTCAGCACCATGCAGGCGTGAAGGACACTTGGTGGGACGGGCCTTCAGTTCCCCCCGCCCCCCGCAACAGACTGCTCTGATGGGTGGGAGGTGCCTCCAAAACACCCTGTCCCTAACTCATCACCTCCAGTGCTCCCCAAAAACACTTCCCAAAGACTTGCCTTTTCCCCACTTGCCTTGGAGAAACGATGGAACACAAGTCAGATCCCATCTGACCCACATCTGGAGCCTCTTCCTTCACTTCCCTCAGTTTTATTTCTTTTTTCCTCCCCTTTTAACTTTTTAAATTTAACCTGACTCGGCAATTTACAACATTCTTCACTGCTTTGCACCTTGCGGAGCCCCATCTGTGCGTGTGAAATGCTTCCAAATCCAAATGTTAGTGCTCTGGATGGCGGTTTAACTGCTGGAGTTTGAGGATTTGTGGTTTGGGGGAAGGGAAGGGCGCTCTGCCTCCCACAGAGGGGAAAACAAGCCTTTTCTATTAATTTTGGTTTCTCATTCTTAAGTATGAGATTTGATGGAAGGAAGGACATCTCTAAGAGGGTAATATATAGCTTAGTGGTAAAGGAACAGGGAAATACTGCTGAAGGAGGAATTACAACAGCAACACATGAGTTCAGCTGTTCACTGCCATTAACACAGCACGGGGCCTGAAAAAGAACAATTCAGACCCTGTCCTCTGCACATCTTGCAACAAATGGGAATCCAACAACCCTGTTACCACAGGCTGCCGCGGTCATGCGTTTCAGCATCTGTGGCGTGCACCCTGTGCCGTTCATCCCGTACCTCAACCCAAGTGCCCCGTACACAAGGCGTTATCTATCACGGGCCATTCGCTGAGGCGGCAGCAGCATGAAATCTGCTTTATGGTGTCTTTGCAAATGCAAAGTCAGCTGTAACATGACTGTAGCAGTCACCTTGTAGCACAGGGTTCTCCGTCTTCAGTTTTTCCATCTGTGAAATAGATCTAATTGAAAGGGAAGTTCAATTCCCTTTGAATTGAAGGGAACATATATATTTCTAAGTAGGGGCCAAAAAGGGAGTGAAAAATGTAGAAACTTCAGGCAAACATCATCATTCAGAAATGCTGATGTGGGATTGAAGCTCACTGCTGCGCTGTTCGGTGGTGATTACGACTGCCTTAGTCTGAAGCTCTCCAACTACCAGCACTGTTAAAGGACCAGCCTGAGTAAACCCCAAGCTCTGTGTCCCACAGCCACCCCTCCCAGTACTGCTGCTGCAAGAGGCAAGCGTACAAACACTCCCTCTGGCATAGAGGCTCATGCCCTGGCAGAGTGACTGGCTTTTAAAGTGCTGCGCATCCCATCAGCACAGTCTGAAGTAATACATGCATGGGGCAGGAGCCACCTTACCCCAAATAATACGTTGGAGAAGGGAATTCAGGGACATAGTTAAACTGTCAGCTTCATTTTTTTCCTAGTTTAGGATGAAAATCTGGATAAGTTGCATGGTCAGCTGTTGGCTTTTCTTTAAAGATCTCCCTACAAAACCTGTGGGAGTGCTATACCAACCACTAGTTTCAGCAATTCAAACTTGATATAGTTAGGGGAACTGTACGTGCTTGTCCTAATGAATATTTTCCCTGAGTCTGGGGAAAGTTAGGAAATCAGAGAATTGCAGAGAATGAGGGGGGAAATGGATTTACTGGATAAGCTGTAATTGTTTCAGACTTCACATGCTAGAGAAAATAAAGGTGGTTATGCCACTGTTTCCCTCACAAAACTAAACGTTCTTTACTTAAAGCCAATGCAAACTTTCAAAGTGAACTCTACCTGAACTACAGTAACTGTTTGTATGATGGTTAAAGTGATGCAACGTGGCATATTCTGAAACGTGCGTGTAATTTAGATTAATTGCACAGCATGCTGACCTTTTACAGCCTGCAGTGAGATTGTAGTTCTGTGGCAATACATAATACAGGGAGGCAGGAGAATCAAGTTCAGGGTGAGCCTAACAGCGACTTGAGCTTTCCAGCACATGTGGGTACCACTCATGACAACAAATTTCCTGGGTCCTCACTGATAAGCTGCAAGATCTGTCACTACTCATCATTCTCTGGAGTGAGCCATTTCAGCAGAAGGCTGACAAGAGCCTTTTGGTCCATTCTCACAGACGGAACAGTAATAATTAGGCATATCAAATTGATTAAAAATGAAAGCAATAGACATAAAACAGGTTCTACAGAACTCGCTTCAAAAACTGGTGGGGCTGGATCCTCATACTGTGTAAAAAGGCTCCACTGAATCAATAAATTCACTGATTTCTATCAGCTGACAACTGCCCCATTTAATTTAATGGCAAATTATCTCTTTTCTATAGATTTTTCTCTACTACTTATAATTATAGCTCTTTCTTGAATTTTACAGGATGATTTAATGATCAACCCTCTTCAGACCTTTTCTGGAAATTGTTCGACCCCTAATTTTGGAAAGCGAATAAATGCAAGACATTCAGAGCAGCTTTCAGACTAGTCACAAACCAAGAGTTACTATTTATTACTATATGATGTCCAAAAGCTGACATTCGCAGCCCAAAATTCCTTCGGGTAAACACAGGCAAACGTGAACTCAAGGAGAACGGCACTGGCCGTCAGGGAGATCCAGCTGGGTGCAGGAGTCTCCTTGTGCAGCTCAAATACCTGAGTCCACAGCTGACATTGCATCCCTTTTCAATACCAGCCAAATTTCTACAACATGTATTTAAAAGTTCAGAAGAAATATATGAGAAATCTTTAACAGATCGCCAAACGCATTCAGAGCTGCAGAAAAGTTTGGAATTTTGCTGCCAATATTGTTTTTAACTGGGACAGAAAGTGTTTTCCCCATTTGCTTATACAAGAAGAGATGGAGAATAATAAATTTTAGGACAGAACTTTAGTTGGGTTATATCAGTTGAATTACACTGATCTACTCAAAGGTAAGACGTAACTTCAAACAAAGCGTGGGAGTTAATTTCTAAATTATACTGCTAAATCTAAATAGAGAGCAGACCCTCCAAATACTGAGAAAAGTAGAAACTGTCTCTTCCAGTGAAGTTGCAGATTAATTTTTCATAAATTTAAGAGACATTGCTCAAGCTAGTGGGAGTTGCTTTGCAAAGAACTTCAGTGCATTTAAAACACTCTTAAAGACATTAACCTCCCACATTTTATGTTAGTGTTCCCTAGGTAACCTTGGGGCAGAAACACCTCATTCCATGGTGCACGTTCCCCCGAGATCACCCCAAGACAGCAATGGTGTTCAGACAACACCCTCCCTTTGCAACATCAGCAACATTAATCCACCTTTCCCCCAAGTAAAGCAGAATCCTCCGGTTACAAGTAGTTAGACACACTCGCACACAAAAAGAAGTGTTAAAAGAGCACATATAACTTAAAAAATAAACAAACCCTTCAGCAAGCTAAGGATAATTGTGTAGGCAGATGAAGATCGATGGTAAATCCCAGGGTGCTGAAGTAGTAATTAAAAATAAACAAACAGGAGATAAAAATAGAACTTAAGCAAAATATTTTCCCACAGGGGTTATAGAGCCGTCAAGCACCCTATCAAAAACAGAAGGAGACGAGCAAATTTCTTTCTATTTTAAGTAAAATGAGATTCATTCCCCTGTAGAAAGCAGGCTGCAACCCCCAATTAAGCCAATTATCAAAACCAGACTAAATTCCAATTTCTGGAAGATTTGTAAACACCCGTGATTACTGGAGAGATTCAGAGACAGCCTGCCTTTGATTCTGCAAAACTTGTTGGTATGACCCCCGCCACGTACACCCGCCACACCCTCCTCTGTCACCTAAAATACCGGGAGGAACAGGGTGCTGAACACCTTAGCCCTCCTCCTGTACCTTAGTTATTTAACACAAAATCAGAATGTAAGTTCAAGTGCCTTCTCCTTAAGTGACAGTCCCTTGAGAATGAGAGGGGTTATATCAGGGCACATCATCAAAAAACCACAAATAAGCTGGAAACCTTGCTTTAGGTTTCTCTTTTTCTGTACTTTGACAAGTGCAATGATCATAAATAGGTGATGCAAGGACTCAATAATTAATGTAAAGTGGACAAGTAACATACAGACCCACAAAAGGAGACTCCAGCACCGTCCATTAATGATCCTTGTGCGTATGGTCTTTGTATTTTGCCTTTTGAGAGTAAACTCAATTGAATTTCAAGTGCAAAATTCAGAAAGAAAATGGAGGGGATAAAACAATAAGGAAAATTAGTTTGCAGTTCTTTTTATGTTTGTGTATAATTTCTGATGCTTCGTTATAGATACAATGCTCTCTGCAGTTTTACTAAAACAGCTTTCATTAACAGCACACAGTAATTTAGAGTCTTAGAAGATACTAACTTGTAGCTAAGTTTATAAAACCAAGGTGTTTTATTTTTTCACTTGAGAAACTATGCACCGAGTCCAAAAAGCACACGCATATGCAGAGAGGGACAGACAAGTTCAGCATCTATGGTAGCCACCATTAGGCTATTTTGCTCTGTCTACATTTATTCTAATATTGTTCCAGTTAAGCTACAGTAATTACTATTCTATATCTTAAAGGTAAATCAGGTGCCCCAAGAAATAGCCCTGTTAAACAGCTGTGCTAAAACATCTTGGGCACCTTAGATGTGCCATAATTCAATTTTATGTATTGACAGTATCTTTTGCTTTCTGGACACTGGTTTTCACATAAAGCCCACCATAGATCTTAGGTGGAGTGTGACCAGCAACAGAGCGCTCTGGACCACAAGAAAGGAAGAGACATTTAGGACAGCAACAGCAGCGCTAACGGTAATTTGCAATCGAGCACCTTAATATCCAGTGCTTTCATGCTCTGGTCTGAGAAATCTGCTCAATATATACAGCTTCTCTTTAATGAGATCAGGGTTCTGAAATGAGCCAAACCTACCTACTGCTTAGCTGGCACTGAATTTACTAAAGTATTTTTTAGACTCATCTCTACTAAAAGTGCCTCGAAAAGTGCAAGCCTTACTGAGGTCAACGAGGGTAGGAATACTGAAGTCCTGTTCCCGAGTTCCTATATGCCCAAGAATATAGGGCATTTTTGCATCCAGTCAGTCCTTTCTGTATCAACAATAAAGTAGTTCTTCGCCACTGATTCGACAATAAAATACTTTGTGCTTTTTTTCATTATTGTTAGAACTAATGTTCTCAAATTCCTCTAAAATCACTTTGACCAAAAATGCATTTGTGATTGCAAAATGGGGGTAATGAGAACTGTTTTATCCTAAATATGAAAAAGTACCAGCGATCAAGCACAAATTGTTTCAGAATTGATGGAGGGTGGCTTTGCATAAGTATTGCTGAAAAGCCCAATCACCCGTGTTACAGAGAGCCAGCTGGTGAGCTTGGGGGGTGGCATTTCCCAGGAGGGCTCAGTGCTCTGCCATGGCTTACAGCCGTCCTGTCATCGGTGATGCTCTGCTGGATTTTAGCTATGGCCTTGGACCATGAGGCCAGAACCCAGAGAGGTAAAAAGGGTATTTAAAGAAGTTAGAAGTGTTCAAGTCAGCAGCAACTGATTTAATTTAGCTTATTTTTAGTCCTCAGGGACTACCCGACATCACATTCCCAGCCTCTAAGAATTGTCTTTGGGAACTTAGCCAAGAGAGGTGATATCCCAGAGGAAGGGCATGCAGCGATCGAAGCAACTCACAGTTGGAGGCTGGATTTGCAATACTGAATGCTTTCTTAAAAACAGGCACTGAGTTTTAGCTGTTGCAAATTATTTTTTTTGAAAGTGTTAATACAGAATTATTATGTTCTAAAAAAATCTGGGGTTAGTGGAAATACCCAAGTACAACCTGGAATAGGAAACAAAGGTAAAAGTAATCTCAGGCTCCAAAAGTTACACTAACCCGTGGAATCAGGAGAAACTAAATGCTGGTTACACGACAGCTTACTGCAGGACTTGTTGCATTTCCTCACTGCGTACATTGGCTTCGTCGAGAACCAAGACAGTACTGGTCTGCTCAAATATAGCATTTCATTGTCCTGTCAATGACAACGGTCCACAGAAACACTCCAGCTATCCACTAAGTTATAGGTTATTTCACTTGAATACGTGAATTGGGTTTTCTCTAGCTTGGGGATAACTGAAAACTCAAATCACTGAGCAGGTGGGATGTGCTTTTATTTCTTGTCATACAATTCTGTCATTTTACCCTCGGTCATTTAAGTTATTGAGAGGATTCAAAACAAGCGTGGAAAAAAATACCGCACCAATCCACATTGCGCAACTGCTAGTGTCAGGTATCTTGTCTGAATTAACATTCTCCAGACCAAAGGCGTCACTTTAAACCTCAGAGCAATATTTTCTATAATCTTTATGACACACTTGTATCCTTGTCCAAGTATGTAGCTACATATGAACTTGGCAACACAAAAAATTGGAGTAACATAGGGCTATATTAAATTATGCCTAATACAAGAGCAAGTGGCAGATGGTATTGTAGAGTATGCTGAGATACTGGTATTTATACAATAAGCATTAAAATAAACATGTCTAGATAAATGAGGTTATTTGCAGGTATGACGCACCTAACACTGAAATAAGTGTTTTTTTCAGGTTGTATGCATCATGCACAGGTTATTTTAGAGGCTGCATCTGTCAGATTGCGAGATTGATGTGACACAGAAATGCAGACACTAGTAAAGGGAGCTCACAGTAGCATGTAGAGGAGAGAGATGAGTATAAGGAGACAAAGGCTTCATAAAACAACAGCATGGAACAAAAAAGCTATCTTGACATCAGGGAAAACAGGAGGGACAAAGGGAGGTGGCAAAACGCTTCAAAACACTTGAAAAATGAGATCAGGAAGTTAAAAGGGACATGTCTTGGGGAAAAAAAAAATAAATGACTGCGAGATATAAAAGCAGCTGCTGTGGAATGTGACAGCCACCTAGGAGAGAGGGAAAAACCTCAGGCTCATGTTTCCCATTTCCCTCCTGCCCTTCACTCTCTTACTAATGAACATCACAAAACAATTGCAAGACTCAGACAGAAAATGCTGTAACAAATCAGACCAGTGTCCACCTCCTCCAGCACTCCAAGTCCTCTCTGTCTGGGCTTATACTAACATCCTGGTACTGAACTGAGCGGTTGAGGCGTGGGTCCCTTCCACCACCTTCATAAAAAGGATGTCTAACAAAAATCCTTGCAAACAGCAGGCGATAGCACCGCCTTAAACTACCCTGGCAGCACTTCCCAGGGTTATACCAACAGGTTTTTAAAGTCTGTTCCCCTAAATAGATGCCTATGTCCCTCTGGTTATAAAAGGAGGTAAAGATGGACTCACAAAACCTCCCATATTTTTGGGTCAGGTAGCAGGAGCAGAAAGGGAGGAGACAGGTCACGTTATATCATGTCAAGTTTTACTTGGAAGAAATTCAAATAATCATATAGGAATATAAGGAAGTGTTTGAAGAGACTGACAGGTGGTGAAAACTTGGTGGGGATAACAGTGAGACCTGGATCATAAAGAATGTTAACGATGGAGGAAGAATGTAAACATCACAGCTTCTGAACGGAAAGGGAACGTTCCCCTCTGTAGTGCTGCAGACCCACTAACAACCCCGCACGTCTGAACAGTTGTCCAGCCTCTCACCACTCGGTGATAATGTTGTTGCTCAGTTTACCAGGCATGTGGCTCAGACCCTTTGGGTATAAGGGAGGTGAAGTGTCTATGCACAGATTAAGCATTTTTTGTTCCTTTAAAAACATCAGAAATAAAATGAATTTGAAGTCTCATTCCACTGGTGCATTTAGAAGCTCCTCAAATAGTCTATTCCAATTCCACAAGCAATTCTATAAAACAAAATGAATAGCACAAATCCAGCAAATATATCTCCTGCCAAAATGAGCTCTCCTGTTTTAAAATCTTTCATAGCATCTAATGTATTTATTTGCATCAAGAGGGCATTATGCCAGTTAACATCTGTGTTCTCTAGAGTTGGTAATTCTGCCTCCCATAACTAGTCATCAATTCTGCATGAAAATACACAACTGTCTTTCCACTATAGATTCCATGTGCTGCTCAATTTTTCCCATGAACATTTAGAGAAATGTTCAGTGAACTACTTCTGCATAAAAAGATATAGGCAGGAAAGGATGATTCAAGTCTCTTCGGATGCCCTGCCCCCACCTGGGGATGTCATTTACGGACCTTTGGATTCAGATCAGATACTCCATTATGAAAAAAATTAAAGACCAAAGCTTCTGCTAATATAAATTGACATGGCTTCTTTGAAATATACAGAAAATTTCCCAGATGTCTATCAGCTAACGATTTGGTCCTGAACCCCTGGGGCAGTTCACAGCATGCAAATTAAGTAAATGCACATAAACTTTAATGTGGATTAAATTACCTCAACTAACAATAAAATCAAAGCAGGTGTCTCCTCCTGAAACACAGATATAACAATTTTACCAAAAGTAAGAAATTTTCCCAATTTAAAAAGGCCTGAAAAACTAAATGCCAGAATTTTAAACATATGTAAAGTCTCCTCAAATTTAGGTGCCTGAATACCTTTCAGTATCTAGCATTAAATGACCAGGAAAGAAACCCACCCCTTGCCTATGAGAAGTTACAAAGGAGAATCAAAGTCAAGCAGGCAGGGAGAGGACTCCAGATTTGGGCCAAGATCACGAGCAACTGGGTGGATCAAAGGTAAACCATGTGCCAAGCAAAATTAAGTAATTCATTATAATGCAATGAAAGAGCCAACTTTGTTTCCAGCATCACCGCAAACCTTCCTTCCTCAGCTGACACTCCTGCCAGCCCGACCAACCTCAGGGTGCAATCACACAGCATTGCTAACTGGCAACATCCTTAAAGTTTGCAAGCTAAAACTCTGCCTAGAGCACCTAAATCTCTAACTCTCAGCCCTAAAATTCAGTTATTGCAATGACTGGCTTGTCAATGTCTATGTCCTTTGGATCTGGTTTTATGAGAAAAGCTCGTAGAAGGTATATCGTTACAAGCACAAGGAATTACATTGCAATTAGAAATCTATCCAAGAATTCTATTTCTATGCATGTAGCCATTAATTGGAACCTGCAAGCCCAACGGCATGGTCTGGTGACCATCCTACTAATTAGTGAACTCACCGTTGACTAAATGACAGGTAGTTCATAACCATTGCTTACAGATAGCTTGTGGAGTATTAGCAGGAGGATGACCAACCACTTTTCACTGCTGCATTCAGTATTTGCAACGTACATTTTATGATCTGAATGTTTCCCCGAGACCCTTTATGACTGCATGGTTGGGATCTATGCTTTGGTTTCTGCACAGCTTCAATTGTACAAGAAAATAGCTATATAACACTCCAGCAATCAGAACGAGAGCTTTCAGTGGAAGTGCTGTGTGCTCTGAATATCCAGAGAAGAAACATCTTAGAATGATGAGGTCAACAACATGCCCAGCTTCTCATCAAGAAAACACATAACAGTTTTTACTACTTCTTGAGAGTTTTGTGAGCCAAATTATAGTTCCTGTATTATTGTCAAACACAGTACTCAGGTTCCCAGTTTATTAGAGGCAGTCATTTTATTTATCTGTTACAGCTACTGGGGGGATGGGGGGGGGTGTTCCTTCCTATTTCTCTTCAGCTCAGTGTTTTTGCTTGAAATTGTTCATATTTTGGACAAGAAACCAGATTTATTTTCTGTGATATGCTTTCAATTGGGGATATCAGAAAACAAGTAGAGAAATGCGATATAGGTTTCAGGTTATGTGTAGGAGCCAATTTTCTAGGATTAATGTCTCAATTAAATGGAAGTATAACTTCAATATTCTTTTTAAAAAATAAATGTGTATCAAATCACACTCTCCCTCCTGGCAAATGTTTTAGTTATTTTACAGACCAGTGAAGTTCTGAGAGTCAGGTCTTTTTCTGTCTCAATCACAACAGGGTAGACTTAATTTTCAAGCTTGTATACATACAGATTTCTTGCAGGAAGATTTATAGCAGTCCAACTTCAGTCAATACCTTAGTTAAAGAAACAACAGGGCTTTCACACTAGCTATGACTGCAAACTACTCTTTACCTCACTGTTCGGATTATTAACTCTATTTATTCTTTTGTCCAGAAATCACCACCTTATAGAGAGTCTTTACAGATAGTTCTCCAACACAGACGGTGAAGGGAAACCATTCAGCCAAGACCCCTTTTGCCTTCCCAGTCTCAGTATAAATACTGCAAATAGTTCCAATTTGGTTTCATGTATTTAAAACAGGAAGTGCTCCAGTTCTATATTTACCACTAAAGGGCTCATGTTCAGGTTGTTTGGGGTTTTTTAACTTCTCACTGCATGATGCAAGAACCAAAAGCTGATGAGCAAATTCCAAGTAGGTGAGAGATCCTTTGGGGTTTTTTCCCCCCAATCTTTCTAAACACTAAACTATGACAGTCAGAGACTTTTTTTTTAATGAAAAGCATTAGACTGTTGCTGTGTAATCCAGCATGAACATAGCACTGGCTGGAATGAAGGAACCACATACTAATCATATGTGATTCTAAGAAACTCCCACACACTTGAGTCATGGTCAAGCTCTTTAGCCTAAGCATATTGTGATTCATCTAAGTAGCAAGTAAAATCGTTTTTCTCAACCAGCATATTCTGATTCCACCTCTATTTTTCCCCAGTTACCCCAGACCTGAATTCAAAGAGAAATGGTCTAGTCAGAACCATCTGAGTAGTTCTGATACCTCTGCATAAGAAAGCACTCTTACTTTTTGGCAGGGACTGACGCCTCCTGATCAACAGACTTACTTCTTCACGACACAGACAGCAACAATAGGCACTGTCATTTCCCCTAGAATTGGAGCACAAAAGCCCTGAATAAGTTTGATTTTCTGTCTCAAAACTCTAGATTTTCCAGGTTGTCCTTAAACACAAAATAACACAAAAGTTCTATTGTTCATTTTATAATTAAATATTTAAACATGTACCTTATCATTTGAATGGTAATGAAGTATTTTTTATCTTCTTTTGAATGCTACTTCCCCCCCCACTTAAACACTTTTTGCTGTTGAGCAAACTGAAGTATATTCCTGGCTGCCACACTACAAACAATTCAATTCGGCAGATGCTGCACCTGTCACTGTTTCATGTGTCTCCATGCAAGAGCGGAGAGTTGCATTGGTGCAAAGATCCCTGTTGATCTGCTTCTCTCATCAAGGCCTTCTTTACGGTTTATGCTGGCATACATCAATTCTCACTGTGCTCACGCCAGATGATATAGAAACATCACTCATTCCAAGTTCTGGCCACAGTCTGAGCAATACAAGTTTAAAACATTTATTTCTCAAACTGCAGACTCCAAGATCTGGAAAAAAATAGAAACTACGATGCAAATTCTTGAATTATACTATTCTATTAGAAAATCAAGGAAGTTGGTTGTGCATCCATATGCAGGAAGCTTGCATATTCTACCAAAAGCAATAGAGCGTGATAGAGGTTTGTTGTGCTTTAGTGAAAAGGTCATTAGACATTTGAAATAGTAATTACCTGCATCTATTCGCTATCCCCTATGACATTCCTAATAAGAGACTTCTCCTTTATCGTGCCTCTTAGACAGTATCTTTCACAGACATTGCAACAAGGAAGGCAGGAACTTAATTTTTTTTTTAGTATTTTTACATAAATTATTACATAATACTCTGCAGGGAGGTCATCTTTCTTTTATGAACATTGGATGAGAAAGTGCAATGCCTAGTAGCAAAAATATTGACAAATATTGTTAGAATTCTCTATAAAGAGCTATTAATTAAACCCAGGAGCACTGCAGTGAGTTAAAATAGCTATTGCTAACTTCTGTATTTTAGAGATAGGAGGCGGCAAGGGGCCAAGAGAGTTATCAAGGCAGAGATATTGCATGATGCTCAGGCCATGATCAGTTGTTTCATAAAAACAAGATCAGACTACGAACAGCAGCAGCACCAGTCTAGCTGCACTTACTTTTTTTGTCACTAAGACGACACTTAATATCAAGTTTAATCATCCGAGATTGTCAAAGCCAGTTCCCTTATAAAAGGTCCCCTCACTGAAAAGATATAGGATGTTTTTTAAAATTAAAGTCTTTGTACTTCACATTTCAAATGCCTTTTGCTTTCCCTTCTTTTTTGTACCTTTAGCATAAGCTAAAAATATTTTTAATAGTGATTGCCATGGCAATAAGTAAGCTAAGCTCTCAATATTTGAACTTCCAACTAACGCTCGACAGTTCAATGTTGTGCATTGACTCCGGTTTATTTATTACATCCAGTTTAACACAACAAACTCCACACAACACTGAGGCTCACCATGGCTCCGCACAGGGCAGCACAGTGGGGAATTCGGATCCAGCTGGGAAAGGAACAAGGACACATGAAGTGTAAGTAATTTCTTGAAAGCAGCAGTGCTATACTTTTAATATACGGGAACGCAAACATAATCGCTTCTGCTTTCAGCCAGGGGACCGAGGAGTGGATGTGGAGGAGTTGCTCTGCATTCTTTCCATGAGCACCTCTACCCCATCCTCCTGCTTTGCCTTTTTCTTCAGCATAAAGCCTGTTTTACCTGCGTTTTTGCAGAGGCAATAAATCCAGTCCTCAGTGAGGAGGCACAAGTCTCTGGAAATAAACTTGAATGTACTGAAAGTGCCTCCACGCCTTTGGTGAGGTGTCAGGAAAATGAACTTCCATTGATATCAAAAGAAAACTGTTATTGATAAGGTATTAGGAGCAATTTTATCTCCCTGTTTTGTTTTTAGTGAAGAAATATGGTATTTCTCTTCAAATCACTCTGGAATATGCTTGATTACAGTAGACATTAAAGATGGGTGATCAAGCAAACTCTCAAAGGTTGTTCCTGCTTGACTTGCAATATAAAGGGCAAGGAGTCTGATTTTATAGACCCTAAAATATAAAAAGGACTCAAAATCCGATATACAGCTTTTTGTTGTCGTTTGCTTCAATAAATCTACATTTTATCTTCTCTGCAGGGCACAAGTTTATCTTCCAAACAACGTCCATTTTGAAAATACACTCATCAGCACTGCGGTATAATTTTTTTTGAGAAGTGCTGCAGGATTTCTGACTCCTATGGAGTAGGAGTAACAGAATAATATAAGGATTACAGCTTAAAACATAAGTACAGCAGAGTATATTTGCCCTCGTCTTCTGTAACAGACAGTGCTTTGGTATACAGCTGCACTGTTTAAAAAATGCATAGCCTTACTGAAATCTGTAAGAAAAATATCAATATCATGCAGGTGTATATTCATGAGGCATACCAGGTGTAGGCAAACTTGCCTGATTCTGGAACTGCACCTAG
This sequence comes from Grus americana, assembly GCF_028858705.1. Classification (NCBI taxonomy): domain Eukaryota; kingdom Metazoa; phylum Chordata; class Aves; order Gruiformes; family Gruidae; genus Grus; species Grus americana. The sequence goes on from NC_072860.1 coordinate 22,674,110, forward strand.
CTAGTCACCTGTAATTTATAGTTTTTCCACTGACTCCTAGCTTTGCATCTCTATTTAACTTTGCTCAAATCAAAACCCTAGCCCATCATACTGCACATTACCACCAGGACCTATTACCACAGCTTGATCCTTCATTAAGGTATCAATATTCATCCCAGCACTCTTTGCTCCAGAATCCCCAATTAAATTACTGCTTTAATTGTCTGCTGTCACTGACAGATAGGTAAGTGCACGTGCCTTGTCTACAGCAGCAACCAAAGGTACTCGCCTTAGTGCAGAATTACAGTACAGATTTAAGTGTTCTTTATGCATAAGAAATGGTCATAAATCACTGCTTCAGCACAGTCTTCTCCAAACGGTGGGAATTTTCTTCTTTGTTGTGATTCACAGGGTACTTGCCGCCGGCCTGATTTAAATGTTACAGTCCTTTCCGGTTTCCAATCCCTGTCACCATTCTGAGACAGCTAATAATCACAACAGGTATTCCTTGAAAAACAGAGGGACTTTAAGTAGCTGTCCATATTTTGAGCATCTGGAAATCCCTGTTATGTTCTGATGGACACCCAAAAAAAGAGAAAGGGATTGGCATTTAGACACTGAAGTTAAGTTAGAGGCCAAATTCTCTAAGATTCCTAGTAAACAATACTATCGTTTTACCCAGGCTAAGCCTGGCTTTCCATTGCATGCAGAACAAGACTAACCCACAATGCCAGGGAGCGATGGCACGCACATTCATGGAGTTGAAAGTAACAGTGCCTCCAACCACACAATATTCCTTCTATTCTGTTTTGATTGTTTTACACTAGATCAGAGATTTAAACTGTGCTGAAGTGGTTTATAGTTCTAGCTAAGTTAAGAACTGACATTTTAATGGCACCTTTGAGGAATTTATATAGACAAGTCATATGACCCTAACACGATAGCTTAAATGTAGCCTGAGTAATTCAGCCCAGACCCCAAGGGTTCAGGCAAAATCGTAACTCTCTTTAGTCTTTGAGCCATTAAAATTCAGCTAGACTGTGAAGTTGACAGCTGTTTACTGTAAGGTTACCTCCTGCCTGCCAAATAATAGGGCCGCTATTGGCACCCTTCCACCCTCTTAGTTGAGAAAAGACTTCCTTATAGTCAGAACAGAGCTAAAACGTTACATTCCTTAAGCTGGAAAGGTGTGCATCTTTAAATAGGCTTAAGCAAGATTGAACTGGTCCATTACCTTACTTCGGCTCTTTTCAAAGTAAATGTTATCACAACATTTGAGTGGAATATAAATGCCAAACTGGAATTCAGCCTAGTAATACTAGACGACTCATAAGAAGACTAAGAGTAATGGCACACGCTCTTCCAGAGCCTCCCAGCTCACGTCTTTCTCAGGATGCCCACATTATGTGGGAAGAAGACAGGCTTCCTGCCTTGTTCTCTTAGCTATAAATGAAAAGAAATACTTTCTCCTTTGTCACATGGAAAAAAGCCATCATTTTTCATCACCAGCGGCCAAGAAGATGCACATTAATGATAAAAAAAGACAAATGTCACACTGAGGTCAAGAAACAGTGCAGAAAAGTCAGCAAAATCCTCTCATTAGAGCCCCAAGCCCGCTTCCTCATGATTTTGTACTTCTGTCTTTTACTGTTTCTAAAACCACTCTAAGGACTCTTGAAAACATTTTGCATTACAGCAGTATTAGCTAAAACTAGGGTAGGAGATACCACAACTCCTCCTTTCCTTTCTCCCATGCACTCTCTCTACAAGCCCATGAGTTTTCATTCCCCACTGCAAAGCTTTTGCATCTCATCAAAGAGGAGAGACTCTCCTTATTTTCCCTTGTAGTCAAAACCACATGCTCAAAGGTACAATTTTGAACCACTCAGGACACATGCAAACAACTGAAAACTTTCATTTTTCAGCCACTCTACCTCTAGGCAATTACATAAAAATGAATAACCCTACAACTGCCTCATCTTGTTATATTTTAAAAAGAAAATTGTAGAGTAGGTACCTACCTATGACAGCAGAGCTGAGCTTCTGATCCCCAGGTGCTCAACCTTGAGGTGGGGTAGAAGCCTCCACCACCTTTCCTTTTATAGTAGTTTCTGTTAATTAGCTCTAAATAGCTCTTCATGCACCTGCCTTGCTTGGGTCTTAGGCTCTACGTAAGAGACCCCAAGTCCTAAACTCAGTGTGGGAGTTGGCTGTAGTGAGCAGCAACTGCTTTGTGGGTGTTGCAGGAACTGACTGAGAGGCAGCAGAATGCTTACTGATACTTGTAGTTTCTAAGTCATTTGATACTCCTGAAAATCTTATCTAAGGGCTTTGAACAACACCAAATGTCAGCAAAATGCAGTTAAGGTACTCCTTGTGAACACAAAAAGCCTTTTCCTGAGTGGGTCATTAGGGAAGTGTTTCCACCTTAAAATGAGCTGCGTTTGTACAGTCTTATAACAGAGGCAGCAAGCCCAGGAGCTAGTGCAGCTCTAACATCGTGGGTTCCAGAGGAACTTGCTGATGACACTAGTCCTACGTGCTGCATGCCATCACATCCCTCTCCATGTTATCCGGCGAATTTGGCTAGTCTGGGCTGGTGCCCTTGTTCTCTTCAGCATCCATCGACGGTCTGCTGTTGTGTTCCCCCCAAAAAAAGCGATCCGTGCCCTTCATGGGCATTAGGATCAACTGTAATTCCCATTTCTTTTACTTCTCTTACTCATGATTATTTACTGCGCCTCACTTGGCTTTTGTGTTGTTAGTTTCTCTGTTTTCTGCAACGAGGATGGATGTTGAATTCTTTGCAAATGGGACTGTTCAACAGATGGCTGTTCAGTTCATGCTCTATTGGATTGATTGTTTGGTCTTTTTATAATTAGATTTTTCTGGTGCTTTGTATTATTTTAATGAATCCTTATTAATGGATGGGGCTAAACAAATAAGGCTTTCCTCAAGTGTAACGATTTTAAACAGTTAAGAGCGTGCCTTCTTATATAGCTGTAGTTAAAACCATTTTGGCCTGAAAAACCATCTTCAGACTGTCCTTGTGCATGTGTAGGAAATTGTTTTGGATGCCATTATTTTTAAACACTTAATTAATTCTCTTCAAACCAAGATTATTTTCTTCCTCTAATGAGAATTATAAAACCTGTCAGGTCTGAGGCTTCTATCTTTAGTCATTTTTGGAATTATGCAAGTCCAGGATTTAAAATAGAACATATGGAGGCTCCTTGACTCGGTTCAAAAATGGCAGAACTAATTCCATAGAAAGATTTCTCAGAAAAAGCTGACTTTCAAGCCAAGTAGATCATGGAAAATTTTAGCAAAAAGTATATTTTGAGAAGGTATGAGTTGCTTAAAACGCTGTGTTGCATCTTAATCTTAACTTTAGCATTTGCTATCAGGAATGCTATAATAACATTATAATTATCTATAATATCAGAGAATTTTCTGTTCATCCTACTTAAAGGTAATGCAGTGTGAGTCACTAAAAATTATGAAATTGAATTGCCATTTTGATTTCAGGATATCATTACCTCAACTTGCACGACCCAGATATACCTAGCTAGGAAGCAAGTTTTCTTTTTTATATGTGTGTGTGTGTGTGTGTATATATATATATATATATATGCATGTAGATATTTACATAGACCTTTGGAAAAACAGACTCAATAAAATTTAACATCCCCGATCTTTGGGGTTGTACGGTGCTGGACACTGAGACAAAGTTACCCTGTGATGCTTCTCTTCCCATCTGTTACTTCTCTCTCTGATTCTTGGCAGTTTTTCCAGCTGACAACTCGGCGGTGAAGGTCTGAATCCAGCGATCTGAGTGGGTGATATCTATCAATCTTGTGCCACACGTATGCAACATTGCTAGGCAACAGGTAGCGGTATGACACCCACATTCTGCAATTTCCTTTTGGTGACTGAGACTTTTACTATATTAATTATACTGAACTTTATTTCATGTATTTCAGGCATTAACTTCTACGGAAAATATTTTTAAAAACTCTTTGAGCTAAGATTACTTTCTGTTGCATATTGAATGAACAAATATTGGCAACTGATAAAGTCATCATTCTAACAATTGCTAGATACGCATGTGGTGCACGATGCCTTCTAAAATTGCAGATAAGTGGGATATCAGATTATTTTGTGTTGAAGATAACTATGCTACAAGAAAAATTTTTTTGCAAGGACTTCAAAACATAAAAGACATAAAAATATAAAGTGAGGAGATAACTAGGGAGGAAGTTCCTTTTTTCTCTACTTGCTTTCTCTACTCTATTTTTTTGCTGGCTTCTCTTTTTCAGTGGTTAGGATGCTACAGAGGGACTAAGCTACAGATTTACTTTCATGCCCCATCACAGATTTTTTTGTGTGACCACAGGCAGATGAGGCTATGTTGTACTACAGAGAGAACGCAAGTGAGCTGCACTCACTTTACTTCTCTTGAATCAGCCTAGCTTAGGAAAAATAGCCAGCCCTTCAGCATTATTACACCCTTGCAGGTAATGTATTTTTCTATGGATCTGGGATTTCTCAAAGATGTGTTCCACAGTTATTTAAGCTGCAATAAACTGGGTCATTCTACGCATTTAATTTTGAAATAATTTGCCTGTCCTTTCTGAATACACAAAGGAAATCCCTGAAATGTACTCAAATGGAGCTAGTCTATTTGTTGTAAAGTGCTTGTGTTAGCCACTGATGAGTAATAGTAAGTTCAGCCTTAGTTCACACCCTCTGAGAAACCAGCCAAATCAAATTAACAGCAGCAGCATACTCATATTCAAAGTTTTGCCAGCAGACAGAATATTATTCGGGGCAGCCCTTCAATTACAACCCAAACTATCTTTGCAGCAAGACAAGGCTCTTTGAAGGTATCTTCAAATGATCATGACTGATCATGAGCAATCAAATTACCATTACTTGCAGAATTACCATTGGTTTCTATGTCTTGGCTAAACACGAGTAATTCAGTATGCCAGTATCGTTTATGAGAACTTGAATATAGCCTTAATCAGCTCGGGCTTTGGGTTCTCACCTCTATCACTTATCTCCCATAGCGTTTGTAAGCCACTCGTAACCCGCGTGTGCAGGTACATAGTTCCTTGATACATGCAAATGCCACACCGAGGCAGACAGTTCCATAACGAGCAGCTTAATTTTTGCTATATTAAGATGAGTTGAAAGAGCAAAGAACACTCCAAATCTTTTTTGTAATTTTTGGTCAACAAGACAAGTACACTTATACGCTGTATTTTGTAATGCAACTATTTTTATAGATGAAGTCTCATTTAAGTGCATCCATGGGATACTGAGTCTCAACATCGTTCATTGTACGGGCATGACCAGCAGTTACATGTCTATCTGAGAGATATTTCCTGCTGTGACTCAGCAGGTTTTATGTTCAGGTTATATCTGTGAATGGAATGTACTTTCTGTACAGAAATTTTATCTGTATACAAGCGGAATGACTTCAAGAATTTGAAACGCATGAAGAATTTCTTCTTTTCTCCTGCAGCTGTCCTCTCCTGACATTGGCTCAACACTGCAAAGGGAAGCAAATTCCAACCCTGAAGAGTAGACCTAAACCAGATAGGAAAACTGTTGTACTTAGCTGTGAGTTATGTCAGGAGGAAAACAAGAGAACGGTTGCTTCAGAAGACATTTTTCCTCTCCATTTAGACTTGCAAATCAACGCTGGGCTAGTACCAGATGGGTGGCTTTGTTTGAACACATTAAGTTCTCCTGGATGACGGATGGGCTCCAGAAGGAAAGCCCAAGTAGACACACTGCCTACTAGCTCCGAGCAGCAGGTCAGGAGACGGTCTGTATCTCCTTTGCTAGACGGCAGCCTGGATGAGGTGTTGTGAGATACCTGTTACACACCCAGCTGTGATTAATGAGGTTGGAGAACAAGCTCTTCAGTTACCAAACACACCTTTTTAACACTGAATCCCACTGGCCTAGGGGAAAAAATGCAGGCTGACAAACACACGTAAAAATCTGGATGGGTTTTTGATTAGTTTGTTCCCTGTTGCTGCACATTTTTGTGCCAAACATGAGCCCAGTAAGAGCAGAAAAGCCTGCCATGATTGCAAATATCTGTTGGTAGTCAAATAGGAGCACGATTTCGAGAGTCAGAATTTATCACTGAAAAACACTGTTGTTTAAGTAACAGGGTGGGTTCGGTTGCCCTGTTAGTATTTGAATTTTTGTAATTTCTGTTAAGAATTTAGCAAGGAACATCAAAAGCTTTAGCTTGGGGAATTCATAAGCAGGGATATGATTAATACAATTTCAGATGTATTTGTAGAAGATGCAGAACTTGCTGTGGGAAGTGATAATTTAATTAGATTCTGGTTTATGTGATTCATATACCTAATATTCCGAGTACTATATTAAAAAATAAATACAACTTAATTTTTCATAGGGCATTGCTTTGTTCTGCTATACAAGCAAACAGTTGATTACCTGGAAGGCACAGCTTTGATTGGCTCTAAAAATTAGGACCTCATTGTACTGTGAAATAGCTTTCAACTACAGCTAAAGAAAACAGGCTGCATATACATAAATACATAAAATCCCCAGGGAAAAATTAACACCATATTTGGGAATTTTATGTTGAATCTTACAAATCATAGGAAGTCTTGAATACTGGTAGCTTAAACAGAAAAAAATGTTCTTAATAAACTATTTATAATACACATTTCTTAAAATGTTAACTTTAAGTTTTGCACCAAGATTTAATGCAACTGGCATGAGACTTTAAAGGCTACACACTGTCATCAACAAAAGTGCTGGCTTCACCATTTTCATAGACATGATGCAGCTGTAGTTCCGTGGTAGTCAATGAAATTACACCAGCGAAAGTAAGAGAATCAGGGCCACGTTTATTAAGTAGAATAGAAATATTTCTTTATAGGTTCAGGAGACGCTTAATACATGTCTGGATGTATCTGATAGGCAGGGAAAACTAGCTTTCTCCTGGACTGACTGCGTAATTTAAAATGTATATGCTCTGGGTGTCTCTAAAATCTAATGTAAAACAAGATCGCTGTATTTGTGGATACTGTGAAGGTCGAAAGGATTTTATAGACTTTTTTTCCTTATTTAAACAGTGCTTCAGTGATCAGATTCTACAGATTGTTAAAACCCTGTAGCTACCTGCAACTAAGCAAAACTCTTACAATTTACAATAAATACAGCAGCAGAGTGCCATAAATCTGGGTATACAGAAATGTAAGACTTGAAGATCTAAGAAAAAGAATTATTTGGCAGAAGAGACAATATCTGTATAGATTTTCTATACAAAGCCAAGATCACTCCCCTTCCAATTGCCTCTAGAAAGCACAAAGAACATTATGTGTGCCACCTGTTGCAAACAGGTAGTAATATTTGTTATACTCTTTTAGAACCTATTCCATCCAACCTGGTGTCTCTGCAGAACCCCAGCTGCTGGTTTTTGTGTCTGGGAAGAAAGAGAAGTACAGCAGGTAGGCTGTAAAACCACACACGTCGTGAATCAATTCTGCACTGACTTGTGCAGCAGAGCGCTGGGAAGAAGACATCATGGGGAGGCCGAAGCTGGGCTCCTACCACTGTGAAATAACTTCACTGTGTTGTAAACCTGCCATGCACGAGGAAACAGAGAGGTCAGAGATATGTCCCAAATGGACCCATTTCACAAAATTCCTCCTTTGTCAAGCGCTCATCGATGCTGCAGCTGGAATCTGCCCAAGTCCGGATGGTTTCATGCTTCTGAAGTAGACGCAAGGGTGGAGTTGCAGAAAAAAAGAGCAGTATGATGAAGCTGTCCCTTATTTTCTGAGAGGCCGTATCAGCTGAAAATATTTCTTCAGGCTAATGTCAAGATTTTTTTATTTTATTGAAAGTTACTCTGTTTTCAATTTTCAGATAATCTCAAACTGAGCACTCCGTTTCTGAAATTTAAACCACCCTCTATCAATCCAGAAGAATTCTGGCACTTGGAAGACATCAACATGTAAAGCAGCTTGGCTTTCTGTTGCCCTGCTCATCCTTTACTCCTCATTAGAGTGGACAGAGAACGCTACCAGATTGCAGGGGTGACATTTTGCTTAAGCGCAGGACAGCTGACAATAAAAAGAGGCAATATAGTTATGTATTGGGCATACGTGGATTTTTTCCCAGTGCTGTATGGTTGGTTCAGCTTCGCAGAGCGAAGATTTTCTCATTGCTTTTAAAAAGCGAGAATTATCTTGAAGCTATTTAGCCATTAAATTTCCTCAGTACATATACGCATACAGAGATAATATAACTAGAAGACAATGAAAAGAATAGCACAGCTTGATTTCTTATTTTTTTTTGTTGAATTGTTTCGAGTTGTCTTCTTGGAGGAAGATGTGTTTCTAATAGTTCCAGTTGGAATATACAAAGCTAATGATGTACATTGCTAATGTACAAAACAGATTTCCTATTACAAGGAGCCTTAGACAATAAACATATAATGAGTCCACAAGTAATTTCTCACTGAAAGCTAACTGTTCCAGAGTCCTTGACCTAAGTGTGGGATTTTTTTTTTGTCAAGATGGCCAAAACCATCACAAGTACATAAATTGAAAAAAGGGCATAATGGCTGTATCAATATGTCCTGAAAACTATTCAGACTCATGAATGCAATCTACAGTAAGATCAGCCAAGGTTATCACCAGATGTTTCTTGTCCCACATGCCACAGCTTGATTGTATTGTAATTAATTCAGCTGAAAAGTCTCTGCGAGAACTGTGTTTTCAGCACAATTTCAAGCTTGGTTTCAAATACCAGAAATCATTTCCAATTTCTTTAAACATCCTAGACAAATGTGAAACTCTGCAGTTAAAGTATGCCAAAAAGTACTTACAAAAATCGCATTTCAAGAGCAGTAAAGGAATATTCTCAAAGCAGTTATGACTAAAGCTAGACCTTTGGGGTTCAGAGACTTAGGCATGTATAGCACAAAGGCTTAGGGCTTTATTCAGTAAACTATTTGCCCCAGACCATACTACAAGTTCAGAGGTACAACCGAAATTGGAACTCTGGTTTCTGCACCAAACCATAGTAGTACTTATCCAGTTAGCCATCCATAATATGAACAAACAAACAAAAAAATCAATATTTTTCAAGGTATTTTACAGCTCATGCCCCTTTTTTTTTAATGGCATATCAGACCAAAGACCTACTATATTCTTGTTGTGAAGAAAGATGCTTTTAGTTATTTAAAGTTTGAGGTCCACTTAAAAATGAATTTCATTAAAGTCAGATACTCACAAGCATGCAGTTAAGATCTAAATAAAACGGAACATATTTTATCATAATACACCACTTTATTTTGCTGCAATATTTGGAATAAGGACACATTGAAATGCACTTCCAATCTACTTTAAACCTAATTCTGGACAATACAAGCCTGAGACAAAATGAGATATGTTAAAAATTATGGTTCTGGTTTTCAGAGGTATTGACCACCAAAGCCTATATTTAACTTCAGGTAGAATTGTGTTCAGCATGTCTGAAAATTGGTCCCTAAATTAAAGATAAGTGTTTTTACCTGGGTAACATCCCTTTAAGTACCACCCACAAATTATATAGTGATAGTTCTTCCCATAGGAAAATCGTCTTTTGGATTATTTTAAGATAAAAGCACAGACCAATGTCAGCCCTCTTACAAGCTGCATACTAATGCAAGGAGGGGAAGGAAGGATTTATTTGGAATCTTCTAATTGACCTCAGTGGAATTGGGCCTGGACCCATTAAAATATTTATGAAAAGCAGTTATGGAGCATGAATAGTACCCAATCTAAAACATTAATGTCTAGGTAATATTAAAAGTAATTTGTTTAAAAATAGCAGGGAGGGGAGGAGCAGGAGCCTGGCTGCATTAAGGACTAAATTCCTCCAACTTTCTGTTGGTCTTTTTTATTATTATTATTATTATTTTTTAAACAGTTGCAGAGACAGAAGTTGCTGGTTTTCCTCAGGCTTCTCCCCAGCCCTGGCCCTAGTGTTAGTGATACTTCTCATTTTCACCTCAGTCCTGCACTATCCTGATTTTTAGACTAATGTGCCAACATATCACAGCTTCATCCTTTCTCAGGAATGACGTAGGCAGTGAAAGGCATTAAAACAAATATGCCTCCAAAATTAATGTGTTTTGCAGGATGTAAGCATGGGGGTATCAAAAGCCAGAGGGTAGGTTCAGAATAGGGGGATTCAATTCCAGGGTGTCACAACATGTTCTCCATCACCACAGCATGGCAGAAACCTTTTCTTAATGCTATGACAGATGCTCTAAGCATGCCACGTACTCAGAGTTATTGGATACGGGAACATGCAAATCTAGCAATAATGCAAGAGCCTGTGCTTTATGAAGGGCACAGCTACCCGAGAGGTAACTGCCTCCCGACGGATTTAACAGTAGCTGCGTAACTCCACGGTGTCTTGAGTATCAGCCTCTGCTCATGTTCATTAATCTTGATAAGAGAGGGGATTTACCTCCAATAAATATCCTAACAGTAGGCCTCTTACAGCAATTTTCCAGATAGCTCCTAGCCCAGACAAAAGCTGCCGTTAGCGTATGATCTGAATCTAACAAGTGCCCACACGGAAATCACCTAGCAGACGTTAACCCAGTTAGCAATGGGAAACGGCAAGTTGTGAATGAAAAGGAAACAAATTGGTAGGAAACATCTGTGACCCTCCCTGCCCAGTATATGTCTCCCATTCCCAAAGCACTGACTTCTCCCGTGGTCCTTTACAATTTATTTGTACACGAATGTTGCGTTGCATCTCTTCAAAGGTGGAAGAGCCATGTAGTCATCCTAGAATTATAAAAAACCCATATTTTCAATAAACAATGTAGCAGCCCAGCTTTTAACCGGAAAAGATCTGCAAGAGAATGTGATGCCAGTGTTTATTTTCTCTGCTGCGCTCAGAGGCACGTAGCAGCGATGTGACCGAGTCATCTCGCCAAGGGCCATGACTGCTCCCGTCCGAAGGCTGCCCATGCTGGAAGTCAATGCCTTGCCGGTCGTCCCCGCCGCTCTGCAAAGCCCTCCCCTGCCTGCCTCTGGCTACCTGCCATTTTTCATGGAAGCGTTTAAGACAAGCCATTTTGGAGAGGAAAAACAAAGCATTTTGTTTTCAGAATTTTGTTTCAATGTCTCGTGAAAGGTGTAGGCTCAACGTTTCACATCCCTGTATTTAATTTGCACTCCCTGTTTGGGCTATGTATGGCAGAGACCAATACAGCCTGCTTCTCAGATCAGTCACATTTTAATCAAACACAACTACTTTATTTTCTTGTTTGTTTGTCAGCCAAAAAAGATATTTCGGGGGGGTGGTGGGGGTGGTGTATATTTTTAATGAAGAAAGAAAATCTCCGCTAAAAAATACCTGACAAACATTTTTCAAGTAGGCCTACTTTTTATTTTTTAAGGTCTGTTCCTAGTAAGGAATCTTTGATGTAGTCAGCAAGACTTTTCTTCTGCCTAGAAGACCTATTGATATATAGCCAAATAGAGAGCAGAGAAAAAAATCCACTCTTGTATGTCACCGGACTCTTAATCTATTTTATGAGCCTTAAACACTACAACTCTTTGCACGCTAGAAATTTCAAAAGATCTAGAAACTCCATTTTCTTCTTCTTATGTAGCTTTTCTAAGCCTGAAGTTTTACTTTTCATGAATATTTTTAACCAGCACAAACCTTTTTAGGCTTTTTCTTACATCTATCCTTTGTCAAGGAAGAAAGAAGCAATCCTGTGAATCAGATCCCATGTGCATAATCACACAACTATACGAACTAATCGCATCCATAAAAAGCATTCGGTTCAAACATTGCTGTATAGGGAATGCTTAGCCTTAAAAATTATGCTGTTTGGACTAGCAACTTTGAATACATCTTATGAGCAATCCATCTGCACTAGTAGGTGTTTTTTTCCTTTTTGTAACTTAAATCGGGGGACTTGAGCAACCTGACAGTGTCTATAATAAGCCTGCTGATTACTTCACCTTTTGTAATTCTTGCTTCATTTTTTGTTTCACATTTCTGTTATACTAAGATGCACATTGTTAAAATATTTTTTAAAGTTGATCAGATCTTGATTGGCAGCTGGGAAGTTTAGAGTAGTAACCTCAACCAGTTTTATAACGAGCCTCAGATTTGTTACCCCGCATAGAGCCATCACCCATCATAAATAACGCAAGTTGGGTGGGCTGGACTGGCTACTTAGCCCGGGAGGACTCATTTACGGCATAGATTTGCCACCTTTGTTTTTAGCCACTGAGTCATGGCCAAGCCTGGTGGCTCACACGCAGGTGGAGTGGTGCCAGGCAGCGTGGTGGCCAGCATGAGGGGTGGTGGGCACATGGAGATGCTGGGGACATGGGAGATGCCAGGTGGTGGTAACAGGGGGAGTGCTGGGGATGCCCCCAGCTGGTGGGGACACACAGATGCTGGGAACATCGGGTGGCAAGGACATGGGGAACACCAGGGATGTGGGGGAGCATGGGGTGGTGAAGATGCAGGGATGGCAGGGACAGCAGGCGGTTAGGACGTGGAGAGGTGTGGGATCTCCAAGGACACCTGGAATGTTGTCTTTCAAAGCCTGACACATTCCGCCTGACGCTGCAGCTGCCAACAGCAGACGGAGACGTGGCCGGTAAGTGAGAAAGCTGCCTGTCTCTATGCCACGCACAGCGGGGGCTAGGTGGGGCTTGGGTTATCACATCTGGAACGTTTCTCTTTGGGGAATAACAGGGTACTAATAATTTGCTTTTCCTGAGCTGGCTGTAGCTTTGGTGCTTGCAGTGCAGATAGTTCTATGAGGGAACGGAGGGCTCCTGGCCATCACACAGGAAACCCACATCTCCTCCTCTGTTATCTTCACCCTTAATGGGGTGGAGACTAATGAGGGAGCAGCTTTTCGTTTTCTTCACCTCACCCAAATTTACAGTCCAGTGTCAGCACTTTCCAGAGACCACAATGGGTTTCTTCCAATCATCTCCTCTCCCACCTGCCCAAAATGCCTTGTTTCTTTCTATCACCTAGAATGAACCTCTCTACTTCTCAGCCATCTCCATTCAGGGAGCTCGTCTGGCAACATGGAGCTTTTTAAGCACTTGTCTCAACCGCTCTCCAGTCTCTCTCCATCCAGAGGCTTCTTTCCTCTCCCATTAGTTATTTAAGTTTAAAGAAAATCAACGTTGAAGATTTAGGTGGAGAAGGGCCTTCTCCTTTATTTATTCCATTTTGCATCTTCCTTCCAGTCCCATTTCATTGTGACTACTTTTTTTTTTTTTTTTTTAAGGCTTAATTATTGTTTATCTGGATTTCCCTGGATCCTATCTCCAAATTACTGCATCATCAACAACCCCCTAAACAGACACCAGGAAACGTCACACGAGGGAGAAACACTGTGAATACTCCAACCACAGGGAAAGCTTCAATCAGAGCTTGCAGGCTGTTAGACACCAGGGAAGCCCAGCTCCAAAGGACCAGGAAACTCAGTTTCATTAGTTCTACTCATCATCCAACTATGACACTCCTATCATCTTCCCTTATTTCTCTATTCCCTCCTCAGATCTTCAGTGCTTCTCCCCTCTGACTGAATCCCTAGGCATTTCCATTTTATTTATTTTCCCCTTTTGCTGCTTTAGCCCTGCCGCACTTTTCCCCAAAATTGTTTTTCTCTGCTCTGCACTTCTGAGCCAGCAGATCAGTAAGTGTGGATAGGATGCAATGATTCATTCGTCTAGGTTTCACCTCAACTGCATAGCTAAAGTAGGGAAATTTAGATGCAATATCTAAATTGCACCTGGGGAAGTAAATGTGCAGAGGAAGCAATAGGGCTGAAGATACTGGGGAAGAGAAAAAAAAAAAAAGCCTGGCTTGAAAGTAAATTTATTCATTTATCTGAAAAACAACATTTTTAGCAATATGGCACATTTGTTCTGTTTTGAGAGTTTGTATCTTAGTTACTTGATTAATTGTGCTGATTTTGCTTTGTGTTTCTTATTCACTTGTCTCCCTCTGGTCGTGGGATTCTTTAGTCCTCAGCGCCTAAGAGGACAGCCTGGCACTGGGGTGGGACTGCTGTCTGTGAGCCTGATGCCATTTTCTACTCTGTTCTGAACTGCTCGTCGAACCTTTGCAGTGTTTCGAGTTGTGAATGTAACTCCAGTGTGTCTTCCTCCATCGGCTCTGTTTTGTGGCTTGCAGTTACAAGGTTTATTTGTCTGGGTTAGAAGCAGCAGAGACTTCATATTTTACTGCATTTTTTTAAATGCATTTGCAGAATTTCTTTAGAAAGTAAGGTTAGCAAGTTGCTCTGATTTAAGTGTGTTCAGCAATTTAGTCTCTTGACAAATGAATAAGGACCTTACTTAAAACCCTTTTCCAAACTTATTTTAGAACTTTTTTTTAATCACATACATTGGTGGAGCTCAGGTCCTGATGAGCATGAAGATACTTCCTCCGGTGGTCCAGGGTGGGAAGAAACCTGTGCTTGCACTCAACGGTCTGAGCTGCAAGTGGTACAAGTCAGGTTGTGGGAATATAGATGTCCCATTATATACGACACATTCCAGCTGGTTCAGTTTCTTCCATTTTCAAAATATTGGGCAGAAAGCACTCACAAGGAGGTGAGGAAGAGCTAGGCTGGAATTACTGAGCTGGGGCAAGCTGTAAAGCATTTAGGAGCGACTGCATCAGGGATGGCCATGCAATCCCCTGGTGAGCTTGTACTCGTGTGCTCCGGCGAGCTGAAGGGCTTGGACTGAGCCAGAGCTTCACTTCCCCAGCACCTCCCCGACGGGGATGTTCCGCAAGAGGTGAGTACAATTGTGCTGAGCTGGCTCAGTGCCGTTTTTAAGTGGAACTTAGGGAAGGCGACTGCAGGAACTCTAAAAGTGAGAAGCTGATCTGCCGTGGGTCCCCTGTATGCTTCTGAGTAGGATTCATTTCTCTGTGCCTCATTTCTGTACCCCATTTTACACCAAAGAATACTTCTTTCCTCTGCTTGGTCTGCTTAAAAATGTCTTTTACAACGAATATGTAGAAGTATAATAGGAAGCTGATCTCAGATGACACCATTTAATTTTATTGTAATAACAGTAATAAATGTACTAAGCACAAACACTGTGCTCAATGTAGAAATAGATTTAATACATTTAACTGGATTTTCAAATTGGTTCTCCATGAATGAACACCCATTCTTGTTAAGATCAGACGTGGCATCTCAGATGGTACTTTGGAAGATGACAGAATACCTGTCATCCTTATACCAGGATAAAGTAGAGAAGGAACATTAGATTTCCAGTCCAGGCCTGTGAAAAGATGATTTTTTTTTTCAGATACTTGGATTTTATTTCATTATGTTTCCTTTTCTTCATTTAATTTAATAATATGTTCCAAATCTATTTATCCAAATGCATCTGTTTTATACTTGCGGAAATACAATCTGAAAAGAAAATGTAACTTTTTTCCAGTAAAGTTGAAAGAATGGAAGGCAACTAATTTTAACATATTGCCACTTAATGTCATCTTGTTTGCTGATAAAATACATGGTAAAGCGTTTTCAGTAATCGCTTCTTGAAACAAAACAGAGCTTTCCTGCTAATGAATGGAGATACATTTATTTATTTATAGGACGTTCATCATTCTAATTCCTTTGTGTTTCACAAATATTAGTAAGTTCATCCATGCAGCACTGAAAAGAAGTGAGGTCTTATTAGCTCCATGAGGCACAGAAATCACTTGATCTGCCCACACTTACCAGAAAGATGTATGTAAAGTATAATTAGAATGGGAAAAAAAAAAAAACCTGCTCTTATTACAGTACCTAACCAATAAAAACCTCCGTCTGTCATCCAATATTGCTAACCTTAAACATTAAATATCCTCAGGCAGGCAACCAGGAACATCTATAACTAGATAAAAATGGTTGGGTTTTTTTTGGTTTTTGTTTTGTTTTGTTTTTTTTACAAATACATACTTTGATTTCTTTCCTTTTATTTCCTGAGCCTTTACATGATATTTGAGTTATATTTCCAAGCTTTTTCCTGCAGCCGTGAGGGCTACAGACATTATTTAAAAATAACATGGAGATTGCCATCTAATTGCATACCTTCTAGAAGCCAAGCTGTAAGCAGCCTGCTAAATAAGATGATGTCTGTTGTATTTCAGGGTGGCCATACTGCTCGTTCTGTACTTGCACTGTTTTCAGGAATTATAATACTACAATGCATTACATCAGAATCAATAAATGAAGTATTTTATTAGATACGTTCCCTTTATGGTGCCTAATCCTCAAACGGTCAGTAGTTATATCTGTGCAAGTCGGTGCCAGGATATTCATACCTAGGCTTGCAAATCTTTAGGAAATATGGATGAAATACTGTGGTAATAGTATTCAAATGTGACCACTGACAAAGTTTTAGGGGCAATCTCCGGACACATGTGAAAATTAATCCTTTAGAGTGTTTTGCATTGGTTTATCTTTGCTCTGACAAAGTCACTGGGGCTTTTACCAACTGATTGAAATGGTAAGTAAGGCCAACAATGAGGAAACTCCATATATCATTGCTGTGTCGAAAGAATATGCAGAAAATTAAATGTAAAATGTTTTGCTGCATTCCACGTTTCTTCATTACAAACATAAGCCCCAGCTCTGTAACCGCTTGTTTGCATGTCTAATGTTATGTGACTCTGAGAGACTACTCACTCCTATAAAATTAAGATGCTGCATGTGTGTGTTCGCAGGACCGTGACCACGAGGAATACTAGCTCAATGTAATAACTACCAGTTGAAAAACAAAATAAAAATCAAGTCTAATTGTGCCCATTTAAATTCAAACATTGAAAAATAGCTTAAATATGGTATTTCAGAATGTAAATTTTATAAAAAGTCTGAGGATTTTAGGATTCCGTTAGCTCTTTAGTCCCTCTGTAACGAGGCTATTACATAGCATCGCTCAGATTGATGTTGAAAATAATGCAGCTGCAAGAGCAGCTGCAGCAAGAATTCACAGAAGCCAGGATGCAAAGCAGGCCCTGCCCAAAGTCCCTGGCTTTAGCTCTCTGTTGTGGTTTTTTTCCCCCTACTTATTTATTAGCTTAATTCCTGCATCCTCTGAAATGATGCCTTGCTGGGAATAACTGAGGGTTAAAGCTTTAATGGCTTTACTCAGCCTCACAAATGAAAAATCTGGCATTCACTGTCTTCTGCAAACCAGAGTTGCTCTGACAGTAGCAAATGCTGGGTTTTTTCCCAAATGAACAGTTCTTGGGTGGTCAACATTAAGACAGTAATAGTCAAGAAGAAAACGCAGCATCAAACAGGAGCAAAGATACTTCACAGTTAGGTATACAGGTATACAGGAGCATCTTCGTGCTGCTGGTATTTAAAAAGACATTTATGCCCCTGGGCAGGAGCTGATGAACTCGTGGGCTGCCGCCTCGAAATGTTTGTCTGTCACGCGGCTTGCGGGCAGGTTTGGAGGAAGGTGCGAGTCCAGCAGCCACCCTCATGCTTCCTCCTTCATGACGTACAGAGGGTGACAGCAGCAGAGTGCTGGGCCCTGGGTAAACCCAGATGTTGGTAATCCCAAAGGGATTTGCCACCATCCTCACCCCATTTCCTAACCCTCAAGTCTGGGGAGGAAAACTGACACCTTGGTTCTTGTTGGATCTTTCGTGGGCAGGTTGATATTAGGTAAAAACAATTTTAAATAATTTTGAAACAAAGCTTTACATGTAACTTAAAACCAACGTGAATAAGTCACATCACTCAGTCTTTTGCAGCCACCATGTAAGACCTTCAGAAGAGTACTTCCCACAGAGATTTACAATAGCAGATGATATAAAGAAGCAAAGCATCATTCGCCTTCCAAACCTGAACCTACGGTAGCCCGTTAATTCAATAGACTGGGGCGCTGGCCAAAAGTGACCCATGCTCAGGACACGAAAGCAATTGCAAACTCCTGTTCCTCTTTAAATTCCGGAGCTAAGAGAACACCCTGGAAGATCTTTACTAACAGCAAAGTTTGTGACGTGATGTTTGCGTCCCAGGTGTAGCCGTGCCAAACACTACACGTTTCTCCTGGCAAAATCAGCTGGATAAAAGGGAGTGATATAGTTCTCTTTCAACTGATGTAACATGTTAGGTCACCATATTGCAAGTTAATATTCAGGTTGCAATATCTTGCATCCATTGGAGCTTTGCAGAATTTTCTCAGGAAGGTCATAAAATAAAACATTAGAGTAGTATAACTTAAAGGTTACAAAAGCACGGGCTACAGAATCAGCATTAGTCTGTGACAGCGTTGGCTCTGGTCCCAGCGTAGTTTATAGGAAATAAAGGCAAGAACCATCCACGCATTTAATAAAATGAACAAAAACGTGTTAGAATCAGCTGCTGGATCAGATTTCTTTGTTGTTGTTTTTTTCAGTGGCTCACAACCACCACTGGATTTCCCTTGGCTGTCACTGCTCTTACCAATTTGTGTCACTGCGTATAAGCATGTCAAAGACCAGGTTTGCTCGCGCATCCTGAATGGGAAATTTGTACCTATAGAACTTGTGCCATGTGCCCTTCTATTCAGCAAGGGAAGGAAGAAAAATTTCCCTATTGTTCCTGTAGCACGTCAAGGTTAAAATTCATATTGACAAAAATAATGCAGCAGAGGTAATAAACATTCACAGAGATTAAAATAATTGCACAAAAGGCAATTTCTTCACTGGAAAATGAACACACAATGCTAAAAGAAGAAATTAAAACCAGAAGCCATACTAAGAAACTAAAAGCCGTCAGAGTAAAAGAACTGCCTTGAATGTTAATCTGAGCTATTTCAGCCAGTCCTTTTTCGCAACCTTTTCTTTCCCGCTAACTTTTATGTTACAGCTCTATTGCCGGTACAAAGTTAGCGAATTGAAGCTCTGCCTGTCAGGAGCTCTCATCTGTGCATGCTTCAGCTCTCAGTTGTTACTGGATTTGCTTCAGCTGCCACTATTAAACCGCTGCATGTCAAATTACAAAGCAATTAAGGGTGAAATGCATAGTTGTAATACGCGGGTTAAAAAACCTCCAGAAACCCTAACTCTAAATTATCTAGGTTTGTAATGATGACTTTGGAAAGTATTAAAATATCTTTTTAATTAATATAATCCCCAAATTACTGACATGTGCATTCACCTGGTGTCACATAAGTTTTTTATCTTTCCACCTTTCTCTTTTTCCTTTCTCCCAGGCTTTTTTTGCCTAGGAATATTTAAAGTTCATTATTCCACACTGTGAGAAAGGGAGTAGGCACAACTCGAGTATTTGCTAAAGCAGCTAGTGAAATAAGAAGGTGGATAAATTATCCATATGCTTTATCGTATATTCTGACCTCTGAATTTTGCCGCATTCTGTCTAGCATTACTGCAGAAATACAGTATCTAAGATGAAATCCCTTGGAGGTATACCGTTAATAAAAGGCAACTGTAGTGGTATGAAGAGGAGTCTAGAGGATGGGTCAATGATAGCTGCCACCATTGTGCTCTGACTCAGGAGCCGAGGAAGGACCGATGCACAGCTAGGGCTAACTCATTTAATATCTCTGCTTAACATCTCTGCGTCCCAGTGGGACTCATAATATTTAATTACATATCTAATGGGAAATTCAGCCTCACCCTGTGAGTTATTGTGCTTCCTTGATTTCCCTTACATTGGAGAAGCACAGCACTTCACAGGACTGGTCCTGCCATGAGAATTAATTAGTTTATGTCTGAACAGGGCTTTCAACATACAGATCATTCTGTATGACAAAGTAGTATTAGATAACTAACCGAGTTATTCAATTGAATTATGGAGCCATAAGAAAATTATTGTCTCTTATTTTTAATCAAGCAGACTCCAAGCCAGATTAGTCCCTGATGATGATGCTTTGGCTATTTCAACAGGTCTTATTACTACCAGAAAAGTTTCTTGCTCTTTTTGCTTCTGTGCACCCTGGAGTTTTCACTGCTTTATATATAATCCACTCAATAAAGCAAGCTCTAGGTTTCAGGTTAGCCCTTACCTCCAGTGAACAGTAATTGTTAAGACAGCCTGTTGCAGGTAAACAAAAAGCCTTGTTGGTTTGGAAACAAACCTCTCCACCTTGTTTGGTTTGGTTTTTTATAAACATCCTGTTTAACCACCACTCACTGCAGGAATACCTGAGTCTAGAAACAGCTCTGAAAGTCTGAGAGATTAAGAACCAGTAGTTCTGCATTTCTTTTCATGGCATCAGAAAAATCTCAGGTTATAGATGTGCATATGATTTCATATGCATGAATGCTTCAGTGCCCTCCCACCAGTTATCAGACTCTTTATTAGCTTCCATAACCCAAGCAGAAGAATTTCAATACTGCCTTTAAGGGTCACTTGAGCAGAAGCTTCAAGACAAATTGTACCGCTGGGGTCACAGAAATTCAGTAGCTAACTTGGCAAAAGAGAACTTAGGGGGGTTTTGCTGAGGTACAGAGGTATATTGTTTGCATGCTGTTCTTCACAACAATGAATTTCTGATCATAGGAACCCATTTGTGGTCAAAAGGTTCATCAGTTTCCATGTTTCCAGACTCGCTAAGATCTTTGGGGCAGATCAGTGTTCATTTAACCAGAAGAAGATCTGGACGAGATCTTTAAGATTTCCCATTTCTCATACAGGCTGTCGTCTCCACGGGCCCCTGCTGCAAGAACATCCTTATTACGAGAGAGGCAGGAGGGACTTGCCAGCACCCGCTTTCTGCTCCCTTGTTCCCTCACCCTGCATTGTACTCTGCTGATTTTACTCTTTTTCTTCCATCAGTCATAAAGAACAACAGCACCAAAGAAATAAAAACCACAACAATAAAAAAAAGGAATTCTAGTTAATGACATTTATCTAGGGAGATTCCCCCTACGGGTAGTGGAACAATACCAAAGGACATTCAGAAGGAAGACAGCCCCTCAGTCTGCTAAAATTCACTTTACATCTTGATATGATGGCCTTTCTAATCCTTTTCTTAGTTTCTCAGAGCCCTACTTGCTGACTTTTCTTCTTCTTACCATTCTCATGCCTTCTTCTTCTCCCTGTTGCTCCTTTTCATTGACTTTGATTTGGGGAGGTTTCTAATATTATTAGTAGAGCACAGAATTAGGCACACGAAGATACTAGATTTTTTACTAAGTGTCCAATAAAATTAGTGACCTAGGAAGCTCCCGCACTGATTTGCCAGGTTTCTGTACACCCCAGCTTCATTCTAGTTACGTAGTTAGTGTAACCAAAAGGAAGGATCGTTACCAAAGTTGTCTTTGTTCAAACGGAGTGGTCCTAGTTAGGAGCTTGGATGTTGCAGCTGATGTTTTACCGTATCACAAGGGGTAATGGTGGAGTTTTGCACTTGGTGAACAGAAACACCAACAACTAAAATGATAGCTCTCATTTAATGCGGTTCTTTTCAACTAACGCCAATTAAGGAGCAGAACTGAGGGGACAGTACGGGGACACCCATCCTGGGGTGGTGACCAGCAACTAGGGTTGGGTGGGATCACAGTAACCTGTTTGTCTGGTACAGCTAGAGCAAGAAAAGGATCTGTACCCTCAGCCACGTCTCTCTAGCTGTACGTTTGACCTAAGTGCCGTGCAAGGTGTCAGGCACCTTCTTTGCTGCAGATCTAGTGGCTGATATAGGTAATGGAAGTCGTTATAGGTCTGTTAACATCTCCTTTAGGTTTGGGCTTTCCTACCGCTGGTCTCATAGGAATGTGACGATTCTGCGAAGTGAGAGCGAGCTCTCTCTGTACTGTGAGCTCTCATTGAATTCCTGCCTCATCCTGGAGGCAGGGCTGCCCAGAGCAGTGCTGAGATGCAGACCTCTTAATAGCGTGTTGGCAGATCTAATCAAGCCCACAGCACAGTCTGCGGCAACCCTCCTAAACCAAACTTTGCCCCTCTGCACTCGTTCTTTAGAAGTACTCAGCTCCCACCATTTCAAAGCAATCTTTTCAGAAAATCAATAGTTCTTCATCTCCTTCAGAATGAGAGCAAGTAGGACACTTGGACGTTTGCTTTGTAATCTCTTCAAAAATTGCTTTCTTGTCTTCCCAACAGAATTAGGAAATATTGCAGCAAAAAAAAAAAAACCCTCAAGCTTTTTCAGCACAACGTCTCAGTTGTAGGACCAATCTTTGCATTCCTTTTCATTTAGGGATTACCCTAAGCTCACTGGTCTGTTTATACCTTAGGCACACACATACGTCCTTGTTCCTCACACAGAGGAATTATTTGTTCTCACAATTCCACTTTTCAGGAGCCTGCTGTAGAAACCTTTACCATTTTAAAATTTCCGTTTTCTCTCCCTCTTTCCTCTCAGTGGTCCTTTAGCTATGAAAATGAACTGCTCTGCTCCTGCAGTGCTGAGCTGCTGAATCCAATCGAGGAAGGCTGGCCAGGCTTCACATCCCCATCAGACACAGCGTTGACCTTTTTTTCCTAATTGACAATGCGGGCCTTTGTACTAATAGGATGACATCATTACGCAGAGCTGAAATGCTTTCCCTGCTGTCTCTTTTGTCTCTCAGTATTTTTCTCCCACACTTTTAGAGGAAGCATTTCACTAGGAAGGAGTGTAAGGAAGACAGTTATACAGTGCCTAAAAAACATACGCAGAAAACATCCTCCATTTCTCTCTCTCCATTTTTCCTTAGTCACGCTCGTTACCCACCACCACTCCTGAGCCCTCACCATGTACTGAATCTTCCTTTTCTTTCTTCCAGGTTGTGATCACTGATGCTTCTTTTCTGCATTTGCTTTGCCTCACTCTCCTGAGATATGCTGCTGGGAAGATTCTGGTTCTTTCTTGATTTTGAGTTATAATTGTAGTAGTTAGCCTACCGTCCTTTTACAGCTCTAATTTTATTCAAACAAATTGTTAATAAGATCTTTGTGCATCTCTACAGCAATAAATAGTTAATTGAGGTGCCTAATTTTGTGTTAAATTGTGGGCAGTTAACTTTTTGCTGTGGTACTCAATAATATAAAGTTTTAAAATAATACTTTAAAGAATATATGGAAGGGGAGAAGCCCCAAAGAAATGGAAAATATTAAGAGCCTCGTTTCAACCGTCTTGTGAGATTGGCTCACCCATTTCAGTGAGTACTATAACTTTTTAAGATGCTGCCTTAAAGCTTAAAAAAATTGCCTTAACGCTGGTTATAGATTGGCAGCCGTGTGCCCAAGCAGGCAGCCTTGGCTAAGCCAACAAACCAAATAAATACATGTGATGGGCTTTTGCTGGAGAAGGCAGGAAGAGTAGAAATTCCCATCTGTGCCTGTCCCCTCTCTTTTTCTCCTCTCTCATGGTTGACATTCGCATACTGCTAGCTCATGGTATATATTTCCAGCCTGCTTCAGTGCCTAATGAAGTGGATTAGTTCAGATCCCAGATATTTCTGTGTATCTGTTTACCCCAAGCTGTTTTAATTTGCACAGAGATGCACTAGGAGCTGCAGCAGTAAAAGAGAAGGGTAGTAGTGACCTGGGAGAAGCAGCCTCTACGATCACGCAGCCTGGCTCTACAAGACCATGGCTGTCTAGCCTCTCTTTCTTCAAGAAAGGCTAGCAGGAAAGATAAGACAGACGAACCATAGAATGACAAAGAAAAAATGTTCAGGAGGGAGAGGAAGCAGATCCCATTATTCTACAAGACTATCCAAAATTAGTGGGACCAGTGATTTATGTATTTTCCTCTTCTGCCCAATCAATGCCCAACTATTTCAGAGAAGACTCCTAGATTCCTGGAAACATGACAGTGATCTTCAGGCCATCCTTTCCTTCCTGCATTTAAACACTGTTCAAGAAGGGAATGACAACCACATTATTAACATACTTTGTCAAAACTTCTCTTGATTATTTTAATCGTATTTCCTATTTCTTTTTGCACATTACCCTTAAAGACACATTAAGTATTTTAACCACGATTAGTTTCTTACATTCTGTTTCTGTCATATTTACCTTCAACTTTATTTAACTTCCATAAGCTATTATGAGTAGTAGAAGGAATTGGAGTTGTGTTACTTTGAACAACAGTAAGCCTAAGCTTACTGTCTTTGCATAAGCGTGCCTAGCGAACCACCTATCTGTAACTGTGAACAGTAATTATTAATACAGGTTAATATTTCTCTTATGTCTATAGCCTAATGAGAGTAGTGTTTTGTTGTACTCAGCACCACATAAACAATTAATACGTGAGTTTCAGCCTCAAAGAGCAATTAGGATAATATGGTTAAATCCCTGCAAACTACTACGAAAAAACCCACAATTACCCTTGCCAAATTTCAACCCAGACCCCAATTTATTATTATCATTTTTATAAACAGGTTAAATATAGTGAGCAAAAATAGTGTTTAGAGTGGAAGTGCTGACAAAACCTTTACTGCAGCAATGTGGACAATGCAGCTCTAATAATGGCAAGTGTGCCCTTATCACAGTAAGAAAAATGTAAGGAGTTCTGATTTTGCACTGAATGAGCCATTACTTATGTCTATCACAAAGAAATAAGAGTACTGAACAAAAAAAGATACATTAAGGGCCTTTTTTTTTCCCCAAAAAGAAAACTAAAAATAAAAATGATCAGATGTGACTCAGGCTTTCAAACAATAAAAATAGCAAGATGAAAGAACTAGGTTGCTTCATTGCCTAAAGAAATGGCTAGAATCTTAAAAAGTCTGAAACCTGATTGTGAGAGACTCACTTTATGGGCTGCTAAGAAGGTGCTGACCTTCGTCATCAATAGATTGTCTGAGCCTTTGTGGTATTCAGCAGTAAAGGAAGTGCTTAAAAAGTCATCCTGCTGAAAGATGGACTGGAAAAATCTCCAGTTCAGATCTCAGCATAGCTGCTGTCGGTGCACATGCTCATTCAGAAAGTCTGCCTGTAAATCTAATACAGATAAATCTTGCTTCATTTTTAAGTGATAAAACTGGAGCATCCTCACCTTAGAGATGGATCAGGATATCTGGAATTCAATATAAGTGAAATTATTATAGAGGAGGGCAGCTAATGACCTATCTGTTGTGGGGCTTTGGATGTGTTTTGTTATAGTACTATATTTCTCTGTCTGTACTAGAGGACATTGAAGGAGTGGGATAACACTTGTACAAGTACCAGTGGTATAATTTTCTTATACTTCCTCCATAGTTTTGGATGCAGTTTTGTCTGTTCCAACATTTGCACTGAAATGAACTGTAGCAGATGACTGCCCTGTGATTTCAAATGGCCTTCTGGGAGAAAAAGACTTTTATGGATGAAAGAGTTTGGTTCCTATAACTTTCTGGAAAAGTCCCATCACTCTCTAAGAGGTATACTAATATGGCAGTTGTCATTATATGTATCTTCTAGCAGGGTGAGTTAGCCTGGGTGGGGTATCAGGTTAACACAACTATACGGCTGCTGGTACGCAAGTGAGCTCACTGAAAGACAGATGGGGTATCTTTGCATGAAATGCATATGTGCTGCAGATACCGTCATGCTCTGGCTGAAAAATGTGATGTTGTCCTCTAGAAACCGTGCAGCATTGCACATTCACAGCAGAGACCACAAAGTACAGATGGACCACTAATGACTAGAGCCTCTGGAACAGCAGATGAGGTACAGCCAGCCCATCCTGAATGTACCTTATGCTGCAGAGGAAGTGAAAATAAAACAAAACAGTGACAACAGACATCTCTGCCAGTTCTGATCAGGGTGGGGGGAGGGACAAATATTGCAGTCTCCAGATCTGATGCCTAATTTGTCTCTGAGTTTTAGCAAGGCACATTCAATGTCAGAGTACGGGTCCACCTGGACTGCTGTCGAATGGTGAGGAACCTGGTTCAGAGTAAGAAACATAATCATCAGGTCCCCTTTCTGCTTCCTAGCTGCCAAACCATCCCCTTAGACCTCCGAACCATGAGCGTGTCTGATCCAGCAGGCCAACACTGGGGAATCTCTCCTTGTATTTGCGTCTTTGTCCACAGCCTCTGCCATACAAGGCAACTGTGATCCTCAGAAACAGCGACTCGTGCTGTCTAATGAAAGATTTTACCAAAACTGGGAAACAGACCCTTTTCTGAAGTGCAGCCCCACAGAATTCATGTCCCAAAGAGCTGGTAACAGCAAGGTATTGGTTCAGTTTCAAGTCAGCTTAACCCCCCTCTGAGAACCACTAGAAGACATTCCCCTCCTGTCCCTCCACTTAAATCAATGCTGGATGTAGCCCAGTGGTTCTGCCTTGCTATATGCACATTCAGGAAGATAGCACTGCAGTCTTTTGTGTTTAGAAAGGTTTTACTTCACAACTATAAGGGCAAAAGCTTTTTTGGTTGAAATCAAAGTTTAAATTCTGAAGAAAAAAGGGCTCATCAAAGAACTGGCACAGAATTTAACAACTAGGTGCCAGCTGAAGTGCCAGTGTGATTTATCAGCAGGTTCTTCTCTAATCTGATGTGAGATAATAGAAGGTGTTGAAAGCAGAATCAAACTAGATACAGAACAAAAAGCCTAAGTAATAGGGTTCATAAGATCATGCACGTAAGGAAATTTATGTTATCTAGTAGGCAGGCCACTCTCCCCAAGAAGGTTTTCCTAGATACGTTGGGAAATCAACAGACAAACCCAGTAGATTTTAAAAGATAAATGATCTTATGTTCCTTTTGCATTTACGGTTTCTTCACGTGAGCCTTTCCATTTGAAGAGATGGGGTTTCCTTACCAACAGACCCAACGAAATGCTTCGCTGTACTGGCTGGCAATGCCATGGACAGAGGTCTCTTGGCGAAGATTAACCCTCAAATGTGCAGAAAGCTGAACTTGCTTATGATTGATCAGGAAGATCATTCTTGAGAGCTCGCAAATTTAGTTTCCTTCTGACTATAGC
Organism: Grus americana; assembly: GCF_028858705.1. NCBI lineage: Eukaryota > Metazoa > Chordata > Aves > Gruiformes > Gruidae > Grus > Grus americana. The sequence goes on from NC_072860.1 coordinate 22,701,036, forward strand.
GCTGAATTATCTATCTATGTTCCCCTCCATAGTGATTCATCAGAAGCATTTTACAGTAAACGTTTCCAAAATAAAAAAACAGACATTTTAACCAAAGTCTCAGGAAAATACTTAACTGACAAAGATAATGATTTTCTAAAAGCTTTTCCCTGGAAGTGTTTTTTTATTGAGGCAGTGATTAAAGTGAGCTTGCCTGAGTTATAACGTGCTTCCATTGCACAACCCAAAGTCCTGTTAATCAGCTTGAATACGTAAAAATACAATAGGAGCAGTATAAATCCACTTGATACAGCAAAGTTCATTTCAGGTGCTGGTCCACCAGAAAAACGCCTGCAAGTGATTAAAGAATTATTGGTGTGTATTTCACAGTTCATGCTCTGCTTTTTTTTATTCCATGGTAAATTATTTTAAACTTCTTAAGACAGTCTCACAGCAAACAGCTTGCTTCAGCCAATTTCCCATTCGCACTGATATCAACCCCCCCATCAGATATAGGGCTTTACCTTTGAGAGCTTTCTGGTGAGGAGAAGAGTCCATTAATTTTCCTTGAGGGCTCCTCGGTACTATAGGGCTGCTCAGAGAAAACACCCTGCAAACTTATATCTGATGTAGACACTTAAATCTCATTTTCTAGAGTTCTCTAGGACCTTCAGTGACCAGCCCACCCAAGAGCTTGTGAAGGTCCTGTGTTGCCCCTCCAGAACCTGGGATAGCCATGTACTGCGGGGCCACATGGAGGTCCATCACAGGTCTCGTATGTGACCGTTATGTTGGCACGATATGGCACCAAAATTATCAGGCTCATCCCCTCAGCTTGTGCTGGGGCTGGCTGGAGTATCTCTGCTCCACTGCACAGTGAAGATAAATCATAATTACCTAAATTACCTAGTGCTGAAGCCAGCACTGAAAAAAGCAGCTTCCAATCTTTAGCCTATGCTATGGTTTGTTTTAAAAAGGGATTGAATGTCTTACAAACAGGTAAAATTGCTGCCAGATGCAAGTACATTAGCCTTTTCCAGCTGCTTTACTGCTGCCATTCAAAATAGCTTGCTATAAATATGATTCCTTTGAGCTCTATTCTGACAAGTGCGGAGCACTATCTGGGAAGGGCCAGTGGTTTTCCATCCCCATTGAACTCAGTAGGAGTTGTGATTGCTCAGCACATTGCTGAAAAAAGTCTGCTGAAATTACCTTAAATCACACAATTATCCCCTCACCTCTCGCTCCTTCTCTTGCAGTCGTGGAAGGAGGAATAAGTTTCTCCGCAGGCAGTTCTGCTACAGTAAAGTTTTCAGCCTGGAGGTTGTGAACAAATGTCAAAACCAACAAGTTCCCTGCTTCAGGGCTGGCGACGGTCTTGGCTGCAACCTGGCTTAGCCAGGGAAGGCGGGGGGGAAACATGACAAAGAATTGAAACCCTGTTTATGTTAAAATTCAGTATCAGCTTCTCGTATGGCCTAAAACGCTTTCACCTCTTCCCTTTACCCCTTTCTATAAATTTCTGCCCATTGCCTAATGCCCATGCCCCTAAACAGTGAAGTATCACCCTACCACGGCATCCAGGTCACACTCCGGCAGCTTTTATTTGTGCAGTAGCGTGTTCTGTAGGGTCCTCACTAAAACTCAACAAGTTGCTTATTGTTTAAAATCTGTTTCTGACCGAACAGAGACGCATTTATTACGCACCTTTCCTTTGTACAATCTGTACCTGTAGTTAAGCACATTAAACTGGTGCTAAACGTACGGAGGTTAAAGGCTGAGTGCTTATGCTTAACAAACCATTCTGAAAGACGATCATCATTAAAGCTATTTACAACTAAACTTTTCATAATTGATGGAAAAACTGAGAAGAAAATTACCTGTGCCTTCCACCTTTCCACTCTGAAGTCAGCAGGAGCAGATGAAAAATCAACATTTCCTTTGAATCTGAGCACAATTATGAGTTTACAATGCAGATCAAGTCACCTTGCCTATTGTACAGGAACTGGTGTTGAGAGGCGGCTTATGAACTTGATTCTACACCTTGTTGTATCAGTTTGAATCCACTACCGGTTCCCTGAACTGACAATTAGGTTGTTCAGTACTGGGGGAGGGTTGCTTCTTAGTACCAACGCTCGTGTCCTTTGCAGGTAGTTCAATAAGAACTGCCTTTGAAACCCAAATCCAGACCTGAATTTTGCTCAAATGCAGCTGAAGCTGGGACCCAACTTGGAGCTTGTGCCCCTCTGGAATACATCCACTCTGCCTGATTTTTGAACATCCCTCTCTGACCTCAGTCACTGTGCTTATCAGCTCTCGAAAATCAGGCCACAGTGATTTTTTGCACCCTGTAACAACATATACAATGTGAGTCAATCAGTTACAGGGGTTTGGTCGTTTTTCTTTTGATTAAAAGCCAGATTTTCCCTTCTCAACCCAGATATAACAAACTCATACACTGACATTGCTTTACATCAACAAATATCCATTATCAAGAGCTATCAAAAATATTTAAGATGCCTTAAACTTTTACACAGGAAAGAGAAAGTAATTACAGCGAGTCTGATATTCTGTGTACTAACTATTGAAGATTTTTTTCTCATAATGGTGTCTACAATATGCCTAGCAGAGAAAGCATTTGCATGCTTTTTTTTTGGATTTGCAACGTTTGAGTATTCTTAACATTTCTACATTGTCTCCTAGGACTCTTTCTTCGCTCAAGTTATAGCATCAGAAAGCAACATTGACTTCCAAAAAAAGCTCGTAAGCATGGATGGCAAGAATGAGACCTCTCAGCAAATGTGCAGGAGTGAGGAGTCAAATGTAGCAGCAAACAAACTGAATGATATTCCAGAAGCGCTGCAAGAGGTCAAAAACCACTTTGGGGATGGAGCAGAAGAAAATATAATGAGGACAATAAAAACGGCAGAGAAAACAAAGGAAAAACAAAGTAACAATGTAGGCAGAGCAAAGCCTAAACAGAAATCAGAAAACAATGAAAAAACAGCTGTTAAAAAAGAAGAAACAACATTGGAAACTGGCAATCGGTTAATCCCCACGCCTCTGTCTCACATTCCTCTGAAAAGCCTAACGGACATAGAAACGGAGTTGGTCTACACTGATGAAGAGGACGTCTACTTTGAGTTCGCTGAGCCTGTGCTGTCTACAAGCACACAATCAGCGTGTCGTGATTCTGGAAAAGCAGATGCTCTGAGCACACCTAACGGCAGCGCTTTGCGCCAGATCGACAAAGAGCTTCAGGTGACCCTCCGGGAAACCAGCGCTTGCTACAGGCAGAACAACTACGCAGCAGCGACGGAGCAGCTCTCAAAAGCACTGGAGGTATGAGGTTAAAGTACAATCACCATAGCACAGTAAATGAAAGGCTGTCATTGTACTGACCGGGTGTAATAATATCGAAGCGAAGAAGGAGCACAAACCTGGGATGCGTATGGTTTAATAAAAATCCTGAGATGCAATTTCATGTGAAATCTGAAAATTAAGAGCTATAAATAAGTCACAGGAGGAGGGTGGCACTGGACTGAACTAAAAAAAAAATCTCAAGTGATTTTGTATTTTTCTCTAAGTCTTCAATTGTATTTATGTATAGAGGACATTTAAGACCCACAGAGTTAAAAAAAAAAAAAAAAAAGAGGCCCTCTTTTTAATCCCAGCTCTCTCAGGGACAAATGATATCTCAATAATCAGGGGAGTTCCCACTCTACCCCAGCCTGTCCGTGTACTACTGGGCAAAACGTTTAATTCTTTGGTAAAACAGAAGGTCCATTTTAGTCTCTTTTTCTCCCTTCAGCACTTCCATCATGCACTCCATTTCCCCTTTTTCTCTAAGCCAGAAGATGGCCACTAGATCCGTGCAGAAATCTTTTGTTTTGCTGCATGAGAAAGGACGGGTCCAGTCGTGAGCAGCCCCTCTGGACACAGTCAGCTTTCTGCAGCTGGGGTTTTGGGGAGAGAAAGACCTCGTGCCTGCCTGATACACTAAAATAATATGGCCTTGGCTATGGTCTTTGAAACTAATCTGTGATTTTCATGACTTTCTGCCTTTATGTGCTCAAACTCGAGCTGTCTTAAATGGATCTGTTCTTCAACAAGGAGACATTTCCATGCTTTCAAAAGCAGAGCCCTTTCCGGTTTCAGGCTGAGCTCCCCAAGAGACCTTTGACATTTTTGAAAATCTGAACCAGCCTTGAGCTTTATCAGTATAATATGAGAAGAAAAGAGTAAAAGAGGGAGTTCCTAACACTCTGGCAAGGTTGCATTTAATTTCACGGGGGGAGGGAAGAGAAAGGAGGTGTAGGAAACCCCAGCAGGTGGGTCGCAGTTACATCCACCAGCCTCCTGTTTCCTGGAAGCCAGGGCTAGCAGCATTTACAGTAAAACTGATTGTTCAAACTTGTATCATTATTCCCAGATTTCTCTAGTGCTGCTAATCTCAGTTAATTATATTGGAAATCCCTTGTATTATGACCATGTAATTCATAATGTGCCAGTAGAAGTCATGGTTCATAATAATCACATAATGGGCAAGGACTTAGACGTAATCAGATTTTAGTTACCCTGTCGTGTTTCCATAATGCTGCTATAAAACTGACATAATCACAAAAAAGCACCAGTTATTTAAACATTTTTATCAGATTGATGTACAGTATCTCTCTCTCTCTTTTTTTTTTAAACAATGTAAGATAACAAAAATTGGATTACAATTGCTGGGAACAGACTATGATAAACTGTTTGCTTGTGCGCAGAATGAAATTTAATAATGGCAGCAGCATCTCAATTTTTAGTCATGTTAAACCTGTTAAATAGTAGCACTCTGCAGCCAAAGGCTGCTTTCAAAGAGGTGGCATCAGAGCATTTTGAAAACAGTATCTCCAAGAGCATAGCTATCTTATAAACCTTGAAAGATGCCCTGTATCCTCACAATTAACCCAGCTGCTAAACATTCACCGTGCAGATGAGGGCTTGACTTTTTCCATGATACCTGATGCAAAAAAAACCTCAAACATTCTTAGTAGCTGTAAAGATTTTAAAGGCCAGTGTCTGCTTCTCAAATAAAATTAAAAAAATGAGACACACACACTTTCCACTTTACAGGAATAGGGTTGGTGATTAGAACAGAGGAGTTGCAAGCTGGATTCTCTGGACTCTCCCTAATGCTTTACCTTCCCTCTGACCCCAATCACTTCAGCTATGCACTTGACATCCTGAAAAAGGGTCCAGCTATACTTATTTCAGTGCTGTACTGCCAAACTTAATTCAAAAGCATTTGTAAAACCTTAGAGGTTTGCAGTTGACAAGCAAATATCCTCTTCCTATTTTTTTTCTACAATACTGAAGGCATTTTATTTTAAAACTATAAATATTATAGCAGTGAGTAAAATCAGAAAGCCTCATCCTTTCTAGGCTTCCCCTCTCCCATTCAGAAATGTGCTTTGATGGGAACAAAAACATTTGTCACTTGAGAGGAAAGTACTTTTCTGCTCCTAGGAGGAAATGGAAAGGCTAGCTAATAGACATCCCGGTGAAAGAATAAGCAGAGATTAAAGAATTCCTTCCTGGGATTGCGGATGAGAGATTGGGAAATCAGAGAACTGTAGGGCTGGGGCTTCTCAGCAGTCTTAATCCAGCTCTCCGCAAAAGCAAGAACCAGAGTATTCCTGACAGACACTTCTGTACTCTGTTTCTAATACTCGCCAGTAAGAGGGACTGCTCATCTATATCAGCATGCTGATATAGTTTTTCCACATCTTCCATGCTGCAAAATAGCCCACAACTTTTTATTTTTTGTATCCTTATTTGACATGAAGAGCAATTAAGCACTCTATTCCCTCTGTACTTGCAACCTCTTAGCATATGTCTTCAGTCTTCCCTAAATGAAATAAATTCAGTTCTCTTAGCATTTCCTCCCAGGTCATGTTTTCTAAACCTCTGTATCATTTTTGTTGCTTTTCTTTCCATCATCTCCAATTTGTCTATTTGTTCGGATATAGACAAATTGTGGACGGTGCAGAGAAAAACCTGAAAACTTAAGTTGCTGAAACTGGAACTGTGGTTGTTTTGCCCATCACTTTTTGAAGAAATAAACAAAAATTCTGCACTTTGTGGGGTGAAGAGATGCATGATACATAACAAGCTCAAAGGTCAGGAAATTCATAGTTATGGTTTCTGGTGCAAAATGTTTACAGATATTTTTCAGATTTAAGGAAATTAAGGCTTTAGTCTGTCATGACAACATTTTGAGCTAGACGCCCTGATCCAGAAAAGCATGTGCATAGCAATAAATTTGAATAGAATCACTAAAGTTAGTGCTGCCTTACATATTGCAAATATCATACATTTCTTGGCTCTTTAACTCAAAATGTCTTTTCTAGATCCATCTATATATTCGTATTGTATTATCATTCTTTAGATCATGTTGTTTTCCACATATGCAAATAACACGCAGTTCTGAAAGTCTAGCACTGAAATTACTGGGTTTGGGGAAAAAAAAGAAAAGGAAAATTATTAGTCAGAAAGGAAAACTGAAATGCTTGTTTAATTTAGAGACTTTTATAAGTTGGACAGCATGCTGCTGATTACTGCAGACATCAGGAAAACAGTGTTATCAGGAGAAGAATTGGTGGCTTCTCACTATTTCTGCACTATTTAGCTACCATTAAATTAATCAGGAGGGACTTAGCGTTAGTCAGCTGCATTACAGTTGGCCTGGGAGAGGAAAAAAAATAATGCTCCCTTGGAGAACTCTCACCATTAGGGCTTAAGAATGAAGTACTTTCTGCTGCTAGTGAGGAAAATAGCTGAAGAAATTGGGGCAATAGTCTTCACTCTTTTACCTCCCAGCTCAATAATACAGTATATTATATATACTATGTTGAGAAACACCGTAAATTTCCCTAGATTTTTGGCATCCATCTGTTGGAACGTAGGGAAGTAGGACTTGAACATCTGGACTGGGATATGAAGGGTATGAGAAATCACTCTTTAGCTTAAAACCTCAGTGGAAGCCATGTATGTATATCTATAAAATCTCAAGCCAATTATTAACAGCTTAGCTACAAAATAACATTAAACCTTTATGAGGATCGAAAGATCTTGTCTCAAACTAATCTCTTAACATCAGAAAGTGTAAAAGACTTCAGAAACATCAGCCTGGTTAAAACCTGCACACATTTAAATTTCAGACCCTGTTATTCTGAAAATAATCCCCTGTGATTAAAAAATGAATGAGAAAGGTTCACAACTGCTGCGCAGAGGAAGAAGTCCACAGTATCTCAGCACACAGCTTTCGGCACTGAATATCTCAGAGACATGAAATGCATCCCACGTGTGAGGTGAAGGCCTCAAACAGCCTGTGATTAATTCAGCAGAGAGCTGTTGTGGTGCCTTCCACAAGCTGGGGTATCTCCATCTTCCACAGATGGCTATTATGGGTGCCATTCCTATAGCAGGGAGATAAACATTAGTGCCATCTTTTTTGCACACCTTGAGTTTTTAGATTAACCTTCCCTTGTGAATCACTGCTTGTGGAGAAGGCTTTGTCAAGACCATGCTCCCTCTTCCAGGCAACAATATCTGCAAAAAGCAAATGTTTTGAGAGCAGCTGTGGCACCAGTACCTTGTGGACATAATTACATACCACCACAGAGTTGGGCAGCATGGTTCAACCAAGCCTTCCATCAATTTCATAATATGAGAAGCAAAAAATGAGTATTTCCTATATAAATACCTATGTCAAAGGAGTTTCATCTTAAGTAGTCTATCCACTGGTAGAACACATTAGAAAAGCATAGGCGGCTTTCTTAGAGGCATTGCTGCAAGGGCAGTCCTGGGAGCACCGTAGGGTTAGGAGCTTTGGATGTGCTCCCTGTTGTGACCATTAGATTAGCTGCAGAAAGACTAGAGCACAGCCACATTTCTGCCTACCCTTCCTCCTCCAACACTGTCTCTTTTTACAGGTGGGTCTTGAGGTCCAAGAAGCCATCAATGTATAACCAAATGTAATCCCTTCCTCCAGGGAGCACGGAGACTGCAATTCCTGGTCATCCACTGGAATGAAAGGGGCAGAAAGTGGGACTTTATAGTTTTCCCCAGCCCCTCTCACCACGAAAAGCTGTGCAAGGACCAGACACAGTTTAACACCATGAAAGTCCTCAAGGGAGAGCATGTGAAAGGCTAAATATTTTTTAGCACCAACTTTCTAGAGCTAAAAATCAGACTCATAAATTATCTATCCTCATCATCAGCACAGGTCTTCTAGAGACTTCCTGGGAGTACACTAGGTCCTGGGCAGTGCTGGGTTTAACCTCAGCTGGTAACTGAGCACCAGATGGCCACTCGCTCACCCCTCCCTCTCCAAGGGGATGGGGAGGAGAATGGGGAAAAAGCTTGTGGGTTGAGATAAAGACAGTTCAGTATGATAACAAAGGAAGAGAATAATAATAATTAATAAATAAAAGTGATGCACAAATGCAATTGCTCACCACCTGTGGAAGGAAAAACCCAATGCCCAGTCTGTTTCTGAGCAGCAATCCTGCCTCCCACCTAGCTTCCCCAGTTATATCTGGAGCATGACGTTCTATGGTTGGGAATATCCCTTGGGCCAGCCTGGGTCAGCTGTCCTGGCTGTGCTCTCCCAGCTTCTTGTGCACCTGGCAAGGCATGGGAAGCTGGAAAGTCCTTGACTTAGCATAGACACTACAACTACCCAGCAACAGCTAAAACCAGCAGTGTGTTATCAACATTATTCTCATACTAAATCCAAATCACAGCACTATACCAGCTACTAGAAAGAAAATTAACTCTTATCCCAGCCGAAACCAGGACAGACAAAGAACAAAGATGACAGTCACTGATGCCCCAAAGCCTGAGTGTGAGATGCTGACTTTACTCTCTAGAAATATTCTTTTAACTGCTAATAACAAAATAGTTTCCTAAATATGGCCTAGTCATTTACCTTGCTAAAAAAAAAAAAAAAAAAAAAAAGCCCCTGATAATCAGCAGTTTTTCTCTCCGCATAGTCCCATCACTATATTTTTAGGCTGCAAAGCCAAGAAATTGATTTTTCTTTTCTTCTACTGATACTTATTGTCTTTTATGGCTGCAGAAGATTTTTAGACCAGGAATGTGAAGCTTACAGATAGCTCAAATCTGGCCTGTGAGATAGAGTGGGAATCTGTTATAATGATCCATTTGGACATGCTCCCATTTTTTGATCACTGAATTTGAATCTATTAATCTTCTAGACGTTTCCAGCATGCCCATCACCATGAAATAAAGCTGAGGAACTGCACAGCTATTTGTCTCTAAGGATTCGTGTCCCTGTTCTTCTTGCCTGAACCGCTGTTACATATCTGGCTTATAAAGTACTTTTTTCCTCAAAGGAATACTACAAGTTGACCACAAAACAATATATTTCCTCATTCATGTATGTGTATGAGAGCAAAATCCCTATTCCAGAAAGGACAGGCCATATTTTCCAATCATTTTGGTGCCAAAGCAGATCAGTCAATTTCTAATTACCTCTAATTGGCTTCCTCACATGCTATTAGATTATTTACCTCGAGGTGACAGGTGCTCAAAAGCATCAAATATTTTCTCCATACTTTGTAAATGTTAAGCAGTATAGTTGATTAAAAATAATAATCACCTATCACTTGTCACTTACAATCAAAAGCTTCATTGACCCAAAGACATGCAAACCACATGTTTTACAATCACTGTAAAATGGTGACAAGGTCCATGTAGTAGATTCCTCAGTAGGTAACACAAGAAGGAAAAAAAAATAGAAAAAGTAGGGAAAAAAAAAGAAAAAAGACTTGGGACAGCCTTGGAGGAGGCACTAGCCCATCTTGAAAGACATGGGCTCAGACTTCTGCTCAACAGTCACGATCACGCATGGCTCAGGGCACATCACCGCTGGCTGGATCCGTAAAGGGCTTCTCAAAGCTGGGCAGCTAGAAGCCTTTCGGTGCCTGAACCCCACAGCTCCCCGCACATCTCAGGCACTGTGAGACCAACGACAGATAAACATAAAGGTGCGACGCTGCCTCACCTCTCCCAATGTAAAGCAGTGCCCTAGAGCCCAGCTGGAAGGGGAGTTTCTCTTATGTTCAGGGCCCTGAGAAATTGGAGGTATTTATCCTCCCAGCTGCCATCAGCTCCTGGAAGGTATTGCGCAGGAACAGGGAGGGCAGAGCAATTCACATTTAATTTGTGGCTCTGGGCGCTTCCTGGCTAGAGCCGATGCAGCGCAAAAATGCTATGGACAGTGGGCTTAATTTATAGCAAGGAAATCAGGCAGGTTATGAGAAGGTTCGAACACCAAACGCAGCTAACGCAGGCAAGCAGCAGTCACAGAAGGTGTGCTGTTAATGCTTTTTCCCCCCGCTATCTGAAATGTCTTTAAATTATACTGCTGCATACCTACATAGATCCTGCAGAGGAGAGCCAGAGATGCAGGCTGAAATGGGCACCGAATCGGAAAGTGTTCATGGACTGATTTGAGAGTAACTTTATCCATGAGGACAGTTTAGAGAAAATGTGTTATTAAAGTACTTTATTTCCATTTAGGGATTCACACAGGCATACACAGACAGTAGGTGGTGACAGCTGCTACCAGAACCATTTGTTATCTTACTCCTGTTCAGCTTTTGACAGTGTAAAATGAATATAAATGCTGAAAAGCTTTACAGAGGTGAACCAAACAATAAGAAGTAAGGGGGAATGAATTCTAGTTAGGTTACTTTAGGGAAGAGCTTTATTTCTGTTTATTCCTGAGGCGTGGACATGGGCTGTGTTTCTAATGCTGACTATACTGCTGAGAGGATTCGTGGTGGAGTTTACCAAATCCACACCATCCTGAGGTGGGGAGAGAGGGGAGAGCTGGCCTTGCGGCTAACTTTGATATCATACCCAGAAATGGCATGAAAATAAGGCTTCTGCAAATTATTGCTTTTCCCTAATAATCCTGTCCATCAAAATGGAGTGAACCTTTCACATAGTTTGCCTTAATAAAAGTGCTGGTGAGATATCTCTGTGTTTGGACTTAGCGGTAGCAAATCTCTTGGCATCAAAGGGATTAAATTAGTTGGCCTGAAATTATATTGCTTTTTCCAAGCAATCATGACAGCTCTCAAAATCTTGCTACAATACAGTCACATCACACCAGCTGACAGTTGCCTCCAAAAACACATTCATTTTGGCCAGCTCTTCCTGTGAACGCTATCAACAGACTGGTGCTCCTGCTTCAAAATCCAAGAGGCATCTTCAACTACAATCCGATCAAGAGGAGGTACTGGTATCAGTTTTGACTTTTGTTTGATTGTTTGGTTTTCACATAGAATATTTGCACCATCCCCGGTCTGGTTTCATCTTGGATGGACTCGCAGTGGAGGACTGGCAAATTTTGTATTACAAAGCAATCTATAAAGGAGATTTCAGTATGTTGTACAGAATATCAAGTTCCTTGGAAACTACTGTAGTATATTGATTCCACAATATATGTTTCATTAGAGAGCTCTGGGGTTGTTGGGGGGATTTTTGTGTCTTTTTTTTTTTTTTTACTTCTGTGACTACTCCTCTCACCCTGGCAGTACTGATAACAGGAACAGTCCATAAAATAGGGATCAGTAACGAGAGGCACAGCTTTATAGCATGGCACACAGATTAAACTGAAGTCAAATGGATGACATTTTCCTAAAACCTTTGTTCCTGATTTAACACTTCCAAAGCAAATTATTTACAATATGAGAAAGACCCCTAAGCTTGCAGTGAGGGGAGGTAAAGCCTTTATCTGAAGTTGGGCCAAAAAACGGGAATGACTTCAGCTTAGGAGTGCTGCAGGGAACGTCGTTAGCTTCTGTGGGAGGGAAAGATTCACGTCAAGTTTATTTTTATAAAGCAGTATCTACCTAGAAATGAGCACAAACTAAAATACTATATCCTCTGAATTTTGTGGGCCTTTGAAATCTCGTTTTACAGAGAGCTCTTGTCTCCAAAGCCAGTGACAGATATGCAAAGCCTGTCAGCCTTTGGGGAGCACAACATTTAGGTTTGAACTTTTCGAACATTCTGCCCCACCCAGTCACCAAATCCCTTCTGCGTACCTCCGGTTCCTGCAAAAAGGCTGTGTTTAGCCAAAGGAGGAATTTAAGCCTAGTCACAGACAGGGCTTAAGACAAGCCCAATGGAAATGGGGGAGAGCAGGCCGAATCCCACCCCACCAGACCCCACAGTGAGGGCAAGCTGCCTGCTAAGTTCACCTGGTAAATACTCACTAGATCCATGCTTTTCTGGCAAACAGTGGTTTTCAGAATAGAAATAGGGATCATTTCTCATAACTTAGCATATCTGAAGTATACTTGATGCTCAGCCAGTACTGTGTAACCAATAATATGCCCAAGATAGCAAATGTGTCCTGCACACACATTACTATCACAGAAACCAGTGCTAACTCTGCATAGAGCTGCTAATATGCCAAAAATATCATACGTACATATAATTTGAATTATCCATTGCAGAGCAGGCTGCAGGAAGCCTTGTAAATTTAGTTCTTCTTAGCTGACATCTGCATCCATATTTAGTAGTGAATTATATATATATTCAATGTTTTCTAGCAAGTTATTTACACAAATCTCATTAACAATAAAGACAGGGGTTTTATATACAATTCCTGTTCTGCTGACTGGAATTGCATACCAAGATGTCAGTATGACTTTGAATAGAAGCTGGAAAGTTATGCTGCATGAAATGATATCATTGAGAAAAAATCCTCTCTCTTTTTATTCTCCATACTGACTTTTTTTTTCTCTCCACTGAGAGAAAATCACCATTAACTGGTTCTTTGTTACACTACTTTCCTGCAGTATTTTTGATAGTGCCTAATAGTTGTAAGGACTGGAATACAGTGCAATACACAAAAAGGAGGTTTTTTCAGCCCTCTCTAAGGCTTGCTATCAGGGTTTGAAAGTTATTTTCAGAAGTAGCCTTCCTTAGCAGACATTTTCTGGGATGCAGTTAGTGTTTGACTTGCCAGGTGCCTGATGTGCAATGCAGTGACGTTACCAGGCTGATTATTTGGATCGCTCTGAAGTGAAGGCATCTGGTTAGGTCTGCTGGCTAGTCAGAAGACAAGACACTAATTAAATATTTCTTGTCTTTTCAGGTTTGTCCCTCTGATTAGCCACTCTAAAAATCACTCCAGGGAAAACCACAAAGTTATCTTTAAAATGGAGAGGCATGATTAAACATTCCTCTGCTAACAAAAAAAAAAAAAAAGAAAAATTAAAAAAGCAAAGCAATCAGCTCCAGCAAGGCTAGCAGGTTATTGCTGTATTCAAACTAACTCTTCACCCTGTCACTCTGGCAGAGGAAAGCATGAGCGATCTGGAAATTGCCAAAGAATCTCATTGACACACACCATTTGATCAAGTTTACTTGTTTTCCCAAGCTAAATTTGCTATCAAATACATATCTATATCCACACACATAGACGGATATCTATTGGGCATCTTATTCTTTAAGGCAAACCATATTCCGGAATTTTACATACACCAGACCTGTAGCAGAGATTAGTAAACTGTTACCATTACTAGTTTCTTACACTTGAACATTTCACCTTATTTTCAGTGAAAACAATTCCAACATGCCAACGTACAGGGCACCAGAGCTCTAATTTTATTCTTCCAAATAACACACATGCTAACTAGAAGGCTACCTTAACGATCAGCATTTCCACTGGTCTTTTACCAAAGCCATGGTGGGTTTGGGGGCAATCATTTCACCTCTTTCTTATTAGCTAATGCCTGGGAGGTCTTTACTCATAAGGTTTCCTTGCCTGCTACTGCCAAAATTAAAGCCTTAATACCACAACAAGATCTATGCTAAGTTCACGGTGTCACAGACTTGTTCTGTGACCTTTGACAAAGTACTTTATCACGAGCATTTATACGACTGTGGTTTCAGCAATATATTTATAGGGTCCTACACATTGCAAGGGAAACCTCCTTTATTGGTGAAACTAACATAATTAGCGTCAGTTCACCTCTAATGTAAAAATTGCAGGTAACGCTTTCATTTCTTTATTTCATCTTCAGTTCTTCTATTTCATAATCTAAAAGTCCTTGCGGTCTCCTAAAGGATGCATGCTATTGTACACAAAACCTGCACAACAGCCTCCAGTTGCAACAAGGGCCCCTATGAAAATATAAATATCCTTCGGCAGGATTTTTTAAATTAAATAGTATTTCTGGAAAAATATTCCTATCTCCTGACAGGGGTGCTCTCAGGTAGACTAAGTCTGAAAGCAAAAAATACTGTTAGATTTGCTAGCTATGGCAAAGGACTTCGTATAGCACATTGCAGGTTTTTCACCCCAGATTGGCTGTAAAGCTTCAAATGTTTGTTTGCTTCAATTTCATAGCCTCTATAACCTTTAAGTTATTGGCAAGATTTCTGCAGACCAAAAGCTCAAAGTCTTATGTCAGAGGTACCCCCAAATTTCCCTGTTTGGAATTAAAATAAAATTCTGTAACATTCTCTGGGAAAAGAAACCCTCGATGATATATATCGTATATAACTGCTCTCCAAGCCCCCATCTATATTTGAATGTCCTTGTGACAAGACCTTAAGGTATTCAGAGGAGAGAGATGGAGCCGCTTTTACCTTTTGCTTAAAGCGCTCCAAAAACACCAACAGTCCTTTTGATCTTCAAAGGCAGCGTTATTGGACTGCGGACTACAGCAGGATAAAGAAAACTCGGTTCTGCTAGGTGAAACACGGAAATTGCAAACAAATCTCCTCCCTGCTCATTATGTCTGTGCATGGCACAGCCTTTCTTCTTCCCTTGCTCTCAGTCCAGCAGGGTTGCCCAAAGTTACAACAATCTGTAGCTACAGAGGCTCCTTTGGATCCCTAGGAAGTTTTCCTTTTTCTCTTCCCCTTTGAAACTCAGATGTGAGTCTTTCTACAACTCTTCTCCACATCCCCACCTGTGCTGCAAAATCCCAGCTCGCTGTCTCCTTCCTGCCTAACTCCTCCCCTGGGAACTTCCCAAATGAGCTCGCTCAGGTGCTTTCTGGCACCGTCTTTGCCTCACCCCCCAAAAACCCTCAGTCAGGCTCAATAGTTGGTGGCAGACAGGACAATGCAAGGAAACGGTCCTTCTCCTGCTGCATAGCTAAGTCCTTTTATCAGAAAGGCCAGCAAAATACAGCGAAGGGTGATGAAACACGCACAAAATCTCCATCAGAGCTTAAAAAACAATGATGTGCTTTTCAGGCAGTGCTGAGACGGTTCACCCAATGGAAACCTTTTCCCGTGGTGTCTATATTGCTACCAAAAAAGTCCCTTATACCAGTGAGTACATTTAATTGTGCATCTCACTAATACCAGACACTAGGTCTATTTTGTATATTCACAACTTTTCTGCTTAGTACAGAGGAGCCATTTCTGTAAAATTAAGTTGAATCGGAGTTTTGGTGCATGCTGCTGTTGTTTGTACAGAACTAGTGTGGAGGGGTCTCTTTCAAGTGCATTGATCTACTGCAGAAATGCTAGGCAAAAAAAAATCAGGAGAGAGTTTGGGACATAGAAAGTATACAGCCTAGATGGTCACAAACACAGGCACATACCTTTAAAATATTACTCTGATTTTTTGAGATTAAAGATGGAGTTGTTATTCATTTCTTTGAACTCTTACTCTGAGATGTCTTAGAGAAGACTTGGCAGAACCCAATCTTCACTGTATTTAAACATATTTTCTGAATTCTTATCTGTTCAGATATGGTTTACAGAGACTCATGTCTTGGTTTTTGTCAAAGATAACTGAGGGGTTACGCAGGTCTAAACATAATTCTTCATATCAGCAGTAAGACTTGAGGAAACTCTGAATTGCGGCACTTTATACTGAAGGGATCCCTAAATGATTCTTCTCACAATCATTCAAGAACTTGAAAGTCCAGGGAGTAGCCTCAAATCTCTCATTCCCATAAATTTAACAGAGGTCACAGCATGGCCAATTCAGCTGAAAAGTGTTATTACAGAAAAACTTGATGATACTTTTATGTTCACTGATGTGAACATAATTCTCTGGGTCTTTTAGCTACATATAGCATGCCTTATCCATAGAGACACTTCAGCAGATATATATACGGTACCATGAGCAAAGTTAAAAGTGATGAATTCTCTGATTTATAACTTCTACTGATAACAAGATGATAGAAAATCTTAAATGTATGGGGTTTATTACATACACTGTGTAACTTCGCTCAGCAGAGGAGGGATGTGAAAGAAAAAAAATACATTTATCACACCTGAACTAGGAGGACACTTTGTTGAATGACCCTTGTAGCCTGTAAAGAATTGAGCCGATCTCTAACCAATGCACAAAAATCTTAAAGATAGGGTTAGCTTTGTAGGTGCTAAGTGTGGATGTGAGTCTATAATCCTTCTTGCTTTTAAGGATCACACATGAGAAGATGCATATATAGAAGCACTTTTTTTTCCTTGACAGATTTAATCTTCTAAAGAGATCTCAAACTGCTGAGTTGACATTGCACCTCTTAAAGATCAACCACTGGATTTTAACTATATGGGCACAAGAAACTAATTATAAGTAAACTCATTAGTGATGAGGAGCTAGACAAACAGGCCAGATCCTCCTCTTTCCATTTTAAAGCTCTGGTGACTGGCACAACTGGACTCAAGTGGGAGTCCCTTGGTTATACCCCATTTAAAGCAGAGGCTGCGTTCATCCACCTTAGGCTGCAGCTCAGTGCCGTATAGGGTCCTCAGCACTGGTCTCCCCGCGATCCGAGAGTTTAAGCACACAGCCTGGATTAATATTAATTTGTTAATCTTTATTAGAAATCTACTTTTCGAGCTGATTCGCAGTGAAGTCACTTAGATGAAATCACTGCACACTAAACAATCCTGTTAGGGATGTTTATCCAAGCAAAGGACATTCAATTGCATTTTCATTAGTAGCGCTATATGGTTATTGTCCTTACAGACAGGGCTCTTAGATTTCATCTGTTTGTTTACAGTTGAATTTTCTTAAGAACTAAAAGCTAATTTTTACTACTTTTTGGCATTACAAAATCAGGGCACCTGTAGGTTAATAAAACAGAGATTTGAGGACTGAAAGTATCACAGCTCTGTCAGTGCTGAGGACTCTGAAATTTTAAGGAGTTGTGGGTTATTTAATTCTAATGATGCACATTATTGAATAGAACATTATTTAATGAGAAAGCCACTGGCTGTGATGAATACCAGGCAATTTATCAGGAAGAGTATTTTTTTAAAAAACAGAAAATATGATGTTTCTCCCTGCCAAATTCTATATGGCTCAAGAAGACGGGAAAGATGGTTGATCTCATTCTCTTTACTTTTTATAGCAGTTTTCTGGAAGGACAAGTCCTCCCATTAAACAAGGGGGAAGAGTTTCCCGTTTCCTTGCCTTGTACCACTCTCCGCTGTCCTACCCATGGGACAAAGGCAGCAGAGCCCAAGGCAGAGTTCACCACTGGCTTATTGAAACAAGTAAATAGCTGTCTGAGACTCCTCCTTCAGCCATGGATTTTGGGAGCTTGAAGCTGAGCCTTTATTTTTGAAAATGGGGAAAAATATAGTTTCTTTCGTAACAGTGCTTTTTAGTTTTTAGCTTATTATCTGTGCTCTTTACTATCTCTTCTGGGAAGACAACGCTGCATTTTATATTATGTTCACATGTATTTGTACTGATTTTTGTAGTGCTAACTCTAGTTAGAGTCAGGGTATATTTTACTTAGAAGTGAGTTTTCTCCATTTATCAGTTACAAAAAAGCATTTCTACCTAACAAAAGGTGTATTATAACATTAGTAAATAACATTTTTGTTTATCGTACAGCTTTGCAGTAAAGGTGCTGCTCTAGACAATCCCTTTAAGTCATCTCCAGAAGATATTTCCAGTATTGCCAGTTTTATTGAGACAAAGCTTGTAACCTGCTACTTAAAACTGAAGAAGCCTGATGATGCTCTGAATCATGCGCACAGGTAAAAATAAATATTGATTAGATACACTGCTAAGACTGAAATCAAAAATTAAACAAAGACTGAAAAAAGTCCTGTGCAGAAAAACTCAGTCTAATAATGAGAAAAGAGGAATCAATAAAACACAACTTACACATGGCACTGTGTTTAGGTTGGACCAATTCTCAAAATTTAAGACACAATAGCCATGTATACATTTACTGCTTGGATAATGCAGTAGGGAAGGATGTGCAGGTGAGTCATGTGCATAGTTCAGGGCACACTTAAGATTGAAGGCAGACAAATATAAACATGCTCAGCCTTCTATGACAGTAATGATGTTATAAGCTCTTGATCTTTTTCAAGCCAGATTAGGTCAGGGATGGCTTCAAATTATTTTCATTACATAATTCCTCATGGGTTCACTTGTGATCCACATCAAAGACCAGCACCACCAGCAATGCATAAAGAAGCCAGAAACAAAACTTGCACATGGTGGAGATGAAATTCCTATCAGTTTCAGATGAGTTAGGATTTTGCTGGGTTTGTGCTGCCTTTAATTATCATTCAGGCATAACAATAGTTTCTGTTAGCCATGTGCAGGTCCTGCCAGCAGCACTTCATTACCACAATCTCTGTTCACTTTTCCCTTGCACGAGATGTAGTAGGACGGACACTGCAAGTAGCGCGGGACAAGGATTTCTTCATACAGTCATCTCGAATGTAACTACAAAAAGAGTAGTTACAACAAAAGAGGAGGCACGTGCTTGCACCTAATGCACAGGAGACTGTGGTGAAGAATAATGCATTGGTGTAGAAATGCGATGCCATTGTGGCAGCAGGTTCACTTGGCTGCATGCACATCATGGGAAGTCTGAGAATCCTGACTTGATGACAAGGTCTTCACCTCCTGTCCCCCATCCCTTTCCCAAGAGGGAAAGTTCCAAGTACCACCTGGGCTGGGGACCTGAATGCCCTCGAGTGGCTAGAGAACAGGCAGGGAACATCTAATGGGCACACAAACCGTGTTCCTTTCAGGTGGAGTATTCTGTTAGGCGAGCCAAAGCATAGGAAGTAGGGAAGACAGAGATTCCCATTAAAAAAAAATAAAAATAAAAACACAACAACAAAAATGCACTCCTCATGCAAACTAAAAACCAAACACATTTTTTCCATGGCTTCTCAAAGACAATGTTAGAAAAGAAAGAAATATATAAAGCCTGACTCCCAGCTTTTGGAAAAACAACAATCACTCTCTTATTCTAACTGTGATTTCCAAGAACACTAAAATAAGGAAGCTATTTGAACAGCATAAATATAACTAGAACAGGAAATACTTTTCTTTACCGCCTTTAAATTATCTTGATTTCAAAACAGTAAGATGTCTTGACCCCAGCACTACAGAAACTAAAGCCTATTCAGACATGCTTTGGTTTCAATTGTCTTAAAACAGAAGCCATGACCTACAGAAACCCATGACCTACAGAGCAAATAAATGCAGTTACATTGAGATAACTGGAAAACTGAAGAAGGGGAAAAAAATCTTCACTCTTCTTCCTTATATATAACAATTTGTTAATTCCTTTAGTTACATAGCACAAAGAAAAGTGGCAATCAGTAGTGCCTATTTTCAATACAATTCATTTAACTCACAGAATGGGAATAAGTCTACTGACCACGGCTGTCACATTTTAAAATGCAGGAGCTCATACAATAGTATACCAGTTAAAAAAATATTCTGAGGCATAATTAACATAAAGATAAAACTTGAAATATAATCAATAGCTATATTTTTAAAAAGAACAAATAAATTACTCCAAGCTCTCCTACTAAAAATAGCTTACTGCTATCAGTTAAGTAGTCCGTACAGAATTTTTATTCCCATTGAGTTTTTATGTCATCACCACACTGTAATGGTTTGCTGGTAATCCTTTGGCATTAATCATGAATCCAAATTAAAATATTCATTTCTGCATTTATTTGCATTTACTGAACTATTTTTTCTTTAATTTCATGTAAATTTCACAGCTCCTGCATTCATTTCTGAAGCCTTATTAACCAAAAATCAGCTTTAATATTCTCACACATAGTTGTATCAAATATATAGAAGCGGGTTTCACCAGGAAGAAATCTTACAAAATATCACAACTAGAGGAACAGAGAAAAATTCCAGCAGCTCGGTTTTAAAGTGGTCAAGAACAGGCGTCTTCAGGGGAATAGCTTTCCCATTCTCAAGAAAGCAAAGGGAGCACAATTTATATCATCAGCTTTAGATCCTATATGAGAAGCCAAGTCTGGGTCCTCCTGAAGAGTGGAAATTGTATTCTCCAGTTTCTTAATATCAAAATTTAAGGCTGCCTTTAGCATCACTGGCACAGTTGAGGCCACCGGCTGGGTTCTGATCATTTGTCAGGCGGATACAAAAGATTTACCCTTTGCAATCAAACACTATTAAAACCACTTCTCATCTGTCACAGCTCTGAACAAACGTGCCGTGGATTGACCTCACCAAGCAACATCTGCAGTAACCTACTTGACCACCACTTTTCATCATAAGATAGCCATCAAAATAATTCCTAACTTGCAGTCTGAAGCTATAAAACGAATCACACAATATTTACATGCCCTGTGGTCCTTTTGGCCCAGGCATTATGGCATACCAGGGTTTAATGATCTTAATAACCCCATATGGCTTGCTGAGAAATTAGATTTTCCCTTTGGTTGCAGAAGGCAATTTTCTATTATAGCAGATGGCAAAACAGCGAAGGTCTGAGAAGTCAAGAACTGACTAAGAAACCTCAGATTAGTACTTAGGCCTTATGTTGCTCAGCCTAATAATGTCAGTGGTTGAATTTTTGCCCCAAATGAAAGCAATCTTGCAGCAGAGCACAGCACTTCAGCAAAGCAGTCCCCCAATTACGCCTGCTCTTCAGAGGGCCAGGCCCAACAGAGAAATCCATAATGCTGCAGTCGTGTGTGGAAAAAACAACCCACGGTGCATCACGTACACAGCTCGGCAGCTGTTAAGATTCAATTTTGTTTGAAATTGGAGAGACAATGCTGAACTCCATGACAATTGAAGATGGAGGATCCTTCAAAACATGATACACACGACTTTCGAGGAGACTCTAGAGCCCCCTTACAGTTCCTTTGTTTATTTTGCTTTTTCCCCCCCGCAAGCGAGCTAAAATTAATCTACATTGACACCATGTGACTTGCTGTTTGCACATGGGAAAATAACACAGAACCTTTCTAGTGGAAATATGGGGTTTGCTGCTGTACTTTGACTTCCTCAACTGCTATGGTCCTCATGGCACACAAGATTTGGGGAATGACAGACACGTGGCTTGACCCAGCTGCCTAAACATAAGCTGCTGTTCGCAGACATCCTGTACGTGGACCAAGTACTAGAAAATGTGGAAGAGGCTGATGTCACCTATCCAGCAGCAAGTGACAAAAAGCATTTTGTTTCACTTCTACCTACTTTCGATCACTCCCTGCCCAGCTGTAGCATGGCTGCTGGTGCCACAGGACTCCTCTGGAAATCAGCTCCTCAGCAGGGGAACGAGGCTGCCCACCGTGGGTGAAAAGTCACACCTCCTCCCACTGGGATTGCCATCATGCCACAGGAAGCCCACAGCTGGTGGTGGGAGGTGCGTTGGGATCGCCATCTGGAAGGATGTTTGCTACCTGCCTCCTCCCAGAGCATTCCCGGGCTTCGCTCCCTGCCCTCCTTCCCTCGATCTGGAAATTGTGGGCACAAGGGCCAAGAGGAAGAGGAACCAGACATTGTGGCATCTTTCTTTAACATTCTCTCTAAGTAAAGCCTGAAAAATATGTTCGTGATAATAGGGGCTGCTGTACAGAGCTACTCTAAATCTTTGGGGGTTAGCAAAGATTTTCCTGTGTCCTTGCAGATTCTGCTCCGCAGCACGACCCGCTGCCAATTCTCTCCCTCCCTCACAGAAAGGCAATGCATAGAGAACGTCATAAATCTGTAAAGCTTTTTCTCCTATGCCTTTTTATGTGTTTGGTAGAAGGCAGGGCTCTCTAATGCCTCTTGCACAATTCATAGGGAGACACATGAAGTAGAAAATAGCACCTCTGTTAAGTAGTACACGATTGCTTTAGTGATGACTTAACAGAGAGAATCTCTTACAGAGGCACAGTGAGAAAAAAAAAATCAAAAACAGCTGAAGTCTTATCAATTTAATTCCAAATCCTCTGCATTTTTTCCCCAGTGACTTTTCAAACACCTATAAAAGGTTTAAAATAATTATTAATGATCAAGCTTTATGTAATATCTGTCAGAAAAAACAGGCATCTCAAAACTTGGTCAGTGTATTATAGACAGGATAAATCAGGACTCTCTAATCCACATTAATTCAGAACTTTCAGACTAAAAAGTCTATTTTCAGCTACTCCTTATTTTGCACCTTTAAAATAGGATTATATTAAAATAAGTTGAAGAATGGAATTCTAGTGAAATATTAAATAATCAAAAATAAGTAATGCAATGATGCTATGATATAGTGCAGTCAGTGGGCATTAAAATGGAGACAGAATAGAAGAGCTCAAGAACACAGATTTTTAGGTGGAATTAGGAAAGAAGAGAAACATAATGGCTGATGCTGCTCATCTGTGGGAAGTCTGTAGTGTAATGCATACTTTGCTTTAAACTACTCTCCTAGTCTCTTTACCTCCTCAGAAAAGGGAAGAAAGAAAATTAGCAGCACCTAATTACTTCAGCAATTGTGTTAGGCATATTGCAATATACATAATAGATGAGATATTATTAATACAAAGCTATTCCATTGAGATGCTCTGGATAATATAAACCAGAAATACTCTTAAAATAATTCTCTCTCATGCAGCATTTCAAACATTTCTCTGTAATTCAAGTTTTTATTACTTTTTAAATGAGAAGTCTTTTTTATGGATTGTGATACTCGACTCAATCATATGTTATTTCCAGGTTGGCCTATCAGTGACATGGTTCCTATTTTATGGGCTGAGACTTCCTCCATTGGGGTCAAAGGCTATATTTCCCTTGACTATGGCGATGCTATATTGCAAAAACATTTATCTACACAATAGGTGATAGGATCCTATTTAGGAAAGGTATATTCGGAAAACAAAAGTGCCCTGGAAGAAATAAGAGTTCCTCATAGAAGGAAAAGTCTAGGAACACTGAACTGGTTTCTAAGAGTTGAGATACATGACAGTAGTCCTAATGGCATCAGAAAGTTTGGTGGTCAAGAAAGTAGTACTTGTACAGCTGGAAAGTGAGTGGGCAGTACATTATGCAAACATGACAGGGAATGCAGAGTATCTCCACTTGTGTTAAGATGGTTTTGGGAGCTTTGAAACAAGATCTTTAAAAATATCTTTTTGTTCTGGACTGGAGAACATTCTCCTTTTTACCACCTTCACAGCTGAGGAATCGAGACCTATATAGCACATTTATCTTATGCTTGCAATTCAAAGCAAATTGCTGCTGCAAAACCTTTTAGCATGGCAGTTATATTTCACTTTACTGACAGAGAAAAGGCGTTGTGTGAAACCTTTTTTTGGGAACCCACACTTCCTCCCTTCCTGTCTGTTTAGATATGAAAACTTCATGAGATGGTTTCTCCTGTGCACTGAAGGTAGTCGCCCATAGATGCCATAACTGCATTTACTTCTGATTAGTTGTACAAAAAAAATCCAGCTGCACAAAGACAAGTCAGGTGTCCTCCTTCAGTGTGAGAGGATTTGGTCCTGTTCCTTGATCCACCTAAGTTTAGTAGAAGCTTTTCTGTCTTTGTTTGCAGCTGTTTGTTCGGTTCAGTGGTGACAACTATAATAGAGGGGATTCATAATGATTTATCAGATTACCAGAGACACCCATTCTAGACTCTGCCCGATTTGCCTCGATAAGCAGTAGTTGAATCAACTACTTGCATAGCTACATCTATCAAATGGTCCTGGCCTCTTTGTCCTCCAGCTTTTTTTCCTCTATACCACAGATGTTATCTAATTTAGCATGTCTCCTCTTTAAAAAGAAAGTGGCCGGGGCAGGGAAGGAAGGATGCTCCTTCCTTCAGAGACCAGGGCACTCATGCAGGGAAAAGAGGTCCCAGGGAGCAGGGCAGGGTGGGCACAGTCACAGCCAGGCATTTGGTGGCAATAGAAAAAAAATGGCCCCGTGGACCAACAGGTCTGAACCTGTCCAGTCAGCAACAGACTAAAACCAAGCTTGGGAGAAAGGCTCTACCTCCCTCATATCTCTTCACATGGGTCTCCTCACCACAGACACCCTTCTTCCTTTAATTATTCATGCTTGCTAGCACTTTGTCCTTTGGGAGAAAGCGCTTCTGCATGCCTGCTTTCACAAGCCTACCAAATACTTCCACCAGCTTGTTGCAACAGGGAGATTTTTTTTCTTCTTCAAGATGTCAGTGTTGGCAAACTCACATAGAGCAAGGAAGCCTGCAAGTTTTTGTGCATCCAGGACACATCCCTCTTAGTTCTCTAAAACAGCACCAGGAGAAGTGGTTTAGAATACAAAGTTGGCTGCAAGCAAACACACCACCATGAGAACCACAAATAAATAAAAATCATAGCATGGCTGCACATGCAGATTGCAGGAAAATTGATTCCTGGCCACCATAGGGTTCAGGAATTTGCCTGCCTCTACTACAGGTGAACTCTTAAACCAGCCCTTGGGATCACAGAACAAAGCATGGCAGACTCACAGATGTAAGGGTAGCGCTACACTGCGGATAAGCTACCTGCCACACAGACGAGACAAGGAAAAAAAAGAAAGTTGAGATTCAGTGTAATTGTACAGGATTTGTCAGGTTCATCCGGGAGCGTATTGGGGCTGGATCACCAGCCGTACTGACTGACAGTATTCACTGAAGACAAAAGCATCGCATTGGTCTACAGCAACTGAATACGTGGTTCTGCTGAATACTGGTTGGCACATTACTTGCACTGACGTTGTATTTAACGTTGTGGTGAAGAACGCCTCAGCGACTACATCTGTACCATCGCTCCGTACCAGCGACATGTGGATGTGCCAGCACAGCACACCGCCATACCGACCCATGCTAGCTTTACATCGCTCTGCAGAGAGGCGCGTACTGCTTTAACGCTGAATTTTTACTTCTGATAAATCACCCAATTTCTCTCTAATAGTCAATTATAATTGAATTCCTCTCTAATAGTCAATTATAATTGACTGTTAAGATGCATTTGTACAGAAGACCAAACTGTATCATAGGAAGGCATGGACAACTAAGAAAAAAAAGCTTCTGCCACTCTAATTAAAGACATAACTGCATGCACCTCTACGAACAAGCTAGCTTTTACTCACAGTACTAGCAAGAAAAATGAGTTTATCTGCTTTACTGGTGAAGTGTATTTTTTCACTTGTTTCATCTATAGAATCATCTCATTGACTTTTTCTTGGCCTATAAAGGCCAAACACGAATGATGTGGTGGATAGTAGCAGAGGCACTTTTTCATGTCAGTCAGATTAGAGTTAAATCCCTACTGCATTTGGGAAGGAATTCAATAGAGAATGTGCACCTTAGAGAGAAAAAGCAATGTGATTTCTAGCAGCCAGTTTTGATGTAGCAATCTGAGTTTCTTGCCACACCTGTTTCCTTAACACCAGGCAGTAAGATTGAAAGAAAAACTTGGAGAGAAGACCACAGGCTAATGTGTACATCTTTGATTCACATACTCCAATTGCTATGATGGGGAGAGAGTTGATGCCTTCTTCCCCCCTCCTCAGAGCTTGAAAAAAGATAATAGGACAAACACTGTATTATTTTTAAGAGAAGATGTCAAGATGAAAAAATGAAAATGTCAAAAAAGAGGCTGATATACGGCATTACTTAAGGACTGTTTTGTTGAGAAAAACTGACCAAATGATTTACGAAAGGCTTTTAACAGGGCAGTCTTTGGATTACAGTGAAGATGAAAACTAAATGAAAATCTATTTCAAGTTTACTTTAGCCAAGTCATTTGACAGATGGGGGCAAAACCTGGCAAGAACACAAGTTTTAATCTTCCGATGTAGTGACTTTATTTGCAGTTTTGCGGATTAGAAGATTTCCTCTGCGCAAAATAAGAGCTATCCATTTTCAGACGTTTCCTGACGAAACTACTTTTTCTACCCGAAGCTCCCAAGAGAGGCACACGAGCGCAAAGACCAAAGGACCAACGCTTCTGCTTATGGCACAAGCCACCACACACGGAGAGCGTCCCAACTGTGTTCCAGCCAGAGTGTCCACCACTTTCTTCCCCTCCTAATTCTGCTTTCAAGCCTCTCGAAACACATCCCTCCTAATTAATTACTGGATTAACCAGTCTAGTATCAAGACTGCTCATGGCTGGAGGTGGATCTTGGAGCATGGACTTGTTCTCAGTATGCACAGCCTGGCACATTTCTGCCTGGCCAGATGGGTCCCCATCTGCTCCTATTTGAAGGAGAACTTCCTGGAATTAGGGTTTTCCTCTTAACCTTTGTTTGCATGATTCCTTTGCTTCCTATTTTCATTCAGATTTTTTTTTTCCCCTTTGCACCAAAATCACCTGAAACACATCAGAGTCAGATTTTAAAGCCAAAGGGATAGCTCTGCACAGTTTTAGTGTACACCTGGCATTAAATTAGCACTGCTCTGCACAAAGGAGCTGCATCAGTACAGCAAGAGGCTACTTTTGGGTAGAGAAGTAATACAGCAGAAATTATTTCTAGTGTAAAGGCTACAGAGAGCCTAGCAACATCAAACCAAACTGCCAGGAGTCAGAGGTAGCTTTCTGATGTTTGCTCAAGCTATTAGGGTGTACTATAATATTTTTCAGTATAGAATTTATAGTTCAAGAGAAGTAGTTGATCTTTTTAAGACTAGTAAAAAAAAGTAAAGATGGAAAATGGAGAGCTGATATCTAATTTTTTTTTAGATCTGCCACAGTTCTATATTTATTATAAGCCTATCACAGCACATCCTGCTCAAAGACTTACAGAAAATGTGTTGCTAACTACCAGGGAATTATTGATTTTTTAATTTTTTCCCCTCAGTGCTATTGCTTGGCTGTGGTAGAACTGATAACTTTGAGAGGGAAAAAAAGAAAAAAAATCAATATTACTATGATCAACTGTTGACTACAGTTTACAGCAGCAATAATCTCTTTTAAAATAGCTTGCAGAAGTACCAGTTGTCTTCTATGTAATGTATTAATGATCTGACCAAAACAGTAAATGCTGATAGTATTTGATGTTTTGATGATTTCGCTCTCATTAAATTAAGTTTTGGTGACCACTGGAGTCATCTAAACTTCAGCTCTGAACCATCTTTGGCCAAGAACTGCAGTGTCTGCTGTTGGCGTCATCTTTTTGTTACTGATAAGAGCGATTTGTTCCCCTCAGTAAGAGCAACTAGTTTTTAACATCCTGTGCCATTTCATACCTTGGATTTCATTTCAGTATTTAGACATGCCTCCAATCGCTAAGGTCCGCTCTTGCTCCAGTAATGCCTTAAGTTACATGATACCATTTGTCACTAGTTTTTCCCCTCACACATCATCTTCCCAGAGAGAGTTCCTGCAGGGTAATGCTTCGTCTCAATACAGTTTTCTGAGCAATTTTTTTTTTTTTTTGTCCAAGTGTTGTACTGCAGAGGCATAGTTCTGAAATGCTTCCTAGTTCCTATACCACCTCAGGATGGTCTTCAGCAGAGCTGCATCTCCAGAGCAGCTCTGCTCATACAGAGTAAAGCTTTACTGTGCCAGAAGAACAGAAACATCTCTGGCTACACCTAACTTACCATTTTGGTTTGGCAGAGTAGTAGGATTGTGATGCCCTTTACCCAATTTCCTCCATTTTCTGCACTCTAGATGGTTCACAGACCAATTTTGGCACTCACAAACTAGAACAGTTTCAGATAAAACTGCCTGCACATTCTGCATGAGCTGCGCACAAAACACAAGTAGCACCTAACGACAGCACAGGAATCCAAACCAACAGCAGACCTTCAAGACAGCTTTGAGCAAGGAAGATAAGGGAACAGACTAAGTCTAATCTGAAATAAAATCCCAAACTGTCTACAATACAGATGTAGGGGCCTCAACATTAGCTTCTTTGATCTACTGATCCACTCCTTTGCTATCTAATTACTTGCAAATGTAGATGCAACCACTCGGAGCTTTAGGTCGTCTTCTGCATGCCTTAGAAAAAGTGCCTGCAGAGTGAATTTGATTCACAAGTCTACAGCATCTTGGAGATACTTATAGGTTTTAACTTAATTTGAAAGCTCCTTCTGAAGGCCACAGACATACAGTCCATGAGTGCTGAATACATACAGAAAAGACAGTTATTTATCTTCTAAAATGCACTGGGTGTTTCCATAAATGTGAATTTATAGCTGAATGTGTTTACACATTTACATCAGAGTTTCAAGATGATAAATAAGCTTTAATAAATTATTTGTTTATGAAGAGGATTAGGTCTGTGGTTATTAGTAGACTGAAATCACAAGAGCAGTAGTTTTTAATGCTAACATGATACTCAAAACTTTCAATGAGGAAACAAAAGCCAGTTTGCAAGTCTTATTTGTAATAGAATGTAGCATTAAGCTCTTTGTTGATGTCATAAGCTACCATTAAGTACTTTATAAAACATGCATGTAAAGATTTAATATTAAACTTGGCATCCTAGAACACGCTATATGTACCTTTTCTCCAAACACTGGGAGAAGTGCTGACCAGAGAAGCCAATGCTTGTTGGAATCTCACAAGTGGAACTAATTAGATGTAGAAGGAGCTGTCACTCTTGCCCTCCCCCTGCTCACATCAGAAGGATACCCTATCTGCCAATCTAACTGCTTAGCTTATGCTATTTTTACCCTTCCATCTTTTTTCTGATATCAACTTAAAGCCTGTGATTTGTTACACCTGGAATTGTAGCTGTTAAAGTTAAGGGCATAAGAAACATGCCAAGGTCCATCCACACAGAACCCATCACTTGGGCAGAAAGTATTTTAAAATATTCCAGGTGAACATTAAAATACATTCTAAATGCACAGCTGTTCCAGGTAGATGGGTCAGACAACTGACACTCATGTTTGTCAGACAACTGTCACTCATGTTTGTGGAGTTGGGGTTAACAAGAAGTTGTACTGTAGCATTTTCACTTATGTTCTCTACAAGCTAAAGGCAATATAGAATATTACCACAAGAACTTTTTTCTAAAACAATACACAAAACCCTAATGAAACTGCATTTATGATATAACCTCAATGAAAACATTAATAATGCTTGTTCATATATCACAGCTGTCAGAGAAAGCGATAGTTCATATTAGATTTGAGACATGGCGTTGACTTGTACAGAATAAGCGTATACAGTACGCGTCTTCATCACAGTTTGATTATTAGTAGCTTTTAATGATTTAAGAACTAGATATCTAAAACTTGTCCATCTCTTATTTTTTTAAGGAGCATTATTCTGAATCCAGCTTATTTCCGGAACCACCTGCGCCAAGCTGCTGCATTTAGGTGTTTAGAGAGATACTCTGAAGCTGCAAGGTACTCCCCTGCTCATGGTTTTCTAATCGTTTCTCTATATCTCTCTCATTCCAGCTCTCAGTAGTAAGGATATCATCTTATATCCAGGCTTTTCCAAAATCAGTGGGAGCTTTGTGTTGGCTTTGTGTATACGATCTCGCATGCAGCAGAGCTCCCATCCTCCCATTGGCGTAACATGAATAATCCCAATTATGTCCCTAGTTGCAGTTGGACTAATGCATGTAGAATGACTTACTCGTCCTGAGGCACGGGGACGAGCCCTGGTCAGGTCCCAGGGCTGCACTGGCACAAAAAGCTACATGCACATGAGCATCTTCCACTCCCTGGTTTCAGGTGCGCTCTGAGTGTATGAGGGGAAAAAAAAAAAAGAATTAAAAAAATAATCAAGATCTCTGAGTACACTGTGGTATGCTGCAAAATTTAGCCTGCGTGCAGCTGATGAGATTGCTGGTGTGAACGGGAACTGCTGGCAGGAAGAAAGGCTGCAAGAGGAAGCTCTGCTTGTATGCTTGTGTTAACACTGCCAAAAACTAAAAGTTTCAACATGCAGCAGAAGTTTTTAACCATTTAACATGCTTAAATGAAAGAAATGCATGGGGAAATGCAATGGTGACTTGCTATCTATCATCACTAGTACGAACATTAGACATTTACAGAGGACTGTTCAGCTGAAGACCACAAGGTATGTCACAAAATATTTCAAAAAATCATTAGCTAACTAATGGCAGAACAGTCCGTGTGAATTCGGTGTGAGACTGAAAGGGTCACTTTGCTCATCCCTTCAGATGGATGCTAGTGGTAGAGCTCTGAAGCTATTATAATAGCAGCAAAACAGTTTGTCCAGGGCGTAGAAAGACAACTTTATCCAGAGTTGCAGAGAGGATTTGGGAAGATGAATTTCAATTTTCTGTGCTGGCCTTCAGCCAAAAACTCCAGGACAAGCACTTTTCCTTCTGCAGGACACACATTGAGATTATGTCAGAGTAATCTCCACTAGCTTTCACACGTCAGGACAGGAAGAAGAAATTGGTTCCCCAAGACAAGGAAACCATTTTTCCAAGTTTTTTTTAGAAACATGATTTCAGATAAACCTGGAATATTTCACTTGACTGTAGACCCAGCTCACTTATCAAACAAACTGTTTCAAACTAAGAAAGTGAAACATTTTCTTGACAAACAATGAAGTGTTGTGATAGTTCCCAGATCTGCTTTTATATCTCACTGATCAGTCTCTTCTTCCTAAAAATCTTGTTGGGGTATTGATTCAGAGAGAAATAATAATCTACTGAAAGCTCAACAGTTGAGGTCCACTGATCAACCAGAGATTTTAGAGCTGCATTAGGAGCTTTGTGACAGATGGGGAAACCTACCCAGGATATTTTCAAATCCAAAAATTCACTAGTATCCCAAAAAGTGAAGTAATACAAGGGGAAATGTTTAGTGTGCTGTAGGGGGAGAAGAGGGTTTTCCTCTTGAAGGGGTCACACAAAAGATTTTTTTAAAAATAATAAAAGTTTAAAAAATACCCTTTCAGAAACTGATCTTTCCTAAAAAGCAATACATATAAACGCCCATATTTGAGAAGACAGTACAAACCAAGAAGGTTTTCATAAATATGATTTCACAAATAAATAAAAAAATTGTGGTTGATGTTACTGCAAATAAGCAATCAGTAAGTTTACTACATCAGCAGGCAAGAGGGAACTGTGTCAGCCTTTTTTCCCCACACTGAGTAGCTTTCAGGAAACTAGATGATTTTAAATGAGATTATGTATTTTGTAAAGGAGAGGAACATTCTGACAGACTGAATCCAGAGTGGTTCCAAAAGCAGTGACTATAGCAGTATTCAGAGTTTAGCCTAGTTTAACATAGTGTTATAGCAACTGTGCAGAGCTGCTTCTGCAGATTGTGTTAAACTAAGCTTAGCACTACTTCTGTCACCTCACTGAAGTCACCGGTCGTAGTCGATCCCCACTAACGGTGCAGAATGTACTCTGCTCGTTACAGATAGACCATGGCATACAGATATTCAGCTGCAGTTTCTGGAAGTACAAGCAGGTTTTGTTAGCATAAACCATCATTTATTTCTGCTCGCTTTTTGCACAAAAAGAAGGTCACTGTATTTCTTTTTCTGCTTCTAAGTATCCTGTGCCTTCCCATCTCCTCATATGATTTTTAAGCTAGCACTTTAAATACACCCAGGATACTGTATGGGTACATGATCAGTTCTGCTTGGCACAAGCAGCACGGATAGTCACATTAAACTCAGCCTACCTATCAAGCTGAGATCCCATGAGACTTCATCTCTGAGGAGGTACCAGACCAAATTCCTCAGTTCAGAGAAAGTCATAGGTTAGAGTGGGGTCAACTGTAATTTAAGCATCTCTCAAGTTCCTCTGTGCGTAATTTTCACTAGCACAGCCCAGTATCAGGAGAATAAGCATACGAAGCAGTCTAAATGCAAGGACGTCTGAATTAACGTAAGGAGTCTGATATGCCCATATCTGCATCACTTCTGAATTTTGTCAGCTGCACAGTGATTCCTTCGGGATACCACTGATCGGATGCCACCAT
This sequence comes from Grus americana, assembly GCF_028858705.1. NCBI lineage: Eukaryota > Metazoa > Chordata > Aves > Gruiformes > Gruidae > Grus > Grus americana. Next base: position 22,733,192 of record NC_072860.1, read on the forward strand.
GTAGAGTGCAGCCTGAGGCCATTTGGCATTGTAAAGCAATCCTAGAAACACCACTGTGGGGTCACAGCATCTGCGAATGATGAATTCCAAAGTGCTGCAATCACTTTCACCAAGATGTCAGCTAGTAAGTATATTTCTCCTCTATTGGTATCTCTGATGTTAGAAGACTGCTCTTGACAAACATAGTAGAAATTTAAACCTCAGAAAGGAGAAAGCCTATTTCAGTTGGAAGACTGTCTTGGCCCTTGAACAAATGGGCATAAATGCATTTTATATACATATTTTTTTAGTCTGCAATATATATATATATTTTTAGTCTTTTAGTAACCTTCGGCAGGTTACTAGGAAGCTTTAAAAGGCATTTAGGCTTAGGATCAGCCTCCAATAGCAGCAACTGGAAGTACCCTGCCGAAGGACGCACGGTCATAGCTGATCAAAAGATCACTTAATAACCAGAATGGAAAGTTCAGGAAAGGGTCCTGGGCTCCCTTCTGTCCCAAAACTGAGAAAACGCTCTTGGAGAAGGCCAAGGAAAACTCAACCTTCCTGGCAACATCAGGACTGCTACCTTAGGGAACAATGAGATAAGGGACATGAACGTAAAGGGGATGTGTAAGCTGCAGAAGAACTTCAGAGGTCCATACTATCTCCAGGGACAGAGCAGAGAAACCACCAGCCCCTGCTTTCAAGGACAAGGGCACTAGAAAGGGAACATGCACCCAAGGCTGACCCCCAAAGCTCCTGAGGGAAGGGTTACCGGAGCCTATGTATCCTTCAAGTCACCAAGCCCACAGGCTGTGACCTCACAGCTGCCTGCTCCGCATCCGCAGGAAAGGTCTAACCAGACGAACAACAAGGCATGAAAACAATTTTTCTTCTTTACTCAAATAGCACAGGCTATTGCTGGCACTGAATAGCCTTGAATCAGTAGTAAGGTGAAAATTTGTAACTTACAGAAAAATACAGCCACCTATTTGCTTTGAAACTGAAGGTTTAAGTACAGAAGGGATTTTGCCCCTTTTTATCATTAAGCTGCATAGCTGTCATCTTTCTGCTAATCAAAATGCTGTGCTGATTTAACAGTGTCACTGTGTTCTGTGAAAAGCTTAAGATAGCTCTTTTATCACCAGCTAGAACACTAGTGACTTGAAATTAGTTGTATACATGTAGGGGAAAAACAGACTGTCTGTCCCTCTGCCAGAACAAACAACTCATATTCATCTGACTGCATAGAGTAGGGGTAAGCAACCCTTAAGGAGGAAGAAGTTTTAGGATCTTAATAGCTGTGGTATGGCTGACTCAGCTTTTTGACATTCCCATTTAAAAAAATAATCTAGATAATCCCATCAGCTGAAAAGCAAACTAGGTCTGCAAGTAGTAAACCTCAGCCCCCTGTCCGAGTTCAGGTCTGTGTCCCCTTTTAGTCAGACTTGAAAACATAGGTGAATAATTTGGGTTAGTTTGTATGTCCGGTTTTGTTGTACAAAGCCTACAGCTGTAGTAAGGGAAGATGTATAGATAAATGGGGTTGGGGAGACAAGCTGAAGGAGTCACCAGCTGACTGCCTCTCACACACACCTGCGCCTGTGCTGCCCACCTTTGCATCCTGCCTGGGCTTTCTCTTGGCACAACAGAGGAAAGTTTATTTTTTTTTCTCTATCCTCATTGTTTCAGCTTTCCTAAACTGAAATAAACAAAAAATCCAATTTTATAAGAAGGAAAAAAAAAATATGTTGCCATAGCAACGGACCCCCCGCCCGTCAACGCCGTGGGAGTCCCTCGGGGGTCGGTGGTTCACCCGCACGGAGAGCTCTGGCAGCCGGGCAGGGATGTTTGCACACCGCTGTTCCGGGAGGTGCCGGGGCCAGAGCCCAGCGGCCGCCCCGGGCTGGGGGCTGCAGAGCTGCGACCCGCCGGCGCCTTGGCTGCCCCCGCGGTGGGAGGGGGCCGGGCAGCCCCACGCGTGACTGCCGATCCCCCCCCCCCCCCCCCCCCCCCGGGGCCGCCCCCGCCCCACGGCGGCTTCGCGATCGCGGCTTGGCGGTCAGGGCTGCTCCGGCGGGGAGCAGGGGCCCCCCCTCTGCCGCCAAGCGCATTGCACGGGGAGAACGCGTTGCCCAGGCCCGGGAAAGAAAATGGATCTGGTTTTCCCATGCCCACGAAGGGATCCGAGAGCGTCTGCAGGGTTGGTGCCCCCCCCCCCCCCCCCCCCGTCCTCCCCAGAGGAACGCTATGGAAGGAGTGCTTCATAAATTGGGTCTAGGGAAGGAGTGCTGACAAGTGCTGGGATCAGCCAAAGCCCAAAGTCCACACAGCCTATTATTTAATTTGCCACCAACACACGCTGTTGGTCTGTGTCTAAAACTACCAGCCGTTATTTCTGCACCACACACATTACTCTTTATCGCTTGAGATTGTCCAAGTGTCACACACCAGCTCACTCAGACGGGGTCACATCAGAGGCAAGAGGCAGCTTCCAACAGCAGTATTTCCACACCCCCTGCCAGAAGTAAGCCCAGACACTGACAGTACAAACTGCGTCCCTAACCCAGGGAGCAGAAGGTACGGAGACACGAGAGAGCAGAGCAAGCACCAGCTAGAGGCCACAACAAGCCCAGACCGCGTCCCTCCAAAAGTTTCATTGCATCTCTGTTCATCGCAGCTACCCCATCCCTCCTCCAAACAGCTCGACTGCGATGCTGACGCAGGCACTGGGGCCTCCCACACCTCCTGGGCTCTGTGCGGCACATCCAGGCTGACTCCTGCTTGTTTCATAGCAGGCCACAGAGAGCCCAACACCTTGCCAGGCTCAGCAACCTGTTTTCTTGAGCATCCCCTCTCATTTTAAAAGACTTTCCCTTTCCCTGTGCATCACGCAGCTCACACTTGTAAAGCATTCTTCAAGTCCTTACATGGCAGTCGCCAAATAAGAAGTATTCGTTATCACTGCATAGCAATCTGAATACAACACAGAAAGTTTTACCTGCATGCAACCATGGGACAGATAATAAATATATTCTAAATACAGGTGCCATTTGCCTTGCAGGAAGCTTATTCCTGCTTTCTAGCAATGGGCTAATGACCCAGAAACTTCAGGAAAGACAGCAAGCATACCCCATCACCAGCCTGGAAGGGTTTGGCAGGACGGAAGAGTTCTATAGCAGATTCCTAGTGCAGTTAAGGTTCACTGGTGAAATATTTAAAACAAAGTTTTAGCCTGTCCCCTGCAGGCATTAGCAGCATCAAGATGTTACACGTAAATAACATAACTGTGTGCCCCAGTTGGGTGCTAGTCTACATATAGGTAAATCTTGACATTAGTAATTTCATTCCTGCTCAATATTCTGGAATTCTGTTTATCTCTCATCATCTAATGGTTTCCAAGTGTCTCCATAACCTCAAAACAATGAATTTATAGTTGTTTTGGATATACAGAGATGTTTAAAAATTAACAGTTGTTTTGTTCACTTTTCAAATAGGATAATTGCATTAAAATGACTACCTCCTACTTACTCCAGTTATAAGCATCATTTTCCTTTTCTAATCTCAGCAGAAAATAAGAAAGGTCATCCAGAAGAGGGCAGGAGTTTATTTTGCATCCTGTCTCTCAGACTCAGTTCCATTATATCAGAAATTCCAAATACCCAGGTATCTGCATCAGGAATACTAAAGTTCCTGTTAAACTGAAAAAATAGAGATACACTTACCCTTTCCAAACAGTAGATCTGCACAGGGCTAAGATCACAAGGCACCCCCTGAGGCCTCTTATTAGTACCACTTACTGCAGATCCAGGTGAGACCACTTGAAGGAGGGAGCAAAGGTAATTTTCTGCCACTTATCAGCCTCCTGATCTTAGTAGCAATTGGGGCCGGATAGCATAGGAGAGTGAAAGTTACCCTAATGTGCATAGGCTGTGATTATTGCTAAGGCTCTGTCATCTGCAGAGAAATCCTCCTCTCCCCTTCAGGGCTTCTTTCCTCTCCGTGCAGCTCAAGGGGAGCAGTCAAGGCCGAAGGAGCTGACCTTGAGTCTTGCCCTCGTATTTTTCCCAGTGTTTACAGTGGTAAATGGACACACAAGCATTTAGCAACAATGCTAATTTCTTGTCATCTTTGGCAATGTAACACTTGGTTGCATTCCAGAAAAACCTCATATTTCTTCTACCCGTACCATCCATTTTGTTGTCCCAGACTTGCGTGGCTGCTGCAAAGGCTTTGGCCGTACCCTGGCTGTTAGAGTCAGCAGCTGTCGTGCAGCAAAAGCCACCTTTGACTCTTAGTACAAAGCCTGTGCATGTCTGGAGATGGGCTGAGGGAGACAGTTTAGGATCCGTGGCGTGCTCTTTGCTGGTACGTATAGAAATATATCTTATTGTTCTGCACCACCAAGTGGCCAGATTGAGCAGATATTGCAAGGCGCCTTTGGATCCAGGCTTACTGCATTAACACAGATGAGTTTGGTTATGTTATGGAAGTTCATGCTAGCCTGAACTAGCAACTAGGAAAAAAAAAAAACCCAAACATTTGAATATAAAGCCTCAGGTTTTGAAAGAAGGAAATGTCACATTTTCTCTGGCATCCCCTAAGGTGTTCCTGAAGGTGTATTGTCCGAACTACTTCAGTTCTCGTGTCAAATGGAGCTCTTTGGTGGGCTATCACCTGAAACTCAGGCGTGTTTTTTAAGTATGTCGAATTAGTAACTTAAAATTGGCAGATGGTTCTGTAAATATGAGGCCAATATTTCTGTATATCACATGAAATGATTGTGTCAGAAGTAGGAAGAGAATGCACATATCTTTGTTCTTTAGTGTTAGAGTTTAATCCCAATATCTTTAAAAACTATAAAAATGAAACATGGCAGTTCATCCAGAAAAACGCATTACATGGTCTAAATGGGAGCTGTTTTCCCACTCTCTTGTACCCTATGTTCCTCGTGCTCAGCAAGGTTCAAAGTCGAACTCTTAAGTAGTTACTCCAGAGGTACAAATCAGAGCAAGGTCTGTTGCTGACCAACATCGCTTGTCCAAAATCTCCCCATGATGTAACAGCTGATCCCAACTGACCTGTACTGAAACCTCTTCCATCCAGCTCTTCACAAGTTCCCATCTCCCTAGGACCTGTGATTGCAGGAGATGGGGAGAAGGACCGACTCTGGCCCTTACATACTGCTGAAATGCTAATATGGTTGTGCACATACTATCCTAAGTCACATATAGTATATATAATATACTTGTATGATACACTTCATGCATCGGTCATGCTGATAACATGAGAGAAAAAGATGTTAATGATTTTGGTCACTGGCTGAGGATCTTAAATAATAATTTCATAAATATTATTTCTTTAAATAATATTTTACTTAAGTCTCACTTTAGAGTGGCTCATCCGCTCAAACGTCTCTCGCTGAAAGTCTTTGTTACCTGGATTTTTATGGGCCAGTGGGAGTGAGGACCCCAGCTCAGGGCTTTATGCCTTCACATATTTCAATGGGAGCCAGGCTTTTAACCTGCCTGAATATCTCAATTGGTCCTTTGGTTTCTGAATGTTTAGGTCCCTAAATACTTTTCAGTGCCCTGTAACCGTATTCAGACAGCATAATTTCACCTCCGTCCCTGCATATGGAAATTCATAGTTTCCTCTTGCATGTGTCACTTTGGTTCTGTGAGTTGAGCCTTGGAGGCCTTCAAAGAAAACTCTCTGACTTGGGCACATTTGGGGGTGGACATAGGCCATCCACACAGAGCCTTAATGCTCGTGTTTCTTTTGAAAGCAGAATTTTTTAAGTCCCTCGTAAGCCTCGAGGTCACAGTAGCAAGCATCGGTCCTGACCTGTGTGTGCTCTCTGATGGCTGAGGAACTGAGAAGTAAAATTGGGATGGAGGCACTTGAAAGGCTCGGAGGGGTTTTATGTGTGTGCCCTGCCGTTCCTGATGTAATGCACGGCAGAAGTCTAGCTGGGATAGAAGCAGATGTTGAAAAACTAAACACGAATGCTTGAAATGTAAGTGTGCTTCTGATTATTTAAATAAGAACAAATTAAGAAGGAAGAATAAAGAGGAAAGGCGTTTGTCAGGAGTGCAGCAATGCCTGGAGACCTCTGCCATGATCAGAGCGACATTGTGCTGAGCGCGCTGCGAAGAATTAGGAAAAGATTGTGCCAGGAGGACTCGCACACCAAATAGGTAAATCAGCCAAATGTGATCGGCCCCATTTTACAGCTGATGCTGAGAAACAGAAAGATGAAGCGATTTGTCTGAGAATTGATTCCAGATTTGTCCAGGGCTCTGCACACATCTCCACCTTTGATAGCAGTGCCACGCTGGGAGAAGAAAGCAGTAGCTGCCACCAAGGAGTGGGAGGTCACAAACTGAACGTCGTGTTGTGCTGCCAGTGGGATGGATCCTTACTTGGCCTGCAGTAGGGATGGCAAAGCAGGCTGACAGTGTCCATGTACCCGACCGATCGCGTTCCACCTGTGGCAGCAGTCCCGCAGTGGCAGCAGCAACAGAGTGATGCTCGGGGTTAAGGATTTGCCAGTTTTCATCTTCGAAATGACAGCACTGGGGGGCCACTATATCTATAGGAACCCAAACTGTAAATAACCACTTGCAAATGTCCTTTCATTCCAAAATAGACAAGGCTTTCGTGCTTGAGAATTGCTCTAAATCTAGACTGAAAGTCCCTACTTTCTGAGGAGGTGGCCGCAGGAGGCCACCACCACTTGCGTACACTGCTAGGGACTGGAGTACCAGCTACTGCCGCTGCCACCAGAGCTGGAAGCTTCGTAGACCAAAGGTACAGAATAACATGACAAATTTGTCTTCCCCCATTTTTTGCCATGTGCTTATTTCCCTTTTACACCTCAGGACACTGTGAGCGTCTTTCCCCAAAACCACCACCAGCATTGGGTCAAGCAGGCAGTGTCGGATGCTTTGCTCACCTTCTCTGTTTCATCCATAAGGTCCATATGTCATTCCTGGGATTAAACCATGGCACCGTTTGGAGTCGATGAGAGTTTTGCCAACGATTTTCATGGCAATGAGGATTTAATCCTTTGTTCGTCCTGCACCGGCTGAGCTAACGATGTTCAATTAGAAACTGCTCTTTGTTCTAGTGCAGTCAAGAGGATTTTTGCCAATGATTTGAATGAGCATTGGATAAAGCTTATGGCTAAATCCAGTCCTTATGCAGAAATCCATGGATCCTACTGAATTGCTTTTCTCCCAGTGAAATTAATGGGAGCTGTACGAGAACATCTAAGGGAAGATTTAGTTCCTGTTTGTAACAATATGTTACCTCCTGATACTGGGCCTGCTTTGAAATGTTTATTGTTAAATCCATGTATTTTTGGTTATATCTCATTAAGAACATAATACGGCCTTGGAAAGTACATTCTGAAAGGGTATTACAACAGGAATGGGATTACTGTTTGTGAGACTCTTTTAACTAGGGGGAAATTTCAAATTCAATTTACAGTAATGTCAAAGCACAATTAATATATAGGCAATGATAAGGGAAACATGCAGAAGTACACATTGATAGCACTACATCAACAAATAAACTTTTGGTGCTAGTAATTAGGTACACAAGATTATTATATGTTTAATTGACTAAAGTGACAATTTGGAATTACATCTAGTCACATTTAATTGGATTTGGAATCTCTAGAGGAAAGGAAACGGAGAGCAGCGTGGAGAGGCAGCCATAAAAGCAAACTGATTTTCTCAAGTCTGTTAAGACTCTGCATTAATATCCATTGCACAATAGTTTTTTAATATCCCTCAGTCTAGAAAGAGTAATGCAATGATTGTCACAGACAGTGGGAGTACTAAAGCATACTCAATTAGGTAGCAAGATAGCTGATTACTTTTGGTTTAGGGTTTTTTTTAAGATATAGTTTAATCAAAGGTGAACTAGATCTGTGTTTGCCATAGACAAGTGATATTCTCAGACTGCCAAGCTACAGGGAGTTATACGTGTTGATGCTGTGCTAGAAGAGATGTGCTTACATGTAAGATATTTTACCTACAAATACTTTAAAGCAAAAAAATAAAGAAAAGGCAGACTAAAATATTGTGTAGCAGCCATTAAATATTTGCTCAGATTAAAATATGGAAAAGCTATTAAACGAAAATGTAGGGTTGTTTGCTGGCAGATAGTTTAACTAGCTAAAAAATGTTTACTAATGCTTGTCTTAAAGTTGGACAAAGACTGAGAGTTATGTGTAATCTTTTGATACAAACCTCATGTTACACTCTTTTAGTATCACCTCCTTTACATACTGCTATATACATTCTTCTCTCCCTGTACACTCATTTATTCTGCTTTTGTCATCAGGAGCGCCATGATTGCTGACTATATGTACTGGCTGACAGGAGGCACTGAGCAGCGTATAAGCAAGCTCATCAAACTGTATTGGCAGGTAAAAATTGATAGCCCAATGAGGAAGGAGGTGCCCATCTCACTATTAAGACCAAAATGAAGGATTACTGCTTAAAAGACTGCCGACAAAGGTAGCTCTTGGGCATATCAATCAACAGGACACTATATAGTACTACCATATTTATAATGAAGTAGATTTTCTTGGACTAATTTTAAGGGCAAAATTCAAGGTTGTTAACCCTTGGCTCATACTTCAATTTTATGGACTGCTATAAAATTTAATTCTGGATACTGCATAGTCCCCTAAGCTATTTTTTTGTGAAGTCTTCCTACCTTAGTGACACTTTCCTTTCGCAATTTGCATGATACTAATCCTCTGACACCTTTCCAAACTCTTCAACTGGAAGGGGAGAAAAAAATGACTGTAACGAATGGTCTCAGAGGAGCCTAAAGTGCTCTGTGAAGGATGGCTAGGTAAGACCCTGGTCTACGAAGATTACTTATGTGGGGAGTAGACCATTGACTTCAATGAGACTCATCTCTCGAGTGATACTTATCTGAGATGGCTGTTCAGCCACATCAGCACAAATTTAAGTTTAAGGGTACCCCCTTCTGCTCGGAGGAGAGCTCTCACACACTTGGAGGTGAATGGATGCTAGATCCTTTGCTGGGAAAGGCTTATTGCCACAGGATTTTATCACTGGCTGTGGTGTCCCAGCCTTCACAGCCCCAGTTTCAGTGCAACCAAAGTGCATTTCAGAGGGACTGCAGCGTGTGGGCCTCAAAAAAAAAAAAACAACCCTTCTGCCTCCCAGAGTGACCTGGCCCTCGGGTCCTCCTTGTCCATACAAGGAATGTAATGATAGTATAAACAATAGATGTCCCTTGAGATAAAATTTCAGAGTCTGATTCTGATCTCATCTATTTGGGGTTTATTCTGTGAGAACATCTGTGACATCTGTACGTTACGTGAAGTGGTGCAAAATATATCTAACGTAAGCCAGAGTAATAAAGATCAGAATCTGGTCTTTTACCTTCACTCACACGGTAAATTTTGCCTTTTAAAAACTATTATTAGTTGCATTCTTATTGGTAAAATGGAATAAATCTCAGTCCTGGGAGCTGCTGAATTTCAGTACCGCTGTGAGTGCAAAGTGCATCTCATTCAGAGAATTACCCACTGGGCTAGTGTTTGCAGTGCCTGTGAACTTTCTTATATGCTTTCCAGCAGAGAATTTCTTCTGTACAGAACAGTTTGATTTTTTTCCCCACTGGGTCAGACTCGTTTAAAATCTTGAGTTCACAAACAGGTTTTATGAAGGGGTCATTTCTTCGAATGGAATGTCTTTTTTTGTCTCTTAACACTGGTATCCATTGACTTCCCTTCTTGATGTCATGGACATGAAGCTTCAAAGAATAAACCTTTAAAGGAGGAGCTGTCATAGCTGTCCTTTCCCCCGGGGGTTCAGACTGTCCTGCTATGTAACAAGGCCAAAAAACTGCCATGAAGGACACAATTCATCACGATGCCTCCTCGCAGAGACTAAATCAGAAGCTGTGGTTGGCCTATGGTGGGAATGAACCAGACCAGAAGTGGGGCTACTAAATCGCTTCCAGCCATTAGTGCCATCACACAATATTAGCACCATCATACAAAAGTATTTTGGCCGTGGTAGGACTCTGGTTCATCTCTGCTTCCGTCCAGAGCTCACAGCTCATTTCTCTTCCTGACGCAGAGTCCATACGTGGGCCACCCTGGCCCCCCGTGGTACCACGAGGCACCACCACGCTGTTTGTGCCCCGTTCCCACTCCCGCTCTGCCTTTCCCCTGAACCTGAGCTGCTGTCACCTTTGTCTGCAGAAGCTTTGAAATGTCAGTAGAGATCTAACCATTTGTTTGATCCCCCACCGTGCTTGATTTTCACTGGGAGACATAGATTGCTCTGCAATTTTGTGCCTTTTGTGCGTATGCCTTAGCGTGGGCTAGGCGAAGGATTCAGCGGTATCTATATGCTGACACACACGCAGCAAAGGCAGCTGGGTGCCCAGTACCGCTCCCACTCAAGTTAATAGCTAGCACTTAAGAAACGCTGTTCATGAAGATATATCCCAGCACCAGCAACAACCTTTTCTTCCCGAGCTGATGAGTTCCGTGCACTCAGCATCAGGGGTGACTTCAATGTCACCAGTGCACACAGCAACAATGATGCACTATGATGTAGCATATGACACTGCACTGGGACTTTCCACCACGGAGAGACCAAGCAGAGGTAACATAATCTTTTTTATTAATATTCTCTCTATTTCACGGTGTAAAGCTGAAAATAACTTGTCACGACTGTACATGCTCATGTGCCTTTGTAACCAAAGCAACAGCTATTGATGCACGCGTTTCTTGCTAAACTACTCCTCTGCCCCAGAACTCGCTAGTGTTGGCTCACAACCGTGAGCAAAATTTTCTGAGGAGGAAGGGAATAAATAGTGAACAGGACGGTTTGTTTTTTACTTTAGTGAAGAAAGATTTTTAGATTAGAGATGTCAGTCTCTGCTTTGATCAGTAGGTCATGTATATAATCTTCTGGTGTGTCATTGCCGACTTTTGTTTCTTCTTTTCATGATTCTTTTAACTGCTGGAAAAGGCTTTTCCTCCTCACAGCCTGTCTTCTACTTCTTTCGTAGCTTCAAAACGTTGTGCAGACCACTCGAATCCTTCAGCTGACGTCTTTACTGCAAAAAATTCAGGCCCTTAATTCACATCTGTAAAGCTCTTTATTATTTATCCTACTTCTAAATCACTGTTTTTTCTCTCCTGATCTATTCCTCATGCTCAGAGCAGTCTTTATCTTGTATCTCCTTTGGTTTTCTTTCCTAGTTTTGGTTTTATACTTTCCTTTGAACTTCGTCTATCCCGGACATCAACTGCCAGGAGTCCTCTTCCTTCAAACCTCTTCTTAAAACAGCCGCAAGTCGCTCCCCTCCTCATTATTGCCCTTTACATATTTTTTCTTCAGCAGTCATCTGCTCCATGTGACTGTGTACCTCCGCTTAGGCACACTGCAAGGTTTGCACTGTCAGATTTTTAAGGCCAGATGGGCTCATAGTGATGAATTATCTGATTTCCTGCAGAAAAGCACTGCAGAATTTCACCCTTACCTTCCTGCACTGGTACCAAAAGAGGTGAAGCAGAGACTGGGTTTGAGAAAGTTATCCAATTCCCATTTAAACAGCTTAATAATAGAATATTTACTGTAGCCCATCTAAAAGATGATTTGTTGCATGGTTGTCCCCTGTTTCTTCCCCAGTTTACAAACTGGGATCTTACTTGTCCAGTCCAAACTCCCAGCACTTTGTATGATGCATTCACCTCTGAAAGCTTAAAGATCCTTTCTTTAGCACCTGTTGTCTTCTCTCTGTATACATACCTATGGATCATGATCAAGGCAACTTTAAATATTCTTTTTGATTAGCTTTTTGATTAGCTTTCTTTGATTATCCCCTTTAAAGTAAATCATCTATTTCTGGATCTTCTGTACAGTGATATGTAATATCTAATGCCCTGTGTTGGTTTTGAATATTAATACCCACCTTCCATTCCACTATGAGATAAAGGTATAATGCTGATGAGAGGAGAAAAAGTAATTTGCAATGGATAATATTATTCAGTAAGTTGGGCCTTTTTCTCTGTTCAAATATTTTACTCCATGGATTGAAAATATACATTCTAAGTTAACATATAATCAAATGGATGGGCTTTTTTTCATAACTCATTGCAGAATATGCACTGGATGATTTGTGTATTGGCTGTTAGATTAAAAATAGGCGAGTTAATTAGAGTTCATCACAATAAATAATAATGTGAAAGTTATTAAATGTATTATGGTAGATATCTTTAGAGTGGTAGCAGCAAGACAAAAGTTTAAACTTACTTATTGCTAGTCAGATAAGCTCCCTAGCATTTATTGTCAGCAATGCAATTTCTCAGCTGGTAATAGCAAAACAAACAATAGACTTGAGATATTTCACCCCATAGAAAGAGTCCCTCTCCAAACTGTCCAGTTTTACTCACGCCTTTGTCAACTATTTCCACTGTGCGATATAAGCTGGATGTTTCATTCCATGAGTAAAAATATATCACACCCATACTACAATGTCAAAAATGACTGACGTTATTGAACATGAACTTTGTAAATATCTCGAAGTCACAGCCTGATTTCACCACTATCTGGCACAGACATCTCAGTATAAAGTGCCTTTATTACCTAATTTATAAACATCTCAGGCTTAACTCACTAGCACGCTATAAATTTAATTGCTTTTATTATTCCATTGTGAAAACCATGTGGCCTATTTTATACTGAAGGTTCGGCTCTAGCACCCGTTAAGCACTTATCTCCAAAGTCAATCCCATCTAGCCACAGTCTCACACTAAGTGCCATCGCACCAGCAACGCATGCATTGCAGAAACCAGCAGAACCCCGGGACGGCATTTCAAAGCTGGTAGGTTCGTATCTGTGTGCTTCCATAACCATCTGTACTAAAAGCCTTAATTCCATAATGTAGCCAATGTGTATTTGCTACAGCTCAAATGGAGACCTTTCATTTGCACTGGAGTAAACTGGGCTTTTAGCTTTAGTTCCAGTTCAACCCCAATGTTTTGGCCAAGATTGCAGCCGTCACAGAGATGCTCTTAGCACATTGACAATACTGGCTCTGCGATTGCTGCACACAGAGCTCACGAACTTGTGTTTCTGACAATATTTCTGTCAACTAAACTCAGCATCACAGAGAAAGCTTCCAGTAGCACATGCGTTGGCTCACATGGAGGTTTGAGTATTCAGGCATTCGTTTTGCTCTCTTGTTGCTGTTACGAACATCAGGTGCTTCCATTTCAAATACACACATCGCACAATAAAGCAAATGATAACCCAGCCCTGCAAGGTGGCTGAACACCTACGGTGCAGTGATGAACGCTGTCAACTCCTTTGGAGCTCAGCTTTATCTCACACCTTACAGGGTGATGATCCAAGGCAAGAAAGTTAAAAGGAAAAAGATCTTGGTAGCCAAAACCTCCTCTGCAGTCTCAGCTGGTGACGATGCCCATCAGCAGTCCTGCGTGCTCAGGCTTGACCTGTATCCTGCTATGGAGCGTGAGGTTTCCAAGCTGGCAACGGCAGGGATGTTTTGCTATTCTCCTAATGGAATGACTGATAGGAGCTGACAGGAAGCCTCTCTGGGCAGAATGGACATCGTATCACTGAGAAAATGTATTTCTCATTAATTCCGGAGGCTATTTTAGCAGATCGTGCTGTGCCACACTTTACTGCAGAGAAGTCCTTTTTTTAATCAAATCTGGGGAAAATCCCATTGAGGTCAATGACTGTGTGTGTACAGCCAGACCTAAGTGCCTAATGTGTGTAACTCTACATTGTCTCAGAGGTCTATGGAGCTTGTTGCTCCTTTAATTTTTGAATTTTCTCCTGTCAGAAAAGAAAGAACATTTCTCTTAACCCTCTTCATAAAAACTGATAGGTAATCCTCCATTTTCTGTATCTATGGCCGTTTTGAAGGACAACACTTGCCTTGAAGCACTGAGCTTTTCATTTTCTGGTGGAAAATTGGGATGTAAATATTTTCTTCATCATGCACATTAGAAGAACAAAAAGAATTTGGCCCATAAACAGGAAGACCAGTTGGTTCTTAGGACACTGCACTGGTATGCAGATGATCTGAGCACAGCTTCTCACAAGTTTGTGGGTTTCCTATGTTCTCATTGCATCATGGCTGAAGCAACTTGTTAAAATTAAAATTATTAACCTTTTTTCAGAGCAGAATGGGCCTCTTCCTGTGTATGCCAATGCAGGGATTCACACCAGTTTGGCTTTGGAATCCACTATTTGTAAGACATAACTCCCAGCTGCAAAAATCAGCTTCATTCTGCTCTCAGGTACACTAGTAAAAATATGGAGTAATTGAAAACTGGATTGAGAAGGAAAATAACATAGCAGAGAGTTTCTATCATGTTGATACTGATTTGGAAGCTTTTTATTGCTGCTGTTATTGCTGATATTTCCATTCCAGAAACAATTCTGCATGTACAAAACCAAAGAATTTAACATTTTTCTTGTATTCTTTCTTCTTTAATAATATCTACCTCCACATATTTTCTACCTACTTCTATTTTTCTAGTACCAGATCTTTCATGGTAGAATAACTGTTGCTTGAATCATGCTAAGAGAAGTTATTAGTTTAAATGTCACAATTATTAAAACAGATGGATTAATTGTCTCTAATTTCAGTAAAGATGGATTTATTTAATATTAGCTGAATGTAACAGGCAACACACACCTTGCTGTAGTTGGTAGCTGTTTAAATCCCAAAATGAAGCAAAACACGAACCCAATTAGGGTTTTAATTGTTAACAGAGGCCCATAAATCATGCCTCAAAGATGCTCAACAGGAACAACCTGGCCAGCAAAGCTCCAGACCATTTAAAAACCCCTACAGGGCAGCTCAAAAGTAATGTGCATATTTCCCAAGTAGAATTTTCAATTCGTTCTGGCTTTTACTGGGTTGCAAAGCAGACCTTTAAGATTTACAAAAGAAACCTGAGAAATCAGCATAGAAAACCAGCCATTTTGTGCTGTTCTCAGGGCCTTATTGTTGCCTCGATTTGCAAAGGTCCTTAAGAAGTTACACATTCATTATCGTCTTCCCTTCCTTTGTATACCATCTCCTTTCTTCGGGGAGATGAAGCTACAGGCAGAGGTTTGTGCTGTTGCTAGGATCATTACTGGTTATGTGGCTTTCCATCTGCACATCTGCTCTTGAAGAACTACGGAGGACATCACACAAAAGGAGATAAAGTCACTTTTCAGAAACATCTCTATATACAGTCAACTTGTCTTCTACTAAATTAGCCGCCATTCAGCCACATAAAGTAGTTTGCTATTGCAATGACTCAGGCATGATTTTTTTGCTGCCCCTTTGAACAGTGCTGTCCATTTTACAGGCTAACCACATCAGTCACCATCGCTGGCTGTCTGATTCATCTCTTCACATTTAAGTCAAGTTCCCAAAAGATGTTGAGCTCAGTTCTAGGAAGGACTGACATCTCCTTCAGTTAGTTTCTGCATTTTAGTTTCCTTTTCTTCTTTTCCCTTTTATTTTCTCTTTTTGGGCTAAAAGCCCTAAAAATCCCCAACAGCAAGTATCCCACATTTGTCCCAGGAACATTTCCTTGCCAGGGTCACTCCCTGTGTCTCAAGCACTTGCCTGAATCACCAGATGGATGCAGCATCCAGGTGTTGGCCAGGGGGTCTGACTACATTCACGTAAAGCACTCAGCGATGCTCAACCTTTGGCTCTGCCTGAGTTAAGATGTCTCTCTGAGCCCAGGCTACCAAAGCTGTTCAGCTGAGCGCAGTTTATAATCCCTTTTCACAAAAAAAACCCTGCTGTTTAAGCTGCGACCCATTCCTGACAGAGTGGGAGCCATGCGGAGCTGACCCGACAGCTGCTGAGGACTTGTGATGGAGAAAGGCTTCTCCCAGCACGGGAAGGGCAGTCCTGCTGCTCAGAGAAGTCACAGCGAATTGCCTTATTGGGATTAGGGTATTTCTCACCATGAAAACTCTCTTATCCTTAAGAAAGGAGCAATATTAACAAAACTGGTTAAAAGCTGTGGTTTTGGCCAATAGCTTCACGTAGAGGATAACTGGCCCGTTCACGGGGGCCATTCTTTGATGTTTGCATCCACTACACCACTGCCTCGTTGCAGATTTATGTCTGTCTCTGTCAGCATGCCACGGAAGCGTGTCTGCACCGCAGCTAGCCGTGCGGCCGAGAGCCTGCCGGCACGGCACGTCGGTCACGCTGACTGTCCACGGGAGCTCGGCTCGCTCCGCTGGAGCACCGCAGCATCTCGGGGAGTCATGAGGTCCCAGCTGGGGCAGGGGTAGGTGGCCCAGGCCAGGAGCCACCTCCACAGGGACGCTTGGAGCTAGAGCTCCTGCTCAGTACCGATGTGCACGGTAGCTACCGATGGCAACAAACCATAATTGGAGCAGTAACAAGGGCTCACCTTGTCAGGGCTCTGAATCAGCCTCACGAAGCAAATACAGTCTCTGTTTCATTGGCGTCAGAGTTTCTCCACTATAGCAAAGAAACACTGAAATCCTTCATGTTTACCCCTGTGCTGGGGTTAAATTTTAAGATTCTCAGTTGGTGGCAAGCGATACAAGAGCTGAGGACTCCTGTGGCACTCTCCGTGCACGTGAGCGTGTGAGACCAGAGAATGGGCTTGTGGGCAGAGAGCTTCCCCAAACTAGAGTTGTATTCCCACATTCCTGCTCAATCCCTGCTTTCCCACCCGCTGGCATCACGAACAGAGCGTTTCAAGAGCAGCCTCCAGCCTTTTCCGTACTCTGTGTATTCCGGGGTTTTTCTTTAATGGATAGTGATCTCACTGGAAGGATATAAAGCATGGATTTCTTTTCTCCCCAAACATAAAGAGATACTTATTGGAGTATCAAACAGATCTTGAAGCCTAAGGTAACCCATCTGCAATACATCTGCCTCTGCCTTTCAGAAGTCAGCAGAATACGCGGATCTATCGCTGTGGCGCTCTGCAAATCCGCTTTCAAAATAGACTGCATGCAAAATAACTCGCAGAGCCTTAAATACGTTAATAACTTAAGAACCTAAATAAGCTGGTATTTGATGTGACCTACATTAATGGGGAGGCATTACATGGCAGATAAGCAGAAAGTTCTCATCTATTGTATAATACATGATTTATTCATACCATAAACATATTGAGAAAAGGATATGCTCTGGCATTCTGTCTACTTATTTTTCCTGCAGGAAAAAAAAATATGTAAGAAGATCATGTTGGTGAGAAGATATTCATATCACAACAGCAACAGACTTAGTGGCAGGGCTGCCAGATACTTCTTTATGGTCGGAAAGATATAGAGAAAAGCACATAGGTTGCACTGCAGTGCACCCATAATTCTAACTACCAGCCCAAGAGTGGAAGCAGTTCATAGAAGAGGCTAATGGCTTTACCCTGACTGATATCATTGCATTAATAAAAATCATCAATAAAAGCATCAGTTCCTGCTGTACTGTAAATGAGACAGTGGCTGAGTGTGCACTGCAGCTGCAAGATAAGGCACTAGAAAGATATCTAAATTTTTGGCTAATTCTAGATGTCAAGATAATTGGATTTTCCAAATTAAACCTTTCTGTAGTTAAAGAGGATTAAGGTTAGGGTCTGTAGCAGGGAAAGCTACTGTCACTTTTATGAGGAATTTGCTGCTACAGTGCCATTTTTCTTCTTCTATGTCTGCTCTAAGCAGGCAAAATGGCAAGAGCTTCATAAAAATATTGAAGTAGTTATATCATTTGCCATCAAAAGTTGGCATGGGAAAGCTTTGTTTCTTGTGCGTCTACCTATTCACTTGAGCTCGTAACCGAATTTTAGTGGGTGTTGAAGGGACAATATAAGATTGTTTAGGCTAAAGTTTAAGTTTTATTGAAAGGTGTGTGAAATGTAACATTACTAGATACAGTAGAACGTAAGGATATTGCAGAGCCAAGGTGCTCAGAGAAGAAGAGTATGTGGTGTTGGGTCAAATATATGTTTAAACCCTTGATCAAAACAAAGTTTGTTGTTTAGAAATATCTTTTGGCTTTTTAATTGTCATGCTAGCCATGTTCATCCTTCAAACCTTGTGAATGCTTCTGTTTCATGAAAGAATTCATTGGCATTTTAATAGAAGTGCTGACAATATAAATACTCCTTGAGACACTTTGTCTCCAGATGGTTTCTCTGCAGACTTTCTCTGATTCCCCACGCTTCCAAAACAGGGATATAAACCTCTGACATAGCAGAGCATGAGTCAGTCCCACAACCACAAAAAGAAACCTTCCCTATCATCGGATTACTCTGCAGCCTCTTCTTGAGCGAGTTCTTGCATCTTTGCTGAAGCAGTAGATTATCTCTGCTGCTGAGGCAAACCACCAAATTCAGTGGACCTGTGTCAATCGTAGCCTTTGACGTTATTGTACATTGCCAGAAGAGCTCTTTCTTACAGTTTAAGGTCATCTCAAGGACTTCACTTTTTCTAACTCTGCTGGAATTGAAGGCTGGAATGTAACACCATGTGATACTGCTGCAGAGCTCACTTGCAGTATAGGCAAAAAAATTCATCTTTCTTTATCATCTTTATCAGCTTAGCAGCTACCCCCATACTCATGAAAGAGCCTGACACTTCGTCCACCCCAAGGCCAGAACAGCATCCTCCCCCAGATGGAAAGACACCAAAACTCATACAAATGGGGAAAAAATGGTTGTCCTGTCCTCTCTGCAAGGACTCTGTTGAAAGTCCATTGGAGCCCTTGCAATCATCTCCACAGTGTGACTGTATTTGGAGTAGCTGCCCGGTGTACAGCACAACAGATGATGTTCTGTAGGCATCCCTGTTTCCTGGACACGTTGCCAGATGCTTGTCCATGGGAATGGACTTCAGTGCATAAAGGTTTAAGCAGAAAAATCCTTAGGGATTTCATCGTATAAAGTTTTCTCCTCCAAAGTTTTTATGGGCTGAAGTTTTATATCTTTAAAGACTTTACCCCATAAAAATCCAAGAGGATAATAAAACAAATAGCATCTATGTCCAGGGTCAGTAGCTTGGGGAAAAATAATGCTCTTGGGTAATAATAATACCCTCAGTAGCAGTATTGACCAGGAACTACGGATCTATTCTTTTCCCCGTTGGATGACATTTTACCGTTATTGCCCTCAGAGCTAGTCACTATTTGCATGCTGTGCAAAGTAGCCATGGGTACATGGCAATGCAGAGATATTATAGGTGTGACTTTGAACTGTTCTTGAGGATGATAAAGCCAAAAGTGAACTTTGCAGGCAGAATACAGAGCTCGTCTAGTCCAACTACTCTCGTTTTCATCTTGCTGCCTCACTCCATATATTTTAAATCTGAAGTGTATGGATACAACCAAAAACACATTCACATGCTCATATTAATCCAGATTAGGAAACGGCTGCCGACCTCTAGAAAATCAGCAGAATGCCCAGCATCTCGCAGAAAATAAGGCTGACCTAATTCTGTGCCTGTATTTACACATGAAATTCAGTAAAACTTGAACAAGTAGGCCTCTGCTTTTTTTAAAAACGTGCCTTGGAAAGCGAGATTAGTACCATTGTTTTGCTACTGATCCACTAAGGGCCTTGAACAACAAGATAATTAAAGTCCATAGAAATATGAAATCCTAAAATCACTTTCCTACAAATCAGTGCAGACTGGTAAGTATTCCCGCAGGGAGGAATGGGCACGGATCCACTCATGGGTCCCTGAGCTTTTGGCAGGAGGACACACTTGCTATTTTCTGGTCTGGTACCTCCAGATCTGTGGCATTAACCATGGATAACACGGCTGTGCCTGTGGAAAGCTGGAACTCCTCACCAGGGGGGAAAGTTATTACTGCCCCGGGTGGCCATGATACTATTACACACATTTGAAGCTTGTTAATTTTCCAGGGCTAAATACTGCCCACTCCAGACTGCTTCCATTCCAGTAAATGCAGGATAATGGGCTGACTAAATATAGTAATCTAAAATATAAAGAAATCCCCAGCGATGCCCTTGGCATCCAGGCAGAGCATCCAGTGTAAAAGCACTCAGGGCGTGTGTATGGCAGCCTATCCCAATATCTGCTCGAAGCAATTATAGCATCTCTATGGTATTTCTGCACACCCCATACCAATAAACAGGATGGAAATAAAATGGCATCAGACCATATCAGAGGACCTGTTGTCTAAAGCCATTAAGGAGAAGGACATAGATACGTAACTGATTGGCACTCAGCCTTCCGTCCTGGGTTGGTGGGAGCAGTTGTCAGCTACACAAATGACTCACGGAGGCACACTATGTCTTGGATAATTTGACATGGGTGGAGGATATGCTGGAGAACAAAAGTGAGGACTTGTCAATAAAACACCAAGCTAGTCCCATGATGATACTTTCTGTGAATCACTTCAGTGTATAACGTGAACTGGGAGATTCATACACTCTATTTAAAAATAGGTATCTTTTCCTCTCATGCCTTTCTGACCATCTCTATTAACCTTGCGTTAGCACTGTCACTATTAATCACGTTTACACTTTTGCCAAGATACATTAATGAAGCCTTGCAGTTCCCCCGGTTTCCAGAAAGGGTTGCCCATGTCAGGAAGACAAAATCTTTGTTAGCCACAGATGCGGCCAAAGTAGCCCTGAATATAGTCTTACCCAAACGCCAACCGAGGAGGAACTGCAGCTCAACGTCCCTTGGACTGATGGATGTGAGTACCAACCAAGGCTGTTTCCAGGCTGGTAGCTCCTCCTGCCACTTCCAGCACCAGTTCATTGGGGTCCACCGAGTGTGAAATCCAGCTCTCCGCCTAACAACAGCACAATGCATCATTTGAGTCATTTTTAAGGGATGACATGGTTCATAAGCTTCGTGTTGCCCTCTGTACAGGAGTGAATTTTACTCTTAATGCAAATGGTGTTTAAATGCAATATTTTAAGACTAATATTCCGTATAGACACAGTGTCTGATTCATGCCAACTCAAGGGGTAATATGAATGCTTAGTATTGTTTAACCAGCTCCCAAGGACTGAATAAAACTCTCAGATGAAAGATGTGACCTTCAGAGAGCATGGAATTACTTTTTCTTTTCATCTAAAAGATAATTTATCTAATACTTTTCTCCTCATTGAAGACATAGGCTCGCTGCACTGAAAACTGTTTACAAATGTTCTTTCTCCATTAAATTGATTTTCTGAGTATAGATAGGCAGTGTTTTCTGGAACTAATTTAAATTCCCCTGTAATTAATATTCAAGACCAAAATATGTTATCTTTGCATGACTGTGAAAGTAATTATTTTTTTTTATTTTTTTTTTTTTTTAACTAGCCGTTAACCAACATGAAATGTATCATTTCTTTGCCTCTTTTAGACTATGATTGAAGGATCCATAACTACAGAAGAATCATTTTCGGTTATGTACACACCATTTGTGACAGAAGTCAAGGCTGACAAAATAAACAAGATAAAGGACTTGTTTGCTAAAAAGCACCCTGATTACACGGAGCACATATATACAGGTAACAGCAGATTTCACATGCTCTTAAGCACCGTATACCGTTTGTGTGTGTGGCTGACAAAAAAAGTTTGAGAGAGTCTGGAGCATGAGCCTTTATATTTCTACACTTCTGGGGGCAAAAATTAACTTCTGAGATGTGCTCTATGATTGTACACGGTTTAGGTAATGAAATCAGTACTTAGGCGAAGCACAGACTTTACACTGCAAATCCCCATAAAGATATTTTTATCCATGAAGCCTCGTGTTTCAGTTGTTGAATTTCATTATTGCAACTAATCTGCTGTTCAAAGGCAGACTTGCAGTGTATCGTGGTGGCAGCGAGACCCTGGTTCATTCCCATCTCCGTGGATTTCCATCAGTCCCTGATGGTCATCCCTGCAGCAGGGCCTTCGCTTTCCAAAAATACCCTCCCTTCTACGAGCACTAATGGACTGACCACCACCTTTGAGAGCATCTCAGCTGCAGGGATGGGACTAGACAGCCAGATTTCCTTTACCCTGTTGGAGACAAGTAGGATCCAGAGTGAACAAAGGCTTTGCAGAGCCCATTGTCTTCTCCCGGTAGGGTGAACTCAAATAGCATCTCCTGGAGTAAACAGACACTTAAATTCTAGTGACCACAGCCTTGTTTCAAGAGGAATGGGGCTGGCATTTTGGCAAAAGAGAGGCAGGGGGATAAAAGGCTTTTCTTACTATCATTAACCTGGTGACTTGGACCATAGCTGACCCTGATAATGCTCAGCTTTGAGTTGGTGATTGAGAAACGTAAAGGGAAAAGTACATTTCTCAGGTCAGGTTCTGGAAAGCCTCTATCTGCGTGTCACAAACTCAAGGTGTAGCTCACCTCCAGCAGGGTGGTCCGAAAGGCTGAGATGCTGCCCGCTCCCCGGGAGAGTTACACCCAGGTCAGAGATGATGATGGCTCATCAGAGATGATGCAGCACTGCTGAGCCCCAGCACTCTGCGCGTAAATAAGGCTTCCAAAAGAAAACACATTGTGTCTTTGGGGAGAAAAAGAAAATCCATTTGAAAAACACAAATAGGAATTAGGAAACCAAGTGTTTACCACAAAACTGTGCAAATATTTAACACGAGTAAACTTATTTTGTTTGGTTTTGTTTTGCTTTAGGAAACCAGTGTAAAACTAGATCGCGTTTTGCAAGTTGCAGACCACCCGTGTATTGGGTTTCTGGCAGTAGCTTTAGGGTTGTTCAAAGGGAAAATGAGGACTTATCTATCACAGAGGTGGTAAAATCCCTGTCGACCGTTTACTTGCTGATGTGACTTTGTGGAGAATTTCCTGGGACAAAAGTACTGGCATTAAAAGAAGCATAAAATAAAACTCCCTGAATCAGGTTTTTAAAAAAAAGATAAATTCATACTTCACATAACCCCCTCAATTTACAGCCAGGGTGAGACTTTCAGGAGCACATAAGCAGCAAAAGTGTGCAAGTGTTGCACTGAAACTCACTTTGTGTTCATAAATCACTGAATGACTCTGAAAGTGTCACCATTTTCTTACTCCTCCTAATAAGGAAAAGAAGGGGGGGGGGGGGGGAAGAGGTAAAAGATCCCAGTCCTAGAGTACTTTAGTCAATTATAAAACAGATTGAATAGAGCCGGTTCTGCCTTCAAATATGGTTGTTTACAAAAAATCTATCAGTTAAAAGAATTGCTTCAATTTTACACAAGTATCTCTGACTTCAGGCTCTGGGATCACTGAAGTTTTAAGGAATGAAAAGAAATAGATTGCCAAGAAAAAGCAGTGTATGTATCAGGGGTTTGAGAGCGCAGTGGTGTGAGAGGTCTCACGCAGGCAGGACTTTTCCCAACCTCCCTCCTTTCTGTCCCGGAAACTCTCACAGACACAGCAGACACGGCTCCTTTTCCTACACTTGACGCTGAGATAAGTCACAACAGTGTCAGGTGAAGTCAACCCAAGCGGTAGGAGTTACTCAACTTATCTATTCAGATTTGACCTAAAATCACACTGCTCACCAAAAAAAAAAAAAAAAACCATCACAAGCAACAAGCTTAGCTCATTGTCAGTGTGGTGCCACTGAGCGTTCAACCTGCAGGTCTGTATCTTGCACAGGTGAAATTAAAAATATGAGCTAAGCCCCATTTCAACAGTGGGTGTGAAACACCAGACGTCTCACGCACAAGTTTTTTTAAATAACCTTCCTATTCTGTAACAATCATCTGTCCAATTTTAGTCCAAGTTCTGCTAGAGCGTAAGGACTGAATTGATTTCAAAGTTTTCCTTATTGTCGAGGAAAAGGAGCAGACGCACATTTAAATCCAAGTCTACAATGCCGTTTGGTGCAAAATTGAGAATCCATCAGAAGCAGAACATGCTTCAAGGGAAATATCAGGTCCACTCGCTTTGATTTATATAGGGGTAAGTCTGGCGAGCTCTGAGTGGGGTTCTCCATTTGTCACTGTGACCGCACAGCCTGGCATCTTAAAAGCAGAGCTCGCTGAAAACAGAGCACTCCTTTGTGAAAAGTGACACTGACATTCAATCTAGGTTTATTTTTTGCAGGGGAAGGGGAGGGAGGAAAGGACTGGTCTGGGTCCCTAAGCAAAGGCAGTTGATACAATTGCTCTGAGCATCTGTCCTCGCCGGGATCAGGGCAGACCGACCTAGTTGATACACGGATTTTTGGCAGCGGCAGTCACAAACTCTGGCCGAGCCGCAGCACAGGCTGTCACGTGCTGGGTGGATCAGAAAGGACGTGCGGGAAGCCTGGGGTTATGGCGGTGGTGATGGTAACAGCACAGATCTGTAGGAAATCAAACCTCATAAATTCAGGGGACAACGAAACAGCTTGTTTTGCAGTTAAAAGATCAGGATGTTATGTTACTGAAGTGTTGAGTTATTAATGCTTTGGATGATCAGCATTGAAAAGTGCACAAGTAGGAAGAACATGTTTTATCTTATGCATCAGCAAAATTTAAGCTGTTCGTGCAAAAGGTTGCAAATTCTGGAATTTCAAAACCCAGCTGTAGCTGGATGGGTTGGTTTGGTCACCTCTGTTTTGGCAAGCTTTCTGGATTACATTTCACTCCTCCTTAGATTTCCTGTTTTTTCCTCAAAAGAAATAACTTCTCTTGCAACTGAAGAGAAACCTGACGTTATTGTCATTATTTTCCATTCCACATTCCAGATCCTCATGGAGTTCACATCTTGCCGCAGACGGCTGAGTGGCCGTCCCTGCCTCCCCAGCAGTACTTACTGACTCTGGGCTTCAGAAACAAACATATTGGAAAAACCTTGGAAAGGTGGTCAAGGAGAAAACTGCCAATCTTTTCAGGTACGCCAACCTGCTTGATAGCTGTGATAGCTCAGGGGTGGCCTCCATGGTCCTTGCTAAGTGAGGGGGGTCGGGGGGTTTCTCAGGACCTGTTTCTCTGTGTCTGCAGCCCTGACTGTCCAGACAGCTCTCCCCATCCTCCTCTCTCCTCTTCCAGTTTACCCATCATCTTGCTAGAGCCTCTATGGAAAATGTATATGAATAAACACAGTATATGGTTTTGTAATTTCATTCCCTAGACCAGAAAGCACCTTTCAGTCCTCTCACGAAAGAAGAAACAAAAAGATACTGGGATAACACTGGGAAAAAGATCATTCCAGTAATGAATTTTATAAGAAGCACCAAATTAACTGTGAGTATAAAAAAATCACTTTCTGGTGTGCAGTGCGTGCGGCGGCAGAAGCCTCTGTGTGTGTGAATGACATGTGCTTTTTGGTGGGTAATTCATTCTGCACGTGCTCCTCCTGTGTCCAGAAATGCTCAGTGAATTGCATTAGCAACAGAGTTCAAATGGGGTTTAGATACTTTTGAAAAGTAGCCCTAATTATTTAACAGTGTACGCAGTTTATTTAAAATCACTTTGCATGCAATTTTCTCAAATCTTTATGGCCTATTATATCCCTGCTTCACATAACCACCAAAACTACTCGCTCTATTTAATACTCATAGTATAGTACACATATCACCAGGATCTCCATCAAGAGTTAATAATTGCTACTTGAAGCATTTCTAGTGATTTAGATCCTGATCCCTATGTAGTGAAGTATGTGAAATAACCTTCAAATCTGTTACAACCATATTGAAGGTATATTAGTTAATTCTACTCCATACTTTCCGCAATAATGTACACAGCTTTTTAGCACCATGGCTTTTGATTAGCACAAAAGGTCAAAAATCAAATTTGCATGTAGACTAGACTGTTTTAATGCAATTCTTAAATTATTCTCCTGAAAATAAGTAGAAGAAGCCTCTCCTCCCCAGATTGTAAATGCTAATGTTAACGCTTTTTCCCTAGCAATAACAGTTTTTTAGTTTTCTGTATGTTGAGGGAATCAGAGCCATTTCCTCGTCAGGGGTGTCTTAGCAAATCACAGGATTTATATTCTTAGGTTTTGATACCAGATAGGAGGTTGACAAAAACTGCTACTTAGCAACCCCTAGCAAGGAAGAAACATTAGCTAGATATTTGGGGAAGCTATATCTCCTTTACTCTCAGAGAGCAGCTGCTGAAACAACAGTAAGTGCTTGAACTCACATGCTTAGTGGGAGGTAAAGGTGCTTAGTGCTTCGCCAAATGGGTGCTCATAAAGCATCTGCGTCGGAGCGAGGCAGGTGGAGCAGGCTGAGGGCAGACATCCCCAAGGAAACACACAGCTGCTTCTTTCCAGTCCTTTCCTGAAGCCACGTGCTATTGGCTTCGGATGACCAAAAGCCCAAGTTATTGATGTGCAGGCTAATAGAAGTGGCATCTTCGGGAAAGTGAAATATCTGTTATTGCTGTGTGCATCGCACTTTGAACAGTTAAGAAGCTAGAAGTGTAAACAGACAGTGGGTTGGGTACTGTGTGCAGAATAAAACTCCGGTGTTTCTGAAAGCCTCCATTTTTTTTTTTTTTTTTTTTCTCGGCTGCACAGTTCTCTATTTGGGTATAACATCGAGCTTTTAGAGGTGAGAGTCCTCTACATACTTCTAAAGAGTATCAGGAGGAGGAAAAACTTTGAAATCTGTTTTCCTTTGGATTCTCTGTAACTACCCTGTTCTGTAAATGAATTCGGAGGAACAGGACCACACAGCTCAAGCAGAGATACATGGTTCAAGCAGAGACACATGGTATTTGGTATCCACGGTACAGGAAGAGAAATCAAACTGGTCCTGTAAGAGATGAGAGCAGAGTGGTGTGTTAGGATTGCTCAAGCCAGTCCCCACGAGCTGTATGAATTTACCCTGCTCCTACACAACAATATTTTCTACCAGCTCTAGACCTCACCTCGTACATTGAAATATTCTTGCTGGAACAGAAGAGGGCTCCCAAAAACACAGGGTGAGATCCCAGCACCACTGAAGTCAGCAGCAAACTTGCCTTTTTATCAAGGAGGTCAGCACAGCATCCACATGGTTTGGGCAAGGTCTACCCAAGTGCCACCTCCAGCCGCAGCAAGAACGGGACGGGAGGTCTGAATTGTGGTCCTGTAGATTTATAACCAGCCACCAGCGGGTCAGTATGGGAGCTTTAATGGAGATGAGGAAAGCCCCAAGATAGAACAAATTATCACTAAGTTAGAACAAACAGCTGCCAATTCCACATCCATTATCAGTGGAAACATACTCACTTTCCCTTCAGCTTTCATAGCGTTGAACGATCCAGACAAGATGGAACCTCTGACCCAAAGAGCGAATGGCAAAGGCAGTTATACCTGATAATACAGATAGGCACAGAGCCAGAACTGCTCAGCTACTGGTGATCAAAATCTCTTTATGGCCCTGGCAGAGATTTGGCCACTTCTGCTTCCTTGAAAGTATTCCAAAATTTTCTTCAAGCTAGAAATATGATTCCATCGTATTTCCGTCACACACCAACTACATCAAAAACTTCTGCAAGACAAACTTCAGATATAGACTCTGGCTTCACAACTTACTTTAAGATGATAAAAGAATGTATTTGGTTTTTAATAGAACATTCATTTCTGCTGCCTTCTTCATTTACAGATGCAAATGTACAATCCAGAATGCTTGTCCTAATCAGAATTTTTTTTTTTTTTTTTTTTTTTTTTTACAAAAAACATCTCAGTACTGAAGCGGAGCTTATTAAACCATGACAACACTTAATATAAGTCAATTCTGCCACCTCAGTTTTGCAGCTACACAACCTAGAGTTAATTATATGATTTATACACTCACCACTGTTGGTAAGACATGAAGTTAAAGGTTAAAAAAGCAGAGCATTTTCTATCGGCCCCCCTTCTTCATAAAGAACAGGCAGTCCCATTTAAATCAAGGGGACATTTGTGCATTGTAAAACAAGAAGCATTTGAGAAAGAATGTCACAGTCTGGTCCCCACACAGCATCTGCTGCTGCTGGTGGGGAAATGCCATAAACCTCATCTGCCCACAAGCACAGACCAGGATCTGCCCAGAAACACA
Source organism: Grus americana (assembly GCF_028858705.1). Classification (NCBI taxonomy): domain Eukaryota; kingdom Metazoa; phylum Chordata; class Aves; order Gruiformes; family Gruidae; genus Grus; species Grus americana. Next base: position 22,761,201 of record NC_072860.1, read on the forward strand.
CACTCTGACACAAAGGTTATTTTATTTGCCTTAAAAAATATATATGTCGGGCTTTCAGCTACTCGTATTCCAGTCAAGACTACCAGCGCTGACAAGTGGTTATTCTATCAAGTGATTTCACTGGGGTAATTGCTGCTGCTTTGTACACACCAAGTTTGCCTTTCTCCTGCTGCAGTCCCACGTCGACGGCACGTGATGCTGCTTAACAGGAGAAACAGTGGCCAGAGGGCCTTATTAGACTGCTCGTATTATAAAGGTGAGCAAAACCTACCATATGATTCACAGCGTGATGCGTACATTTACAGATCTCGCCGTTTTGTTGTCTATTTTTTAAGTAGAGGGAAAGTGTTTACTACATACCGATTTCAGCATACACATTTTCTGGAGGATACCAAGGGCATTAAAGAAACATTATGATGGATTTTTTTCCACTTGTTATTACAATACACTACAGAGCTGCTTGGAAGGCATAACTTCATTCAGATTTTGAGCTGAAAAATAGTGGTAAAGACTCCACAATAGAAAAGAAGAACTACTGGGGGGCATTCCGGACTTTTGCAAAGTGGTGCTCTTAAAGCTGATAAACACGCCACATGTATCGGATATGACAGATCCTGCTTTAAATCCAGGCTGACCAGCCACTTTGCTTTTCTTTTTCTTTAGCACTCAGCAATTAAACTTTGTTTATAAATAGATGTGGCATAAGGGATGACTCCTTTCCTGAGTATAAAGAAAAGCAAAAAGTGGGGCTATCATCCCAAAATTCTCAAGACATGAAAGGACACATGATTCACTCCTCTCACATGCTCTCCAGCTCCTTTTTGCAACAAAAGCCTGTCCTATCTTTGCTCTGGTTGGCAGTGCTGGGTATTTAGCAATAGCAAGTAAGCTCAATCCAGAACAGGCTGATCTGCTTTTTGTAGGTGCTTTTTCATCCTGAGGGCAGAAGAATGAGGATGTCACAGGGCTGATCCTTGGGCGTCAGGACTTTATTTCTCTCCTAGAAGGAAGGTCTATCAAAGATGCCTCTGGGGATAAACACCTTTTGGGGGGTTTTTGGTTGGTTGGTTGGTTTTTTAGTTTAAAGGGAATTCGTGCAGCAAAATGTTTTGTGGGGAAAGCCATCTCTTGGGAGGACCCCTGCCTCCGGCAAGACTGCCCATTACAAATAAAGTCCTGAAGAGAAATTCCATCAATTGCTCATATTTACTTTTTTCTTTAAATTCTCCTTAGAATACCAGACAATAGGGGTGAGGCCCATCCAGAAACTAACAGCATCATAATTTAACCATTTATTGTCTTAATACATTACTGAATTTCTAACCAGGATGCAACTGTGACTCCGCGTAACGCATTTGTTGGTCCCTTTACTACCTGATTCCTCAAATGTGTATCTCTTCTCTTTGTTAAAGGAGCCAACTCTTTTCCACTGAAGTCTCCATTTAAGTTTCCTGTTATACTTAACCTTCCCTGTGCCTGCCTGAGCTGGTTTCATCTTCGTCTGATTGCTTGGCCACTTTATTATGTTTTTTACTGCAGCTTAGTAGCCCCTTGAATTCCACTATAGTTCATGTAATTCTCATCATGTGGTTCAGCTCCCCGTGGAATATTTTCTCCTGCCAGAAGCAGTTATTTACTTTCTCTTTCTGCGTTTTTCATTGTCACTGAAACGCCACCTCTGACAACATTCAACCTCCTCTAATCCCTTTAAAAAAACCCTTGCTGTCGGTTATTTTTTACTTCCAACCTACTATAAACTTAAATAGCATTGCTATGTCCACAGAGTGCATGTTGGCACAGATGCCCCATTTGTTTCCCATAGTTAGGTGGCATGCTCTCATATTTTTCTTGAGAGTCAAGCAGAGAAAAAAATTGTTTTCTTTTTGCCTTTACTTTCTTAATCATTGGAGAACGCCCCCCAGCAGACACAGCATGATGAGAGAGGATTTTTACCTGCTTTCTTAGCTGATGACTCAATATTCTCTTAGTGCTTACACAAAAAGGTTTTGGGTGGATTTCAAGAATAGCAGGGGAAAACCTTTTGCTGCATCTAAAATGGTGTGAGACTATTTCATGTTGATAAGAGCTCTCTTTCTCATTAACTGATTGCTGCTTCTTATTTTAATGCACACAGCTCTACCTGGGGACACAGCTATCTGGCTTTCAAACACCGACGATCAGATGGAGATGGGGCTCCATTTTGTTCCCTGCCTTAGTGCCATGCTAGCTAGACTGTCTCAGACTTACAATTTCACATATCAGAGATCACAGAAATCTTTTTTTCTTGCTGATGTGTCCTACTAATGCTAGGTCAGGTCCTCAGAAATGGACTCTTCGAGTGATAAAAATAGTTTGTAAGAAGGTTGTCCTGGTCTCCCTTCTTAGAGGTGGGTCAACAGAAGTTCATGAGAAAGTAGGCTTAGAAGGGCTCTCCTGACTCCTCAAGTCAAATCACCTGCTATTATATACCTTTATGTCACATAATATCCTATTCATAAATTGAGTAATCCATCTTAGAACTAGTTAGGCTTTCTGCCTTTTTTACTCTTGCTGAAACACACTGCAGACCTTCAACCTGAATTATAAGAAGCTTAATTGCCACCCCGGTCTTATTTCAACCTATTTATACACAATGGTCCTTCTGTTATCATTGTCTTTTATCTCTCCTTCCCTTTTCAGTTGTTTTCTCTCTTTGGAATTTAGCCCTGCATTATGTTTATTGAGAAGAATAATAATCTGTTGGCATTTTCATTAATAGACTAATCAAACCACACTTCTCTCAAAAGAGGTATTTCCTACTGGCTGGCTTCTCTGCTCCATGATGCCTGGGTTTAAATTAACCTCTCCAAACACAGCTGACTGGAGCTATCTGCAATACTCCAGAGAACTGCTGACCAGAGCCCCTTTTCCCTGTGCGGTGCCTGATTCTCTCCTGCAGCTAATGGAAATGCCAGCTCATTGGCTCAGCTCTTTCTTTTTCGGTTGCTTTCATATCTGGAGCTCCCAGATTATAGCCGCATTCCTGCCATTAGTGTCCAACGCATCGTCTTTTTATATTCTTTTACAATTATATTAGGTGTTATATTAAAAGGGATAAAATAAACTGTACCAGAATTATTTGTATTTTTCTAGAGTGAGAAGAAAATGAAGGGTTTTTTTCCATTATTATTCTCAGAAAATGTATAGAAAACAAAACCAGCACTGTTATTAAATTCTTAGACTAGCTACAAGAACTATGTTGATAGCCATTTTGATAACACTTGGTGCACAATCAGCATGCCACCATATGTAACTGCCAGAACAAAGGTCTGCTAAAAATACTGGAAGTGGTTTTGAAAATTGATGCCAGTTCTTGGAATTTCAGGCACTTAAATACATTCAAAACCCTGATTAGATGAATGGAAATTTCACTCTGAAGGGCTGAGCATTCAGATATGCCACGGCTACATCTCGTCGGGAATCTGGGCCAAATTGCTTTTGAAAATCTCAGTGGGGCGCTTATTTGCATTTTTGGCATCAGAATAGTTTTGAAAATACGGTGGCAAGGCTGCCATCCATCAAACACTTCAGCAGGTGCTGAGATTTTATGCAATCACTTGGCTGAGTTTCTGTATTCACGTGCTTAAAAATTCACCATGTGCCTAGCTGCCTGGAGGATCAGAGACCACCTCTGCAGGTTTTAGTCCCTCAAGGTTATATATTTGAAAACTATGGATTTGCCTAGTCTGGAAACAAACCATAAGCTGACACACTGCACGGTTCCCTCAACCTCTTCACTGAAACTTTAAAAGCAATCCATAAAAGTCAGATAATATTTAACAGAGGGGATTATGGAAAAGCCATTTCCAAATGAGAAAATTGCATTCGTGTTTGTTATCTGCTGTCTCCCCTTCACATATATTATGACTACATGTTTATTTTTATAGTACTACTAGAGAGATTGTGGAAAGTCCTCTTTTTTTTCCCCTTTATAAAGATTGTCAGCAGCATTATCTTAAAGGTGCTGGATGCCATATTGCTTATAGCATTACCGGCACAAATACATACGATGATAAGCCTCAAGGCATAGAACTCTAAGGATAAGTATGTTTTCTGCGCCTCTCCTGTAACCCACTTGCTTTTGCTGAGAAAACAGGACAAGCTCTGTGCGTGTTCACGTGGGATAGAGAAGTTGCATTACGCCAGCCTCCTCGGCCGTTTGCAGAGAGTGCAGGAACAGTCCCAAGTGATTAATCAAGCGATGGCTGAGCTAGCAACCGTTCCCTACCTGCAGGACATCAGTCAGCAGGATGCCAAACTGGTACGTTTTTATTTCTAACACTTGTTTTGGCCTTTAGAGGCAGGGAGCCAGGGAGGGAAGGGTTGGGGCAGAGCACTGCACTGCAATTTGCTCTGGAAGTCTTTCTTTTTTTTCTTTAATGTGCGGACCTGAAGTAGTTTTAAAATCCTACTGCAGTGCCTTGTCAGAGGAGGTGCTAATCACCTGCAAGGATGACTTTTATAGAACCAGCATGACTCATCTGTAGGCATATTTTTAAAACCTCTTCTTTTCCCCCAAACGTCCCCAAATCAGTCTGGGAAAATGATTGCAATTATTCACATCGTGCTACTTTAAGATATCTAACATCAAAAGACACCTGCTTCTAGGCCGAATCTAGTTAAAGCTGAGGAGAGGGGGGAAAGGAGAGAAAATATTTTCTTTCCTGACTCCATTTACGACTTGCTCCCTGTCTCTGAAAAAAAAAAAACCCCACCCATCTACTTGCTATGCTTTTGTTTTCCCTTTGTGAAAGGAAGGTGATAATGCTAGCAAGGCTGTTGCAAGACTGGCATCATTAACAGCTTGATAATATATCAATAACCTGCAATCAGAAAGTACCCTATGGTTATTCTTCCATGAGGCTGTTGGGTTTTCTGATGGGGAGGGAGGAAGCTCATGTACATGCAAATTTTAAGCATTTCATTCTAGAAGAGAAAAAAAAAAAAAGTCCCTCCACAGTCCCTGCATTTAAATGCCGTCCAATTTTGATGATCCAACTTCGGTTCACTAAAAACTCTTGGTTTTCCCAAAGCCGGTCCCTTGACATTTGTTTGCAGTCCTGCAAAGCTCCTAAGCTCTGCAGAATTAAAGCTTCACAGCAGCTTGCTTTAGGGAAGACGAGCAGCGGCCTGCAACTGCAGGAGGTGGTTGCCAGACTTTGAAGTCTGGGCTTGAGATAAGGGGAAGCGACATTGCAAAGAAACTGTGTTATTAAAAGTCATTCTCCTTTTGATGCAAGTTTTCTAGTATTAAACTTCAGCAGGCCCACATTTCAAGGCTGACTAAAGGGTCTTGAGTTATTGGTACGTATTTCAGTGATGGGTTTTTCTCCAGGGTACAATATTTTCAGTACATCACACGTTAGGCACAGGCTATTACACTGTTGCCTGTATCTTGTCATGTAGTAATCATAAGTTTGACCTCCCTGGAAAGCTTTTTGGGGGAGGCTCTAGGCCACCCGAGACAAAGGTCTTCAGTCTCTTAGGGGTAGGACTGGGCAGAACGAGGGTCCGTGCTGGGAGATTTAAGTGACAGGTTGTAAATCTTTCAACGAAACACATACGCTTTGTTTACTAAGCCCAAGGTAAAAATGTTTTTTAAAAGAATAAAGGCAGAAAATCTCTACCAGCTATCCCATCCAGAGCATTAAAATGTATTAATTCAGCATTCACTTATTTTTCTTTGTCCTGTCATCCTCCTGTAAAATATATCTGTAGCCTGTGTGTACAAACGGAGGCTCAGATGCTTTGTAGCTGGAATATTTCAGTAAACTTCAGGCCCTGCAGTGTTAAGGCACAAGACTGCAAGCAAGAACTTGCCGAGTGGCTTCACCAGGGAGCGATTAATGGGCTTTGCCTTTCCTGGTGGCATCAGCCCGCATGGCACCCGCTCCTCTTGTGCCACATCCCATTCTGTGCGTCACGCGCAGAACCTTGCTGCCCGTCGTTGGGTCTGCACATCCCAACCAGCCAGGGAGCGAGCAAAAGACCCTCATTTGCTCAGCCTACCTGTCATCTTCCTTATTTCACTGGGGTCCAGGCAGGATGAAACGTTTGCAGACTGGGCTGTACTGGTACGATTCAGCAGGATGAAATGTTTGCAGACTGGGCTGTACTGGTGCGATTCAGCAGCCCTCAACGGATGCTACAGAGGAAGCCCCCGATGCCCACGGGGTCAGAATCACAGCACCCATGCTGACTCCATGTGCTTCTCACTCTTCACGTGTTGTTTCTAAGAGATATCTAAATTTTTGCATAAAGAAAACTGAGCTGGCCAAATTCTAATCTCACTTGTACTAATGAAAATTTAAAGTAAGTCCTCTGAGGTCATTTTGCATTTACATTGGTAAAACTGAGATAAGACTTTATGACCAAGCAAGGCAGTTAAATTGTGTGAGTTACAAAATGCTAAAGATGCCAAATGTTTATTATCACATACAGTATAAGTTGTATAAAGTTTAAAACACACTGAATTTATAATAGCGCAATTTACACTGATACAGCAAGAATCCCAAAGGCATTTCAATTATAAACTATTCTGTGTAAATGTCTTTCTGTAACTAAATAAATAGAGTCCTAATCTATGGCACAGAGAGCCTCAGCTGAGGCCTTTTTAGATCAGTATTTATTCACAGACCCTGGGAAAATAAAGATTTCAGTTAGCTTGGATAGTCGAATATAAGTGGGAGAAAACCCTGAAGAAAATCTTTCCAAGGTTTATGATTTCAATGTCACCGTATTTCTACATCATAAATCAAGATGAAAGCTTGTTAAAAAAGCAGAAACCTATTTCAATTTAAAATCAAATGAGGACAAGATATTTTAAAAAATGCAGCATTTTTCCTTGGAGGGGATTTTCCCAAAAAGACCAGCTTTGGGAGAATGACTGTGGTTTGCCAACTGCCCGCACTTGTGGCGTGCACATTTTCTCTGCCAATAGAGCTGGTGAAAAACTTTGGGTGATAAAAAAAATTAAACCAAAGCACATGCTGGGCACTTTTCACTGGCATATATCAATATCAGTGAAAATTTATTTGGCAAAGTTTCTTGTTTTAATTTTTTGCCCTAAGCAGTGAGGTCCCCAGGTTGGCTGGGCTGCCGGAGCAGCCCCTTGGGGGTGACAGACCGATGTCCTGGTCCCTGTCCCGGCGGGTGCTGTTCCACCAGCTCTTCAGAGAGAATCACTCCAAGAAAAGCCATGGCGAAAGCCGCCCCTTCCCCTGACCGTTTGACGCAGGATCTGTGCTTTGCCCGTTCTGCCCTTAATACCCTTAATCTCCAGGCTGTGTCTATTCAGGATTCATAGAAGGAGATTATCTGTCATAAAAGTATTGTGATGGAAAATTTCTGACAGGTTCTTGACTCTCTTCACATTAAAGTCAGAGGCAGAAATTTGCAGTTTTGTTTTTCATGAATACTGATGCATGACTTAAAAAAAAAAAAGCTTTCGTCAAATGTTTGGACCGATAAGAGTCAACCTAATGGCCGCAACAAGCACAGAGAAAGCAGGCTGGAACCAACATGGCAAATTTATTTAGAGATTCAAAAGAAGATTCCTGCATCCTTTATCCAGTGTTAGGACACAGACGAAGAATATTAATTTCAAAAACCTGAACGCAAAGGTAAACTTGAAGAAATACAGATCTGCTCCTTGAATCTCAAGGCAGCATTTTTATATCTTGCACAGATGACCCTAAACACTGATGTGTGCAGTTTCATCACCTTACCTACTCATATTAGACTGCTGCCTGCCTAGGTACAGAAAGAAGAGACAATTTCTCTACGAATGCTTACGCTTGTACTGTCCAATTACTTGTAATCAGTAACAAATTTGGGAGGAGACATCAAAAACTATTGTTTGGGTTCACTTCAACCAGCTAAACGTTTTGGAATAGACTTAATAGAGCACAGCAATATGACGGATATTAAACACAAGTTTCTCTCCATTTGTTCCTAAATGCTGATGCTAACGGCTGCTCGCAGGAGGACACCCTGGGTCCGACCCTTGTCTCTGTGTTACTGAATTCAGAGCAACTGAAACATTTTCAAGTGTTTGGGAAGGGGCAGGATGAGGCAATGCTATGACGAACCTGGAAGGGTGTTGGAATGAGGCAATACTACAACTAACCTGAATTTTAGCCTTCCCTCGAACACTGAGGACTGATTAGCAAGTATTTTCCTACAGCTTCTTTTTATAGTTTACACTAGAAATTGTCGGCCTCATTTTTATGCTCTGTTATGCTGAATGATGGGGAGAAGGGATGGTTTGCCAAAGAAAAAGGATAGTAAAAGCAGGGAAAATGAGCTAGATACTTCCAGCTACAGTAAAAGCATCTCAGCTTTAGTGTTGTCCTCTTGTGAGGTTTTACATGCTGCCTTAAATTATGATACATTAGCCTTGGGAGAAAATACTAAAAAGCATTCATGTACGACACAGAATATCCCAGACAGCTAAAGAATGAATTATGGAGCCTTTATTCTTTACAACCCAAGTCTTCCTTTACTAAGTATAAACATTTACTGCATTAAAATGTATAGGCTTAAATACAAATTTTCCAGAGGATTTTTTCCCATTGTTAAGTATTTTATATCCACAATAATACAGCGTAATGGCTGAAGCAAAGATGAGGTGGCAGTGCTCATTGTGTGAAAGATGAGTAATAAAATCATCAGCGTACAAATGATTTTTTAATTAGGTTTTAATCTGTGTATTTAGAGAAGTTATTTCTGTGTGAATTGCACACTGATAATTTTTATCTTGGTGCCACAGCTGCAGTCGCTAATGGCAGATGCCATGGACACCCTTGAAGGAAGAAGTAGTGATAAAGGACGTGTGTGGAATGAAATTCAGAAGGTAAAAACCTGCAGCAAAGGGCAGAAGAGTATATTGTTCCTTGGGGAGTAAATGTCCACCTGAGTCATATCTGTTCAAAAGGTAGAAAAGAAAGTAGGTGCCATTTGAAAGCTGACTCTGTGCCTTGAACTCTGTTATTGCTCAGGCACTAGCCACAAATACATAATTATTATTTGCTTTAGCCCCTACGGTTGATCTTTGTCCATGTTAACAGTCTCATGTGGTTATCTAATGTGAAAAGAAAAGGAAAAAAAACCCCACCTGAATAGCTTTTTTTTGGCTGATAATTATATTTCTCTTCCATCTTTGTCATATGGGGTGGTGTGCTAATTGAAGGAGGGGGGGAGTTGTTAGGGAATAAAATTCAGCCCAACAAATTAGGTGCCTTAGTGGAGCTCAGATGAGGCGTTGGTGATGTGAGAGGTAAGAGACGTGTACATGCCTTTCTGGAGTCTCTGCACAGCAACCGGTCAGTTTTATTCTTACAGGATTTGTGAAACGCAGGGAGCCTTGTGCTGGTTCTCTGTGCAGATGAATCTGACCCGACGTAACGAATAATAGGTCGGGCTGGGATGTAATAGGATAATTACATCAAAATCTTACATTTTTTACAAAGTCTTTGAAACCAGAGCAAATCACAGCTCTGGGCATTCAACACCACTGACGTGCGGCCACTTGTGAGGGAAAGGATAGCAACACGTCACCAGGAAGGGAAGATGTCACGAACGGTTCAGAGCATTGGCCTTACCCGACGTCTTACGGATCTGTCAGATCCCAGACGGACACACGCTCGCTCGGGGTTGTGGCTGCCGTGGGAGGCCGGAGAACAGAAGGTTTGAATTGCTGCACCGGCGGGACTTGAAATTGTCCCTCTTTGGTGTGTGGGGATTACAGACGGATCTCAGGGAAGATACTGAAAACCCAAACCCTGGCTGCGCTGACTCCGTGTTACCAGGGGAAGCAAATAAGAGAGGTCTGAAACAAATCACAGGGGCGGAGGGTCGAGGCACTTTCAGAGTCCACATATCCACGTGATTTGAATTAAAACTTCAGAAGGCATCTCCTCGGAGAGAAAGTCTGTGTGGGTGTATTGCCTCAGTTAGCTGTCAGATCAGTGGCTCTTCATAAACTTTCCCAAGTACAGAATGTTTTCAGAAAGTAACCTACACCTAAATGCCCAAAATTATAGTCAGTCTGGGTTTCATCTTTCAAACGCTCGTGAGGCAAAACAAAGGATAAATATTCATACCGGTTTTACATTACGCCAGGATAGTCTCTAAATCTCTCACACCTGCCCACAGATCATATGAGAACCTTTTGCAACACAAATGCTAGTCATGATATGAATTATATATATTTATACAATTACATATTCCTTCCTGCCATATATAATAAACACTGATAACAAGATGAATGCAAAGAGTCAATGATATATTTACAAAAGCCTATTTCCCGTACTTCTCTAGCACTTATCCTTCCCATTTGCAGACAACAGACTTAAATATCAAAGGCAGTTTTCGAAAGTTTTTTCCAAAAGTCAGGATTTTAATCCACAGTTAGGTGTCTGAATAACCAGCCTGATTTTCACAAATATGAGCAACCACAGGTCAGAGGTTGTTGAAAAGGGATCATGGCTGAAAGTTAAACCAAGTACACAGGTGTCTAAATATTTATTACAGGGTCATTAGAAGTTTATTGGTGGTACCAAAAAGATTCCCACATATTTCAACAGACACTGGCTAATATGTCATTGTAAATTCAAGAAAACAGTTTTCTTTCAGTGTATTCATATATATGTATGTATGTACATCCTTTATATTTCTCTGGATATTTTTACTGTCTGTATAATCTTAATGGAAGTCAAGCTACCATTTAAAAATGGACTGGTATCCCATATTATGCCATATAAGTCTCTGCATAATTCAATATTCAGGAATAAAATTTACTGAATCCATGTAAATCTGCTCTCTGCCATTTTAAAATTTGATGCTTCAAAATTTGTTTGCATTCTGAACATAGTTTTGCATTTCATTTTTGACAATTCAAATAACTATTTGATTTGAGGCATCTTGTTCCAAGAGGAACTCACAAAAATATTTTTCTATATTATATCAGAACAAAAAACCGTAAACATCATCAAATATTTCTTTTCTACTTTACTTTTTTCCAAAATTTCATTTCAGCATGTTCTTAGAAAAAAATTCTCTTTTAGACAGGAAAACACTCAGGGAGCTTGGGGGTTTTTTGTTGGTTTGTTTTTGTGTCTGGTTTTTTGTTTGGGTTTTTTTTTTTTCTTCCAATCAGCACTAATTAAGAATGTTAGGCTAGGTGAAAGAACTCTAATATATTACTGGGAAGGAGGACTAAATCTGATGATTAAAAATTGATGTGGTGTGGATTACCTCATGTCACTTGTGCTAGAACCATTTCAAAAAGTTCAGTATTTCTCCTTTCAACCATCGCATGACGCGCTTATAGGAGCCTACAAAGAACCTTCACATAGATCTAGTTACAAGGTAGTTATTTGTATTTTTGCTATTGAATTAATTTACATATATTGGAAAATGAAAAAGAACATAAAGGAGTTTATACAATCGGCTATAAACGCAAGACTCTGGAAAGCTGACAGCTACGCTACCATCAATGAAGTTTGGCTTTTGCAATAGAAACAGCTGTTGCACCTAATGAAAGCACTCAACATTTTTCTCTAATGCAGCAGAATTATAGCAATGCCTATTTTCCAAATGGTTAAAGGGTCTGTCAGAATTGCCATTACAAACCACTGTTTTCAGAGTTTTATATGCTAGAGTCAGCCATAAAAAATTCATTCAGGCTGAAATCTAACATAGAAGGGCACAAAGCCTGACACCCAAACACTTTTCCTTTTGTCACAGTGGAGGGCTTATCAAATTAGTCTGAAATTAATCTGGGCAATTTTGAATTTACAGGACAGACAAAGTAGTAATATATGTGTAGCTTCAAGTGTTTTGGGTGCTGCGCTGCTCATCCAATTCACTTACAAATTTATGTGTATAAGTGAACTAATTTATCAAATGGGCTAATTATTTTTGGAAGCTTTAAATACAAAGAAATGAAAAATGACCTCGTAATTAGCTGGACAAAAGAGAACATCACTGCAGAGAAGATGCCTTTCTTGGTATTACCAGGCTACGGACTCTCCAGCCGCAAGGAGAGCTGACCCAGGAGAGCCTACCTTACCTTGGGAGATTAAGAAACACCCTCCCACAGAGGCTTTACCCACATACTAGATATCCCCAAAGAGTGCCTCGGAGGCAGAAAAAACAGGCCAGGTCAGTCTCCCCAAATCCCTATTCTCCAGGATTTTACCAACACTTTTCCTGGCATTCCCCTGGATAAAATGTGAGCTTCGTATTAGCAATTTGAGGAAACAGACACCTTTCAAGCAATTAACAGAGGGACTGAGTCCCAGTCTACTTCAGGAACATGGGAATTCCTAAAAAAAAATTTTACCACCTTCCTTCTTTTTATAGTTGTCAGAAATTCCCAAACTGAACTTGCTGGTGGCCAGGCTGCTGGGCTGACAGAGCATTCAAGGCACCATACTAGGGCTTCAGAATTTTTTATTTAGTTACTGGCTCTGTCCAAATTGTGTTATAGGTTGACTTGTGAAGGTACTTAAATGTCACGCCATCAGCATTTCATGAGAACAGACTTCTCTGAAGCCACCCTTATGAATGGGAAGCCCTCCTAAAGCAGTCAATAGGAAATGCTGTGGGAAAGAGCATCAAACCTCCTCTTTTAAAGAGGCTTAAGTCTTCACCAGCAAACAGAGATAGAAATGTATTTTTGCTTGCTGGACTTTAAAGTATAAATTCACTTAATTCAAATTATTATTTTAACAAGACTGACTTAGCCGAGCGGTTTGAGCAATGACCTCTGATGCACAGGGCTCAGGAGCAAGGAACAGGAAACTTCCAAGAGAGATTGAGGGGAATTAACCTGATAATTTGACTCAGTCCCACAAGACTCAGTCCAGCAACTGCATCTTAAGCAAGCGGAGGCACTACCATAATACCCAGGTCTGGCCATTATCGACTAGTTACTTTGCTAACAGAGTAACGTATGATGTAGGTGAAATCTGCTGTGAACATGAATGCTGCGACCAGCAGTAAAGCTTGGCCCTTGGTAACTCAAGGAACCAGGTCTCTGCAGGGCCATCACAGGACGCTGTAGCAGCTACAGACAGGCAGAGGGGTTTAGAGAATCTCAGGTACAAAAAACGGCAGGAAGGCTCGTCCTTTCCTCTACAGAGCCTTTGCTTCTCTGCAGTCTTGTAACAGAAAAAAATAAAGAAATAAAAAGAGATTACTTTCCTATCTCGTAAGAATAAATTCATTAATAAAGCCTCACAATATTGTTACAGTGAGAGGCATTTCATTAAATAAATAGATACTTTAGAGCCTATCAACCAGAAACTTTTGACATCCAGAGAGAGGAGAGCCAAATAAGTGCAAGTGCCAGTATGGCTCTGCTTCCCCTGTGAAGATAATAACGTAGTTCTACTTCTCCATTTAGCCCCTAGGCTTTCATAGCAGTTTCATAGGATCCTCTTACCATCATTTGAACAGCCAAAGGATAGACAGGAGTTGGCAAATAAACACTTTCCTACACTTCCACATGTGAGACACTTCATAAAACCTTCACATCTGAGTTTACCTCAAGGGCATCACATACTTTGCAATTTAGATAAGTTATTATGCCCATCATTTGCTGAGCTCAGTGGAATGCCTGTTTCATAAATCTGAAAGCAGAGCAAACATGGCTGAGTGAATAAAAGAACAGATGTAACTTACATAAGGATAAGTATATAACAAAAGCTGCACTAATATATGTGAATATGAAATGAAGTAAAATTAGTCTAACATATTATATAATCTTTTAGCCAGGCACACAGATTTGCGGTAGTTGACCTCTGCTTACTACACTTCTGCCTTCTGCAACAGCAGGGGAACGCTATCTGATGAACTGTGCTCTTCCACTGACATTATCTCTTAATTGAAAATCAAGCCATGGAAAAGGGCCATACACTTGCTAGGCTTTCGGTCAGCCAGAGGAGCGAGGAGAGAGATTCATAGTATGTTGATGGAAAGTGGACGTGTTGCTGAATAGTATTATGCTGGCTACTACGGCAGTTATTTGATGTATATGACTTTGTAACATCTCGTAAAGTCATCCAAGCCCACGCCACAGCCACCGGCAACTGCGCTTGCTCTCAAGGCAAGCGGGATTCGGAAGCTGCTGTGTTTTGGTGCACTCCCGAGTCACCGTGGCTATTCCTGAGCTAATAGAAGGAAAGTGGTTCCTGGTTTGTTCTCATCTCAGGGCCATGATGCAGCCACGCGTTTCGCAAACGCATGGACCCATTGGGTGAAGGGAGGGGGAAAGCAAAGGATGGGAAAAGATGGGAAAAGCACATTTTCTGCAACAGGAGTGGAAGTCTAATGTGCAATATCTAATGAAGTCAGAAAAGTGCCAATGCAAAAGGACAATAACGTTAGTGGCACTGATTCAGGCAGAATGAGAGTGAAGGAAACGAAGAGCAGAGCAACCAGGTAGAAATGCAGAAATTTTAGTTCGAGTTGACCAAAGATTGGCTTCATGCTAAGATTAGAGAAAACATATTAAGACATTCGGGAAAGGATTAACTCAGAATCAGCAACAGCCTTGAGGGGGACAAGAAGAAACTACGGCAGACGTTTCTAACCTGGCAGTGAGTGAAGTTTTCAGAAGAGGCAGAGGAAGTTAGGAGAGCGCGCGAGCCAAAAACGAGATCTACCCCACTGAATCTGAGGTGATACAAAAGAAACGTGGGCAACCAAAGAGTCCTATTAATAAATTCAGCCTCGCTATAGGGACAATAAAAGTGTGAGAGCAATCATGGAGCTCTTTGTGCAAGAGAGAGGTGACCATGGGATTTCAGGAGTTATGAATACTCCTCGTCCCTAAAATCAATTCCTGCCCTTGTGAGTCTCTGGTTCTGTGCATCTCACACGCAAGAGAAGAAAAGGTGCCCCAGCAAGATGCCTACATGGCCCTCAGCTACACTGAAAGAAGCAATTGCTTCCTGCCCTCTTCCCACCCCCCAGACACCAGTATCTAATAAAAGCTGAGCTATTTAGTGACCACACACTAAACAGCTGTACCTCCTGATCACAGCTAAAGCAGCAATGCAATATAAAAACAGAGGCTGTGACTACTAAGAAACAGTGAGCTTTGGGGTGTAACAGGTTTTGTTCAGGTCTGAAGCAGACGCAGGAAATTTCAAGTTTGCTGTTCCACACCAGAAGGAAAGGTTTTGTACATAAAAACATGGGTTTTTTCCAGCTAAATCAGTTGGTCTAATAACAGATATCATTTATACCCATATTTCTTAGGCCCTCACACAAAACACTGCTAATGCTATTGGGAAGGAGTGTTTTGTGATGAGAAAGGCCCTGGTCTATTCCACCAAGCTATAAGGTGCAATAAACCACTGGAATAATTTTAAATAGCAGCAAATCTAGCAACTGAGCAGTAAATGTCCTAAACATTGGAATAATGTAGCTGGTTGTAGCTGCCTGGCAGTTAAAGCACGGGCATTCTGGGCATTAACAATCTCCACGTAAGGATTTAGATAAACATTTCCCCAGCCCGTGCTAATCATGCTGTCAGTTATAAATGAGCAGTCTGCTTACCTGCTGCCCTCTACCAGAGAAGGGCTCTAGCCCTATAAACGCTTGCGACCAGGTATTGTTACTGCTGTGAAAAATAGCGTGAGTCAACAAGACTGCTCATAGGAAACGCTGCGCTGGACAGTGATTTCAGGAGAGCTTATAAAGTACAAAAGGACCGTCTGTGTTGTAAGGTAGTTAATAAATGAAATTCATTACCATCATCAATATTAATTTATTCAGTTCCTCATCAGCAAACGCTCTTTCCTCCATCTGCTCTTAGCACTGGAGCTTTGCTAGTGTGCTAAGGACCTACTGGCAAGCACCGGTTTTCAGCGTTTTACTGACCCCTCATTCCTTTACGATGGAAATACACAACAGAGCTGCCTGTCAGACTTCTTTCTTTAAAGAAAGGCAGTGCGTACAAATGAGGCGTGTGAAAATACAGAAATGGAGCACGAAGGACAACATATTTATCTTTGGCATGGGCATCTGAAGCTACGAACATTTCTAGAAGCAGGTCCAAGGCAAGGATTGTGCAGTCAGTTGGGTTACATCGCCAAACAAATGTAGGGAAATGACTTTGGCTTGCCCGTGGCAGTTCAGATCACGCGCTACTGTGTAAACCCCAGTCCCTTCCAAAAGTAACCATAGCAGCTCAAATGTGCTTCACTTAACACACAAACAGTAAATCCATGATTATTTTTTTTTCCCAGATACTGAGAAACCTTTGTTCTAACTGACCTTAATGGAAGGTACAGATAGAGGTTTTATTTTTCATATTAAAATATCAGTAGCTTTTCTCAAGTGTATGCTCAGCTTTTCCTCCTTACTCTATACAGCCATCCCTACTTAGTCATGGGCCCTTCAAGTACTGTTCCTTTGGTTACGTTCACTCCAAAGAGTGCTTTAGCAAGTAGCTCTGGGAGACAAAGGAAAATGTTGAAAGGTACTTCATGTTTAAAGGCAGCTCATTTGCCTTCTATTACTAATAGCTGCCAAGTAATAAAAATAGATTCTGTAGGCCAGAAGATCCTTTTTGTCATTACATGTTATTTATAGCTCCTGCATACATTTTCAAAAACACCTGTTTCCTATTGGAGCCTGACTCCCCCGATTTGCATTGGGATTTAGGAAGTTTGAATGTTTAGGCATTATAGGGAATGTATACACACGGATCCATGAGATCCACATACTTTTACAATTTTATAGTTTACAGTCTGTTTGCTGCTTATCCATCTCCATTTTTTTTTCTAAACAAAGTTATTTTCCTACCTGACTTTTTCCTTGTGGGATCCTCGCTCTTTCGCATTCCATTCCAAGCTCTTTAGCAGGTATTATAACTGATATTTTGTATTTCTATTCAGGTTCATGCCTATCTTTTCAAAAACACATGTGCTTTCAAGTTAGTTTGTGACGAGAATAGCTCCCCCATTTTTGGATAAGCCACAAAGCTTCCTTTGGACCGTCAGTAAGCCATCGAACACGGACATCTGTTCCTTGGAACGGCCCCCTTGCAGCAAAGGTTGACAAGTTTCATGACATCTGTGGCCCATCAGGACTTGGACAAAACCACACTGCATGATGGATAGCATCGCAGTGTTCCTTCATCATAGCTGGTACATATCACGTAATTAGGAACCATATGCGGGATGTCTTATCCTGATGAGCGCGTAGGAAGGGCAAAGAATGTACTTGCATTGTGGTATTTCAGGGCAAAACCAGATGCATCCAGGCAAGTTCAGAAGTGACTGATAGGGTGTTACCAGAAATGCAGCAGGGGCTTCAGAAAAGGAGATGTGAACTTCCCATAAAACCCTGCTCTGAGGAGGAGGTTGGTCTAGGTGACCTCCAGAGGTCCCTTACACCGAAATCTTTCGGTGATTGTAATTCAGCTGCAGCCAGCAAGTGCTGCTTGCTTATCCCTCCACGCCGCGAGCAAATCAATCAGGATGGCATCCAGAGAGCAGGACTGAGCGCTCACAGCAGCAAGTCTCTCCCCTTTATCCATCACTGGACAACACGTACCAAAGGGCAGGATTAGAAATATTTTTATATGCTCCAAACAAGGCCTGTATTATTCCTTATCTTTGTGTGGACCTATGTAATGTCATTTCAAAAACTCCTGTAGGTCTGAATCAAATCCTAAGCCAAAGGGAAACCATATATTGCTTCACCTGATCAGACCCTCTGCAGTTCAACCCTCCAGCTAATCCCGTTGCATTGCCTGTCACCCAAAGAGCTCTGTGTTTTCAGTGCGGGCGTAAACTGCGTTAGGTAAGTGGACCAAAAGCGTAAGTATTTACAGATTCTGCCCCACCTTAGAGAACGATGAAAAACCATTTCGGTTAAGAACGAGCTGACCACCTCCATATCCACATGGACCACAGATCATTTTCCTCTCCCAGCAAACTCAGAACTAGAATTCAGAGCAGACTAATTGACTTGTAGTCCATCCAGGTACTTCTGGTGCACTAATTATGCTTTTCACCTTCTCACTCTGTGTCAGAATAAAAATGCCTTGATGTGTGGCACTGAGGAAAGGCAGACGCAACCTCGCTCATTCAGCTGAATTTCCTCGAGAATAAAAGAACAGAAATACTTGTGAGACCTAGCCTGTCGGTGCTGCAGCTCTGTGCTGGTGTCTCAGCAACACAGCAAAGGCTGTGCCAAAGGCAGCTCCTCAGCCCAAGGGCACACACGGAGGTTTTGTCCTTCCCATTCATCCTCTGGCTTGAAAGATACTGTCGTTTCCTTCATCTGGGCCAAATAAGTTTGCTTTTCTTGTCCTGTTTCCCATTTTCATTCATCCACCAGCCTAGAGGCTTCTCTCTCCTAGTCTAATTCCCCTAAGCGTCAGGCATGCAGACCCAGCGTTACGCATTGCTTTGATCCCCCAGGTACCTCCGTGGGCTCACGGGTACAAAGCTGAAGCCAGAGAGGTGAAACACCAACACTGTGTATCTGTTCTCTTGCAGAAGCCCAGGTGTTTTCTCCATGTTAATTCCCTTGCTCTTTGTTCTGCCCTTCCCCAAATCAACAAATTTCCACCATTGATATCTTCCACAACATATTATCAGTGCAAGAATAGGAAGCACAAAGGAGAATTTTAGGGCAATGTAAAATTCATGCAATATAAAAGTAAAGAGCACAAAGTAAACTCTACTGAGTACCTGGTTCATTTTCAAATTTCTTTCCACAGACTCCTACACTTCTCTGCTTAGCTTGATCCAAAGTACCTATAGATACCACACAGGTGTGCTGTGGACCGAGCATGTAATTTGCTTTAAAGGCATCTTTTGGGTTTTTTCTTTCCATTTGATCTTCATTCTGTCCGTTCCCTTTTTTTCCCTACTCCCTCCAGCTGATCACAGGGGCCAGACTAAAGAGACAAAGAAAATCCCAGTGAAAGAAATAGGGTCAGGAGCAGCCTGAAATCAGGAGCTGATGAGGAAGAAACGTGAGGAACTTGAACGGAGGAGCAGTCGTGCACTGAGGAGCCTCTAGCTGGGACAGGGCTGTAGACATGCATCCAAAGTAGAAATGCTGCCAGTGCACTGCTGGGAGTAACTGGGGTGGGGGGAGCAAATACTCTGAATATCTTGAAAATAAGATGTCATAGCAGCGGAGGGTTAAAAATAGGTTGAAGCCAAATTTGTCTTCATAAGTTCTCAGATGACCAGGCATTTGAGAAGACGACCATAAAGACACTGTATATCTGGGTAGCTGGGAGAAGCGTGGTTTCATATGTTCGGGAGAGTATTTAAGGGACTTCACTCCAAGGATGTCAGACAGCGAGCATAGCTACCAAGAGCTGAGCAGGGCCCTGCAGATGGGATGCGATGCTGCTGACCAGCTCCCAAGCTGTGGCACACGTGGACACTGTGTGGATCAGGGGATCCAGAGGTGGGGAAACATAATCCGCGTACAAATAGCGCGAAGGACTGACCTGATGATGTTGATCTCTGTGAGGGTTGGGATCGGACCCAAAATGAGCCTCATGTGAATCGCTGGCCACACCAGTAGCGAATGCTCTGCTGTGAACCAAGTCCTGCAGAGCTCTTCACTCGGGCTTCAGTGCCGCGTTAGCCTATATAGCCGCAGGGTTCAGCTATATAACCCTGGGAGCTGGTCTCAGCATCAGTCTGCGGCCAGCTATTGTTCTGCTCGGGAATAAGTCACAAGTCTTTTTCAAAATCCACTTGCCTAGAGCAGCTGTGGCTCCACCACTAATCATGGTTGGGCTGGTTACAAACTATGTCCTTCTACCTACTCCCATCCACGTGGATTCTTATTTAGACAGTTATCAGGGGGGTGGGGGGGTGAAGTGAAGCTATTGATTTAAAAAATTTGCATCTCCCAATGAGAGCCCCAGAGGTGGCTCACCACAGTCAAACAGCAGAAGACCAGGCATGGGGACGTTTTAAATCAAGGCAGAAAGGCAGAACAGAATGCTTCCAATTTACTTTCTTAAAATGAAATGTGCAAGATAAAAAGCCATGAATAAGCACTACTGAACACTGCAGCCACCGAAAAGAGATTTTTAAGCCCTCCCCCCCACCTTATCTTGTCAAGAGACTGTATTTTCATTGTGTTCATATGGTAATTTAAATCATGCTAGGGCTCAGAGCATACAGTGTAA
Organism: Grus americana; assembly: GCF_028858705.1. NCBI lineage: Eukaryota > Metazoa > Chordata > Aves > Gruiformes > Gruidae > Grus > Grus americana. The sequence continues at coordinate 22,781,428 of NC_072860.1, forward strand.
TTGTAAGTCGGCAAGGGTTTGAATGCCATCACTGCTGTGCAAATAACATCATCAGCTCATCAGCTGTGTCAGTAACATTGCAATTATGTAAGCAGCTATTATTTCCACCCCTGATATGCCATATTAGAACTTATTTTGGGGGGGTGAGCTGACAGGTATTCTATAAATATGAAAAGCACACAACAGCAGCCAAGCCGTGGTTCGAGGTAGGAACATCATTCCACCAGCAGGCACCGCTGGATGGTCCGAAAGGAGCTGCTGTCAAGATTGTTGCTTTCCTGGTGCCCCCTTTGCCCTCACCCCACACCCTACCCACCTGCCCAGGATCCGTTTCCCGTCATCTTGCCACCCTTGGTGCTCACCCAAATGCAAGCACTACCCCCAAAATAGAAAAGATTACTTTTAACTGCAGGAGAAAGTTACGTCGACATTTTAATTTGGTCTGTTGTAGAAGAACGCTGGAGGTTTGGTGGCTGGTTTTAATATGGCTAAGCCCCTGGACTGGAGCTTGGCACTACGTGATTAGTCTCTCTCAGACTTCCCGTGTGCTTTTGGCCAGATCAATGATTTCTAAGCTTTTATTTCAGCTTCTTAAAAATGAGGCTAGCATAATAATTCCTTTCTCTAATCCTCCGCGTGTTTATACGGTGAGCACGCCACAGCAGAGCCAGCCCACGAGGCTGTCTTCAGAGAGCTCCAACCTCCCCGCGCTCCGGTGGCAACGGGTCTCTGGGCAACGGGGGAGCAAAAGCCCACGAGCAAGTGCCCAGCAAGGTTCACCAGCACAGTAGAAAACTCTTTTCCATGATGCTACGCAAAGCCGATCCGCTGAAAATGTCACCCCTGCAAGGTTCCTGGGGAGGAGGCAGCAGAGCTCCTCTCCCAAACACCTTCCTCGTGCCCTCGGCACCCCAGGGAGGAAGACGCAATTGCCCACAAACTTTTCTTCTTGCCTCGTTGTGTCTCTCTCGCACATGCATGCCCCTCGCCAACACAAACACGGCCGGAGCGCACAGCGCAGCTTCAAGTTCAGGGCTGAGGAGCACTTTAGTAACAGCTCAATATGTGAATAAATACGATAGGAAACCACGCTCAGATTAATTCACAGTCAGCTGTTCTGTGTAGCGCTTAAAGAAGCAACGCTCCGCTGAACGCGTGTCAGGATGATAGATTAGGACTTTTTTTTTGTTTTAAATATTTCAGCTTAAAATGCAATTGGAAGATTGATTCTTTAAATCCTCACATTATATAAGGTCTAGGTCTTGAGTATAACTCAGTGTGAAGGGAGATGATTCTCATCCTCACCTTACAGAAACGCTGCGTATCGCAGAAGTTGACAAAGGGTACGAATAAAGGTAAGGTATGGGGAGAGATAGCCATAAAATTATGAAAGCCTGGTATTTACAGAATACCTGTACACAGTGCTATTAATCTATATTTTTGGTTGTTTTGAAATCACCCCTGCAAGGAAGATGTGTCTATCTGAATGTACTCTTTATTAGAATAATTACATTTTTATTTTGGGGGGACACTGAGGTCATCTATTCTTATACTGTATTCTCTACTGTATTATATTCATGGGAAAACATATTTATTCAGAACTTCATTTTGATTTAATAGAAAAATGGTTCTTGCCACAGCAATGTGGAATACTCATTTTTCTCCATGTGTTGATTTTTGGCATATAAATGCCAGAAGCCTCTGTTCTCTTTCCTTATCAAGAAAAACTTGCCGGAGATTAATTTCCTCATCATCCCTTCCTTTTAAAGCGGCTGTTTTTCAATGCCATTTAAAGACAGAGTTGTGATAAATTCCTGTTTTCAATGTACAGATTTCAATGAAAGAGTCTATTCCAGAGCAGTAAAATAATTGAATCCAAATGGAAAGGGGGGAAAAAAATATATTAAATCAGGTACCGCTACTCCAGCCAATTGTATGAGAGTTGCCTTCATGTATTTTTCTTTCTAACGACAATTAGTTTTGAAATAAACTAATTGCAAAAGTTTTTTAAAGTTTTTATAGAAGGGAAGAGATATGCTTCTGACACTACTTCTTTGTAATTGCAGATTGGACTAATTGAGGACTACTTATACCAAGCAGAAGACAATTACTTAAAGAACAAAAGGCTGAGAAAAGCTAGGACAGAAAAAAGGAAAATGAAGAGGATTCAAAGTACACAGCAACATTAGAGCCTAGGAAATACACAACTGCCCCTTACCAGCCCTGCAGACATGGCCACACAGCGAACAAGAAAATTAACACTGTGGATATTTGATAGATAGGTCAACAAAAGCCACCTTTTCACTTAATCTGCCTTCCCCGCACTATGGGGTATCTTTAGCAAGACACTCCTGCATTTCATTAGTCTTAACTGGTTGGAATAAATGTCTGTGAAAAGCTTACTTTAAATTGTCTTGTTTATTTAAATAGTAACACCCAGCCAAAGAGGGGCCTGTATTTTCTGCTCTGAGAATATTCTGCATCCAAATTCTATAAAATACTCCTGGTTTGATTATCACCCAAGAAGAGCCGAAAACAGGGATCCCTCCATCCTCAGCTGAGAGGAATTCAGCCTCACATTGCCACCTTTCCCGGTTAACGCCTTGCACTATGGGTGTTGGTACAACCTATAGGCGAGAAGCGGCATCCTGCATCTCAGGGCTGCAGCAACTACAAGTGCGAGAAACACAGCACACGAAAAGAGAAAGAAAATTTAAAAAAGGAGCCCAGCTGTTGCCCCATGCATCAGAATATAAACTCCTTCACTCTCATCTGTGCCCTAAGGATGATTTTTTCCTGCATTGGACGGTAATTGGGTTTGGTTGTTGGGGGTTTTTTTAATGTACAAATGCTCCAGGAAAGAGAATAACTGCACCTGCCTTCTCCAGTGCAAATCTCTTGGTTAAGGACCAGCGACACATCTTGGGCTTCTCACGGCAGCAGCTTGTCGCGTAGGCACATCTCACACCGCTTTGGTCTTCAAGGGAGCTCAGGCTCCCGAATCCCCCGAGACCTGTCATCAGTGAGCAAAGCAACGCACCACGTTTTCAGTCACACCATGTTTGACAGACATCCCCAGCTGATGCGCCCAGTCTCTTCTGAGGCTGGCATTTCCTTTTTGTTCACTGTGTTTACTTTGTAAGAAAATAACCTCACCCTATAAAAACAGCATTCAGTTCATTACGTTTTCTCATTCGAGGGTGACTTTAAAAGAAAAAGAAAGAAAGGAAAAAATCCACCCCACCCTAAGATTTAATTAAAAATCCAGGACCTCAAAGGTATTTAGCCACTGAATTCCCATTATCTATTTATCACAGATAGGAGTCTAAATCCTACAGATTTTTAGCTGCTAGAGACTATCTTCCTAGGCTGTCATAAAAGATTTTTGAAAACTAAGAAAGAACTGGCAAAAGCTTTGATGGTCCTTTGTTCGTTGTTAACAGAATATGCATAAAGAAATCTTTTTTGAGAAAAATCTGAGCTAGCCTGAGCTCCTAAAACACGTGGGACAGACAAACAAAGAATTATTGCCCTTTGGAGACGGCATTATTTTGCTATGGAGTTGGTTTTGTCAGATGAAGTTTTATGACACATAGTGGCAATCATCCATCTTTGATGAGCAGACACACACTAAATCAGAAAGACTGCTCCCCACGGATCATCAAGTCATAGTCAACACGCAGTGTGGTAAATCATGAAGCTCTTAAGCAAATACTCTTAATTTGATGCAAGCTGGCTTACAATTCTGCAATATTTAATTCAGAATCGGGTATTTTTACCTAGAATGACGAAAAATAATGAAGTGCACTGAAAACAGGTGATCTTTGGGAACAAAAAGCAGCATTGCCAGTGAAAAACAGTTGTCTCTTCGATACGAACAAGTTGATCCGAGCGCCCCGGGAAAGATGTACCTGTCTCATCGCAGAGCTTTGTGAGAGACCCAGATCCAAGACAAGATGTGACATTTCACTTTTCAGATACCAGGTAGGGCGGAAAAACCTGTCTTAGGCTGCAGATCGATACACCGCTGAGAGAGGCCATAGCCCAAATCAATCTGTTAGGTGTCGGAAACATCTAGGCCAACGCCTGGCTACGGTGCCCTTTAGCCTCCAGAAAGGCACAGACTAAAGCACTTGTCAGGAGATGAAGTCTGCTATGAAACAACACGAAGCAAACACGAAAGGAGCCTCTGTCATGAAGAAAGGCGTTGCTGTTTCCTAAAACCACTCATCTGTAATGCACGGATTCCCAGGCCCAGACCTGCATATCTGCATTATTCAGGACTCGCCGAGAGTCCACTTCACTCGATGAATATAACTACATTGTGGCTGGACAGGTGGGACAAAGTGCGTGGGGGGCATTTCTGATGCTTGCTGCATGCAGTATAGTTTCTAAAGCGTGAGATTCACTAGGATCACCTACAAAAATTAAAACACATAATAGTGAGTAATTTGTCTTTTGTAGAAGTTGCAGACTGTATTATATTGATTCTCTGGTCTCTTAACTGGTGATTTCTATCGGGTGATGACATATACCATGGCTCCTCTCATTCAGGAAATATTATTACAAGTTGGACTTCATTCCTCATCCTCCTTTTTGTTAAGGGCACATTAAAAACCGTCTGGCCCACGACTGCTGTGACTATTTTAGTCCCGTACATAAGGGCACACCTGAGACCGCTCCCCAAGAGTTCCACTCTCAGGTCACTTTTTCAAAGTCTAGTTTCCAAATGAATGATGGGGGTTTGTTTCCCTCCATCACAGAATTTTTTTGTCACAAAAGTGATTTATCTGTTGACAGCTAGGTTCACTGGCCCCAGGCAACTCATGTCAGTTGAAACCACTCAATGAAAAGCAAAGAACACTATACCAAGGGGAGGAGGGGAAAAAAAAAAAAAAAAAGTATAAATACCCTCTCCCTTAAGACTGCCTCGTAAGTCTTCTGCTTGCCGTTGCAATCCTTGCTTCCTTCTAAATGCCAGAACTTCTGTACTAAACCCTGGAAGGGACAACGAGCACAAGCAGAGTCAGCTCCTTGAGGTGTATGTTTACTGTTGGGTTACAACACTAATTACTACTCGGAGGAGGTACACCAGACAGTGGTTGGTCTTAAAAAACATTTTTCACTTTCCCTATTTATGAAGTGTCTTCTGTCAAAGGGGTACGGTAAAAACACTTGAAAAAGGCAAGATTGTGATTCAAAGTGATGGAAAATGGGTCTACAGCTAAAGTATTAAATTAAACACATCACCAGAGGAAGAAGACGAGATGCACTCGTGACATCCAGTGTTAAGGACTAAACGAGGAGATGCACTGATGGCATCCACTGCTAGGGATTACATTAGTAGTCTGCTGTTGCTAACCTCCATCTGTAGTCAATGAGAGGGACAGCGCTCAGAAAATAATTTGGAGCACCTCTGTCACGCGCCTGCCTCTGCCAGTATCTTCCTTCACCTCTGTTTCATGTCAAAGGTGGAGGAGAAAGGAATGGTTACGTCAAGTTTTCCTTCAAATTTGACTATAGAGATTGCAAGCTCCTGAGAACAAGGACTGTCTTACAGTCCGCTCGAGGCAAACTTTTAGGAATATTAATACTTCTAAACAACACACCACTTAAAGAGAAGTCTCATATTAAGAAATCCATAAACTAATCATGAGTTTATCAATACAAAAGACATAGGAGGGATATTAGGCACCACGCAGTACTTCCAAAACAAAGTCCATGGCTAAATTAGAAGAATCTATGTACATGTACACTGCATTATACTTACAACCCAGCTGAGAAGTCATGCAGATGTAACCTGCTGCTTATTCAGTGGCAAGATGCGATCACATAGCTTTAATCTCAAAAACCAGAACAACAGCAGGCCACGATTTTACATTTTTCCATTTGAACTACAATCATTGTCACAAGAGCCAATTTCACGTCGGGCCGTTTCTTGTTCGTCTTGCAATTCATCACGAGAAGACATGAGATCTAAGATACCTCGGCAAGGCATCGCCCATGAATAATACAGCGCATTTCTTTGACCTTTTCAGTTTGCTTTGTAGTGTGATTGGCCAACCATTCCTGTCCTCCCCTGTTAACCACCCCATTAACCTGGGAGGAGAAGGTGGAACGGACAGACAATTAGCCAGCAGAATACTAAAAAGGTTAACACAGGAGCACACAGCCCTGGCTTTCTTCAGCTTTAATGGGTATTAAGATTCTGAAATCTCTTTCCTCTTTCAAAGTCTGCAGGGAAAAAAATAAGAAATCGCACAAGATGAACTTTGTTCTCATTTCAGATTATAATCATGTAGTTCCTTTCAGATGTCACACTTGGATGATTCTACTGTATGCATGAATAAACTGAGAAGAATGTTTATTTTTACCCCTCTCAATATGGAGAATATTCAATTAGAGTGGTGAACTTTTTCTTTGAAGCTGGTCATTCTTGAGTAAAGGAAAATTGGAGAAAGTAGAGGCGAAAAAGCTCCATACGGCAGTCGTCTTTAAAAAGGTCACACTTGCTACGCTAACTACGTGAGCTGAGTCATTCCAGTCATTTCCTAGTCAAAGAGAGGAAATGGTGGAATTTTTCCATCCTGCGTGCTGTCAGCTGCTGAAAGGTTTATCTCTGTATTCACGGAGACTACCAGGGCAGGTGGATCTCACGTGTCTCGGGCACACGTAGAAAATGAGGCACAGTAGGTCTTGGTGGAATTTCTGAAGTGCCTGGTGCAAGCAGCTGCCCCGTTTCTCTGGCTTTTCGTACATCTTTGTAAAATCTTGCAGTTTTTTTGAAAGATCACACCATCGTGAATGGCACAAAGTTACATAGGCAAGTATCAGAAAATGTTTTCTGAAGCCTTGTAGTCAAAAAGACCTGATTTCAAGACTTCACATGAGCTTCCTCATTCATAAAAGATTTTCTGAACATTACTCTGGTGGTTCAGTTACGATGACCTGGGATAGTTTGTTTTTCAGACGGTGCCATATTCTTGTCTTTGTACTTATGTGTTACTTTGAGTTACTATTAATAGCAATGATCTGAAATACTTACTTTAGATGGAAGAAGTGGGGGCAAAGAGAAAGGGACCTTTCCGCTACCCATTAGAATGCCAAATTTTACATTTATTGCAGGTATTGACCGCAATAACGTAGAGTCTTTTTTATTATCTCACAGTAATAATATAATCTCTGTTTTGCTTAAGGTGAACAGTGATATTCAGACAGGAAGAATTACTAACAAAGAAAAGATAAAGCTTTAAATTATAAAAATGACTTTGTGGTTTCTCTCTGTAATACATTTTGAGTCCAGAAGGGACCATTAAGATCACCTATATGCCAAGGATTTCTACACTGTGCTTTTTGATCTATGGGATCTCAAGTAACATACCATTTCTTTTGACCCTTGCTCTCGAGCATTACCTCTGATGGATTTTTACAAACTATGTACTGAAATATTCACACATGCAGGGGTGTGCTCACAAACTGAAAGATTAGAGAAGCATAATTTTCTTTCAGAGGCGCAGTTGTTCTTTTGGGGATAAAAGTTTTACTATGTTTCTGTGACAATTTCAGTAACTGAAATCAACACAAAGTTTATCAGGCTGCAGTATCTCTAAGGTATTGATTTGAAAAGATCTGTAGCACTTTTAATGAGCCCTTATTCTTGATTTAAAGTCTGGAATAGAACTCAATATTTCTGGCCATTTAGTGAGAAAAGTTATAGCAGAGTTATACCGTTTACCAGCTCTCCATAACTCTACCCACTATCATAGAGGGACACCATCATCACGATAAGAACCCCCAACCCCAACAGCTCTTTTCTACAGATCACAATCACAAATTAAAACATATCACAGATTAGGAGAGTAGTAATCCTGTCAAGAACCAGAATAAATTCTGGGTATGTTGAACAGAAAAGGCAAATGAAGAGAAAGAAAAGGAAAGAGACTCCATTCCTGCATTTGTTCTAGTGTCTGTGCGACTTAGGGAGTACCTACGGCAGTGAATGAATTGTCCCCTCCCGCAGATAAAGGACTAAAAACCTTCTTGTTCTTTGTGCTCACTAAATGAGGGTTGAGGCGATCCGTAAGAGAATGAGAGTGCCAGGAAACATGCTGAGTTGTTATATGCCTTGAACAGTTTTTCTCCAAAGCCTCCTTTATAAGCAACACAGCAGTAACTTTATCTTTGAAATATATTTATCCACCACGATTGTTAAACGTGCCCTAAGAATTTTTGTTTTCTGGAGGGATGAGACCATCAGCTTTTACATATCAACAAACAAGCAGAGAGAAAGCTTTTTTTGTTAAGATATGGAGTGTCACTTTTTGTGGGGGTAAAAGCTGGAGGTGCATAAAACTGAATTCTGCCATTTAATTAGTAATCAGCAATGATCTGTCAGTCAGAGTTACTGTAATTCATGAACTGTTAAGTCAAAGCAAAAATGGCAAGTAATTAGACTGTATCCATTAGAGCTTCACTAGCACTCGCTCATACAGCTAGGGTTTCAATCTGAGGAAGAAATAGAAGTGTGAAACTCCTTAATATATTCAGCTTTTTAATTAGCAATCACTGCTGATTTGTCAGCCATACCAACTCTGATGCACGAGCCATTGAAACACAGAAGAAAGGCACATTTTCAAAATCATTTATGCTTATATATTTACATTCCCTCCAGGCTGAAACATTGGAGAAACTACTGAAATATCTGCTTTGCCATCACAGAGCAGCAGAAAGCATGTAGGAGCTTACAAGCCAACATAGCCAACGAATTCCTGACTGTTTGGGTAAAGACAGAAATTGAATATTTATGAGTGGTAGTTAGTATCTCCAAACACCGACAAATAAACGTTAGTGTTTTTAACTGTATACGAAACAAAATCTCTGAGAGCTCAGGTAATACAATTTACATTCCAGTCAATCCCATTTTAAAGAAGCCATTAATAAATTGATAGCGTGCTTACCAGGCTCTTGTGCTGTCTTCCATCTCTGGATGGAGAAGGAGGTGGTGGAAGAGAAGTGCGAAAAGTCATCCTTTACCCGATCTTCATGGGTACCAGGGAAACCCAAGCCAGCGAGGCAGACCACAGCCTGCTCCTGGGCTTTGGTAGGCACGAGATTTTACTTCCCTCAAAATAGGATGGGCTCTACGGTGCTCCTGGTAAGCTGAGCAGCAAAGCTGGGCTCTCCAGCATTAAGCCAAAAGCCACTTCCTTCTTTCTCAGCCCTCGAAGAAATTGAGGTGCTGGAGGGAGAATGAGAGGTTATAACAGTTCTCCTCCTTTTACCCATGTTAATATGAGAACTTTAATTGCTTAATTTCACCAGTATAAAGTACCTGCAGTAGGCCTCCCTACATAGAATAAAAGGATACTTCACATCTCTTTGCAAGTACCTTTTTTCACTACTTTATACATATATGTGTTTTTATATATATAATAACTTGCTTCAACAACAGAGTGTAGCTCCCACTACCATCACTCTCTACTTAAAGTCAGTGTCAGTATGTGGATCAGCTGATAAAGGCACCAAGACAGCTTAAACTAATTACAATTTGCAGGTAGGGTGGTAATTGCATTTCTAACTGCCTAAATTAGGCATACAAATGCATGGTTGCAGTTGTGTAGAGGCTGACAGAATACTCTGTGCCAGCTGAAAATTCAGCCCTAAATAGTGGTAATGTTCTTATCTAAAAATGACTTTTGTTTGCTTAACGTCTGACAGTGTTACATCTATTTCACTAGATGTTTAATTAGTTTGTTTTCATGGTGCTCTCATTTCCATTTTAGCTTTCGTTACTGATGGGAGAGAGCAGGTTTCTGGCTCTGCACTTAAAACCGGTCCCAAGGCAAAGAACGTGGCACCAGTTTGCCTTCACCCTTCCAATGTCAGCTGCATAGAGCACTCAGCCAACATTTTAAGCTCTCAACAGCTTTTGTGTTTTTAAAGTACATTCTAGCTAGCCCCTGTTTTGTCTCTGATGGCTGCCTTTCAGAGGTTGTAAACATCCATCTCACAGCGGAGTTTTCAGTTCCTATTTTTGAAACAGCAACTATTTTTCTGCAAAATACAGGTCAAGCCGTCCTGTTGAATCTACAACAGATTCACAAACAGATGCTCTCAAGCAGCTGTAATCTCTCCACCTTTCCTCTTTGAACAAAAACCTATAAAAGATTAATCATCTTGGTCCATAAATGCTTTAATAGCTTGCCATGAGTGGATGTTTATGAATTCCAGGCATAGGTTTGTGGATGGCAGGACCGCTCAAGCCCGGACCAAGCTACGTCAGGACATTCACGTGATTCAGATCTCAACACAAGAAGAGTTCAGCTCCAACCTGTGTTCCAGACTTCCTCCGGTCTCCTGGCCAATTGCTGGCTTCTTTAATATCTCAGTGGGTTTTTTCCTAATTTTTTAAGCAAGCAAACATCATCCTTATACATCACCCTGCCGCAGTACAAGCTTTAGTCTACGTGCTCCCTCCCACCCAATAGCTATACAGGCTTCTTAAACACCATTTATAGTATAAACTTCTGAGCACTAGTTCAACTAGTAACAAAGATAGCTTGATAACACAACACATGATTTTCTCAAAATGTTGAAGGGCATACTTAAATAAACTCCATGGCAACATACATATAGCATGCCTACTCAAAGGAATTTTCTTCTTGGAGCACTGCTACCCTGAACCTCAAGATACACATAGTAACAAGGGAAGCGAGCAGACACGCTGCTAGAAAACTGCTTTCTCCTTGAAAGTTTGGATCAGAAGAGCGAGACATTCCCACCTAACACCACCCAACAGAAGACCCTTTCCTCTGACAGCTGTTCTTCAATTTCAAAACGCACCAATTTAGAACAACGGTTAAGAGTAAGGATTCTTGTAGCAATGAGCGCGAGCTCGTTGAGCTGCTTGATTTTGTACAGCCTGCAGGAAGAGAAGGTTGTGTTTTAAACAAAGATTATCTTTTGACCTTCTCTTCAGAGTTCCAGTCTTTCCGAATGAAAATAATTCTTCGGTGTGCTGAATGTGGGCTGGCTAACTCTTCAGCAGAGTGGCACGTGAATGAGAGCTAGGTTAGAAAGAAAGGCCCTTTTAACCCCAAAGTTTGTTCCTTAAAGAGTTGCAGAACAGATCCTATAGTTTTACTGATACAGAAATGTCAGCATAAAGACTTAAGAAATTATACTTAATTCAACTAATTCACTGAATTGAAGTTTAAAAAATTATTCAGGAGATTTGAACTATCTGTATCATGACTGAAGTTAGGTATTGTACAAAACCAGATGACTACTGTTACTCAACAAGGCACATCCTATAGCAGCTAGGATGAAAAATACCCCCCAAAATTATCTACTTGTTTTAATGCTACATGTGCATGTAGTGTTGGAAGGGGAGAAGGTCTCTCATTTGCAAAAATGTCTTATTTTTGCGTGTTTCTGTTACTCTGGAGCACCTCTCTAACTTAGAAAGCTCACTTCCACCTCTGATCCTGTTCTGTCATGTACTCGTTTCTTGCTGCCGTGTGACAGCTGTACAACTAATAAGCACACTCTCCCATGCCATTATCCACTCAGTCAATAGAAACACTGAGCAGACCCCCGCAGAGCCCCACTCAATATGACCACAGTGGTTACTAACAAGATTTGCTGTCCCATGGGTAAAGATGAGCCAGTTTTGTATTCGCTCACTAGTTTCCTCTCTGCTAGCCAACTTATACTGTCATGCAAGACCATGCCTTACTAAAATTGGGTCAGACGATTCCTACTTTTTTTCTCCAGTATCCAAAAGACTTGTTACATTGCTCTAGGTAATTAGACAGAACAAGCTGTCAAATCACCAAATCAGTGTTAATTATTACCTATCAGCTTGTTATTTTAACCTAAAATCTCACTGTTTCCACTTCTCTCTATCTCACTGAAAAACTTCTGCTCCTCTGACACTCAACACCCAAAATGGAGTTAAGGGTTTCAGTAACACCCCAAGATACTCAGTGACAGTGTATCCTCTCACCAATTTGGGACTGAGCATGCCTTCACTTAACTGTGCTAGAGCACATCACCTTGGAGCATAGTCAAGGAGCAGTAGACATGTAATGAATACAGTGTCTGTTTTAAATCATCTCGTTTAATGACAAGGAGACCAAACTGCCATTTTTCTCTTAGTCCTAACATAAGATTGACTTTTTTTAACAGTACACTATTTTTAATAAAAATAGGGGCAGCTCATGCTGAAATTTGACATAAAAGGTTAAGATAATAATGCATCCAGAATGCAGGAGGAGTTAAAGTCATATTGGAGGCAGGCATAGTCTTCCTCATTCTTTTCCTTCAAGAGGCAGCAAGGCTCAGCAGAACTAGTTCCTCCATGAGAAAGTTATATACGCAACACCTGAAGAGCAGCAGGACTCAGGCCTCTAAACAATCCTTTTCCAGTCATTTAGCAACAGGAGAGCTGTGCAGTAGTGGTAATGACAACATTAGGCAATACAGTAGAGGTTCAATTGGTCTTGAGTGAACTTGAGAGTGAAGCTAAATACAAGTAATTTGGAAATTAAAGACAACCAGAGGAATAACAATAGGCTGATTTTATCCTAAGTTTGCATGGAGTTTACCAGGTTGAAGATGCTCTTCCAAAAATAACAAAAAAGAAACAAAAAACTGTTATTGATTTTTTAGCATAGTATTTATTGAATAGTTTATTTCCTAGAGCCACTTTATTATGTAAGTCAGTGCATATTTAGCTCAGATGTTTATTTTGAATCGATAAGGACAAAAAACCCCACGGATACATATATCCAGGGGAAGAGAGGAGAAAGGTGAATATATAAGGGGAAAAAGTCATGTTCTGGCAGATTCAGACCTACCAAGTTGCATACTTTATTAGGAGGGGCTATATATCTAGTCAGAGTATAACTGTAAGCTGGTGCACAACACAACGCTTTTTACATGAAAGGACAAAGTAGACTCTCAAAAGCCTGTTTAGCAAAACCAGGAGCAGTGTTACTTTACACAGTTTATTTACATTGCTTGGATTGGCAAGAAGAAATATAAAAAACAGTTAAGTCTGACACGTTCAGAAGCATCACTAGTTACACATAGACATAAGACGAGACACTGGTGGTTAAAAAGAAACCAGAAGTTGAGAACTCCTGCTAATGCAGACAGACAGTTAAACCGTCCACGAAATGCAGAAATATACATATTTAGATAGTTCCTGAGATAGCATTGCATCATATTAACTGTTCAAAGGAGATGAAAGAAGTGAACACATAGTTTTGAGGGAAGACACAATACAATACATAAGAAAGCCAGGTAAAAGCCTCAGGAGTACTACACCTGAAATTTAACACACCAAAATTGGGCCCTCAAGTTATGATGTCACACCAATAATCCCATGCATTAAATAATGATTCGTTAACCAAGTATGTGGAAGGTGTGGGGGTTTGGAGGTTTGTTTAACAGCCCTGCTAAAAGGGGGTGTAATTATTTTCCTCAGACTTCCACTTCAAAGAAATTCAAAGAATTCAATTTTTGGTGGTCAAAGCTAGTCATAGTCTTTAAACTTGCTGTTCAAATAAGCCCACGTAACATACCACTGTGTTACAGCAAGGCTGCAGAAGACCATAATACCAGAAAGTCAATTCTATTTTTTTTTTTCCAAACATCTACATCTATAAAATATCTGGAATAAGCAGCTGTACAACAGGTTAACTGCCATACTTGAAAGGTCAGGTACTTCATAATGCATCTCTATTTAAGAAATCAACAATTCAAACATTAGAGTGCTCTGCCAACAGATGAAGTTAGGCAAGCATAAGAGTCATCCAGACTAGCGGTAAATTATGTGAATATCATCTTCATTTCAAAATCTGACAAACTTGTTTATTGCCTAGAGAGGACAGTTTCTATAGAAGAAAATGCCTCTGTTGTGTTGGTGAGAAAATAACTTTGTGCAAGGGAATACTGTGTCTTAAATGAAGACCAAGTCACTTATTCCACTGATTAGCTGATCTGCTTCAATACAACTAAACCCCCTTGTGATTAACTTAGTGTTATCTAACATTTTGCTAATCATTGCTAAGTGTTAATGACTACGGTACCATTAATGTCAGTAACAGGTCATTTGAACAGCCAGCTGCTTGTCAGTCACTACAATACAGCATAGTACTTTAAACCTGCTTCATATCAAGTGGGTTGTTGATCGACTTAATGTATGACTCCTTTTTTCAAAGATTGATGGAAGACTGACCAAGGAAGGAGAAGGAACACCCTGTTGGGGAAGAAAAAAAAAAGTTATTCAATCATTTATTAGCTAATGTCAATAGCACAGTAGTTATTTCTCAACCTGGATACATAGCATAAGGAATGCAATGGTACAGAAGACATTTAAGATTGGCTGCTTTTGAAATTAATGATTCAGCATTTCTAGATTTTGAACAGTAAAGTTAAACAGCACCAAGTGAGTAGAAAATACATATTTTAAAAAAAGTGGAAAAAAGATTTTTCTTTGTTACCAGCCTTGAGAGATTCAGCATGCAAGAACATGTTTGTGAAGAGTAGCTGTTAACCAAGTATTAGCATACATCTTGTATCACACTTTTTGCACTAATAATCTCCCTCCAAATTGAAGGCAAGAGACATTATCATAATCTCTTAGAGAAACAGAGCTCCCCTCGGAACCTACAGCTTTCTGGATTCTTACCAGCTTTGAGCCCCAAATTAGATGCTGAACACACGCCGCCTTGGCTACAGAAGGCAATAGGCATCGCAATGATTTGTCAAAGCTTGCTTTAGCTGCGCCTGGATGGGCACAAACTAGGCAAGAAGCTGGTTTTTCTGGTGCTAGGAGCATAGGCTGCTTCTGAGACTTAAAATTACAGTGAAACCAATGCATCAATATGCGGCACTAAAAAGTTAACCTCTCTGCATCAGCTGAGATTTTATATTCTTTCTACATTAGACCTCAAGATACTTTCACAAGCAATCTTCTGTTGCTCTTTATAGTACAGCCAAGCCTTTCAGCATATAAACAGGTCATGGTAGCTAGGCAGCTTGCTGCACCTGCACACTTTCAGAATCTTTTAAATAGGGATATTTTGAGCAGGTAAGGATATATCACTTCACTGTGAAGTCTAATGCCTGTTTATAGCACATGTACCTTTTGCAGTCATAGACAATATTTGAAAATGAAGTCCTAAACTCCTCTCATATAGCAGCTCTTATTAGATTCTAAAGTATTTCATATTGGATATTTTTTTCTATTTACACGTAGGGGAACAAAACCTTAAAACCATAGGTAAAATTAGCTGCAATCAAGTTATTAAAGTCCTCAGAACTCCAGCTAGTGACGTACACTGCCACTTGGACAACTGAACTGAAACTAGTAGTAATTCAGTTGTATAGAAATGAATTAAGAAAAAACCTCAGAAAAATTAAAGTTAAAAGGATTTGTGAAAGAATTAAGGTTGCACCTAGAACCAGAAATAGAACTAGACCACGTGTGAGTGTTGACTCCAACCCCGTGCATTAGAACAAGTCAAAGAACAATCCAACACCATTTAAAACACTTTGTGGATTCTAGGGCTTTATATAGTTGTACCATGCTGTCTTACGTTAGAGGAATCAAGATTTTTTGCTCACTTCATGCAAGATTGGCATTAACAGTCAGGCTGTGATGTACACAATTTTTCAGCACCGCACTGGTTATTATCTCCAGCATCACCACAAGTGGTAATAATAATTGGGATAGGACATGATCTGTCCAAGGCTTGACCATTTAAGCTTTCCAAGCTGGAAGAGGTTTTTTCTTCTATAGCATTTGAAAGACGAATATTTGGAGAGACAGGTCGACACAGCACAGGTCGAGGCCTGCAATTTTGAGAGCTCCAGTCAACAGAACTGGAGCAATGAACATTAACACCACATTTGACAGATCCATTTAGGCTGCACGTAGAAGATGAATGAGCAATCTACAATTAGGAAGGGGTTCAAGAGTTAGTCCAAACAAGAAAAAAAACCCGAAGCATCTAAGTTTTACTGATATTTTTTACTCTATAGTTTGTCTGCACCAGAAAATCCCCACATAAGCACAGGCCAGGATTTTATTTAAATAAAACCATACGTCTGAATAACAGCTTTGACTCTTTCAACAGACTCAGACAGGTTTCCTGCAGCTTTAGTTTCCTACTCAAGAACTGCACCAGTATCCCAGCTTGAGGGGCTAGAATTCAAACCTCTTTTCCCTTCAACCTTGCAATTCAACCAAAAAAGGCCTTATGCAAAGTTCAGTGGTGTGTGGGATAGGTTTAAACAAACAAAAAAACCAAAAAAACCAACAATAAAACCACACACACAACATCACACACAACATACGATCTACTGCCAACCTGCAGCTTACTACCCTGGAGGTCTAAGAACTCTGGGAAGAATTTGAAATAGGAAAATAGTTTTTACTACTATAAGTTCCTATCATTTTGTGGGGAAAAAAGTATTTTTATATGAGGTAGACACACACAGAGGGAAAAGTGCATGACTTGCATTTTCACAAGAAATGAGATACAGTGCTGTAGCAAAATGAAGACAGACTATTAGAATTCAAAAACAATTGGTGGAGCAATGATAATTGAAAAAAAAAAATCTCTACAGAGAAGCGGGGTATAGCCACACTGGTAGATTTTTTTTATTTTGTTTCCTCTAAAGCAAGGGAGTCCCCTGTGATACTTCCTCCCTTATTAATTCATATTTTCTCATGTGGGAGAGCAGGGCAATATCTTTATGTTGTACAATTTAATGGCCACTCAAATATATTGAATGATCTCTTTATTAAGGTACTGACATATCAGGCAGTAGTAGAAAGATACACAGGAAATCCTGTTCTTGACCTTCTGTCCTATAAACAACACACTTTAAAGCAGATCTTTACTCAGCATACAGATTTGCTCAAACACTAGAATAAAAGTGAAGATGATGAAAAAATTCCTCCAAATCTCATCTGCTTTACTAGCCTGTACCAGAAAACAGAGTTTGACCTAATGCAGCAGAAGAAAGTTGCAACAGGTAGCCAGGCATAGCAGAAGAGTTGCAATACGTAGAACAAGGTATTATTTTACCAAGTTTTCTTAAACATGTGTAAGGAGATAATTCCCTCGCCTTTTTAAAAACCTCTCAGGCTACAGCACCTGTATTTCTCTACCCTTCATTCCCAGTTTGTTTCACAGGATGTCTATCATCTCACTACTTTCACTGATATGTTCGCCACACTACTCAGGGTTGTACACCACGTTTGTAAATACATATTGTCCAAAATCAAAAGCATGAACCAACATAAGACTCTGTTGGAAGTATCTCATTCTCTCAGTAGAGGATACATATTCCATCTCTGGCAAAAGAAGGTGGGGTTTTTTTCCCCAACTTAATTGAACAAGGCAACTCCCAGTTTCTAGTACATACAGCAGATTTTTCTGCATTTGCAGCAAGTAAGCCTTCTCATTAAATAGCTCTTGCTCAGAAAATAAACACATCTATAACTGTAGTTAAAAATAATTTTTTCCACTGTGGATCTTGAAATTGTTAAAGCAAGATCAACACCAGACATTAAAACAACCATGATATTAAAAAAAAAGTTACTTATTTGGCCTGCACAGCCAAATCACTTACCGCTAATGATGACGTACTAGTCAGTCGGCTGCCTATATAACTCTCATTAGCTGAGCTGGGACTTCTTCCTTCTGTTGCACTATGCGACATTAAAGCCCTTCGAAGAGCTCTCTTTGGTGTTTTTGAGAAAGAAAATGCTCTTGTAACCTGAGGAGTTGGAAGTTTCAGCAGTTATACACTGACAAAAAAAAATCAGGCTGTAATAACTACTACAATATAGGCTACCACACAAATTTTGAACATACGTAGGACACGTATCAAATGTTAATATGACTCTATCAAAACTAGCCAAACACCCACCCAACAAGGTTATCTGACTTTTAAGGCTCCCCATCAACTCTGCTCTTCTCACTCTGTCCAAATATGAAGATAACTTGAGGGTGAGGGGAGCAGAGATGCAACGAGAAGTCAAAACAAGGTTTAGTCAACTAGGCTTCCCACATCCCTTGGGTTCAGCAAGTCAGCCCCCGCCCCCCCGCCTTTAAGTTGCTCTCTATTTAGTCTTCAGCAGCTTCCAAACTACAGCAGCCTCCACAGTTTTCCCTAAGAAACAGTATTATCATCATGAACACAGTAAGCCTGCTGCAAGGCTGCTGAGAATGGGGAATAGATTCCTCCTTGCTGCATCATTCTCTGCCACTCCTCCTCATGTGCCACAAACTTTAGCAGAACCAAACCACAGCCAACATGACAGAGCAGACAGGCAGCCTTCCCCCCCCGCCTCCCGGGTAGGTCCTCTTAGCAGAATAGGGCACAGCTCCTCAGTCCAATAGTTGAGAGCAGCTAAGCCATGCACAAACAAAGCTGTATGCAGGTAGACACCAGCATTCAGCACTTACTTCCTTACTATTTCAAAGTTTATTTTACTACCAGGACATGCACACTCTACACACATCCTACTTTTGAAGGTACTTGAAGCTTTAAAATTCCATTCCATATGCTAAGAACAGCTAAAGCTGAGGGCTGGGGGTTTTTTTTGTAATATATTTAAAAGACTCAAAATATTAAACTAAGAATAAGCTCCATAACAGACTCAGAAATGACGACATAATACTTAAGACTATACACAGATACTCCAAAACTACTCAGTCAAAACCTTAAACACTCTCCCACCTCCTTTAAGGCGCTTATACTTAAGAGTTTTAGTTCAGATTAAGTTTTTCCTGCCACTACCATAAGCGCTACAAAACACCTGAAACAGGAATACTAATGCAATTCCCCGACTAAAGTGGGTTTTACTGTAAAGCACTATCTTTGTAGTATCTTACCTTTTTTGATGTTTTCTTTATTGCCCTGGATGCTCTGCTTAAAGTACTGTCCATGTCTTTAGTATTTACTTCAACTGAATCAGGATCAGCGGTATAAATGAGATTTTCCTATAGACAAAAAAGTCTTAATAATGGTCAACAAACACAAACACCTGTCAAAATATCATTCTCTAGTTCATTAGGTGAGATTCAGAGGTTTTAAGTGCCATATTCCTCCATATTTAACTCTTAATATACAGTTAAGCAGGTATTTGCTTTCATGCCATTTCATGAGATTAACTGCTGGTGCAATCACTTAATGAAACCACTTAATCAGGAGTTTTGTATTTGGTTTGTTTGATTCGGTTTCAAGTTCAGGGTTGACCAAAGTAACAGCAGTAGTTCTGAAGTATATCTGGGAAGTTTCACAACATGTATACCCCTTTGTTTCACTGACATTTAGCACTCTTTCTGAAGTGAAATCTTGATAGCTCCAGCTGCCAAACATTAAGACTAAACCTTTCAGCTTAAGCTCAGTACATGTTTCAGAATAGCCACAAGTTTTGTTTTGGGTTTTTTTTTTTTGGGGGGGGTTCATGCCTCCTCCTTAAAAACTCTAGCACATGCAAAGCAATGTCTGGCTAGCTACTTACAAAACTTGGCAGGGAGGGACATGCATGGGAGTGGGAAGTTGCTGGGGGCGGGGGGGGGTGGGGTGGTGTTTTGGGGGTTTTGTTTTGAGAAACAGCAGTTTACCAAAAAAAAGTTGGGGAAAAAAAATCCTAAGGACAGCAGAGAGCAAGCTGTATAGTTATTCCTAGTGTCTAACAGTAGTTAAAGCCTTCACTGCCACCATGTGGCAAAGTCAACGCCAGCTCATTCTTGATGCTACAGAGTTCTTGAAAACCAGGGAAAAGGGGAAGTGTGCTCAAATTGAAGCTCAGTTTGACATTTAAATCAGCAGGAAAGTAGTATTATATAGTTGGTACAAAGCAGTAGTTACAGAAATTATAAGTAATGAGATTCAGCATAGTAGGTTACAATTTGTCAGCACATGATTCTGAAAGTCCTGGGGCAGAAGAGAATGATACTTTTATTACACAAAGATTTAATTTATATTAAAAAGCCAACATTTTTCCATTCCTTTGTGTTATATGTAACACAAGAGACTGAAGATAGGCAGATTAAAGTAAATTAACGCTTCTGACTCAGTACTTTTTCTACTCAGTATCTAAAAAGGAAGGAAAAGCACAAAGCCAAGTTTCTTATAAGTCATGATGAATGACGACAAACCAAATTAAATAAAACTAAGATGCTATTTTGATTACTTAACTACTTCTCCTGTAACAAGCATGTCTAAAAATCACAGATGACCAAATATTGTACAGTCAGTGTACAATGCAGAACATGAAACATTTCTAATTTAAACTCAAGTTGTTTCAGCTATATATACTGTACACGTTTTCAGTGAATTTGGATGACACATGCATACACTCTTACATTATTAGAACATTAGCTGAAAGTCTCTTGCCCTAAGTGGAGAGGATATACTCTTCAAATTAGTAGTTTTCTGGCTGTGGAAAACCCACACATTGAACTTCTAAAAATGTGAGGAGGCCAGTGCCTCCTTTATTTCCTTGTTTTAAGGTTGTAGGCTGCTGTCTATAGCAGGAAGATGCTTCATGTCTTTAGCATTATGGTCCCCACGCAGATAAGGTGTAGAACAAAGAATTCAACCTAACACAGAGTTAAACCAAAATATATGATTCATAACGCTGGGATTGTAAATTGAAACGTAGCTGTGAAAGAAATAAGCTGAAGGCAATTCTGTTTAGCACTGCAGTGCAGAGTTTAAGTTAATTATAATTAATTTGTGATGGGGAAAGGGCACAATTCTTGATTTTTAAGTACTTAGTAGCTTCTGTAGGAGCTAACTTCCAGGCTGTTTCCATTTCCACCTTTTAACCACTCACTTGCAGACATGCTAGCACAGATGTTTTCTGCTCTACTTCACCTCAAGCACGTCCACTATTAACAAGTTCTTTAGCTTCAAGAGAAATATTTCCAACTAGCAACAGGGTTCCAGAGTACTTACTGCATCTGCTTTACAAATAGTGTTAGCCACATGCCGACACAACATCTTCAACCAATCTTCTTTAGGAGGTTCTTCAGTTGTCATCTGGAAGCTGAGTAGCTTGTTGTTAAGTTCTGTAGGTGGCCGCACAACTAAGGCAAAAGCTTTATGGCAATCTACAGTTTATCAAAAAAGAGAAAAGGAGTTAAGACAAAGAATAATACTTCTTCATATAATTCAGGGGGGAACCTTCAGATGAGTTAACCCTCCATCTGCCAGGAGCTAGAGTTAGGGACAATATGATTTGGTGCATGGATTTTATCTTTAGTTACACAATAGCCGTTGTATCGCTTGCAAGAGCATCAGTTCTGTCCGCATCCTTCATCAAGAGGCTACAATCAGCTGTTCATGCAACAGTTGTTTATTCACCAAATAATCTGCACACTATAGTCTGCAGACTAGTCAGTCTCTACTGCATATAGTAGTAAATATCAATTTCATCCTCCAACTCCTGAAGTGTTGGACAGATCATTTCTTTATCAGAGAACAAGGAAAACAACATTTACCCTATTTTGTAGAATAGAAAAAAGCAACAGAGACATCAGTAGTATAAATGACACATTAAAATAGTCAAGTTACAATGGTTTTACTGTTTAAACTTGACAAAGATTGCTCACTTGATAGCAGAAAATTAATCCATTGCTGATAGTCCTTTATAGCAGACACAGCTGAAGCATGTTAAACACAGTTGAGAGAATGAAAAAACAACCCATGGCCAATTCAGAAAAGCAGCACTAGAAAAGCAGTCCTTTAAGAGTGTATAGAAGAGAGAGTAGCTGACCTCTCCCAAGATTTGCATACTAAAGTTCTTAGCAAATATTAAATGGTATGCTTACAAATGGCTCCCATTGCCTAAGTCCCAAAGTAAACTTTAGCGCTGCACAGTAATTTAAAGAGAATTCTTAAAAGAGAAGCCCTGAAGTACCGTTTCAAAATGCAGGTAGGCATCTTGTTTACTACCTAATCCTCTTTGCCATTTCTATATTTTATTGAGTTTCTATGTTCAGGTGCTTCAGAGAACATAGAGCAGATCAAGTATGACATGTATACCATCACCTACAGTGAAATATCAAATCTATCTTTCTAGGTATAGATCTAGAAACTAGTCTGACTAGACTTCTAAAGAAGTCACCAGCAAGGCTGGAACAGTATTGTAGCATGAGTTGTTCTGCTGTAGCAATGCATTACCTCAGTAAGACCCCTACAGGCTCCATATAGCAAAGCAGCCATAGAAATTAAGTCATTTAAATCCTTCTTTCAAGATGCTAAGTACAGCTCCTCCTGAGCATCATTATCACCAGCTAAATGAACATTTGGATTCACAGCCACAGCACTTGTCCCTGGTCAGTCTAATGTGCTGAAGTTTGGGGGGTTTGTTTTTGTTTTGTAAATCCAGAGCTGTCAAGTGTACTCCTCTGTTTAACTCATACTGCCATTTGGTTGGCTTATGCTAATGCCATCTAGTAGTTCTGCCAAATTCAGCATCCTGCAGCAATTCTGAAAAGCCAGAAGGTGTCAATGCAAGGAATTCTCAAGCTCATACAGAGCTTCAAACAGAAGCTTATACTAAAAATCGCATACCTAACACACCATACAATAAATATACATTAGCGTTCTATCCCAGAAAAACAAACCTTCATTCTTTATACTCTGAACCACAGTTTTCATTAGCTATCACAGCACTTCAAAACATACAGACCTTCTGTCTCCCTGATGTCTAGGACTTTCTTGATCTGGGAGAGAGGCATGAGAACAACATGCTTGAGAGATGCAGGTGGCCTTGTGTGGCCATGCGGACTCTTGAAAGCACCAATAACTTTATGCCGTTTCCTTGCGATCTGCAATTAAATAGAAGACAAAGGTTAAAGTTAGAAAGTCTATTGCCATTCTTTTGTTTCTCTTCTTTTACCTTCTAGTATACAGGAAGGCACCAAAAGCATTGCTACGGAAAAATACTCTAAAGAGTTTTTACTCTATTTACTCTACCACACAACTCTAAGGAACTCTCTTATCTCACTATTCACTGTCTACAGTTCAAGTGGCCCAGCAATACATGTTACTTAGCATCAATACACTCAAAGCAAAGATAAAATAATTAAAAAAATGTATCAAGAGGGGAAGTAATTTGGCATTACTGACCTCAATTCTACCCTGCATAACAAGCAAGAGCCCTTTGAAACCTAACACAAGGTAGTCTAGAGTTAAACAGAAAGGACAATGTCTATATGCATGAACCAACTTAGGCTGTGGTGCGTTATGTCCTAGAAACATCACCTGCTGTTGTTTGTGCATGCAGCCATCAAGTAGGTTTTGCAGTGGAGGTCGGTCAGTCAATTTTTACTTTACGTTAACACACAGGTGTCTTACTGTTTTTTTAAGTAAGGCATCTTTAGTTGCTTGTTATCTTGTACAAGAGATAAGCCAAGAAGCTTTATTAAAAGTGTTTTCATTTTCTTTTCCTTTCCTTCCTTTATAAGAAGTGATGAAGCTGAGTCAACTTGACTCCCAGGAAGAGTTCATCACTAGTCACAACAATAGGCTTCTGTCTAAGTGCTACTTAAGACAGCACTAATTCTGGATTATTTTAGAGTTGGTCTTCTATGAAGACACTGTTCTTTACTGCTGTAGACAGTAACATGTACTTTCATAACGTGTCCTTTGCAACCTCAGTTTCTCCACATAAGTCTGCAAAACCCAGTTAGATTACTTTTCCGTCCTAGTTCTTCTTAACGTAATATTAGTCTAGGGCATTTAGAAAGTTTTTTCACATTTTATGGTTTTTTGTAGCCTAAGCACAGACAGACCTACCCCAGAGGCCCACTACTTGCTCACATTAAATATGACTAAAATTTAGAAGGACAAACATCCTGCTGAGCCAAGGATTCCAGCACTTTTTCATCCATTGGTACTACTCAAAGTGCTATTCAGATAAACATTTATTTCTTAACATATTAAGCTGCTTTTAAATTTTTGATCAGGCTACAAGACATTAAAGGCTACATTAACACTTGCCAACCATCCAGAAGTGACTAGCTACTTGTGTTGGCTTATACAATACTGAACAGAAAAGCAACATCAGCATGTGTTGAGCTATCAGCTTTCCACGACATAGGATTCTGCTTCAAAGTTTTTAAATTTTACTTGTTTATATTCATATGTAGTGTCAAGTATTTTATGATGCAGTCCGTTAGATGTACTTCTATAGTCATCTTACCTCTAGGCAATCATTGAACAGAAAAAGTGTTACTTGCTCTCCCCTGTCACAGAGGTCATCGCCAAGTGCTACAGTTTCCAAACGCTGAACTAAACTTCGATGAGAGGACAAGAGATTGGCCTAAGCAATAGAAGTAAAAAGCTCATTAAGCATTTAATTCAAGGGCTGGATTAGTGCTTGCTTACAACTTAACATTGGAAATCTGTTTAAACCAGCACCATTGCAGAAGTACAGGAGGTTAAAATGCAAAGGGAGCAAACTAGTGCACAGTCATTTTACAGAGAAATTACTTACTGGACATCCGTCAACTTCATAGACAACGTCAAAGAACTGCTTTTGTGCCTCTGTTTTTCTTTTGTCTTCATTAATATGTCTGAAGGAAGCATAATATATTTATCTTCAATATCAAGCAATAGTAAATGAATGCACTGTATTTAAGACATACAAAAATAATGAAGCTAAACATTCAGAGATATAGTTTACAAGGCAGCACTGGAAAATACAAAAATCAACCACCCTTGCTCACTGAAGCGTCTAAATACATGTTAAACACATAGGAAACTTCAGACCTAGAACAATATTTTTGTCATGTTATCAGTAGTTGATGCACCATTCAGTTAATATCTAATTGCCCTCCCCTGCTCCGTAAGATTTTGAACTAGAGATCAACCCAATGCGGTTCTTTACAGCCTGCATTTTATCCCCACAAGTCAGGGCTGCAGCTCACCAAGAAGCAGATCCAAGAATAATTACAAATTAAAAGTTGTTGCTGTTAAAATTGGACAAACATTCACCCAATTAAAACAGGAGGTCTCATTGCTGGAGACATACGCTACACTTCAGAAGAGGTGAGACTTACAATCTAAACAGCTTCAGCCTTAAGCTAATTAACTCATGGAATGGTGCCAATAGCTAATACGGAACCAGAAGAGAAACTAATCTTCCACCAATAGTATGCCCTTTCAGTGGGTACATGCATAGAAGTAAGATTTAAAGACAAAACAGATCTCTCCCATTCTGGGGAGAATAGAACGAAATAAAAGCTAGGACAGAACAGCAGACTCGGGAGGCTCAGCTTTGTGCTGAGGCAAGGAGTCAGCAGAGGCTCAGATGGAAGTGCTGGGTCACAACGTCACAGGCTCCTTCAACAGCTCTGGCACAGAACACCAAAGCAGCAACAGTGGCCAAAGGGAGACTGAAGAACACTTACAATTATGTATGCTCACATGGAGACTGAAGTTATGGCAACAACGCACTAAGAGCGATTTAGAAGGAAAAGAGAGTTCTAAATGTATAACAGTACGTTTCATAGAATGAGCATCACTTACGTCATCACTTCCTTTAATGATTCAATAGCTCTCTCTAGAGTTACTTTATCTGGGTTCTCTTCTGCTGTATGCTTCTTAATATCTACAATTAAAAAAAAAAATCCATACATTACAAGTGCCTGAAAAGAAATATGAAAAATTCAAGTTTAAACTGTAAGTCAGATAAGACGACTGGAAAAAACCCCACAGCTATCCTGGAGTCCAAATAGAATCAAATAGCCTTGATTAAGTGGGGAAATGGGCTGAGCAGCAGTTGTCCATGCATCATCTCATTAAGAAAAAACCCACCTACAATACAAAATGAAACCCTCAAACTATTAAAAAAATCAACAAGACCACATGCTAGTTTTGTTGAAGTGCAGAGATAAGCATAGAAGTCTTTTTCTAAGTAAAGCAGAAGGTGGTGATATGTTTTTTTATTATTTTATTAACATAATTATTACAGCTAGTGGTTGATACCAGGTGGAACACATGAAGCTGTAAGTCTTGTCAATACAAATTGCTCTCTAGTTTATGCTAGCTGCATTTGAATCTCAATTATATTTGTATTTGAAGAGACAAAACTGTTGTCAGAGCAAACTTTTCCTCTACCTGTACCCTGCAGACAAATACATGAACAAGTGAAATTTAGCCAAAAGTATGCTTTCTTCAGTATTTGGTTTTGCTGACTGCCATTAAGCATAATTAACTCCCAGAATCAGACCTGGTTTATGACAAAAGCTGTTGCTAATTATGACCAAAAGCAGACATTATCTTGGTTTTAACACCTTCACAGACAAACTAAAAACCACATCACTAGATTACCATTTAGTAGTAGAGCAACACTAGGCAGCCTTTGAACAGGACGGATAAGGAGTTCAGCTAGGCTTTGGCGGCCACATTCAGGTTTAGCTTGGTTTATCTAGGGAAAAGAAAGGGGAGAATGGAAATTTTTTTTTTTCCATACACACAAAAAAACCCCACAAAAATCACAAACTAGGAGAAAAATTATGGTCCTTGAAATTAAGATTACCATAAAAGTTTGAGTTGTTTACCACAGATACTCAGTCATTAACAGATCACGTTAAAAAACATCTTATATTCAAATCTGTGCAGTATTTATCACATGATTTATGTTCTTGGAATTTTAAATTGTCTGTATTATCAACCCCTCAGTCCTTGTTTCAGATGCCAATGCTAATGTGGAGTGGGACACAGGACGACAGCCTGTTCTCTTATTCATTTCCCCATCTTTTAGTTATTAATACTTCCATATAATTCCTGGTACCTCAGAAAACATGAGCTGAAATCTGTCAGTTTGATTACTCCACTATTTGAGAGACATTTGTTAGATACAGAAGAGGAGTTAAAGCTATGCTGCACTATTAATCAACTATATACCTTTATCTGAAGAGCTCAAGAGTCTTAAGACTCATCTTCAGATAACTCTTTCTTTGAAGATCATCTTCCTGTTAGATCTCCTATTCATTAGTCACAAGAATGTTGAGAGATTCTACCTCCCTGGAACTTCACAGCTGCCGAAAGCGAGTTAAAAGCTATTTCAGAAATTCAAGTCTTTTAAACACAGGGAGGGGGACCAATAAAAAGCAGCAGCTGTAGTTATCTTTACAGAAAAGAGAAGGCATGTTTTGGGAGAAAGTAATCAGAATGCACTTCCTCCAGCCACAAATGCAGATAATCAAACTACCTTGAAAGCTTGGACCTCTTATGAAAGAATCTTATGAGGAGCTCGAGGGATTGAATTTCAAATCCTTCCTATTTCTGTCTCACCAAGAGATGTTCCCCAAGCTTCCAAAATTCCAGATTCTGCCATCTACTGCATTAAGTAGTTTACTTGATAACGGTCTCCACGTTCTACTCAGAGTTAGTTCTGCAGACACTTACCTTTAGGAAGGCATGAAACCTTGGCTTCTGTTTTTCACATCTAGTTATAGTCTCCTTGCTCATTTCAAAGAAATTCACAAATGGAGGGTATGTTTTCAACAAGTCTTTTGACTGAAAGAAACAACTGTTACAGCTCTGCTTTACATATTATATAGCATTGTACATATGTTCATGTGCCCTGAGCCATACAAAGCTGCTCAAAGGCACATTTCAATAAAAAAATAAAAAATGTGTTGTAAACCCATGCGTGTTCACAGAACAAGTTAAGACGTTTTTGCATGCCAGATGCCCAAGATTCAATGCTGCTGATTAGATGCAGACTGCTCTCAGAAACATCAAGTACACACGTGACAATCTTCGAAGCTGCTGAGCAGCTCAAGTAGAAGGCAGACTCTTGCCTAGCAAGATGCTTTTGGTGAGAATTTTGGAAATTTCAGACAGGTATTTTCTCCAGTTACTGCAATCACCTTTAAAAGACACTAAACCACCAGAAGCAATACCTTAGACCCAAAACTTTTGAATGTCAAACACTTTTTGCCTCAAAATGATCAGGTCAGCAAAAGCACAAAATACCTAGCAGACTACTTATGTTAAAATGCATTGCAGTCCCAGACCTAGCTTTCCTGTTCTGCACATTCTGTACTTGAGAAAACAAGGAGTCCTTATTCACTGTCCTAAATAAAGAACACAATAAGTTTCCACAAAACATTATTTTCCTAGTTATTTACTATTAATCAGAGGCAGCAGATAGCTAAGGTTACAGAAAGAGCCGCTTTTAATGTCTGAGTAAAAAGCATGTCTCGAACCATATCTATTTGGAGTTTTACTCCCTCGTACAAGTGGACAGACACATACGCTTAAACTTGACATGGACTACCTATACAAAGTATATCATCTAACTCAACTGGAAAGTTTAAACCAAAAATACAATGATACAAGTTAGTGTTGTTCTCAGTAGTGCTTTGCTTGTCTTTGCTAGCTCCTACAAATGGCAAGATAATAGCTCATAATAGCTCTAATGCATAAAAAAACAAACAGAAAAACTTACATATTTAAGGATGATATCACCAATACTTTTGTTTTCAGTCCAGTTAATCATAAGATCTTCCAGATCTTCCTACAATACATGAAGGGATAGGGGGGGAAAGAAAATAAGATGAGAATAAACTGCATAAAGCTGTAAGATGGGATCAGAGTGCTGCAAAACACATATAATTAGCTATGTGTTTCCATGCTAACAAAGCAGGCAATTCTAAAAGCAGTACAATTTCACATTAAGCCCCGTCAGTCTACTGAAAGTTGAAAGCAAGAGACCTCTGGCTTACCGAATATATAGTTTCGAATCAATGCAAGCAGAGCCTAGCAGTGTATCAGCACTAGGCAACTCTGCAACAAGATGACACTGCTGTATCCAACGCATTACAGAACATATCCCAAATGAATGCTAAAAAAGTATACACAGAAGACAGTTGATCCAATTCTAATTAGGAGCGCACAACTGATACAGGACCTTAAGTCCATAAGATAGGCTTGAAATACAACTAGCATAGATTTCCCTCGCTGCACCATGGTGTCAAGGAAAACGAGACCAAGCTGTTAAGCTTGATCCTTATCAAGCTGATACAGGCTTATTCACTGTCAGCTAATCACAGGGACAGGAGGGCACAGCTGAAGGTTCAGGATTCACCTTAAGTGAAAAGGATTCACCATTAATATTGGTTTGTTGCTGCCACTTCTCTTATCTATATTATACCAAAGATGAAGGAAAAACACAACCACTACATCTAAGCAACTTTGTCTGCATTGCATGCTGCAGGTGAATCCTACTTAACACGCGGACACACATGCTCTACTTTCATCTCGGTCTCAGTGGGCACATAATATCTGTCGTGATTAACTAGACTGGATCCCAATAATCGGTAAAAAACCCCAAAACCAACAAAAAACCAAACCACTTAGTTGCAGGCAGTCTGGAAGTCCTTCTATTTTCAACACCTACTGTGAAATGCAGACAGGAATAGACATATGCCATTATTTGAAGGAGATTTTATAATTTCAAATTTGAGTAAGACTTGCATTGTAGTCTACTGTGAGACCCAGAGATGGCTTCAGAAAGCGCTTGCAATCCAGATCAAAATACGTAAAATAAAGCAAGCCTCAAGAAAACAAATCTCAGAGAATTCTTATCAGGTCTTATTAGGCCTCAGTACCAGGCCAACTGCTTCAGAGGTTGAAGTGTGAGCCAGCAGTTTCTGACAATTGGTTCTAAGCCATTTAAGGAGGGATTAGTTTCTCCTATTGAATGACAGAAGTCTCCTTATATGAGCATGTCTAAAGCCCAGGAAAACACCGATTTTTTTTATTCTTTTGTTTTGTTGGGGGTTTTTTTGTTTTTTTGTTTTTTTTTTTAATTCAGTAGCTTTAGCTATCCTTCCAAGAATCCTTGCTTACTGCTTTAATAGAAACACGTGTTATAAGCAAGAGCGAGAGTCAGCCTACTATTTGATACCACTGGCCCTTATGACCAGTTTTGTCTCAGTTACAGAAAACCTCCTACAGGAAGAATTAAAATGGGAAAAAGAGAAGTCAGTTCATGAATAGCAATATTAGTTACATGCACAATACTCAGACTTCAGATATTTATAAATAAGTGTCAAATCTTAAAAACATTAGTTTGGATTTGCACATAATTCCATAGGTTGAACGGTATGTAACAGCACCAGGATGAATCTACACCTATCCAGCAGATACAACTTAAAGCATGCAGAAAAGATTCAAAGGCTGTATCAAAGCTTCCCCTGCAGGGGAGAAGTTGCAGCTTGCCTTGATTTTAATATGCACATCAAGAATATCTGGAATGCTGCCAAATATGGTCTTAATCTCTTCCTGTGCAAGGATTGGTCCTCCAAGCTGTCCTTCTTTCTCCAATGGAACCTGAAATAACTGATGAATTAGACAAAAAAGTTAATGGCCTCCCAACCACCACGCATTGTGTTAGAAATAGTTATGAAAGCAACAGTGTTTTCCTTCCAGAACATACTTTCCTGCAGTCACAGTCTTGAGATACTCCCATTTAGCAAGAATAGGTTATGGAGGAGTGATTTTAAGATACAAACACTGAGTTAGATACATCACTACAGTATAACTCCCCTTCATCTACTTTTCTACTGACATACATCTTAGCTCATTCTTTAATTAGATGATCAGCTGCAATGGAAACAAACTTTCTAGAAATTAAGCTCTTTCTGTGAGCCATTTGCTATGCTGCTCTTCTTGGAAGAATTAAAAAACCCCCCACATTTCCCCCCCCGCCCCGCCATCTCTCTTTATTCACCAATATCTGAAAAATCTGAGTCATGAAGATTCTGTTTTCCTGAAGCTTGGAATTTCCATACAAACTGCAATTCCTCTGCAGATCCCAAACTAGAAATTGTATTTTCCAGCCTTTATTATTAACAGATACTAAACATCTTTATATGTTAGTAAAATTACATGAGACTGTTTACATTGTCATCTTTTTATGAACCTTTGATGCACCCAAGCCCTCAAAAGCTTGCAGATCACAAGCTGAAAATAATCATAACGTAAACGCTAGATGTCTTATTACAATTGACCTGTACTTGCTTTAAAACCAGCTTACCTGAATGATTGTTGTTAGAATATCAACGTAGTTACTTTCTGTCTGATACAATTCCTTTGCAACCTGCCACCTTGCAGACTGCTTTAGTGGAAGCGGCGTTGAGTTTTTGGAAGGTCTTGCACAGGATTTTGGTGTTTCTAATGAAGAGACATTCCCAAAAGAAAATAGAGCTTTATTACAATAGAGTCTCTAAAAAAAGAAGCTCACCCTCAAAGACAGAAAAAAAGCCTTCAGAGTTAAGGGAAGACAGCTTTTTTTTTTTTTTCTTTTAAAATGCTGTTCTGTGGGTTATTCTATAATTATCAGAGCTCTTCACAGAAAATGGTTTTCTTTATAACAGCTTAATTATAGAACAACAGTAATATATTATTCCTCAAAATCAGTCTGAAACTAATAAGCCATTTATGGGCAGGTCAGTGACTTAACACTAATATTTTTAGTAGGAAGTGAGGATTAGGTGCTGAACATGTTTTATACATACACTATGTACAAAAGTACTTTCCTACTTTCACTTTGCCACATAAACAATTATCTCTCAGCTGCCTACCATCCTTGCATTAGGTATGTAGCTCAAAACCATTTATTAAAATCAGTCCTCACATGCAAGACTTACATTTCATCCTATTAGGAGGGGGGAAAGACCCAAGAAAGTAATTTCTCTTAAAGCTAAAGCCAAGGTGGACATGGAACAGTCCATTAGTTTTAAATACTTGTTCATGTATTGGACCTCAGAGACCTGTACTCACTCATTCTGATGTCAAAATTCATTGCTGTCACAGTTACTATGAAGAAAATACCTTACATGTTGTTTTCAAAATAACACTTTTTCTGGAACTGTCTGCTGATGTTGGATTAGAAGAAACTTCTGTACCAGGGGTTTACAGACCGCTAGCATCATCTAAGAAAGCTGGTCTTTGAGAGTAACCTGATCTTTCCTGTATTCCTTCTGAATTATCACTAACAGGTTGTGCCTCACTGAGATTACTTGTTTGACTTGTATACAGGGGCTTTTTAAAAGCAGTAATAACTCCAGATACCTCCTCTGTATGATGGAACTGGGGCTTTAAACACAAAAAAAGCCATCGGGTATTAGCTTTAGACTAATCCACAATTTTGCAGTTTCCTCTCTTCCACGAGAGCCATGTGCAGAGACATTAAAAGCTCTTTGCCAACTAACCAGTCAAAACCAGTTGGTGATTTATACCCTTGTGAAGTTTTAGACATGATAGTTTGCTGTCACAAACTGTGTTACCTCAGCAGAACTTTTCAAAGATCTAGGAGGAAGAGCAGGCTTTGCAGGAATTTTCCCTTTAACTCCTTTAGAAAAAAATCTTTGTCCTCCTTTTTCCAAGTATCCTATTGGAGAGGCTTTTAGATGACTTACTGTTAACTATGTTGCTTATTTGAAGCATTTTGGAGTAACACTGTACTTCATATTTATCAACTCTATATCTTTTCCCTGTTTTCCTGTGGGTATGAACATGCTTACTGTGATGACAAGAGGCAGCCTGGCCTCTCTCTGTGTCTGAACTCTTCACTCCAATTCTGCTTTCCACATGCTTCAAAAAGGAGAAAGCCTGGAATTACTTAGGAGATCTGTAGCAAAACCTGTAAGGCTTCCCTACCACTACCATTACCACTTGTACAGAGAGAGCTCTTAAACATTGCAAGTGCGCCTGAATGACAGTTTTTAGCTCTACCTCCGTTGGCAGTGCCCGACTCTGGAGTGTTGGAAATATCCAGCAAGGACCCAATCGAAAGTGAATGTTCAGCCGATGGGCGCTTACGAGGAGGAAAGGGCGACATGTCTGTTTCTCTAGTCAGCTGTGCGAGAGTCTCTTTTAGTCGGCGTCTTTTACGATTGCTGTTTGGAGTATTCAGAGAAAGTAGCGACACAGACTTCTTGAGGCCAGGACTCTCTGACTGTAGTAAAAGAAAGTTTAGTTCAGTGTTTTTACCCGCTGTGACCAGCTCAAGTCAGTACAAAGGTAAGTTAATGGTAGAGATCAGCACACAACACAACTCTTCTTAGGGAAGCCAAGGGAAAATGGCTGAAGTCTTTTTTTTTTTTTTTAACTGGAAACAACACTAGTATTTTGTTTGACTAAAAATAAACTCAACCTTTGACAAGCAGAAACAAGCTTTTTCCAAATTAGTATTCTATGTATGAAATTTATAATGGATTATCTGGAACTTAAATGCTGCTTTAAAATATTTCATCTCTGGCCCTACACATGCTATCACGCATGCTACTTTTACCACCAAATACATGTGAGAGAGGTCAACATACCTTCTCAAATAAATACATGGACTCTCCAGCTCTGGCATCCATCTGAATGCTTCCCCAGAACCACTAAAGGAAAAAAGAAAACACACATTAAGAACACATTATAGGGCTTCACCCAAAGTTGAAAATATTCAAAATAATATATATAATAGTAAGACAGCATACTAAATGCAAAATGTGGCTTATTCTGAAGAGAAAAAAAAATCTCACATACCAAGTACTACACAGCAATATTATTTCAAGAATTTGTCAATACTAACCTCTTGCTTTACAACATAAAGTTTTTTTAAAGGCTCAAATGGAAGATCTTTTACTGTACTTTCTTCAACCACTAAGTGCGTACACCTTTCATCACCAACTGGTAAATAATGTCCTCCTAGATAAAAAAGGTAAATTAGCAAGACTGAAGAATATTATTGTTAGAAATTAGTAGTTCACTTGATAGTTCTGTGGCACTTATTAATGGGACAAGGGCCAAAGAGAGATGAACTCTTCAGTGAGCCAATCATTTGTTGGGCTTACGTAGCACCCTAGATATTATCAGCAGTGGACAGTTCTTAGGAAATAGCACATAGCATGCAGTAGTAAAGTAGACCTTGAAAAGTCAAGAATACACAGAGTTCAGAGAGCACTTAAACTTGCCTGGCAATAAATGCAATATTCTGGAAAGCTTTTCTTGTTTCTTGGAAGAGCAAACCAGGAATACTCACCCTAAAGACATCCACAAGCTAGAACCTGTGCATGTCACAATCTTAAGTAGCTTTAGGTAAACAGGTCGGGGGGAAGAAGCAAACCCAGCCAACTTTAATCTCTTGAGAAAGCCTTGCCAATACAAGCTTGCTCCGTTCCCATAGTTTCTATAGTTCTGTTACATGCAACTCTAGCAATACACTGCTGGAGACTTGTAAGTTATCTGTTACATCATTACTGTCAATGTGATTATTAATATTGTACTACACTTGAAAAATGGAATGCTTCCAATCAAGTGTTTTGCCAGTGATGATTCATATCAAAGTCGTAAACATTGTAGGTGCTTTCTGTGAATTATGTAGAGTTACATACTACAAAGCTGATTATGAAACTGAAGCAGAATATACATATTATGTAGCAAGTGTTCCAGGATATCTTCAAGCATCCTATAATTACTTCTTTTTAAATTGTCTAGTTTCAATCAGCCTAGGAATTTTGAAGTCTTCAGCAGCTACCAGAACTTACGCATACACCAACATCTAAAAAATCAATTTATAGCTCTCCAAGTTGCAGTCTTCATTCATGCTTCAGGATTCATGATCCAGCATTTCAGCTTCAGTGAAGTATTTATCAGCTATAAACCCCATTCTTTCCACAGGTCAACTTTCATAGACAATAACCTTGCATTTCTGTCATTTCTTCCATGTTAGCTCTCTCATCATCAGAGAATCCAAGGAAACTTAACATGCAATCCTGGAAGGGAGGAACCTTGAACTGATTTCTAAAGTCGTCATCAGCTGCACAGAAATCACTGGGGGGAAAAAAGGGGGGAAAAAGATGGACAAAAAGGTCACTAAATCAGTGCTACATCACTATTTAAACAGAAGCTCACAACACTACAGGTGAACAGGATGCAAGGTTAAGGTGGAAGGAAAACAAACACCTACATTTCATTCCTTTTCTCCCAAGCCTTATAAATCCACTCAGCTTTCATGATAGGAGTACCAAGACTTACAGCAATCTACAAAACAGGAAAAACACAAGTTGTACCAAGTATTTCCATTTAAGTCTTTCCCATGCCAAGAAAAAATTCTAACCTTGCTTTTACTTTTCAAGATAGATACTGCAAAGAGTGAACATGTTCCTTCAAGAATCATATCCAACTGTAACCCCCAAGAGTTAGAAAGTATTCATTCATTCTTCAGTGACTAGATCATCGGATCAATAGCTATTTTGACACTTACTCAGAAGTGCACCATTTTGTTTGTCCGATATCCTTCATCGCTCACAAAAACACAAAACCAAATCTCTGTTCCAGTGGAATATGGGATCTTTTTTCAGCTTTTGATAGTTTATATGAAGACAAACATTCCAGCCTACTTTTACCAGAGAAAAAGCTACTATTCCAAAGGTAACATCTATGACTGCTTGAGAGAGAGATTTTAAAGTTTTCCTACTTTCTCCCTTGGAGTGGGCAGAAAGGAGTGTTTGAACAGAGTTAGAAAGTAGGTCTTCTCTTCCAATTGGAAGATTCAAAAGACAGACTAGGAGAAAAGCAACAGCCTGCTAAGAATTCAAACAAGGGAGAGTCAAGGGACATGTGCATTGCCATATTTGTATTTACTTGTCAATAGGACATACATGTACTGAAGGATTGCCTTTTCGTGTTGTCAGGAAAAAAAAAACCCACACAAAACACCCACCCAAACCCATTAACCAAGAAAACCCATATTTAAATATAAAGGAAGATTTGAATGCTCATACATAACAGTTAAAAGTAATTTTTAAAAGAAGTTGCACACAAATTGAATGCTCAAGTTTTTTACAAGTTACCTCTGTTGATATATAAACACTTGTTCATTGATGAACAAACGTTCATCAATGTCTTAAGTACTAATGTTATCACTACTTAAGTACTTAAACATTTTGGTTCTTGTTATTTACTAGTCTATTTCGAACTCTCTGCAGTTAGAGATCTAAATAATATAAATTGCCACAGAGACAAAAACATGTCAAAGCACAACACCAGACAGAGATAAACTCACAATTACAAGTCATTGTTGTTAGCACAGCAAAAAGACAGCAATTTATGAGCTGAAGTATAACTTACAAATCTAGTCTACAAGAGCCAAATTCTGAAAGTTTCAGTGAAGTACCAACTCAAGCATACGTACTCTAAATTTGTCTCCATGTGTTGAGCTAGCCACCAGATGAGTAACTTTTGAGCTGAAGTCCCTTCGAATAATCCCACCCATATGATGAACCAAGGTCACTAGCTTAACCTGAAAAATAAAGATTAAATAAGTTTTCAGTATATATTTTTAAGTGTACAGTGCAGGGTGAGAGCAGTACAAAAACAGTTTACAAAGGAAGCTACAGGAGGTTACAGTAAATGTCTAGGAATAGAAATGCTCTGGTTTGTTCTTAAAACAACTTGTTCACATCTACAGAAGATGATCTAGCTGATACATCAGAAGAACTATTAACTTTTTTTTAACATTTAATATAGCCTTGCTCTGTAGCTTGAGAAAGACTACCCAAGCCACCAGCACTCTCATAATCATCATACACAATGCCTTCACTTTTTCATGCACAACAGATTTGAGGCATGTTATCCTCGTTGATTTAGTCAATTCTACCTGAAGGGGCAGTTGCCAGAATTCACATAAGATTGCGATTTGTCCAATTCAAATCTAACAGATCAAACTTAACTATCTCTTATACTGGGCAAAGGCTTTTGTTTTGGTTGGGAGGTTTTTTTTTGTTTATTGTTGGATATTTTTGTGCTTCCCCCACCAGCACTCAAATGAAGTTGTTGATTCCCAGGTGTCCAACAGGGAAATTAGCTGCCAACTGCATCACTGAAATGGCAAAGTGCTAGAGTATCAAACCACTTCATACCTAGATCTGTCAAGACTAAAGTCCTGATAGCATGCCCGCAAATGCTCTGAACAAGACTACAAAGCTTTATCTGACCACACTACTACTTGTGCAAATAAGAGGACACTATTGGGTAAACATCATCTTATCTGAAGCCTAAATCTACAAACCTTTAAGCCCTACTGAATTAGGGCGGTTTAACGTCATTCAACAAAAGAGTGACCAAAAATGGCATGGACAAAATGACTTGGACAAGGAAACCATTTTGTTCCCATCCTCAAATATCACTGCCTCTGGACACACAACAAAACAAAAGAACAAACAACTCATTCCCCATACACAAGCTCTAGTCATGGTTAAATCCCATGGGTGATAGAACAGAAGAGTATTTCCGAAATAAATTTAAAACAGTTTTACCAATCCAAAGGAAAATGTCTTACTAATTCATCTTTCTTTCTGAATCCTGTAAAGCACAGTACCAAGTTCAACATACTTGCACAGTACAGTGGACGACAGGAGAAAGGTAAAGCCTGAAAATAAGAAGTAAGCTTATTAGTCAAAAGCATACTGCTTTCATTAAAGTTTTAATATTATCTTTAATACAGTACTATTGTTCCTAGTATTAAAATGCATCAGACACTAGTCTAAGTCTGTGTATTCAGTTATACCTCAGCTCCAGACCCACCAGCATTCTGATAAATTAACTAGAGCATCCTCTATTACCGTAGGTAGCACTCCATCCCCTCTACGCAACAACCTTTGGAAATATAAAGCGTCTGCTGGAGCATCATTTGCATGCCGCCTTTTCTAACAGCACAACCCCCAGCAGTGGGTCAACAACTCCCACAACTACTGCAGTAGTTGTAGCCTTACTACTGTCTGCCTGTGCTTTCTCACTACATGCAATATTCTAACACAGTATTAGAAACTTGCTTTTCTTAAAATCCTCTTGCTAAGAATGCTTATGATTGATTGGCAAAGCAAAATAGATTTTATTTTGAATACTTAACATTTAGAATTCACTGCACCAGAGAACTACTCAGCTGATTTCAACATAAAGCACATACCTCTCCTTTTTGTGCACAGTGCAGTACTACTGGAGGTCCAATGACACGGCAATCTGCTTTGCAGAGGTTGTTAAAGGTAGAATCTTGGAAGTCTGATACAACAAAGATAGTCTCAAATTCTGGGGAATCAGAATCTCCAAGCTCTTCTATCGTGTCTGTCTTTATGTAGGGTACTTTAATTTCCTTGATTATGGGGATGAAGGGGAAAGCATTGTTCAGGCAACATACTTGCACTACTGTCAAAATTCAACTGATTTTTATTTTGGACCGCTAGAAAAATGTATGATTCAGATTTCAGCACATACAGACTCTCAGGATTTGTGAAAGCTGAATGAGATGACTGTTCTCTAGCATAAGAATAGCTATGAACTGCACCTAAAAAAATTTCTTAAAGCAATTCCTGCTTCTGAAGAATAACAATTCTAGTTACTTTAACAGTTTACATATCAGTTCAGACTCATAACATAGTATTGGAAATATATACAAATAGAAAAAACAAAGCTAAGCACAAAATAGAAATGAAGTTTCAGACTGTCAGAACAGCTTAAGGTACTTCTGGATGCCACTAAGTAGCAGCATCCAGCTTGCAAGAGCAAGCTCCATGCTGTATAAGATCTAAACAACAGAAGTCAATTTTGTTCATTGCTTGATATTTTAAGGGCTCTAAAAATTTGGTCTGTTCCAATTTCAATCGTTAGTTCCAAATATTATTTTCTAGGTTTTTCACATCAAGAAATGGAGAACCACTTCTTACACTTAATTTTAAATGCAGCATTCAATTGAAAGAGAAGTAAATTAACCAATTATGAAGTCAGTTCATAGCACAAACTTATGTGTTGACTCAATATAAGCATGCAATTGAATGTCTCCATTGGTATTTCTATCCCCCTGTTAGAAAACACCACTGATTAAGAGCTGCAGGTATTACTTCCATATTTGAGAAAAAGTTTGTAAAAAGCGACAACTTTGACAAGCTTTAAGTGACACCATCAGAAACATTAGCATATATTGTTACCATTACACCCAATTAATAAAAATTAAAGCGTGTGCACATTTTGGTCCCAGTGAAGTACAACATGCTGCATGCAATCACGTGCTTAATTGCATGACATACCATATGAATAATACTTTTTATTAGTTTTTCTTCTGATTTACCAGGACTAGTTTCCTTTATCTTTATAACTGGTACTTCCATTATCTTAATGGTCTGTGAAAGAGGAGAACTTTAGTACAGAACCAAATTGGTTACTAGAAGTCCAAAAGCATTCCATCTCATTCCAGTGACTCTTATCTTAGACCCACATACCTCCAAGGCTTTCAGAAGCTCCTCATGTTTCCCTGCTTCTTGAACCAAAACCACTCTTGTTTCTATTTGAGGCATTTCTTCTGTTTATAGAGGAACAAGGATAATATTCATTTTTTAATAGAAAAATCCATATTAGGTCTAAAAACCCATCAATAATGTATAGAAGAATACAGGCAGACCGCATCCTTTCAAGATATCTTGTTTATCAGGAACAAGCCTGAGAAAAGCTACTTCAAGAAGCATGTCCTTTAATTAAAGACATACCCAATTGACCATACAACCTAAACTTTCTAGTATATGGTGAAACAGATCCTGCAATTCATGACCAGTTCCCTTATAGTCAAAGGAAGAACATGCAAGAAGAGTCAGCAACGGTGAGGGGAAAAGAAAAATTATGAATGAAAACCAACAAAATTGACTTAATGCTTCTAGCAGAACTGGATACCAAGACTTGCTGGAAAATAAACAGCTGGTATCTTTTCTAGTTTCTGTGTTCCCAGCTGACAAGGTCCATCACTTCCTAGTAACTGCTCAGTTTTACTAAGGAATATTGGAACTGAAGTTAGGTATCTTGTTCTTTTTATTCATGTATTAATAAGCTTTCAAAATATCAGGAGGAAGAGACAAGTGTTGCCTCCATGTCATTTGGACCAAAAGACTGCCACCAGATTTTGGTTCCTGCACTGCAGGAAAACAAAGATACCTTTGTCATTGGTTTTTTAATGTCAAGATTTGTTCTTGAATTAATTTCAAGCTCAAGACTATTCATGTGTCTGAGGACTACCTACACAACAGAGCAGCTGTAGTTTCCAAACACTGCGTCAAAATATCACCTGGAATGATTTATTCCAC
Source organism: Grus americana (assembly GCF_028858705.1). Classification (NCBI taxonomy): domain Eukaryota; kingdom Metazoa; phylum Chordata; class Aves; order Gruiformes; family Gruidae; genus Grus; species Grus americana. The sequence goes on from NC_072860.1 coordinate 22,821,609, forward strand.
AGAAGAGGCATCAAATGGAACTAACAGCTTTCTATACGATAGCCAGAAGAATCATTTGATTTCATGGCTATAACGCCAATTTTTTATAACAAGATAGGTTAAAAATTAAGACAGTTCCTTCGCTGGTGAAAGGATACCAAACCAACACCCTTATGGCTACCCTCCACACAGTTCTGTAGTTCAGCAAAGCACTTTTGGTTTTTCAAAACTACCAAATGCCTACAAAGTAACTAGTCGTTATAAAAACATAGTAGTCTTAAAATAAGCTTCTCCCATTACCTTCAACATCCAAAACAGATCCAGGAAATACATTCTCTTTGGAGGTTTCGATAATTTTTGAATCAAGAACAGAAGTATCAGCCAAGAGGCTCCTCCCAGTTTCAGACACCAGCGTACTGTTGTCAGCCATGATTATGTCTTGTTTCTTTCTTCAACAGCTAGGAGACAGATGTGCTGAGCTAAGTTACAGTTGCAAAAGGCTCATTAATAAGAGTTCTCTGACTAAGGCAGTGAGAAGTAACCTCAGACTTCTGCAAACAAAACATTTAGACTCTTATTAAAATCCCACTCACATTGATAGAGTAGTTCTGAAAGAGTATTAGGAATTGTAGAATTGGTAGAAAGGATGACAACAAACCTATTACAGAAATGGTTTTGAGCAGGCTGCTTACTACAGAAATAATTCGTTTGCACAGAAAGCTGCAAAGAAGGTACTTCAACTCGGAACAGCAGGGAAGCACTAACTCTAATATTAATTTTAAAAAATTTCATCTCAAAACAAAAACAAACTAAAAGCACTTGTTTGCTTCAGTGATAAACTATAAGCTAGATTTGAGAGCAAGATTAGCATTGTTAAAGTGAAAGGTTAGAAGAATAATTAGGGTACACAAAGCATCTTGCTAAAGTTTGATTTTTTAGGTGAACTGGCTAGAGTTACTGCAGTTACATAAAATGACTGCCTAGGGAGTAGAACAAGCAGGATTTACTCAAAGAAAAATTAGGTTTCTCAAAATGTATGAGAGTCTCTACAAAGTAAATAAGCATATATATGTCTATCTGTATGATCTAGTCCATTCTCCTATGTTAACTACAATACAGTAGAAGTATCCATTCATCATCAGATAAAGAGGTCTTCTGCCTTCTCACAGAATATATCTGTGCTCTCCCTGACCAAACAAACCTGTCACATTCTGCAAAGGCAGAATTCTTATTCCTCTCATATTTTGTACAGGTAGCTACCTGAATCTTGTACTAGATTTGTACACCTGCCCAACACGCAGCACATTTTCTTTTGTGCGTGAGGCAAGAAACATGCATTTTCTGTGATTCATCATTCACGTAAATTGAAATATTTGCACAGTGATATCAGAAGTTACCTAGAACAACCACTGTATCTAAATTGCTGTAGCATAACTCTCTGTATCACTTTAACTGAAGTCATTCTCCTCATGACTGTAAACGCCCCTTTAAAACAGTATCCACCCAAAGAATATGTTATCTGAAAGAGGACTCCTCATGAGGTAGTAAAACTCTCAGAGAACAGCACATACTATTTTTCAAGTTGTGCAATGCCTGTCCAATTACAGAGCAAAGTAAAAACCAGAAGACAAAAAACAATGGGTGTTTTGGCATAATGGCAATATAGAAAAGAGTTTATGTTCTAGAGTTTAGGAGATCATGTTTGAGACTCTTCGGCAGGATTCATGACTTCATAATACATCAGGTAAGTTCCTAATATAGTGATGAGCAATAAGTCAACACTACAAATCTATCATAATTCTAGGCATATTCAGTTATCAAGATTGCCTCTTTAGTTACAATCTGAATGTCACGCACAGCTGTGCAGGCTCCACAGAATTAAGTTTCCTAGTAGTAAGTCCCAGTCACCCAGCTAGTTTATCTCAGAATATCTTGAGACCTAGCAAGAAGAGAAAGTAATTTTAACCAGAACGAGTCTTTAGGGATCACCTGTCCAGAAGGTTATAAAGATACCACTGGGAACTGTTATACAATTGCCTCTTCTTTGGCATTGAGGGTGGTGGGAAACAACCTTGGAAGATTCAAACCATATTATTAATAATGATTACCACACAGACAGTTACATGTAAAATCGGGGAAAAAAAACCCCAAAAACCTCCAGATAAGGGTACCATTAAATTTCAATCCTACAGATTATTTTTAAAAAGACTGAGACATTGATATGATTCCTGTCATGCTGCTGCTGCTATGCCTAATAACATGTACATGAACATATACTTACAGAGAACTTCATAGTATATTTGGGAGAAGCCCATACTTTGGGTTAGGCATTGATTATCTTTATGGCTTTTCCAATATATTTATTTATGGGGTTCCATTCTGAGTGTATTTGAAAGAAAAATATTCCCTGTTTTAATGGTCACATATTAATTAATAACATAGTCCTAGTCACTAGACTTACACAGTGAGAATGCCAAGATACCGAAGTTAACAAGTAGCACACAGAAGACATGAACATAACAGTTTCCCCTCACATAAAGAAAGAGAAGGCAGAACACCATCACTACAGGATTCAGACAGACCCGAACGCCCTTAGAGCATTACACTTACAAACCACCACCCAATACTTTGCAGAAAGCCCGAAGGTCACAAAACATCCACACACTGAAATATGTGTTTTAAAGCAAGGAGGCATTAAAAAGCTTCCCGTTATGCCCATTTCCCTCCCGAGGGACCACCCAGGAGCGTGACCAAGCTGCCCTGCTGGGAGGCGGCCGGACTTAAGATTAGGCACAGCCGGCTACTCTCACCACATCAGCTAGCAGGTGCCAGCGGGCCTGAGCCCCCGCTCTGCCCGGAGGAGACGGCTAGCGGCCTAAGGAGGGCCCGGAGCGGCGCGGAGCAGCGGGGCTGCCCCGAGAGCCCCCGGGCCCCGCAGGTGCCCTAGACAGAACCCCCGGCCCTCCTCAGCCGGCCCCGCCCCAGACCAGGCCGGGCCGCCCGCACCCACCGCGGTCCTCCCCGGGCTCGGCCTCGGCCTCCCCCAGCCCCATCCCGGCCACGCCGCTCCATGTCCCCGCACCCGCCCGCTCCCGACGCCCAGAACCGGCTGCACCCTCACCGCCGCTGCCACCTGCCACCAACCGCAAAAACAACCTCCGCCATGAGCGGCCGCCGCCACCAATTCAAAAAGCGAGCCACCGCACTAAAGACACCGCGTATTGGCTACTAGCCTCACCGCCCCTCTGTAAGCCGCCATCTCATTCGGCATCTCTCCGACATGTCCCGCCCTCTTCCCCTCCCTTCTTGCACAGCGCTTCGCCTGTTTCCCTCTCTGATTGCATGCTGTACCTGCCTCTCATAGCTGGACGGTCTCCTATTGGTGGCGGGAAGTTTCCTGGCCAGACGAACAGGCCTTGCTGCGGCACCCGAGAGCAGGTTGCTGAATGGGTGGGGGCGCTCTGCGCTGATTGGCTACTGGAGAGTTTCGAACGCTTCCAACGGCCGCGGGCGAGAGACCCGGATGGAGCTGCGGCGGGGGAGTGGCCGGGGCAGGCCGCATCCCGGGGAACTCCAGAGCCGCTTTAACAGATACCCGGTGGCCGTACGGAGATCGCAGTATAACGGCCCGCAGCCTGTGCGAGGGGCTGGTCCTTCGGCGGCTTCCCTTAGCTCGGCTCCCCTCAGCCCGCCGGGCCTCCCTGTCGGCGCTCCCGTCCCCGTGTCCCGATGCAGAGCGTCATGTCGTGGGCTCGGCAGGGCACAGCTGTCCAGCTGTCCTTCAGACCTCCTTTGGGCACTACGCAAAAGGGAGGATAAATAATTAGTGTGGCCGCCGTAAAAACATTCATGCTATTAATAATTGAGTCAGCTCTGCCTTGCCGAGGATATTCGTGTGCATATATGTATATTCAGAATAATCAGTTCATAGGAAACGAGGGGAAAGGGCTGACAGGAGAAAATGGGGCTGGTAAAGGTGAAAGTCAATCAGCTGACTCAATGGCACCAACCCAAAAACTAATTAATTATACCAAACACTTTACTTTCATTTTCTTTTCAATTTTCTCCAATACTAAAACTTTCTGATCTGGAAAGAAATTCTTTCATATGGGCTCAGCATCACTGAAACCTGATTTAGCTTAATGCCTCACTAGCTCGATGTAAAAAGAATGAGATACATGTTATTTATTTATAGAACTTTCTATTATAGGCTAAATTGTTATATGCCAAATTGAGTCCATAGATCTCACGCATTCTTTTATACTACAGATTTTTATTAGTTCAGGTATTTTCATGACTGATTGAGCAGCCATTAGTACCAGTAAGAGTCCACTGACTTTTCATGTTTTCAAAGGAAAACAGAATAGGAAAAAAGCAGAAAAGGATGATGGGAGTTGTTGTTTATGTGAATAAAGACGTCCTGGTGAGGTACATGTAAATTAGGATTATTTTCTTGAGGAAGAGATTTCAGAACGACAGCCTGGAAACCAAGAAGGTCATTCCAATTTTGACGCTTCAGTCAGACAATTACTACATGGTCCTACAATTACTGTATTTCACACTGAGTAACTGCAACAATGACTTTCAGTCAAAATACAGCCTAACCTGGGTCCCTCTGGCACCCCGAAGTACCAGTCTGGGCCATCATTTTGCAGTTCCAGGCCAGGACAACCTTCACTGGCTCTTGCCCTGTTCTGTCCTTTCTTTGCGTTCTTACAAAGTCCTTTTCAGCCAGGTCTTTGGTTTCCCTCACAGCCTGAACCAGGGACCAGGTTTCTGCTAGGTTTGGACCAAGTTCTGCAGTGTAGTTTCTGGAAAAGATATTAGTGATTGTACATTAATTTCCACTTAACCTCTAGATCCTCAGAAAAGCGATATAAAATGTTGTGCCTGCAAAGACAGAAGTATATTTATAAGGGCTGAGGATTAACAGGTGGTACATGCATCACTTCTCAGTTAAAGGTTTAAAAGAATGTGAGACCTAAACATTCAGTACATAAATATGAGCTCACTATGGATATGGAGAGTGGCTTGGGCATCAGCCATTTTTAGAATACACTTGAAAATCCCGAATTACAATCTCATAAAGCAACTAGGGTATTCTGATGAACCCCCTTAAGCTATCCTTCCCAGGACTGACAGACAAATTTTAGGTAGTAATCACTTAAGAAAAGTGGCTAAGATTTTTTTTTTAATCAAGTGCATTTATTCTCACTAAAGGTTAGATCAGGACTGATGACAAAAATAATTACCATTCTTTATATGTCTGACATTTAAAAATCTAAGCGCTTTCCTTATAAAAGCCTCTGAAATAAACACCTATTATTTTTTGTGGCGTAAAATGTAACATGCAGTCAAAACTTGCTGTTCCTTCCAGTTATCTAGACACTGGTAACCCAAGAGTATAACACTTACTTAATAAACAGTTTTTTCTTGCAGTAACACCCAGGAGATTAAAGAGGAAAAGATGCTGATGGAAGCCCGAGAGGCCTGAAGAAGACCTTGGTGCCCTCGTTGGCTCTGGAGGTTGGCTGTCTAGCAACCATTTCTCGGCTTCAGGGTGTGAGTTTACACACAGACTGCTTGTCCCCTAGATATTTTACAAGCATTCTGGGTTTTAATTTATCTAATTTGTTGTGGCTTTGTGGTTTGTTTTTTTTTTTTAAAGAAGGGAATCTTTGTCAGACAATAGTGGGGTTTTTTTCAACCAACTGACTTCTTTATGAGCACCTGGAAAAAAAAGAGATTCCTCAAAGAGCTATTGATTCAGTTTAGCCAGAGCAGGAGCTTTCAAAATGTGAGGAAGGGGGGAGATCAAGCACAAAATGTATGTGGGGATCAGTGGGAGCAAGAGAAACCTCAGAAAAAAATCCATCCAGCCTTTTTTTGTAGAGATAAGTAGATGAGAGGGGAGTGGGACTAGACCCAGATTTGCCAGAGGTTTGGGAGCAATGATTTTTGTTGAAAGAGAGGTACAAATTATGACACTCAAGGATCCCGGGTGCGGAGTTCAGGGGCAGATGCTTGGGAAAGCAAGGGAATGGGAGTATGCAAAGGAAAGAAGGCAGGGAGCAGGGCACAAAGTAAAACAGAAGGTGTGAGCACAAAATAAAAAGGCTTGAGACCTCAGGAATCTCACCTTGTGCAGCTTTCTTGACAAAGCTTGTTTCCTAACAGCCCTTTCACATCCATATGCTACTCAAAACTGACTGTGAAAATTACAGAAATTCCATCTGCTGCTGTTATGAAAAAAGGTTAAAGATGCTTGAGAGTCTTATTTCCTCACAAATTGCAGAAACTTTCTTCTGCAGCCTTTAGAATCAGCAAGGTTTGACTTCAGTTCCCGTAAAGCTGGCTTAAAAGCTGACCTTTCACTTCTTGGAAACATATTTTTCTTTTATTACCTTTTCATGTCCATTTTTAAAGGAAACTTGTCCTTTCCAGGACTCTATTTATATTTCTATGTGACTTTTTGGTATTATGTGTTCATTTTTTAAAGTAATGTTATTGTTAAAATTAGTGCTCATTCTTTTTCCTGCATTAGATTCATAGTGCATGTGAATCTGGCTATTTAAATAAATATTTTAATTTGCTGAAGATAGCTCTGTCACTAAGAATTAAGTAGTCATTTGTGTCAAGGCTGAACTTACAGTGTTTATATTTCCTGCATGTTGGGGATGAAAGAGACTTATTTAGAGAATTTTCTTCTCTTAGGTACAGGAAACGTTCCTGCCTTAAACCAAAATGTGTTACTGGCCCAGGGTAGAAAACCCCGCGAATTCCCAGTCCAAAATAAACATACTTTAAAAAAATAATCATCTCCCTTCTGAAATTGTTTTGTGATGTTAAATGGGAAACAGTACAGTTTCTTCGGCTAAAATAAGCGTGTCCCCGAGTTCCTCCCGGAAACACAGTGGATCTGTGATCCTCCCGGGTCGACTGGAGTTGATCCCGCTACAGCCTTCATCTCGCCTCCACAGCCTCGGGCTCAGGGGAGAAGGGCAAACTCTGCCTGGACACGATGTTCCCGTTTTCTGCCGGGAAGGAGATGCCGCCGTGCCCACCTGAGAATGAGAACCCGTGGGGCCTGCCCGCGGGCCGAGGCCCCACTCACCACCACAGACGCTTTTGCCAGCCCACGGCGGGGCAAGGACGCGGGCCTGGGTGTGGGCACGGGGAGGCAGAGGAGGCACTGCAGATCCCGGTGGCCTTTGGCGGCCTAGCGCAGCACGGAGGGGCTCCGCCAGCCCACGGCCGTGGGCAAGGCAGCCACGCGTGGATCGGCGGGCGAGGCCAGCCTCTTCCCCTGAGGGACCCCCGGCCGGCGCTTCCCTCAGGGGCCCAGAAGCGAGGTGTCCCCCGCCGAGAGGAGCGGCCAGCTCCGCGGTGCGGCCTCCCCGGCGGGCGGGCGGGCGGCTCGGGCGGGGCGGCGCTGCGCGGGCGCGGAGGCGAGGCGCAGATAAGGCGGCCGCCACCCGGTACTGGCACACAGCCGGCGGGCCGGGGCGGCGGGGACGGAAACACCGGGACTTCCTCTGAGGGAGGCCGGTCCTGAGGAGGCGAGCTCCCCGCGGGGAGCCGGCCCCGCGCAGCGCGGGGGGTGGCCGCGATCGCGATGCGGGCCGCCTGGGTGCTGCTGACGGCGCTGGCCGCCCTGTCCGCCTACTACGTGTACCTGCCGCTGCCCGGCACCGTGTCGGACCCCTGGAAGCTGATGCTGCTGGATGCCACCTTCCGGGCAGTGCAGCAGACGGTAAGGCGGCGCGCGGCCCCGCCGGCGTTACGGCCCCGGCTCTAGAGAGGCGGACAGACACCCTCCCCCCCGCCGCCGCGCTCGGTACGCGCCCCAGTGCCGGAGGCGGGAGGTTCCCCACCCCGCAGCCCGGTCCCGGGGTCCCCGGGGCCCGAGGGGGAGCCGGCACATCCGGAGATCCGCCGTGGGGGGAGTCGCCGCATCACTGACATCCGCGTCGGCGGCGGGCGGGAGCTGGGGCCGGTCTCCGGGTACCGGGTCGTTACCGCAGCCGGGAGCAGGCAATGGCGTTGGGCTCGGATGCGGTGCTCTGCCTGCCGAGGTGGAAGCAGCAGATCCGGGCAGGGTCGCCCCAGGCTGCTCGTGGTTTCGTCCTGGTCAGTAAATCAAGCGTGTGCATTTCAGTAAAGCTGGCATCCAGTCTTCTCTTTGGGTTTGGCGGTGCAGAGCTTATTAGATGTGGTTTAGTCTGGTTTCCAACTTGCAGGCTTTTGGCCAAAAAAAAAAAAAAAATTAATGGGTTTTATTCTGATACATTAAGTATGCCTTAGGGAAAGAAGACGTAGGGAAGCTCTTTCAAATGTTTAAATTGCCTTGATTTGGAATTGTATTACTAAACAAAACTCTCTGAATGCTTGATTTTGTCACAAAACACACATGACAGTTATGCCACTTCACGATGTCTCCCTCATTTTCTGCCGCTGTTTTTATGCTGACATGAAACAGATCGGACGCCACAAACTTTCTGATACTGGCTTTAGCTGTGAACTTCACTTTCCTCTAGGATGGTCTTGTCTTTTACAAGGACTGATGTGTCATGGTCAGGCCTGATGTAAGGTACTATGTATGTGAAAGGCTGGGGGGGTTTGTCTTTTTTATTATTTTTATTTTTTTTATTTCCTGGCAGCCTTTCAGTTTACTAAGTTGGTTCTGAAATGTGCAAAAACTTGTACTTTGAGTGGATGAGGACATCAACATATTCAAAAAGGGATCAAATGAATGAATGGACAAAGGGCTCCTAAGTTCAGAAGGACTATATGGGAATGTACCTTCTACGTTCCTGATACAATAATTGGGGATGCTGGGAAGCATGAGGAGAGTGGACTGTGCAGTGTCCAGACTTGTATATTCTGCCTGAATAGCTTCTTCAGTTGCCGCTGTTGAAGTCTGGGAGTAGATAGGCCACTTGTCTGAGCTACTGGAGCATCTTCTCATAGTCCAAATGTATTGCTGAATCAAAGCATATCTCTAAGAAGAAAAGATAAAATCTGTTTGCTTGCATACCTTCCCCTGTGTCTGCTATGAGAATTATGCAGATATGACCTACAATAGCTTCATTCTTCAGTAAAATCTATGGCTTGCCGTTCACTTGCTCCAGTGAACTCAAGTAACTGAACAGCAAGCGCTCAGCCTGCCCAAAATCAAGTGTGGATGGAAAGGCCATGATGCCCCCCTGACATGCTGCTTGCAAAACACATTGTCGCAGTTTCAGCCAGAACACCTGAATCAAGGCCATAACCTCCAGCTGAAGGAGACCTATCTTTAGAAAATCATCTGACTGTGGCTATATATATGTGTATTGCTAGTGGCCTATGTGCACATTCAGTTTGTTTATGTGGTATGTCGGGCAGAGTCAGATGAATTCTTCAGCTTGGAGGCTGAAGGGTTTCTCTTTTAGGATATTCTAGAGGTCATGATCCCAAGAGGAGCTGGCAGGACGGAGCCTGGTAGCTGGACAAACTGGCAGGCAGGGCGGAGGGGCCCACATCTGTCCCCCCTCTCTGGGGTGGGCAAGCCTCTGTTAGGGAGAAGTGGTAATTTCTTAGTTTACATTTCTGGCCTTAGAAATAAAACTTCAATAGTGAGAAAAATTGCTAAACAAGTAACAGTTCTTGTAATGTAGCTTATAAACCAAAGGAAGGAACAAGTGAGTTTTACACGGAAGTGTGAAGAAGTGAGGTGTTAGAGGTGCCCTGAATCACAGGCCAGGTGAGCCTTGGGGCATTCCTTTCCCGAGAGAAGGAGCTTTCCAAGCGTTCAGAAGTCTTTCCACCGCTGAGAGACAACACAAAGTCAGAAATGAATGACTGCCATTAAGAAAGAACTGTGACAACTGAAGCTAGGGTTGTAAAAGTTAAGTGCGAGTGTTTACTTTGTTAGACAGCTTTTGTGTGTGTGTATAAAGTAAAGTGTATGTCCTTTGGTAGAGCTCAGCTTTTCCTTGCTTCCTCTACCGGCTATTGCAAGACCAAATGGTTTAGCAGTTCTCTAAATGTGACCATTGAACTTTCACCCACTTCTGAATGTATTTTCAGCTTGCTATTTATTACTTTCCTTTGTAGGTTTGATAGCAGGCAGAAGTACATTTCTGATTTTAAAATCTCTGAAATACACCGTAATCCTTTTTTTCCAAGACCATGAAACAAACTTCATGTGCTTCAAATACAATTAATTGTCTTTTGTTTATTTTGCAATAGATTTGTGAAGACTGACAATTAAGCATGACAATTTCTTGTTAGGGATAATTTGTGTTTGTTTTCTCAGTGCATTAATAATCACTACCAATAAAACATAATAAGGCTGTCACTGGCTTTCAGGGTACTAATGATAAGGTTTTGCATTTCCATGTAGAGTTTTGTCCCAGTCAGCTACAAATTTTTTTTACAAGCTTGGGACTGACTCAGTGTCCTGGCTCAGCATGAGACGCTCCAACAAACGTTCAAGTATAATAACATGGTTAAAAAAATGCGTAATGCTTATAGGGTAGTTTCTGTAAGTAGGTTTCAAAACATACTACAGAAGGGGACTGATACTGTTATCCTAATCTTAAATTGATGAATGAAAACAGAGAAAGTTAGACTTTAATAATATTAATGACTTGATGTGAAAGTACTTAACTGAGAATGAGAGTAATTTGCCCCTCTCGCATGTCTCAATGGAACATGGTAACATTTCTACAGAAATCTGTGATATAACACCATTTTAGATCAGAAATTAAAAACTGTATACATGCGTATGTATACAGGTATGTCATAACTCAGCTTCACTGAAATTTGGACAACCACATAAAATTAATTATGGGATTGAGCCATAGATTAAACCATAGTTATTGTTTTACGTGACATCTGTCAAGAAGTGTCTAAATCAACATTTCATAATTCTGCTGTGAACTGCAGGACTGATACAGGCATTTTTCACTTCTTCCTCTAACCACTCTCCCTTACCGGAGTAGAGAACAGCATATGTTTATTTAATAAGCCCTTTGAAGTAAGCTATTTCTGAACATCACTATCAAGATACTTGCTATTCTGGTGCACGGCAAGGAAGAAGGGATTTTTTGGAACTGGGACAGCTGTTAGCAGAGGTTTGGAAGGACAAATGGATTGGCATAGAGGCCATCAGATAGACGTGTATGAAAGAAGATAGGCAGCTGTACAGGGGAGAAAACTATCCTCATATCTGTCCTCATCAGCCAGGTGATTCCTTCATGCTTCTCTGCCACTCACTTTCAGAATAAAATCTGGGGCATGGGAAATCAACGTTCAGGATTAAAGAAAACAGTAATTAGTCCTTTCTAACATTTTACTATCTCTCTACTTACATATCTCAGAGTATGTGACTTCTGGACACACGTAAATCATAGTTGTAGCCAGCCAAGTAAGTTGTTGATGGTTTTGCATGCACGAACACAGTCTTGGAATTGATTTACAGTAAACCAAGTTGTTAGTTGTGGCAGGTAGGTCTCACAGCAGTGGCACCCGAGCAGAAACTGAACCACACGGGAAGTCCTGTTTGCAGTAACAGATAATTTTTGCCTCTCTCTAGCATAGAAGCAGATCATCACAGGTGAATAGGTATACGCACAAGACCTTACATTAAAATGTAATCTAGTTTCGGCTTGTAATTAATAAACTGTAAAACAGTCGTCTTGGTTTCTTTTCAGTTCTAAAGGAAATTCATAAAACTAAGAGCACTTGTCTTTGAGGACTGTCTTTATATAACCATTAAAAATACATATTCTTTACTGGGCAATAATGCACCTGCATCAAGAAGTGGTTCTGTAAAATAAAAAAAAAAAAACAGACATTCACCTTTAAACAGGATAAACTGCCTGAAATACACACAAAACAATATGTTCTGCACCCAGGTAAATGGGGAAATGCTCCTGTTTATTTTTCACTAATCTCTATTATTGACTACAGATATTGTAGTTGGCATTTTGGACTCTAATTTTATAGAAATGTGTTTTGCAAAGTGATGCCAGAATTGACAATAGTGTCTGCATCTTTTAAGGTAGGACAGTTCAGTTGCCCAATTCCAGCATCATTACTCATTTGAGTCATGAGTGAGATTTGGCTTAGTCCCGAGTAGCATTGTATGAAAAAAGAGCCTTAGCTGTTTGCTTAATTACTGATCCTGCCGAGGCCGGAAAGGTCAGTGCAGGACCTTGGGGCTGACCAGCCGCGCAGGCAGCAGAGGAAGCAGCTGATGCATTTGGCTTGTCTTCGGAGGCACGCTGCCTTTGTGCGCTGTCTGAATGCGACCTGTTGCAGTAATTTCATGGCTAAAGGTCAGAGATGTGAAGCCAGACGGTGTCAGCTATGGAAGTCATACGAGGACAAAGAATTGCAACGTGCTGAGTACTGTTAGAGGTTAATAGACAGTAGCAACAGAAAAACTTCTTTGGATATTTTTTCTTTGTAATACAGAACATATGACAAATATGGAGTACAAGTCCACGAGGGAGCTAAGCATAAGAGCAGTGAACGTTTGAGATCCTTCAGTAAATTACCAGCTGAGGAGCCAATAGAAGAATCCTGATAGTTTAGGGACAGATATTGGTGATTAAAGGTGAAGTAATGGTGCCTCTCTAGAGCAGTTCTCTGCTCATTCTGTCTGATTTTAATCACAACCCTGACTCCTTTCTTCACTTGTTGAAAATTTTCTCCTACATCAATTAAATCAATATCTGGCATCCCTCACCAAAGAATTTACCAGGAGGAAGGTGGCAGTCTTGAACAGTTTAGTCTCGAGGGAGTCCCCAGGTTGTCCCTACCCCAAAACCCCTGTTATGGGGATGTCCTGGTAAAAGAGAAGGAGACGTGGCTGTAGTGGTTGCTTTGCCTGACTTGTTGGAGAGCTGGGGAGCATTACAGTGTGAGTGCAAATCACAGTGCTGCCGAGGCAGCCATGGGTCACGGGGAGCCAACGGCCCCAAAAAGCCGCAATCAGAAATGAGCAACAGATTGTCAGTAGGGCTACTGTAATATGTCCATGGTGGTGATTTGCTGAATTGGCTCAAACGCCAGCAAAATACTCACGTTTGCCTTGGTAGCCCTCCTGCTCACCAGCTCTGCCTCGCTCCCCAGCAGCGAGCTCTCGGTGCGTGTCCATTACTCGGTCCGGCCTGTAATGCCGTGATGTTCACCGGCCGTGTTTCCCCAGAGTTACCTGTTCAGAAAACAAACGTGTATTCGGATGGATGCAGAAAACCAGTGGTTACGTGGGAAAACTTGGGGCTGTGACCCAGACTGAGTGATGTGCCGTGCCTGTGGCTGGGCTAATTGCCCACAGGGCTTTCATCTTTATACTGCCTCCTTTTTTCTGTGAATTTGTCTTTTTTTCTGTAGTCTCTTAATTTCTTAACTTCCCCCTTGTCCTTCTGCCTTCTCTTTGTTTTCACTAGGTTTTATTACTGCAGCACTGTCTTCTCTCCCTATTCACCAGAGAACATCACTGTTTCTCTCTTCTCTTCCACATGCATATACATGCACACGTAATTCCCATATATTTAAGTCCTATATTTGACCTGCAACAGTCCTGCATGTTGTCACAGCAATATCAGCAAAGATCAAACCCATTATTGCTCACATGAGATGACTAAATACAGTTTTTATAATGGGTTTAAGCCAATCCAACTGCGGACTCCTGCCAAAAGGGCTGGTCCTGTCCTTCCCCCGACTCCCTCTTTCTTGTCTTGGGTTATCAGTAAGATGGTGATTTGGCTGAAGTTTAATGTTGTTTCTTGTGGTTTTGCTGGGCTCATATTGAGGTGGTGCAGCAAGATGATACTCAGGCTTTGCGTTCGTTAGTGCTAACACCAGAAAGTTCCAGGGAAGCACGGACAACAGGATGGGCAGGTCTGCCCTTGGGTGGCAACGTAGTCCTAGAAGGGAGTTAGCCAACCATTAAACACGTCTTCTTCTGCCAGTAGTTATGGTACAGAGAGATAAGATATTAGATATCTATTTTAAATATTTATTTATAGAGAAAAAAATATAGAAGAACTTTATTTGTAAGAACTTTGGACAAGACTAGCTCTTTGCCAGCAAAAAGTGCAATCCTTATAAATGACAACCAAATACGCTGATTAGACCGATATACTTCCAAAGAATCTGTCTGATAAGTGCTTGGCAAAAAACTGCCTACGCCTAACAAAAAAATTAGGACTGTTGCCTTTGTGCCCTGGTGTACAAAGCATCTCTTCCAGGCTTTTGGGTTTTTTTGCATTCTTGGAAAGAGTTGTCTCTTATAGGAAAATAAAAGGCATAAAAGCATGTGATAACCTGCAGATGGCCACGGCGCCCTGGGGTTTAAAGAACAGGGCAAAACACTTCTCAGTAAACAGCACTAACTAGCCTTGAAAATAAAACATTTCTGATTCCAGGGAACATGTGGTAATCTCGTCTACAAAGAATGCGAAATAAAGTAGGAGAAAACTAAATTGGGATGTCTATTGCAGCACAGTCAGGCTAAAAAAAATCTACAAAAAAATGTTGTTTTCCCCGGCAGTATTTCTAAAATTGATTCCCAGCAGTTACCTTCCCCAGGAGCCTCCATGGGACACAGAGAGGATCAGATCTGTAGCTGGTTACATCACTGGCAGCCCAGCAGATTGTCTGCCCAGTTATTAATGGATGTATTTCTCTTCAGTTTTCAAACACAAACTGGGTTTTCCTGTGGGAATTTTTAAGTAGCGGTGGGAGAAAAGCATGATCGGAAACTTGAAGATACAAACAGCCTTGTGAGTTCAGCATCTCCTCCCGTCGGGTGGATACTTCGTGTTTCTTCTCCCAGAGAAAAGCCTCGCAGTCTAAAGAAATTATATTCCATCCAAAAAAGCAGCAAACGTTTTAAAATTTGGACTCCCACCAAACTATCTCAGCAGGGTGACATTACCACAAGCTAAAACAAGAAAAGAAAGTAATTTTTGTAAATTCTTGGTTTGGAAGTGGATTCCTCTCCCTGCTTGCATAGCAGCCCATTGTATTTGGCATAGACTTTTTTTTTTTTTTTAAATATCAAAGCTTGTATTTTTTTCTACAGCAATCTGCACTGGAAGTGGGGCTGTGCAGGGCCCTAGCTATACAGCACCTAACTGAAAGCCAATATTTCATCTTTTTTACATTCAAACTAATGATGACAGATTGTCACGTGAGGAGCTGGGGCTTTAGTCCTAGGGAGACAAATCTTCTTTGGCATGGATACTGCCGAATGCTTCAAAATTTGCTTTTCCTCCGGAGGGGTGTGTTTGCCTCCGTTAGCCCTTCCTTCGCTGTGAGCAGACGCTCCTGGCAGAGCAGCTGAAACTTGGCACGGAAAGCGGCTGCGAAAACGGTACTGCACAAGTACGGTAAAGAAACCCCGGTCAAGAAAATAAAGTAGCTGACCTTGTGAACAGTCAATAGAAACCAGAAAGGGACTGTGAAACTCTTATTTGCAAAATCATGTCTGTCGCAAGAAACTAGACTTGGCTTCCACTTAGTTTTTTGTGCAGGTTAAACGATGACAACGATCCGTTCTTCACAATGGGGATGCGGTTAGACCGGTACCAGGGTGACCTGCTCGCTCGCAGGTGTCAGCATCTTTAATTCATGCTAGCAATTTTGCACTGCACTAGCGGTACTGGCAAAATTGAAACAGTAAAGTGATGGTGTGTAGACAAGCCCCATGGCACCTTTTATGCCAAGTATTTGGTACCTGTACATAAAATAAAAGGTCACAGCTGACAGTTTTCCTTATGGTAGTGGTCCTGCAGGTGTACATTAGGTATATGTATTAATTTTACCTCCCAACTCCAGTGCCCTGGCTGAGGAAGTTTTACAAAAGGCTTAGCTGATTATCCACTTTCCAGCCTTTATCACTAGGATAGAGATTAACTTTATGGAAAGGGAAAGACCCTCCACTACTTTTTAATGGTCAGTTGGGACATGGTAGTAGTCCCTGCAGTCCTTGGTTTACCCTTTGCCGCCCCATTTGCACCACCTAGGGAATGGGAACCAGTATGTACTACCAATAGGCTGCAGGTCATCACCATTTAGGCTGGAGGAGTGCTTTGGATCCCAGTACTGTTTGCTGAGAGAAACAGGTTTTTAATCTATTCAGGGCAAAGTTTAAAAAATAAACATTGTAACAACAAAAACCTTGGATAGCCAAAGGGGCAAGGATCTGAGTGCTCATTCACAGTTGTCTTGATCCACGTAGTGCTCGTGGTTTGATTTATTTTGACAACGGAGAATTTTCTATGGACAGGGGTTTGTTTTAATATAGCTTTAAAAGCATTAGAGGTCTTTGATAATCATTCATTTTCTGGTGAATATTCTAAGAATCTGTATTCATTTTCATATAGGACCTGCCCTTTGAACTGTCAGCGGTGACCTTTTATTTTACATACAGGTTCCAAACACTTGGATTAAACGGCGTACTGATAGGTGCCGTGGGGCTTGTCTACACACAACCCCTTGAGTGTTTTAAGGCTCAAACCACTGATGTTTGCATCCGTGGAGGAGGCTGCACCTTGGCAAGGGCAAGAATGTGTCTGCCAGTAATTAAAGGGGACAGAAAGATCAGATCATTCTTCATTTTTGTAGTGTTTTACACACCCCCACAAAAAAAAGTAATGCACTTTAGTCTCTGGAGTTGGAAAAAAAAAATCCCTAACCTGCCGTGGTTGTTAGATAGCCTTTCAGATCCTTCCCAATTCAGCAGGTAAATCCAGGACAAGCCAATAAACAAACATTATATTCCTTTAAGACCATTCCTGTTTTCAAATTTCTTTGCAATCCTTGAGAACTTTCTTAATTTGGAAGTGGAAGGACTTACTTGTTGGGGTGCAACAAGAGAAATACTTTGCATTTTTGATACCACCACAAAAACTTTGCCTGTCTGGTATTGCCTTCTGCTGGCGCCGGTCTGAGGAGCTTCACAGGTCCCATAGTGGAGCATGCTGGTGAGGTTCATCTCCTTTGGGAGGTGTCTTTCAAAGGCAAGGATCTGAGTGCTCATTCACAGTTGTCTTGATCCACGTAGTGCTCATGGTTTGATTTATTTTGACAACAGAGAATCCTTTATGGACAGGGTTTTGTTTTGATACAGCTTGAAAAGCATTAGAGGTCTTTGATAATCATTCATTTTCTGGTGAATATTCTAAGAATCTGTATTCATTTTCATAGAAGACCTGCCCTTTGAAGACGGTTGTATTAAGCATTAATGCAGTAGCGTATGATATGCTCTGAAGTAACAGAAATCTCCTTTTTTCTTTTTTTTGTCTAGTGTCACCTGATTCACTATCTAAGACTCAGCCATCACTTGATAGTTCTGAATTATTTGATTTGTACCTTTGACAAGCTGAAGTCTGTCTCCTCCGAAGACATTAACATCACGGATGCTGTTTTTGACGGTGTGGAAGTCAGAGTGTTTGCACCTCCTGCGAAGCGAGATGAAACGCTCAAGCGCAGCGTTGTTTACATCCATGGAGGGGGCTGGGCCTTGGCAAGTGCAAGTATGTGTCTACCAGTAATTAAATAAGATTCTGGTCTGGTTTTCTCCTAGCAGGAGAAGCCAAAAGCTCTTTTTCCTGCTGGGGATGACAATTTTTCTAAGACATACCTGCATTCAGTAGTAACTGTCTTCACTCTGGTAGATCAGCTCTAAGGAGGGAGGGGGAAAAATATCGTGAAGACTCAGCTAAAATACATATCTTATCTGCACATGAGCTGTAAAAGGAGAAAAAAGTTAATTTTGTTACATCCTGAGAGGAAAAAATAGCTTATTGTTTGAATTCCTGAGATGCCTGGATGGGCTGTTTGGGCCAGTCTCCTGTTTTCTACGGTCATGTGCAAATGTTGATTCTTGGTGATCAGCATCCAGTGACTACGTGTAGGGATTTTTCCCCATTTTCACAGAATAATTGGCAGAAGAGCGAGCTGAACAACACTGCATGTAACAGCATTGCTAACGTTTGGCTCTTAAATAACTCTCATTTGTGAATACATGCAGCTGATCACAGACAACGGGCAGCGTGATGAAGGAAATGGGTAGAGGTGCGTTCCCGTCCCATGGTCTGGCCCCCTCTCTTAGGGGATCACTGCCACCACTAGCAGAAATTGCCTTGGAAATTAATGCTATTTACTCCAGTTAACTTGGAAGCCACAAACGTGATCAGAGAAAGGAAGGTATAGCTATCGACAGCGATAAGCTAACCACTGATCCTTCCATATCGTACAGGAGAAAAGCCTGAGGAGGAGAAAGGGCGTGTGGTTCTCACGGCTGCTTCGAGATCCAGATCGGATGGGAGTCTTCCTCCTTTTCCTTCCCCATTGCTCCCGTGACATCATGAAGTCCATACAGCCCTGATGCATTCTATGGCTTCATCTATAGAAAAAGAACATTAATGGGGTTTTCTGAAATGTTCCAAAACAAAGACTGTATTCATTGCATTTGGACTATGCATGCATAAGTCACTTAGACCAGGATTTCAGTGAGATTTAGGTTCCTAAATAACTTAAATCTGACTTTCACGTGCCTTTGGAAATCCCAGTCTCTTTGTCCTGTCATCCTATAGCAGTTTAAAATTTTGCTCCTCTTCCTACAGAGGAACTGTGCTTTGAGATGGGTTTTCTTAGGCCTGCCTAAGGGATGTTTATTAGTCTCCTGCCTGCCGCATTTGTTCTGTAACAGTTTGCATGTGACTCTTGCTGTGCAAAAAGTTTATATTAAATTACTACTCTTTGTTTGGATAACTATAATTCAGCGATGTCAGATGCTATATCCTCAAGTCCAAGATGCAGAAGTTAATGGCACAAACATTACAGCTAAATACTAAATTCTAAGACTAGATACTTTAGAAAACGCTTAGTGTCTTAGTATATTTTATAGTACCGGGAACCAACAATTAACTAACTGGAAAGGAATAAAATTAAAGAAAATCAGTCCATAGATAAATAGGATAGCTGTGATTAATCCTCCCTTAAATGAGTAGTTCAGTTGACGTTAATAAGGCAGCTCATTTGAATCTGAGCAATAAATGCTATAACAAAATGAACAACAAGCAGTGACTCATGCAGTGATAACTGTCTCTGGCTGCTAATGCCCCCAAGCCACTGGGTACCTTAAATTTTGCCCAACCGAGAGAATTGTGATAGGTGGATGAAATGACATGCCCCGAGTCACCAAGAAACAGATGAGAAAGAAAGCATTAGGCTGCAGGACGTCTCAAGGCATGAATTATGCTCCTTCTGCTACAATATGTATTTGGCACTTCATCTGTTGCAAGCTGATCTCATTTACTTTGCTTATATTTGTATCGTGTCTTTATATTTTCTGAGAAGGCTTACGTACAGCTCTGACTATTGACAGAAATGGACTCATGTGTCCCTAACGCCGTGTCCTTTCATTCCAGGAACAAGCCTTTATAACAATCTCTGCAGAATCATGGCCGAATCTCTCAACGCTGTCATTGTCTCAGTTGAGTGAGTAATCTAAAACTGATCAAGTAATTTTAAGGTATTAGAAATAGGTAATGTTCTTTTAGCTTCTCCCTTGTTATTGGCTTGCGTGTAAGGCTTTTACTTGGACAATAATTATTTTACTAGTCTTATGTTTTTATCCTTACTTTAAAATTACAAAAAATTGGAATAATATCAAAAATTCATTTGGGTTTTTAATTATTTTAGAAGGCAGAAATGTGGGAAATGAGAGTAGCACTTAATCCAGTTGGACAAAGACTAAAATGCAAATTTTAGTGCATCTTGTATTGTATCTACATGTAAGGAATGCAGTGAAAACCTGAGATCCCTCAAGTACAACTTCTTGTCAACTTTAAAAACAAACAAACAAACAACCCAAGCACATTTGGAAAAGATATATATATGAAGGAAGGCTGAACCACATCTCTGTGCCTCCCCATGTAGCAAGAGGGATTTTTCCCATCCTCAGTGGCCACTCCCACTGCTGCAAGGTATATTTTTATATAAGTAAGATAATATTTAATACACAATATTTAACACATTAAAATAATAAACACTATTAAATAATAATATATATATATTGGAACCCGCTCAAGTCTGTCTATAAACAACAGTTTCTAAGTCATATTGAGCAAGGGTCTGAAACATAAAAATTATCAAATCATTTTGCCCTTGCTCATTAAGCAGAATACACCGTGGAGTCTGGCAGTTCCCTGCTGCTCTCTCGATCTCCCACTGCTCCAGTCATCTCATTTAAGCCTTGTGCTCCACTCAGGAGCAGATGACTGCCGGGGTGCCAGACAACAGAGAAGCAGGGCTGCTTTTTTAACTCACTGAACAATTGCAAGGTAAACAAACCTCTCGACTAGCTAACTACATTACCTAGGTGATGCCACCCTGATTGGTACTTTTCCCATCCTTATTGTCAACTTCAATATTTTCTTTTGCAAACCAAATCACTTGATATAACTACTCAAGTTTCCCACCTGCAGTTGATTACATACCAAGCTCTGTGATCTAATTGCAACTTAATTATATGGAGTTGATGTTACTCATTCAATACTTATTACAGCATACTTTAAAGGGTTGCTTTTTTTACTGGTTTGTGGTTTATTAGTAGAAACAATGAAAAGTTAAAAGCAGCTGTTGGTTATTCCAGACGAACAGCAATCACAGTATTGAAAAGTCCCTTGTTATTCCTTTTCTGATTTATGGTGGTATAATTCTGCCTTTTTCTCTGAGTTATTGTTTACCTCTTCTCCTTAGCCATTATATCTCTCAGTCAAGGCATTTGTATTCAATTAGTAAAGTCTAATTAGATTTGTCATTGGTTTAATTGCACGTCTCACTTTCATGATATATGGATGGTCTGTTACCCAGTTTTGCAAGGAGTTCCCACAGGACTCTCTCATACTCCTTTATAGTTGATGCAATATATAGATTGCTTTCTGAAAGCAGGTCAGATTTGGAGCTTGAAACACTTTTTGTGTAACCTAAGTTTAAAATTTATTCTGCATATGAAACTTGTTTTAGCTTAGATTCTGAAGGAAATGTTTTGCATCAGAAAACTGGATTTTGTTTTGCTTGTTTTGCTCGGCTCTACTGTGAATATGTAAAATCTGTTGATTGAAAAGCTACAAACAGAAGATATGTGTTGTACCATAAGGCCCAGTAACAACTCTCAGACTGCAAATTATTCAGTAAATATGAACAGACTTCTCCTGCACTGTTATTTAGAAACTGAGAAATTCTCACGAATGGGATTCAGCTGCTGACTGTTCCTGGGCAGACTGTTTGCTCTCTGCACTTCAGTCTCTCCACCTGTGCAATGGGTATATTCCTGCTCCACTCCTCGATAAAGGAGAGGAATTATTCAGTCTGTGGCATAGGAGCAAATTGGTATTACTTCCCTCCTTGGCTATTGTTCTTTTCGCTGCACAAATGTATAGCAAGGTTCGTTCTCTTCTGAGCATTGGTAGAAATTGGGGAAACAGAACTGCTTAGGTTCAGCAGAATCTGTTGGGTGTATGTGACATTGTCCCTGGTAGTAGTTAAGGTGGGGATTTGGATTAAAAACAGTCTGATTATGATGACTCCCTTGCCAAGGGTGGTTTAAATATTCATTCATTTTTATAATGTATGATGAAATCCTCCATTGGGAAATCCTAGAAAGTGCTGCACAATTTTATACATCTTGATATTATTCATATCTAGTAGGTTCCCATTAATCTTTTAGAATTAAAGTATTAATTATAAGATTAAGTCTTACATAAGTATTACACACCTCATATTTTTCCCATAGAACTTACCCTAATGAAATAGTTATTTGCCATTAAGGAATACCTGATAGTGCCTATTAAGCCTGAGAGAGACGCTCACGGTAATACTTGTTTCTCACCTCTTTTCTTTTGTAGATACAGGCTGGTACCAGAGGTGTGCTTCCCCGAGCAATTCCATGATGCTCTTCGTGCTACTAAGCATTTTTTGCAGCCTGACGTCTTAGCTGAGTATTCAGTTGACCCAAGTCGAATTGCAATTTCTGGCGATAGTGCAGGAGGAAATTTGGCAGCTGCTGTGTGTCAGCAGGTAACCTCCAGTGTCTGTCATGTAGTACACTGCGACAATCCCCAATTCAGCGATGCACGTAGGTTGACGGATTCTTTGTGCCGCGTCATCACAAGGGGATGTGCCAACCCTAAAGAATGGTAGAAAGCCAGCATCTAGTCACTTTGCAGAAGAAAAACAAGTCAATTGGAACATAATTCATATAGCTTGCAATGTCTTACTACAGTTATGAGTTGTTATGGGCCAGATTTTAAAAGCAAGCAGCTAAATGACTTTTTTTTACCCCTTTTGCTGGTGAATTTTCTTATTTTTCTAAGTAGGTAACTAGGTACATGTGTAATTTATCAATTTAGCTTCCTGTTTTCAGATGCTTGTCTCTGAAAATATGTTTTTATTTCTTTCACATACAAATGAAGGACAAAACCTATAATAAACGAAGCTTAATTCTTCTGTTAAATTGTCTTCCTGTAGCATTTCACAATTTTAAGGAAATTTCTTTTGTGTATCTGCAGTTTAAGCGTAATCTGAGTTTAATCTAGTAAAGATTTTAAAGGCAGCCTGGGGCAAGTAATAATATTTTTCATGGTTGAGTGAAATATTATTATTAGCTTTTTCGTATTGCTATAACCATTGGTGATAAGAAAGCGGATACCGCATCCAGGCAACTGATTATCATGACAACCTTGCAATATCGAATTAGGGTGAAACAATTAATAAGGGACAATTACACTAAAAATTTCAATATTGATAAACATGATAGATCCATGTTTTGGAAACAGCAATCCTAATTTGTTTCCCTGATGCATAATTCTTTTTAAATCAGTGGTGTAGAACTCTTTCAGGGAGAGGTTAAATACAGAAAGATTCTTCAGCCTGAAAAAGAGGCAGACAATATGACATATGATAGAGAACTCTTTATCTTGTGTATAAGATGAAGCAAAACAAGTGTTTGCTGATTCTTCCAATAAAAGAATTAGGGGGCACCAAATGTACAGTTGGTAGGCTGAAATCAAATGCGGATGGCAGGTTCACAGAGAGGTGCTTCTGCACACAGTGAGCCTTTGCTAGAGAAAACTCCGGATGCCAACAGTTTGTAGATGCTGAAAAAATAATTAGATAAATTCATTGAAGAAAAATATCCATGAAAAACTGTTAAAAGCAAGAATAGCTCCTTTGATTCAGGACGTCCCTCAGTTGCAAATTGTTAAACTGGGAACTGTGTTCGCAAAATGCCACTCTACACCTTTTTTTTATTCTTAAGCCCTTCAGTAAACTTCTGCCACTGATTTCTGTTGGAGACAGGATACTGGCTCTGCCCCAACGGCCATCCTTACAAGAGAAGAAAAAGATCAGGCTGCTAATATTTCAGACAAAAGAGCAACATTATCTGCATAAGAGCAGAATTTGGCTTAAAAGTGTCAAATGATTGATTGCTTGTGTGAAGTTCAAGGTTGATACTGTAATGTTTCTTTTCCTTATAATTCGAATTCTATTCTGTATTTTTCCCACAGCTTAGCAAAGATGAGCAACTGACCATCAGACCGAAACTGCAGGCTCTGATTTATCCAGTCCTTCAGGCATTTGACTTCAATACACCTTCTTATCAGCAGAACATGAATATGCCCGTTCTTCCTCGTTATGTCATGATCAACTACTGGATAGATTATTTCAATGGTAATTACGACTTGGCTCACTCACTGCTGATTAACAACCACACTGCTCTTGACGTTGGCCAAGCTCTCACTTTCAGAGGACGTCTGAACTGGACATCTCTACTGCCTTCATCATTCAAAAAGAACTACAAGCCTGTAATACAAACCACAGGCAAGGCTGAAATCATCCAGGAGATACCAGCGCTGCTTGATGTACGAGCAGTCCCGCTCCTCGCGGAAAATGAAACTCTGCAGCTGCAGCCAAAGACTTACATCCTGACCTGCGAGAATGACGTCCTGCGAGACGACGGGGTGATGTACGCCAAGCGCTTGGAGAACGCCGGCGTGGAAGTCACGCTCGATCACTTCGATGACTGCTTTCATGGCTGTATGATATTCACCATTTGGCCTACTGATTTCTCCGCAGGCGTTCAGACCAGAAACAGCTATATCAAATGGCTGGATGAAAACCTCTGAACAGAGAGTCTCTCTAAGAAGACACGGGGTGCTCCACTCTGGTGTCTGTTCTTGCTGAAGAGCAAACAAAAAGTGCACTTTTCCAAATTCAGACTTCATCCCTTTAGCTGCAGCTGGTGGGGGTTACAGACCACTAATTACAGCATTTACTAGCTTGAATGGCCTTGCTCAGCAAAGAAACACTTTTTCCAAACTTTAATTTTATTTTTTTTTCTTCCCCCCCTTCTTTCAGATGACTATTGCCAAACAACAAATGTTGAGCAGGGAGATCAGCATTCCTGTAGCATTCTTAACTGGCCACAACTTTCAATCTTTGACTCTTCATTAGGCACAAAGGCCACAATTTTCAAATGATGTGAGGTGAAGCCAAAACACCTACATCTACATCTGAATATGTAAAAATGGGAGCTGCTTTTTAAGTGCTGAGCACTTGATGTCAAAGACAGTGTGAGCACTCTCACCTTGACAGCAGAGCCATGCATTTGAATGTCAAGCATGGATTTAGGTGTTGGCTTTTTGGCACATAGACAAATGGCTCGTTTAATTTTTTTTCTTTTTAAAAAAACCCTCTTCTAGGCAGTTAAGATGATGCTAGCCAAACATGTAATTCAGCTTTGGAATTCAGTGTTTATTGCTTTTTAGTTATTTATATTTTATAAAAGCACAGGACTAAATATATTTTCAATAAAAAGTATTACAGCATACATACAAATATATAGGATAAAATACTGTGCTTAGCAGCAGAATCCAGATTGTTTATGTGAGTGGGTTTCAAAGCTGACTACTTATTTGGCTACAGAACGTTTAAAACCTCAGCTTCATGACCTCCTTACAGAAAATACTGAGCATACTAAAAAAAAAAACTACTGTGTGGTTTGCACTAATGTTTGTAATTAATAGTAGGTTTTGTTTATTTACTTTTCTTTTGTGCTTATAGTGTTTATTATATTTCATGCTTCCTGGAAGGAGGGAGGCAAGCAAATAGAAGTGGGCTCTAATCTGTACAGAAGATTTAAATCTGAGCTTTGCAGTTGAACTTTATCTGTCTTGTAGACTGACCCAAAATGCCTGGTAAGATGATGTCGCTGTTGTGCAACAAATATCAACAGTTTGAGCCAGACAGGAAGGACAGGGAAGTGAAACCACTTGCAACAGTGTGTGTTGTCCAGGATGGTTCCTGCTTGCAGAAAGGAAGGTTGTGTCAAAAGCCCAGTGTTTCTAGCAAAGAAGAGAGAATTAGTGGATTAAATTCATCGTCAGTTTTACTACAGACTTCTTGTGGGACCCCAGGAGAACAACTTAATCTCCTTATGCCCCACTCTTTTCTGCAAGCGAGGGAGCAGTAGTTTCCTACCTCACAAAGGAGCTGTGAAGCTGAATTCGCAGGCGTTGCTGAAGCACAGGGATGGGATGGTGGCTGGCAGGCACTGCACAGCTCCCATAGCTTTTGACTTTCCATCCTTCTCTAATAGCTGGCTCAGAGCAGCCTGGCCCACGATGGGTCCTCCTGGGCAGTTAGCTCATCGCGGTCCTGGCTCCTGTACCATTACGTGAGGCTTCTTGGCCACTGGGACGTCATGACAAAGGCAACTTCATTAGAGCGTTTCTTACGGCGGGATTCTGAAAAGTTCTTTAAAAAAAGCACAAGGTACGGGTAGATCAAACTGCCTTCAGTCATTTAAAATATTTACAGAACAGTCCACTTTCACTGGTATTTAAATTAAGTAAGAGAATGGCTTTGTTGAATTCAGCCTCGAAGTTGGCTCAATCGTGCTGGCTGAAGCTCATTTCTGGGCATAGGTTCACACGGAGGTCACAAGCCAAAGCTTTTTCAGCAGTGGCTTAGAGTCGTCTTCCATCTAGATCGTTACAAAGGCTTGGTGGAATTAGAGCAGCCGAGTGACAATCTGAATCAGAATAAATTTTGGTCAAGATATCCAATTAACACTGCAGAACAATTCAAATTTTTTTTTATGGATTTGAACCCTCTTTCCCCCCTTCCTCCATAAACACAACTTCAGTAGGTATAATTTACACTTAAAACAGATAGCAACCAAAGTTATGTCCATGCAAAACACAAATTACTAATCTGCTCCGGAGCCCTTTCCACTGTATGGAGACAGTTCTATTTCCCTGACTTTAAACTGTGACGTAAAGAGTAAAAAAAAAAAAAAAAAAAAATATTACACTCAGTCATAACAACAAGCTTCTTACTGGCTTTCCCACTTAAAGAGTAAATTCATGTCAGAGAAGATGTAATTTATATCCTCCTGCAGTCATTAA
Source organism: Grus americana (assembly GCF_028858705.1). Classification (NCBI taxonomy): domain Eukaryota; kingdom Metazoa; phylum Chordata; class Aves; order Gruiformes; family Gruidae; genus Grus; species Grus americana. The sequence continues at coordinate 22,848,065 of NC_072860.1, forward strand.
AAGATTGTAGTAGCTGTCATACTGGAAAAAAGGTGGTTAATATTCCTGTAAATTCTGTAACAATTAAGTTTGCCTGAGAGCTGTCTGCAAAGCTTTAGATCAGCATTTGTTCATATCTAAGTTACAAATATCTGCTATGAAGCTATAATATAATTACTGCTGGGTTTTTTTAACTGAAATGAAATGGAGAGCTGGAATATATATTCATGGAGTCAGCTGTAAATTTCCTTCATGCACTGAAGCACATTAAAGTCTTGGCACAAGAAGTGGTAGTAAGTATATAACTGGACTGAATGTGTTTACTAAGTCATCACCAGCTTGACGTGACATCCAAGGTCGCAGCACAACTTGGATGAGATGTGACAGTATTAACTAGTTCTGTCAAAATATCTCGACTACTTTTATCATACAGCTATATGGTCTAAGCACACGATAGCTGCAAAGATACGTGGTGGATCCTACAACATATGAAAAGACCTTTTAGTATATAGCCGCACAAGACACTTGATTAATATTCAGTGTGAACCTTGAAGTAAGTGTTAGTCCAAAATCAGCTTTCCCCTACTTTGCTTTGTTCTCTTTTGCACATAAAGTTGAAAGTTTTGGGTTGTTTGCAGCTGAGTTGAGGTCCCGCTAACGCAGCTGAGAGCTGAGCCGGGGCCGGCAGGCATGGTTACACAGAGCTGGTGCCTGCTAGCAAGAGATTAAGGTTAATGCACGTTACAACACCCCGATTTGTTCTTGTCCTACATCTCCTAAAGTGTTTCCTCGGGCATAGCCAACACCTTCATTCCTTGGTTGTTTCACAAAACAGCGTAGGGCACTTTGCACATTGTAGGATCAGATCAAGTACTTGTAACAATATTTCACCTGTGCACAGTAAAAGTCAGTCTTCTAAAAGAAGATACTCAATAAATTTGTCTACTTATCTTTTCATTAAATCAACAAGCATGGCTAACTACTTTTTGAAGACTGCTTCTTTTTGTCCTCCTCCTACAATTAGACTTCATCCATTGCAAGAATATCTTCTTCCTGACAGCCATCAAAGCATTCAAATGTAAGCTTTAAAAAAACCAAAAAAGCTCGCATAACAGACCCTATAGTCATTTGTATCCTATTTTCATAGACCTGGGAACTATATTAGCAGGTCCCCAGAATTTTGGCCAATATTTGCAGGACTAAATGGAGGTTTTGTCTCCCTCTTAAGGGATGGGTGTTTGGCATTTCTGAAAGTCCGACTCATTTAAAGATGTTTCATGGTGCATAAAAAAAATCACAAATAAGTTGAATTTCCTAACTTTCATGTAAGTAATTCCAAAATTGCTTCCCTAGCCAAAGCAGAAAGGCCATTGTGGGTTTTAAGCCCTACAAATTAAAAAGAAATACTTTGATCTTTAAAATGTTATTTTGTAGTGTTTGGGCCTCTGTATTTTTTTTAATCTCTTACCAAATTTTATTAGAATATTTTTCAAATAAAACTATTAGAACTAGGTTAGCCTGTGTCGAACCTTCTAAGCTGCTATGATCTGTAACAACGATGTTGTTAAAAAAATCCAAAACCAGCTGGTTTTATGTTCTCTTATTTATGATGTTTAGAAAACCAAAGTACAACGTACTTGACGTGAATGCGTTCAACACCTTATGCGTGACCATTTTTGCTTCTTTCCCAGTGCAGGGGAAGGGTCTTGTAAGATCTAATTAGCAACTGTGATTGAGATGTGCTATCAAAATGAAGAACAAATAAATAAAGTGAAATGTATCTGTGATTTTGTTTGTTTGTTTGTTTCCCCAGGACTGCTGATTTTATTTTCCAGTGTAAAACATTTCCAGTTTGAGTTTTCACATAGCAGAGGTCAGCGAAACAAAACGGGACACCTCACAATTCCTGAAGAAACGCTGAACCAAAGCCAAGGTGGTTGTTTTCCATGGCAGGAAAGCTTGCCCGTGGGCTGCGAGGGTGACCTCCTCTGACTTTGTGTCGGTCAGATGATTAATGGTGACCGCGTTCGCTGAAGAGTGGACGATGCCTGCCCTACTGCTGTTCCTCTCTTTCAACATAAGGCAGTGGAGCTCGTGTTCTCCGTTCCGATCTATGAACGCATTTACAGATTGTTCATGTGTTTGTTTGACATCTGGTTTAGCCAGCGGAAGTCCTAGTTCTGCTTTCACTCCTGTTTGCCTGCCTTTCACATTCTTTCCTTCCGAACTGTTACTCATTTTCTTCCCCTGCTCTCTCATTTATTAGTGGTCATAGCAGCATTACTTTGGAAATATCCTGATGTGGGGGTTTGCCGCTTTGTCCAGCAGGGTCCTGTGACTTTCATGGAGCATAAAGCTTCCCTCCTGCTGGAAAAAGCTCTGGGGAAAAGAGCTTCACAAGGCTGCGAAGCCCATTTTCAAGTCAGCAGGAGTCACACATTAAATTGAATGCATTAAAAACAGGCTGGGCCTCATAGAACACTTTTTTTTTCCAGTCATGTTTTCTTAGGTTTAGTAAAAAGTCTGACTGTACATGGCTTGGCAAGACGAGGGCGATGCCTGCCCGTGCCGGGTGCCGTTGTGGGAGGATGCACAGCGAGCACCCACTGAAGGACTCGCTGCCGTCGGTGCTGCGCGTCCGCAGGCACTGAGTGGCCTCCTGAGGACTGACAACGCGTCTGGCACAAAATCCCCAACAAACCGCACCTGCAGACGGCGTTACATGAGCGCGCGAGGCACCTCAACTCAAGCGTTAATCCGCCAGCGGTGCCGCACGCTTGTTTTGCAGAACCGCGGCGCTGTTGATTACGAGACACGCACGAGGGGGTGGCTGACACGTCAAAACTCAGGGGAGAGGCAAGCTTGGTGCCCAGCGCATCCCTGACGGCCCTGGAGCCCTCGCTGCTGCCGGAGCCACCTTTCCCTGTTCCCCCTGCAGCACCCCGTTTCCCACCCCCTACCCTCAACCGCGGGTCGGGAGCAGCAGCGGGTCGGGGGGGGGCTGTGACCCAGGCGTCCCTCCACCCCATGGCCCAAAGCCCGCACAGCCCCGCGTCTCCACATCCGTAAAGCCACCCGCCTCAGCACCCCGCGTCCCGCTGAGCCTGCCCTTCGCCTCCATCCCTCCCGGCCGGGCGCTGCTCCTCGCCTCGCACTTAGAAAACTCTTTGGAGCTGGGCCGCGGTGTATTTTGTTCATCCCCAGAAGAGGCACACGTTTTCTCCTTGTTCTTAATTCCATTTTTTTTCTGGCACTAATCCATTCCTTTCTTTTATAAATGTTGTTTAAATAGTTGGCAGCGCATCATTAATATAAGGCTAAGTTTTACCCCTAACATAAATTTAATAATTTTTCACAATGATTTTCTGCAGCATTTTAAAGTTTATCTACTCTTCATCAGGAAGACAGGCAAAAGAAAACAAAAAAGAAACCCTGCAACAGCTCCTTTAAAACTTGTTTTTACAGAAACTAGATTTTGAATAACTCTTTCTGGCTTTGTGTAAGCAAGAGAACACTAAATATTTCCATCACAACCGCTTGCTCTTTTCTGAAGCAGAATCTCCCAAACCACAGCACTGCCCATCATAAGACAGTCTAGGGATAGAGGAGAGGCAGAGTTTGTTAAAGGAGAGAATATATTTTATATAAGAGATTTTAAACAGCAATAATAATTGGTGTTATAGAAGACAACTCCTCCCACAAACACTGTGCCGATATTCAGGCAGGTGCAGTACACTCAGCGCCATCGAGATGTGGGATTCGGAGTATGGTGGAGGAATAAGGAAAGGGAATTTTTACTCTCAACCTAGTAGTTTCATTACAACCGAATTTCAGTCTGAGGTTTTTAATTAAAGTGTAATAATTCACACTCTATCCAGCAGAGGGAGCATTTAAAACAAGGGCTCGTTTGGAAAGGTCCAGCACGTTTCAAAAAACACACCGTAAAACCGAAAGCGTTATCGCGGGAACTGCAGCAAAACATTTGTGGCAACCCAGCCCCTGACTTGTGAATTCATGCATGGACAAGGCATAAAGCTCCCGCTAATGGGAAATTACTCACATTTCTTGCAATAAAAACCCACCCCAGAACCGTTCTTCTGGTTCCACATGAATCACTTTCAGTCCTTGGCACGTCATAAGGATTTTTTTCAGGCGATCTAGCTGCTATTAGTTCAAATTTTTCAAACCGCTTGGGTGTGTGAGGTTATTCGGGTCTCGCTGCAGGCGTCTGCGCACGTTTCTGGTCTGCAGAAGCGAAAGGGTGAGGGAGCGCACGGAGAAGTCTGCCTCGCTGCGCCCAGGGCACGGCTACGTGGTTGGGGGGGCGCTGCATTTTCAGAACTAACTCCGTTGCTTTCTTATACATCTAGCTTTGTCACCGAGGGACGCATGGAGGCATAGCAGCATCTCCAAAAATCTAGAGAGAGCTGTGAGCGCCCGTGGAAATGGTTGCATTTCAACCCCCAAGGGTAATACCTGGAGAAATGGGGGTTTTCTGCCCTTGTGCCATGGCATTTCTGCTCTTTTAGTGGTGCAAAAGGCAACTCCTTGGAAGAAAAAGGTGATTTTTATGGGTCTTGTACACCCGGCTCCTGATGCTGAGAGGAGGACAGGGCCTCTCCGAGAGCCCCGCTGGCAAAGCAGCCCCAACGCTCTGCTCTGGGGCCCCTGGGAGCCAGCATTACTTGGCATGGGCAGCAGTTGAGGTTTGGGTTATTTTAGCCATCAGATTAGTTACCTTTGATGTTTTGCACCATCTGGCCACACGCACACGCGCCACGCTGCGTTAGCTGCCATCGCATCATCTGCTCCAGCGCTTTCATCCCTGCGATGCAAACATCCCGTTGTGAAACAGCAAAGTAAGAATGGCGCAGCAAGGCAGCAGCATACGTTCGGTATGACTGTATCTACTTCTGAGGGGGTTTTCCCTCCCCCCCCCAAAAAAATCCTATGCTGAAAAGCATGCAAAGGAGTCAGAAATGCCATCTCACCTCCCTGCCGTAGCTGGAGAGGCTGGGTCTGAGGGGTCAGGGGCTGTGCCCGGCGCCGGGGCTCCAAAAACTTCTCTATTTCCTTTTGCATTCCCATTTTGCATTGCCATTTTATCCGCAGAAGTAGAACAGAGCTTACCAGATAAAACATCACACCATTACATCTCAAATCCTGCTTTCGATCGCGTGCGCGGACGGTCAAGGGAGGGAAGATGCTATTACTTAGTTTACAGTCATTGCAGCACTGTCTAAGCCTGGCTTTGAGCACAAAGAGCCAGCTGCTTAGTTCAAGTCCTGTACGATCTGCTCAGATTCCAGGCGATTAATCAGAGCGCGCATCGTGGATTTGTATTTAATGTTAAACCCCACAGCGGTTAGCATACTGACAGGGCTCTCTCTGGACACAGACGTAGACTTCCTTGGGTGTTGTCCAACTCCACAGCAGAGTTATGAAAATCAAAGGCAGGGCTATAAATGTGAAAATGGCCTATGCGATGGCACGGCTCACCCTGAGCGATACAGTGAAGCTGGTGAAACAGCAGCTTTTAGCCTGAGCCAAGGTATATTTTTAAGGACACTCTTAGGAACTGCTCATTATAAATTCCATTAATATTTATTTATACACACATATGTATATGCAGATATATGTTGCAATTCTACAAACCTAGAACCACTTCATTAAGATTACAGACTGACTCTAGGCTTATAATGTTCTTTTCACTCAGACTAAAATTATGCTATTGGCGTGAATTTGGGCTCAGGCCTTCTATCTGTTTTGATGAGTGTCTTCATCTTGATTTCGTGGGCCGGTGATCTTCTCACCTGATTGAGTTTCCAAGGGAGTGCCTGAGTTTAAGCAAGAACTAAAAAGTTCTGCTAACCTGTCACCTTGAGGCAGATGCACACGCTTACCTACATCAGCCACCCATGCCGTCTCTTTGGGCCTTTACCTCAAAATGTAAATCCCCGTTTTAACTTGCTTTTCAGCGTCGCCTTGAAATGCAACTTTATCCTGAGTAGAGTTTATTCTTACCGTGGCACCTCTCCTGTGCCTGCCCACAACAGTATCTCCTGAGCTGTGAAAAGTCGTTTGCTGTTTGCATATTAACCCAGCAGAGCCAACACAGCTGAGCGCTCTTCCTCCTAAAACTTCCTCAGCAGACTTGTTTACCAACCTGTAACCAGCGAAGGGCAGCAGGGTTAACTCAGCACCTCCTCGTCTTTGGGGCGTTTCACTTGCAGGCGTGCAAGTAACTCAGCCTGACCCAATATCAGTTTCCAGAGCTGGAGTTGGGAGCAAAACCTTTCCACTCCCAAATCAATCAGGGCACAGAAGTCATTAAAAGCTAATATGTGCCAAGATCCGTAACAGAGTTTTGCAGTCGCTTATTTTCCAGATGAAAAGCAAGTTACAGCAGAAGGTGCTTTTCCTGTTAATACCTCATCCTTGCCCTAAGTACCATCTCAGGAGCCAGGGGATCTTTACGACGTGGGAAGAAGGGCGTTTGGAGGCGGAGGAAAGTTTGAAAAACAACAAAACCAGTAAGGGTTGGGGACCAGCTGGGCTGGCAGCAGCAGCTCTCCCGTGGCAGCTGTTGGCTCCCAGGTAGGACGGTGGGGAATTCCACCGCTTGTGTCACTTCTCCGTTCCCTCCTGAGCAGCGCCTGGGCGTGCGCCAGCTCTTCATAAACAGCGAGACAAAACAATGAGGGCGTTTACTCATCGAGGCTTGCAGGAAGAGATTGTGAGTTTAATCGAAACTGCTAGTTTTTAGCCTGGGGAGCCCCTCTTCCACTCCCGAATGGAGCTGGAGCAGCCGAAGGCTGGGATTCACGACGAGCCCGGTGCTCAGCTGCACGCGTTTCGCTTCAACCGTATGATTTCTATAGCTCGCCTGTGCAAGGCACTGCACACTTCAGCAGTTCACCTGAGTGTCAGCAGTGTTTATTCAGGCCAGGATTTTAGTACATAAACACACCATCGTGAGCTGGCACTCGCGCCGACCGGGCAGGTCTGCTGTGGTCTTCCTGAGCAACGTCCTACAACACCCAAGCTGCTGCAGGCTTGGGAGCGTGGGGACTCCTCTGAAAATATTATACTCCTCACAGCAACCGAGGAGGCTTAGCTATTTAATAAGGAAGAAATTAACTGACATATTGGCATTTTAGGACTGTAGCTAGAGTCTGCTGCAGCCAACAGAGAGACGGATGTTGTCCTAGGGAGCTCTGGGCCCGTGGCTGATGGAGAAGGGAGCCCCGAGACCCCCGCGGCGGGTTGCCGCAGCCCCGGCCATAAGGATCCGTGAGCACCCGGCATCTCTTGAGCTTTGTTGCAGTGGGGTTTGACTAGGGATGCAACTAACTCAGGCAAGGCTTTATAAAACTTTTTCCCATGTATTTATAGTTGTTTTATCTAACGGGCTGGTGAGGGAGTCTCTCTTGACACCAGAGCAAGGAGAGCAGTAGCCGGAACAAACCAACCTGGCATAAATGGGATTTTACCGTTCTCTTTCAAACAGGCAAACTGTAACACAGGTAGGTAAGGTCAAATCTTTCAGACTCGGTGCTTACTGCAAGATCAATAAATTAATCAGCTGAGGAAAGAAGAACACGGGACTGCTGCCCCTAATCAACTCCACCCCATCACTCAATTTGTTTCCCGCTCCCTGAAATGTTTGAGAAGAAATAAGCCAGTGTGCTTTCAGTAAAGAGTGCTTCAAACATTAAACGAGTCTGCTGCTCATAACTAATAAGGAAGGAGGTTGACCCAAATACTGTGTTTTCTGACTCAGCCTGAGCTGCCGTGCCCTTCTGGAGCCTCCGTAAGGGAGAGGTCAGCATCACTCCTACAAAACCAGCAGAAAGAAATCTTGGGAAACGTTAGGAACTTGTGCAAATCAGGACAGCTTTGCTCTTCAAAACCTTGCTGGAGGTATCCAGATTTCCCCAGCTCAAATCAAGTCCCTTACCATTAAGGAGAAGAGTACTTTCAGCTGCTTTGGAGTACCGTGTGTATCTGAAGTTTCATTTGCCCTGAGTGTAGAAAGTTTTGTTTACGTTTTCTCTCTGATCCATCTTGAGCAATAATCATTAAGTGAAACGAGTTCAGCTCAGCAAAGTTGCCTGGGTTTATACAGCTCTTTTACAATCCTTATCAGGACTAACAAGGGGTAAAATGTTGCAATCAAATCACTCACAGAGATACCACCGCTCCTGACACTACCATTCTTAAAAACAGTGTTCTTCCACTGTATGCCTGTAATTTCAGCTTTTTATTTTTGTTGGGATTTAGTGGGTCAGGTATTTAACAGGTTTGCATGCAGCATGGCATGCAGGGCTGGCAATGCAGGCCCTGGCTAATTAAAAAAATCACCTTTTTCCAGCCTGATCCATTTAAACTCTGCAGAGGTGCCAGCCTACCTGCCTTGCATCACCTAACTGGAGATGCAGATATGTCACCACAGAGCTTGACTCCTGCAGATTCATCTTTCTTTCTTACCCATTTATTTCTCCGGCATGTACCTCTTCGTGCTTTAGACGGTTGTCTTCCATGAAAACACTTTCTTGGTGGCAGCCATGGGTGAAGAGAAGGTTTAAACCGAGGGTGACAGGGATTTCTGCGAGGTCTTATCAATAAAGAGGCAGCGAGTCTCTCTCGCAATGCACGTTTCTACCAGAGGTCGAGAGACGTATTTTTAAAGTGTTTTGTGAGCAATTCATACGACTCTAATCTATATTCTCACCATAAAGAAGGCCATAAAGCTCAGTGGGTTTAGAGGCGTTAGCATTAGGCATTTTGGATTCTCAGACTCAAGTAACCTGAGTTTGCAGGGTTAATACCATCCCAGTCTCTTTCATCTTTTTTTTTCCCCCCAAATGCTTCCACAGGGAAATAGCCACAGGAATTTGTGTGCTGTGTTGAAGAGCGCTGCATTTCCTGGCTTTCCAACTTACTGTAACCACATTCTGCCTTAGGATTTTCCTTTTCTTTGATCATTTATTTTAACTTGGGAATGAAGAGCGAGGGACATTTGCACTCCCCCTGTCTGATGTTGCTCCGCAGTGGGTATGACCAGCGTGGCTCACGAGCCCATGCTCCCAGCTGAGGTGTGCAGGTGTGCGGCAGGAAGGATCTGCCCAGATCACCATCACCTGAGCTTCCCCTCTGCACTTTTCAGCACAGCTGAAGAGAACTTTGTTTATATGCAATCATTTCCATGTGCACCCAGCCAAACATTTATTTATCTAATAACATTGTCTAGGTATCCGCAAACATTTTGAAGCTTGAATAATGTTTGCTCGATTCAAGTTCAGACAATATTCACCAAGAAAAGTTGGGTGAGGTTTTCCAGTATGGTGACATCTTCCATTTCTCTCCTTCTGCAATTAGGCATGCAACTTGCTCATTCCAATTAATGTAGTCTTTTGAGAAAAATAAAATCCATATATGAAATCTAATAGCACAGGTAGATCTGCAGGGATTAACAATATGAAGAAGAACATTGTCAAGCATATAATGATATTTTGTGGTATGTTTGCTACAGCTAATGCTTTTAATTGCATTTTCCAGTTTAATTCTAGTAGCCAAAGGCTCAATGCACAAGGCAAATAAAAGACAGGATAATTGGCATGCCCAAGTGCCTCTTTTCAACATAAATCAGGCAGACAGCAAATATGAGTTGAGCAAGGAGATCACTGTGTTGCAGTTTAATTCATTCAAGATTTTGCCAAAATTAATTTTACACTGCAGGATGGAAAAGCAGGACTGGGAAATGCATTGAAAATGTCAGGAGGGGCTGGAGCCACAGTATCCCCCTTCCACATTACCATTTCACACAAGTGTGAGAAAGCTTGTAAGCAGGCTGCTCAGGGAGGAATAGGAGCAGATAGAGCTGTCTTGCTGGGCGCACTTCTCCATTCCCTGCATTTGTCTGAAGATGCATTACTAAAAGATTCTTCTGTGATTACAGGTGCAGCTAGTAAAAGGATTTTGAAACAGACCTTCCTACAAACCCCACAGCAGCAACAGATTTTATTATCCGTACCCGGCTGGTTTTTTTTTAAGACATCAGCCCTGCAAATACACGCAGGGGTGAACTATCACACTGTTCCAGTTGGCGCTACGCACCAGTTTGTAGGTACACAGGCAGCTAGCTGCAGGGTAACCATTTTGACTGTAAGCCCTCTAGGGCTAAGATTATTTTTACAGGCTTAGACAAATACCCAAATACATTACCAGAGGTTTGTTTTTAAGTCCATCAGAGTTGCAAGGTGAAATAAGTAAAAAGACAGGTACTTTTCCTTGAGTTTTAAGCCAAGGTGGGTTTTCTCCTGCTTCATCTACAAGTCCAGCCGGAGTAAGTAACTTCGAAACATTCTGCTCACATTCACTAAGCACAGTAATTTGTTCATCTGAGTCCCACGCACTTTTTGTTTGAAGATAGAATAAACAGGTATTCCTACTTACGGACACTGCAGAGCTTGCACAGTCTCTTTGGAGAAAGCCCAATTCACTAGGGCTTTGCGTGGCAGCAGCTGAAACACAGCTGGGCAAATTCCCCGCTATTGTTATCTGAAATATTTCTATTCACTTTGAGAGCGTTTCACCCCTTTATGCCAGCAGACAGTTGACTCTACTGCATATGCATTACGTTCTGAGTTCCAAAAATTTGTCAGCTCTTCACCAGGGTTTTTTTCAAGCATTTTTACTAACTATAAAGAAAACATGTCTGTATTTGGCTTCTCCACAGATTATTTGGCCATCTAACCCAACAAAATGCTACAGCGGTGCTGTCGATCACATCCAGTTTTGCAAAGCCATGCTGTGTTGAGTACAGTATTTCCAGGCTGTAAGCCATAAAACAAGCCTGTTCTTGCTGCAGTTCATGTGGCTTTTGCTACGAGCTGAAATGAGGGCAGGACCACATCCAACACGTGGTCCCAAAGACACTCACACATATTTCAAACCCAAAAATCATCAGCTGTAAAAACAAAACATTTGGGGAAGCTCCAGTGAGGGAGCAAACTGCCAAAAAATCTATTCTCTGTGTATGTGGAGTTGTTTTTAATTCCTGTTTTGCTCTGCAGCCTGGCCCAGGGCAAGGACAGTTGAGTGCGAGTTCAAGGGAAACATCGGGAGCGAGCGGCTGAGTGACAGGACGGTCCCTTTTCAGCATCAACAAGCCATTAGTTTGACTTTTCTTTTGTGTAGGGTTACACCCTGACATTGCAGTGCTTGTTCCAACAGATTCCTCGCTGCATTACTGATGACCAGCTCCTGAACTGCATGACATTTGTCCCTGGCTTGACAATAATCCCATTAGCTGGGTGAGTCTCTGAGCACAAATCGTGCCTCTGCGTCAGTTCTGCGATTTCTGGAGGGATCGCCTGTGTCTTGGTGCGATTACCTGCCGATGCCTCAGGCGCAGAGGTCCGTAAGCATCTGTACACACTCGTACATTTACTTCACGATCTTCGGTTCAGATCAGTGTTACTGTGAGCGCTTCCTTACAGTCAAAAAGGTGGTGTTTTAAGGGATGAAAGCCAGATGTTTCGTGTTTATCCAGTATCAGTGATTTCATAACACTTAGTTTGCAAGTCATGACTAGATGATTTCAGCTGCCAACGGCACAGCCCAAGCACCAAGCTGTGTTCCCTCCGCTCGGAGCACTCGCAACTCTGAACTGAGTCGCAGGAATGTTAAATTACCATGGCTAGGAAGAAATGCTTCAGAAATGTATATTTTGCCTTTTGAAAACTGGATTTCACAAATAGATAACACATGCCTTAAAAATGCTCCTTGGGACATGAAAGTTCAGTCTCTGGAAGCATTCGGCTTTGTGCTGATGAACAAGTGAAGCGTGATGCTGACCACCGGCTGACCTTTTTGCTGATGCTGCCTGTGCCGGGATAACGCACGGATCCTTCTGCAGCTATACACATAGATTAATTCGTAGTGCCTTAAGCTGAACACAAGCTAAGGCCTGTATAGTTACTTGAGCTAATGCTTCCTGCGCCCCCCATTTCTGTTCAGAAGGTACATACCTTGACCCAGATCACCCAACACTTACACCCCGCTCACTTTCTCTTACAACACGTTGGCACTCCGCTGCAACTGCTGAGACTCCACCAAGGAGCAGAAATTAGGTGAGAAACTTTGGAAGCCAGGTTGGACATTATGCCTTCTACCTCCGTGAATCTGAGGCCAAAAAAAAAAAAAAAAAAGGTGAACACAATAGATTTTGCAAGAACTGCAAAGTCTACAGGTCAGTGTAAATACACATTAAACATAGCTCAAGCCTCTGCTCCAGGCTGTCAGAAACAGCAAAGTGACCCGATGGGGATTTTGGAGAACTACGTGCTTACCAAATAGTGAACTGCATTCGCTTGAAAAATATATTGTCTATGTTAAGAAACTTTAATACTGGGTATCTTATATGCAAAACAGATAAATGGTTCAACTACAGCAGTACTCCATCTGGGAATGAGTGTCATCCGGAGTATTAAAAGCTCAATAAACAAAATTTTGCTAAATGCAGCAAAACTCAGGATTACTGTACACTGGTAGGAATTATACAGACTGTGAAGGTATTCAAATATATGTATATTTAAACAGTAGTGTGCATTCATTCATACATCTCTATATCTATGCAGACCTGGAGATTTTAAGTCTGGAACAGCACCGCGTGCAAGGATTATCTGATTAGTACCGTTTTTAAGTAATCTGTTTCTCATGACATTCCTTCCCTGTGCAAAAAAGCAGAGGTTAGTCAAGGCATCAATAATTCAGTCTTAAAAGTCAGTTCTCACAAAGTGCTCTTTGGGCATGAATTCTTCATAATCCGCCTGCGGGGGGGAGATGGGTGCTGAGATTTCTTCCACCTGATGGACCGCTGGAAGACGGGGACACACTGCGGTAGAAAAGCTGAACGGTTTGGCTAAAGTCAGAGAAGAAATCGGACAAAGAGCCCAGCACGGCTCTCAGGAGCTCTGGGCTGGCAGGTCTCTCCCTGGACCACACGCCTCCATCAGTTTGGTGCAGTTTACTGTCTACAGCAACACCACCTCAGAGAAACAGGTGATTAATCAAGCATTGGTTCATATATGTATACTTGTTAAAGAAAACAAAAGTAAGTTTCCAGCCCTAAAAACTCTAACAAGAAGTTCAGAGCTCAGAAAAACCCAAAAGCAATGGAAGGGAACACCAGATGTTTTCTCTTCAGACCTTTGGGGACCTGGCAGCCTGTTGCTCAGGGGAGGATGTAGTCATTCATCTAGCCGTGAAATCATAAGGTCAGAAGGCATTTTCTTCTCTCTCCATGCACTCCATCATGAGCAGCGACAAGAGCTGTCGGACGCTGGAGGCTCACCTCGTATAGCACGTTACACCTGGACTGGCTCTAAGGAGGGGAACGGACAGAACCAATAACTCACAATCTTCTTTCCAGCAGGATGCAGACAAGCACCAGCAGCTTAAATGTCAGCCTGAAAACACAACTCCCGCTCGTGGCACACTTGCAAGTCATGCCTTCACGTACAGCACCATCGAACCGCTTTGTTCACGTACAAGCCTGCAGATTTAAAACCGTTACGTGGTCATGAGGACCAGACGCAGCCAGCAAACCAGGATAACGAATGAGGAATGCAATTCATCCTTCGGGGGTTTGTTTTGATTTACAAAGTGCAGATGAAGCAGAAATTATTGCTTTTTCCTACAAATCTTGCCTTGGGAACATTTATAAAATTCTGGAGACTTCCTGTATTGCATTTTAAGAACCATAATCCGGAGCCCCTGGCAGTCAGCTGGCTGGCAATATTATCTCTCTCTGATTGAAGCAGAGACTTTCAAAAGAAAGAAAGAGGTTGTTAAACCTATTCTGATGTGCAACAGGTTCTTTTCTGAGTAAGGCAACAATGCCTCTGTGAATCCACTGCCTCTAACCTTCAAAAAGATTCAGCGTTGAAGAAAACCGACTGACTTTTAACACAAAGAAACTTAAAATCCAAAGCAACTTCTTGGGTGATTGCACCAAATTCTCCCAGTTCTTTTTCCTTGTGGCAGATTCAGGGTTAAAATTCCCAAAGGCAACAGAATGGACCTGATTCCTGCAACTGTCCCATGCTCTTGTTCTTTCTGCAATGCTCTTTGTGACAATGGGAATCAGAGCCCACCATCAGGGGTGTGTTTAGCAGAGATGGATCATTGCTAATCTACGCTGGGACTTGAATCTGGGCTCGCGTCTACATTGGTCCTGTTTAAATAGGAGCCTGTTCATACACAGCCCGCAGCGGAGGCAGGGAAGCAGGCACTCGTTTGGTGGAGAGAAGGGGATTCCTCCGTGTGCTTCTTCGGATGAAGCATCAAAACCCACCTCGGGAGCTGCAGCCCCGTAAACACTGGGACTTGACTCAGTCCTTTCAAAACAACGGGGCGCCTAATCTGCAGGCTGGAACTTGAAAAAGGAGTTCTTACAAACAATATGCTCATGTCTGCTTTCCTTCTTGCCAAAACTTTCCTGCTTCCAGGAAGCCCTCCTCCAGGCTCAGCCCCCAGCCCCTGCCCTGCTCCCATGTGTATTTACATGCCTCGGTTAACCCAGAAGGATGCTGAACTCTTTCTGGGAAACTTCAAAGGGCTTTACTGCATTGTCCTGCTAATGACAGGACAAGCATATTATCTACCATCTCTGCTATCTCCATCCAGCTATTGTGCTCCCTGTGGAATAAATGCTTACGTAGCCATGTCACAAGGAAAGACAAGCACAAGAAAACAAACATATTACTACTAGAAACACCATTTTCCTGATTAAATTTTCAGGCTAGAAATGTAAGCACGTATACAATATACACATGCTTATACAATAATAGGCACATATGCAGTGAGGCACTTTCGGGATCTATCTGATTTACCATACCTCTACACATCAGTTTTCAGGAATGTGTGCAATTCTTTCCCAAAAATTTGATTCACTCTGATTGTGGACATAGGTGGCAAGTCTGAGACTTCTGCAGGTATGGCAGGCTGGGGAGAGCTGCTATGCATCTGCAGTTACATCCTCAAGTGATCCTGGAGAAAATTTCTGAGCAAAGAACAAGGATATGACCACAAAAAAAAACCCCAACAGGCTATGTATGGAATATCTATAAAATATTTCTAACTTTCATCCTATGAATATTTTGTAAAGATGAGCAAAATGCTGTTTAATTATAGGTTCCATAGGTGAGCTGCAAAAAAGGGCTCTCTAAATGTGCATCCATTGCTTGTGGACAGTTTATCAGAAAATTAGAAACAGCAATTCTTCCCTGTGACAGGGAGGTAGTGGTGGTAAATGTGTCTTAAGAAGACTCATTGAAGAAAATGAAATACGGTTGTGTGCAGAGCTGAGTGCTCTTTGGGTGTCCACTCCCAACATCTCCAGCACGCTCTCTGCTCTTGAGCAATCCTGATGGAGGCAATCTTGATAACCCTTCTGTCTAGATTTGTTACAGAAACTCACTGTCTTCTGTTATCCTGTAATTTAAATAAAATCTGTATATCCATCAGCAATCAGCAGAACAGTGGCACTGGCAAACATGGTGGGTGTCCTGGTTTCGGCTGGAATAGAGTTAATTTTCTTCCTGTGGTTTGGATTTAGAATGAGAATAATGTTGATAACACACTGATATTTTGGTTGTCACCAGGCAATATTTACACCAAGCCAACGACTTTTCAGTTTCTCATGCTGCCCTGCCAGCAAGTAGGCTGGGGATACACAAAAAGCTGGGAGGGGACACGGCCAGGACAGCTGACCCCAAGTGGCCAAAGGGATATTCCATACCATATGATGTCATGCTCAGTATATAACTTGGGGGAAGCTGGCTGGGGGCTGGGACCGTGGCTCAGGAACTAGCTGGCCATCGGTGATCTGCAGGTGGTGCACAAGTGTGCTGTGCATGACTTGTTTTGTATATTCTATTATTATTATCACTACTACTATTACTACTACTATTGTAACTATTATTACTATTTTCCTTTTCTGTCATATTAAACTGTCTTTATCTCAACGCACAAGTTTTACCTTTTTTTCTCGATTCTCTCCCCCATCCCACTGGGGGGGGCCGTGTGGTTGTTTTAGCTGCCTGCCGTGTTAAACCACAGCAGTGGGCTGTACAGTAGTCTCACTGCTCAAATTAACGTCGCAATTTCACACCCCATTCTCCTATTTCAGGTGATAACAGTGAGTTCAAAGGACTGTGTTTCCTATTTTAGGAGCTGAGCTGCAGTGTTAAAAGATCTCTCTATTTAAAATTCACGGCCACCTCATGAGATGTGGTGCTTAGGGACATGGTTTAGTGGTTGGACTTGGCAGTGCTAGGTTAATGGTTGATGATCTTGGATGAAGGCTTCTCACGCTGCCCTGCACCACCTTGTCTCTTAAGTACATCAGCGAAACTCTTGGTGTTACCATGCCATAAACCAGACTTGGGAACTAAAGAAGATTTCTTTCAAACCTGGTTGAGAAGGGGCTGGGAGCTGTAAACCAGTATTGCCATCGGGACGGTCAAACCACCTTGTTGGAGAAGCTGTCGGTGATGTCTCTGAGGCTGTGTCTGACCGACCCCTTCCTTGGCCCTAGATGAGACCTCCCAGAAGGGCACTACGGGGTGGACATACTCTCAAAAGGTAGCTGGTTGCGGAAACAGAAAGCGGGTTCACCTGAGGGTTTGTTTACAACTTCCTTCACAGAGAAGCACTGCTAAACATGAAACTGCTAGTAACAAAGAAAACAAAAGCAAAACCAAAAAAAGTACTTTGGGAGGAAATTAGTATTATGTTTCTCATAAATCTTTTCCAAAATGAGTAGTTCACAACAGATAAGCATTCCATGCCTGTTTCCCCCTAATCTGTTTGACAGGTGAGTTTCAGCAGCCTGAAAATACTCTGTAAAAATGTATAATGGGTGAACAGAAAGCCATTCACTGAGTCTTCTTTTTTTTCTCAAAAGCATCAACTTGAAAGAAACCAGAGCCTGGAGATGAGCTAGATGCAACCTCTGCACTGACAAAAAGACGCTGGTGTAGCTAAGGCTGATGCCGGGTGGGCAGCTGAGCCCATCTCAGGGCCAGGGAAGGGTCCTCCTCACCCCGGCACTGCCTCCCACCTCCCCTTGCACTGCCCCGCGCTTGCTGGGCTCTTCACTGAGCCAGTCCCGTTGCTAGCCCAGAAGATAATTATCTGGCTTTTTGCTCGGTTAATGAGCTGTACTGCCTCTGATGAGCACCAGAGCTCATCCAAGGTGAACAGCAAGATCATGGGTCCAGGAGCAAGAAGGGAAGGAGCAAGAAGCAGAGCTTTTTTACTTTGAGAAGGGGTGAACACATCTAACACCGCCCTGCATATCTCATAAACATCATTCACCATTTGCGCTTTGTATGGATATGGGTATCATATCCTATCCGATTATTACATCCCACCCCTACCACCGACACCAACTGCAGCTGGTTGAGACGGAGCAGTTATTTCTGTGATGCGTATCATCGTCTCCTGGTGGTTTTCTTTCACAAAACTGCATCTGCAACATTAAGGTCCACTTTTTAAATTAAGCTCTCGAGTCACTCTCTTTTGCACGTGGCCACTCCGTTTCAGTGCTACCGTCTGCCACCAGAATACTCTGTGCTGGGAACGGCTCTCTGCTGAGAGGTGTGCCGTTATGTAGTGATGTTTCTTCTCTAGGTGATTAAGGACCTAATTGTCCCAAATATATTACTGGACTGTGGCCTTATAGAAGCCAAGGAAATCAAGTTCAGCTGCCTCCAAAAGTCATGGAAAGGAACATATTATCTTAAGCCAAGGCAAACCCCTAGGTAATTGTTTTAATTAAGTCAGTCATGGAGGTAGTTTTACAATCTAACTGTGCTGAAGAACTATTTTACTGGCTGATTGCAGTCATCAATTATTTTTCAAATGCCTTTTGGTGATAATTCTTCCTAGTTATAAAGAAATTACTTTCGTATTTAATTTTTCCACATAAACATTCTGTTGCAACATTTCTAATTTTTTCTTATCCCAAACCCCACATATCCTTAACCAGCTTAACCAGTACTCACAATCCAAAATTATCCAGAAGAGGAGACTAAAGAAGTTTTACCCAGTCAGACAGTATTGACATGCAACGCAGACTTCAAGCTGTGCTTCTCCATATCTATCTGCGTATGTCTATGTATCTTTAATAAGGACACAAACATCCTCCACAGCCCTCTCCATGGCAATCTCATGCACTGATTCTGCCAACACAAGTTTTCAACACTCATCAGTAAAAAGTTTTGAAACGGTTTTACTATTGCGAAACATTTTACAGGCAAGTCTGGATTCCTCTAATATCTGGGTCTATGTTTGAACCTCCAGGATATTCCTTTGCTGTATTTCCAATCTTTCCTCCTTCACTGTAAAATCAGAAAAAAATTTTTTTTCTTTTCCTTATGACATCTAAGAACCTTGGTAAACTCTAGGAGCTGAGCCTTAAAAAAGGTCAACTCTAATCAAGATGATGTCATCTTATGGACATTTTCTTTGGCAGAAAAAAACATTTTAAGTGTTTCCTCCCATCCTTTGCTGCCCATATGCAGTTTGCCATGCTTTCAGCTGTGTCCCCACAATGGTTTGGTGTCCCTGCTGTGAAACAGCTCCCGGGACACCCAGAATCAATACAAACTTTAAAAAAAGTGGCTTTTACCTTGTTCTGCGATCTGTCTTTGCATGGTGGCCCCACTGACGGTTGTCCCGGTCAGCTCCAGCACAGCGCGGGAAGGACTGGCAGGGCACTGCGGCTGCCCTGGCTGCAAAGGAAACCTTGGTAAAACAGCCACGTGCACGGGGGGCCGAGGGGGTTACAAGGCTTGCCTGGCTCCTCCGCAGACATAGGGACAGCGGGGATTTTCAAAGCCTTCAGACCCTGCCCGTCGCAGGACCCTTGCACACACCCTACGTGTTACCTCTCATAGCCTCTCCCTCCCCTTGAATGACCTGGTCATCTCTTCCCCAAGTCGGAAATCGTGCCCACGCTAAGGTGAGGGCAGCAGCAGCAGCAGAGCTCCTATTTCTGCCTATAGAAAGACCCCCCAACCCTAACAATCCACTTGGAAGCACCATCTGAAACTATGGGGATTCCCAAATCCTGTGCGCTCTGGTCTGAGGAGACACCTGGGATAAAGAAGGGTGAGACTTTGATAAGACTCAAAGCGCCTCCGTGACAGCTCTTTCCTTCTAAGTGTTGACACCTTACATTTTGTTTTCAGATGGACTTTATTTGCATTACCTGAATAAACTTTCTAGTTAATACATTACTTAACTGGTCTGTGTGACCAGAGTAGTAGTTAAACCGCTGATACTGTTGTGGTGTTCAGACAAATAAGAATAATGACCAAACAAAGTTGAATACACGAGTTGGGAATATTTTGCATGCTGAGATATGAAAAAGCCTCCAGGGTTTGCTTGGTGGTCTACTCCTGTATTAACTCACAGCTCAGTGCTACCTAAAAATTAATGAGAAAAAACAAGTGCTGTGGGTTACCCAAAACAAGGCACTGGGTTGTGCATAGCAATCATTGTCATTGTCACAGCTCTAAACCACCGATTCTTTTTAAAAATGCTATGTTCTCCACTTTAAGATTGTTTTACATTAGCTATTTATTATCAGAAATCTTTTCCAACTTCCCTCCCAAGTAAATAAGGAAATCCTGCTTTGAAGAGGCTGGGGAAGTGTTTGTTATATATTTTTTATTCCCAGACACTCAAGTTCTTGTTCTTGTTTTGCAAATCGATGTCAGCTTGAGTTTAACTTGAAAAATTTGAGTGAGGAAAAGCGAAAAATTTAGCCCCAAGAGTAAATATACTGCAGCTCAGTGAAGTACACTGCAGTTTACTTTTAGTTAAATATTGTTACAGTTATAAATGTTTTTTCAGTTAAATATTACACAACTTTGGAGTAGGAATGATGAAACTAAGACACATATTGACCCAGGAGACAGCTTTGCTTTCTATTCTTCCTCAAGCCCTTTCTGTTTACTCAGTTTCAGTGCTGTACAAGCCCAAGAAAACATCTTGCACCTGGCAAAATTTGCCCTCTGTAAACGATGCCAGACCAGTTCAGGCTCCATCCCTGTGGCAATCTGGTCACAGAGCTGTTTTAATACCCCGTTTGCCAGCAGGTTTGGGGAACTTCTGCTCCCCACGATATAATGACCCCGTTTTCAGGACAGAAGGAAAATGCCTTTGCTGTTAGGTGTCACTGAAAATGCAAACTGGTCACCGCAGATCCAGATACACAGAACTCCATTAGAATGTTTGCGTGACATTTATGCAATATCTTCTATAACATAAAAGCACGTGTATTTTTATCACCACCGTGATATCACTGGCATGTTCACCCAGGCCAGTGTTTCCTTTTAGCTTTGCTTCAACCAATTGATAGCCCAGCAATCTGCACAAGTAGTTCAAGTTCTGCCAGTCTTGCACTGACTTCACTGCCATGTGTTTCCTGCTCACCAGCCTCTGAAGTTTCCCCTCCAACGCTCTGGACAGCCTTGTCTAGCGCTGACTAACCTGGGTAGTCCCTGAGCTCTCACAGCCCCCCTGAATTCCCAGCTCTTAATCTGAAAAGAACCACATTCGAGATGGTGCAGGTACCACCACACTGAAGGATTTAAAAGAGTGTTTCCTGAGTGGGAGTCATTACACCCCACTCCCAGAAAGTCCTCCGTGTCCCTCGCTCAGGGCTGAATAGCTGGAATATTCATGGCCAGATTCTCTTCATATTTATTGACTATTTTTTATACTAATCACACAGCATGAAAGAACGAGCAGACGAGTCTTTCTAGCTACTGGCATGAAGTCTTTCAATAGGCATAAAAGAAATGGCCAGAAAGACCCCTTTTGTGTCTTACAATAGTCAGTATCTAGTTTAGATTACGCAGCACTTCAGCAGTCATCCAGGAGCCAGATCCACGTGCCACGGATCAGAGCAGCCCACAAGACTCTGTGTCAGGGCTAATGCAAAGAGACCACTATGCAGCATCCGCTTCACCTGCCACCAAAATCACTCCCCAGAACAAAGCAGCCACCAAGCACTCCCAAAACATCCCCAGCAGTAGGACACAGAGTAAATAAACCCAGAAAGTGTACACGCAGCAACGGGTATCACCTTACACGACGTGATGCTCTTGCCATAGATACGCACGTGTAGTGGGTACAAACACAAACCAACCTGTTCCCTGCTCTCATTTGTATGTCTTCGTGATGGTTGTGCTGGTATAAATACAAAAAACAAATCCACGTGTACTCAATATGGATTAAATATGGGGTACACCAAGCCAAAGCAAGACTGCAGGAAAACAGATTCTGCTGGACTGTGCTGAGAATTTAACTTCACTCCATGTTTTTTCAATCACAGGGGAGAAAACAGTCCATCCAATTAATACAATACAAATATATGGTCCGATCCATTGTGCCTTTTTTTTTTTTTTTTTTACTGGTTACAGGAACAGGGTTTTCATGTAAGTAAAAGTCATCCCCAGCTGCTTCTCCTCGTTTCCTCTGCACCCACAGCATTTTGTTGACAGCTGGGAGAAGAGATCCGAGCAGGAGCCCCGGCTGCAATGCCGACAGCACAGGGGAGTGCAAATGGCAGGTTCCCTCAGCGAGGAAGCAGAAATCTCATTCCGTTCTCTATCTAGAGCCTTGTTATTGCTTTTAGTCTGTCCCAGGAGGAAACCGTAGCCCAGGCAAAGACAGACAGATACATGACAAATGCTTTACCATGGAGAAGCCTCCAAAAAAAGTCATTTCTTTGCATACATATCTGGCACCCTAAAGAGAAATATTTGTTTTCCATTTTCAGTGGAGGCTAAAGGCACTCACCTGTGGTAAAGATAATAAAATTTCATGCTTCAAGGCTTAAGCTGATTGCTTAGCAAGGCTTTGCTATGTGCCAGGGACAATTCTTCCTCCTTCTGAAATGTTGCAGAGGCAGCTAGGTGTGTTATGGATTTCCTCCCTGCTTCCCCTGGAGCTGCAATGAACCTGTTTCAACATTATCTCTTTGTTAATATATTATAGAGAAAGACTTAAGAGCTGTTGTAAACATCCCCTTCGCTCCCTTAGCAAGGGGCCCTTAGCATCACCTAGTGCTTCACACAGTTCTGGTCATGTAAGAAGGTAATAGCCACATGGCTAGATCCAGCCTTGGGATCGGCCGCTGAAATGAGTTGCTTCTACCTTAGTGACCCCAAGGGCCATACAGGAAAGGATAGCCATATAGCCCTTACAATGGATATATATGTTGTTCTAATGATAAAGTCATTTCAACTATTCCAAAATGAAGTTTTCTGAAACTTTTCTTTAATAAAAATCTTTCATTCTAAGACAAACAAAAATTTTGAAACATGAGACTTTCCCGTGGAACTGAAATTCTGAGTTGCAGCGCTACAAATAATAATGAAAACAGTGACATATAAACCACCTATATTAAAAAACATGACAAGGAATCTTGGACCAAGGCACCCTAGTGAAGCTAATTGCACTGATTCACTGAGTAACATCTAAGTGCTTTGTTGGGATGTGCCTGGTGACAATCCCTGGCGTTTGGCTCAGCCGGTGAACACCAGAAGAACAGGCACCGTGCGCAGCACTGCAGCCCACGGCTGGAGTTTTACCAAAACCCACAGGAAAGCTCAGCATCAGGAAGATGCTCTTTCCTCTTTAAGCCACAGCAACTTTAAAAACCAGGTTGGTTGCCCAGGATAGCGTAAAGCACAAGAGTTGAGTTTCCAGAGATGCTGCCAACAAACCTCAAATCCACGGTTAATGATCTTGTGAAGGTGTTCAAATCTGGAGCATACTGCTGCCACTGCTCCTGTTGCCCTCAAGAACTGGCTTTCTAAGCACAAACATTTCGTAGAAAGAAGTACTAATTCTCTTAAAGATGAAGAACACTCATAAAAGACACTATACTGTTGGAGGTATTCCTATATAATTGACATAATTAATGCAAAAGCTTAAAATATACACAGTACATTAACAGGCAAAAGGTTAAGTATTTAGTCAACTAAATATGAGAGATCTAAAGCTAGATCTAGAACGCTAATGCTGCAGCATCGTTGGAAATGAGTGTGGCATGCGTATGCACATACATTTCCTGCTCTGTTTACCAAATCCACTGCTTGGGGCATTGAAAGAGATGTGTCAGGTCTGAATAAACTAATTCATAGGTGCATTTTGGGTCAGCTAGACCATTGCTGTTGTTTGCGTAACACCATAGGCAAAAAGGCATTGCATTTGATAAATAGATCCTCATACTGATCCCATGACAGTATAAATCATAATTAACTCATGAGTTTGCAATGGTTTGCAATTGACAGTAAAACATGAGGTCTGAATCTGGCGCGTGGACCACAAAGGAATGAACAAACCACAAGAGCCAAAATGTGATCTGTCCGGCACACGTGCAAAAACGACGACCACTGTGCAAACTTAACTCTGCGCTGGCTGACACAAACCATGCTTTTTGTGCCTGCTTATTCGGGAAACTCGAGAGGGCGAGGCTGTTATGGCCTGTGCCCCTGAAGCAGCGTGGGAGGCTGCGGAGATGGGCACAGACTGTCCCTGCCCGTAGGGGAGGAGAGCTGACACAGCAATTTCTTCCCGTGCTCTTACAGCCAAATATCCAAGGGCTTCACGGTAGGAACTAACGGCTGGAGTAGCAAAGCCCAAACTGACAGAAGCATTCAGGTGTCTCCTGGTGGGAATCGAGTACCTAAGTTAGGAGTTAGCTTCTGAAGGAAGACTTAAGTAGTCATAGCATCTTTGGTGACAAAAAACTCAGTCTGAGCCATGCTCCCAGGAGGTGGAAAGCTGCAGCCAGAAAGCACAGCCGAGGGGCTGGTCTCCTCCCCAGAACAGCTAAATTCCCTCTCTGCAACTACAGCACTACAATTACATGCTTTGATACCTGTGACGAAAAACACGACCTCCTTTGCTGCTCGGCAGAGAAATCAATGTCAAGAACTGCTACGTACCAGAAAGTCAACTCTGCTTTCCCTGACTTGGAAAATGAGCAGGACCCTGCTGTGCCAGGGCTGGCGGGGAGTGACAGCGGTGGTAATAACAGCCATCAGCATCACTGGCAGAAGTGTACGTATAAATATGTGTGAACCTCTGTCCTCCTCTGAAAACATCTTCATCGCTCCCATCGCTGCAATCAGTAAGGAAAGAGAACTAAGGACTTCTTCGAGACACCTTTCCTTTTGTTTTTGTACGTTTTCTGAGCCATTACAGGTTCCTACTAGTCACGCTGCTCGGGGAGAAGTATGGCAGGTCCACTGCCAGGTGTTTCCTTGACACGCCAAGTAACACAGGTCCCGAGTCCACGGGACAGATTAAGGCTTATCTCTAATTAAATGGTTCACCGAGGAAGCTTTAATAGGATGAAAGAGCCAGGAAGAATCAGAGGTTTTGTGGAGGAGCTGCTTCAGTCTAGCACTACACAAATACACAGAACTTGGTTTTGTTTAAATGGGCGCTAATGACGTTCCTTCCCACTGCTGTCCTGTAGTTTTACTGCAGTAAAATTTCACCAAAACAGTAACTTTACACTTTCAGAACCTTTGAAACAAATTATTTTCAGTCTAAGTTTACACTTATTAGAGACAAAAATTGACTGCAGAAAAGTAAGCATTGAAAGTTGCAAAGATTTTTCAAGTGTATTTGACAGTGACAATGGCTGGCATTTCACTCTCATATTATCCTATGTCGGTGTGGAAACCCATAAATATTTTATCATTGTACAATGATATATTAAGATCTGAAAACTTCAGCATGAAATGTGACGTGATCATTTTTTGGAAGAGGCAGATTTGAGTGCGGTTTTTCCCTTGTTTTGTCCATTGTACTTTTCAAAACAAACTTCATTAATTTTGCCTTACAACACTGGCACTGACTGAACAAATATTAAGTCAGGGACATAAGGAATATCCATGGATGGTTTCAAATGATGGGTCAGGGGGACACGGACCATGCCTGGTAGACATCTACAAACCAAGTATGTGGTTCTGGAAAAAATCTTTCATGAATTGGTACATTTACCCAAAAAATAGTTCTGTTACAAATCATAGGTTGGGGACAAATCTGTGAAGAGGCTGGAAAAACACAGACTAAAGACCAACGCCTAAATGTGAACAACAACAAGAGTGCTCTCTAATGCCCTGGGCTTCCTTTCACTTTTGTTTCTATTCTCTTCGAAAGGAAATATTGAAAGAAGTTTCTGTTTCCTTCAAATAAAGTGTGACATCTTGGAAAATTTGGAATGAAACTCTGCACAAATTCTCTTCAGCAGGCAGGAATCTTCCTCAAAGTTAGTTTACCACTTTTTAATTGACTCTTCACATGGTTGCCTCAGATGAAATGTCTTTCTTGGGAATTTATGAACCATGATAAACAAAATAGGATGGAGGCAGGTTGGTTTTTCTGTAAGATTCTTTTGTGCATGTGCTAAAATCTGTAAGAAACTCCTGTTCCGAAGCTGATGCAGAAAGCTACTTTTCATGAAGTAAAAGCAACTAGGAGCCCCACTAGCCCTGCTCAGAAAGGCACAGAGATGCTACAAAGCAGGAGCCCAAAATGTCACATTTATTTTGCTGAGAAGTCATAGGAGGAGATCATGAGCTCACTTTCGAGAAAATGTTAATCCTCCCCATCTGACATATGTGTTGGAATCACACAGATTTGAACTGTTTTGGCACACAGATTGAACGCTGCAAAGAGCCAGACCAATGAACTGCCTGCTGTCACGTTAAACAGGGATTCAGGGATCATTTTGCTGCATTATGATGGAAAAAACTAATTCACTTAAGTTACCCATGAGCCAGCAATGTGCCCTCGTGGTCAAGAAGGCCAATGGTGTCCTCGGGTGCATTAAGACTGTGGTCAGCAGGTCAAGGGATGTTCTCCTCCCCCTCTACTCTGCCCTGGTGAGGCCACATCTGGAGTTCTGTGTCCAGTTCTGGGCTCCTCAGTTCAAGACAGACAGGGAACTACTGGAGAGAGTCCAGCGGAGGGCTACAAGGATGACTAGGGGGCTGGAGAATCTCTAGTATGAGGAAAGGCTGAGAGAGCTGGGTCTGTTTAGTCTGGAGAAGACTGAGAGGGGATCTTACTAATGCTTATAAATATCTAAAGGGCGGGTGTCAAGAGGATGGAGCCAGACTCTTTTCAGTGGGGCCCAGCAACAGGACAAGAGGCAACGGGCACAAACTGGAACACGGGAAGTTCTGTCTCGATGTCTGGACTTGATGATCTTTTCATCAAGACTTGAAGGTCTTTTCCAACCGTAAAGATTCTATGATTCAACATGAGGAAAAACTTCTTCAGCTTGAGGGTGACCGAGCACTGACACAGGCTGCCCAGAGAGGCTCTGGAGTCTCCTTCTCTGGATATATTCAAAACCTGCCTGGACGTGATCCTGGGCAACCTGCCCTAGGTGATCCTGCCTTGGGGGGGGTTGGACTAGATGATCTCCAGAGGTCCCTTCCAACCCCTACTGTTCTGTAATTCTGTAATTTCCCTGTAAATGGTTGAATACAATGTAGTTACATCTTCTAAAGATCTTCTTGATAGTCAAGAGAGACGAAGAGATTTTTCTTTTAATTTTGCCCTGTAATTGTACTGCCTCCTGGCACTCAGGTTGCAGCTGCTGGGCAGGGGCCAAAATTTCATACTGCACCGCAGCAACAGTGAGCTAACTCAAGTCTCTGCACCTGGATTTGAAATCCCAATTTTCCATGGCTGCACTGTCGGCAGACGATACTGGTGCTACCTCTGCTGATTTTAAAGCATCTAGAGATAATGATGAAATTGCTTATAATCTGCAGTCAGTGTGAGATGAAGGTATCAAAACCCCAGTGAAAGTCAACTGACATATCCTAAATCATGCACATGCCTTTGGAAAACTTCTATCTGGGCTCAACAGTTTGGAGAAAAGTTTGAAGGTCTTAGAGGTTTGAAAACCAACCAACCAACCCACCCCAAAAGTGACTTCAGATAAAGCAAGCCCAGCATGTACCTGGCGTTCATGCACCATGACCAGGGGAGGAAGCTGTGCTGCCTGAGAGGTTGCAGTGGCAGCACTGGGCTGGAGCTCAGGGCACAGGTGATGGGCCCACAGGCACCTTCCTGCGGGAGAAGCTATGGAGAAGGCTAAGGCAGCTTGGAGACAGGGAACTCTGGGGCTCTCCTTACTCTTAACCACAGCCTAAATCTCTTTCAAAAAATCCCATTTCCACCATTCCCTAGTGGAGATCGCTCAGAAAGCTTGCTCAGAAAGCTTACTCAGGAATGCTCTGCAAGGAGACGGCTGAGCAATGCCCCCCCGCTTCAGGGGGGGACAGGCAGGAGCTGGAGGTGCCCCGGCAGGACCCGCACCACGCCCCCGCCGCGGCAGCAGCCGGGCCGGGCCGGGCCGGGCCGGGCCGGGCCGGGGGCGGGGGGGAGGCAGGCTCGGCGGGACGGGGCTGGGGCTGCCCGGGGAGGCGGGCGGCCGGGGCGGGGTGTGCGCGGGGCGGGCTGCCGGGGGCCGCACTTCGCCGCGGGACAGCGGCGGGTGAGCCCCCGAGTCCGGCCCGGCCCGCTCCTGCCCCGGAGGGAAAAGCCTCCCGAGCGAGGAGCGCAGCTGCCTCGGGCGAGCCGTGCCCGGCCAGGATGCTGCCTGCGGCCGGTCCCAGCCCCGGGCAGACCTGCGGGGCCGTGCTCGCCGCCGCCGTGCTCCTGCAGTCCGTCTGCGTGGCCGTCACCTTCCTCTACTTCACCAACGAGCTCAAACAGGTCGGTGGGGGCAGGCAGCCGGGGTGGGGGGGGAGACCCCGCGCTCTCCCGTTCTGTCTCCTTTTGTTTGGCCGGGACAAGGACGGACAGACAGAAACCCGCCCGGCGTCGGTCCCTGCTCTCTGCCGGAGCCGGCTGCAGGTTTGCGCTGCGCTGTCGGCGATGCGAGCGGAGCTGCAGGCAGCTTAAAAGTGTTTGTTTAGCCGGAGAGCAGGAGAGCAGATCCCCAGACAAAGAACTTCGCTAAGTGCGTGCCTGCTCCTTTGTCTAAGCTTGCCTTGGGCCGCGGGTGTGCACGCAGGGAATGGAGGTCAAGGCAAGATTAAAAAGGGTTTGCCTTTTTTTTTTTTAAAAAAAAGTTAGAAATTTTTTTTTGGGGGGGGGGGGGGGGGCAGAGAAGTAGCAAATGTGCTTTTCATTAGATGGCCGAACTTGGTACCTCATCCCATTGCGGTGCCCCATCAGCACTGCAGGCCGGTAGTGGCGCTCGGGGGGCTCCCACAGCAGCTTCTGTCAACTGGGTGCTCCTGGAAACAACAGGGAAAAAAGGCTGACAAAAGCTGAGGTGCCTTTTAAACGCCTCCTCTAGGAAGATACATCGTTCTAAGACAATGACTAATCCCAAAGGAATTTCACCCAGACGGCAAACACCACTGAATTCCCCAGAATGACTTATAAAATACCCATTGTATAGTCTAGATTGGTTTCCTTGCAGCCACCCTTCAAGCCTGCTAGCTGCTGTTTAACTCTTTCCTCTTCCTGCAAAAGATCATTTGCATTTCAGGAAAATTACATTTAGTTGATAGTCCCATGTGTGTGGTCTGACTTTTCATTGACCCCCTAGTACTCAGGGTTTCCCTGGGTGTTTTAGCTAAAATTTACTACGCTGCTATAAGTGGTACCAGCATGCTGCTCTACCTGGCACAAAGGTAAACATAACTGCAGGTAAGTGTACTATAGTTGCACAACTTCAGAAAGTATTGCATAAATGTAAAATACTATGTTACCTGTGCATATATTCCACACCAAATTTAATAGGTGGCGTCTTCTGAGGTGTCCAAGTCCTCTGTGAAGCAAATGTTAAAGGATATGCAGTATTCTACAATATGAGCCAATGCTCGTGCTTTGGAAATGCATAAAACAGATTTTCCTGCTAAGTTTATAGCTGTGGCTGTCCCATATTTATGGAAATGGGGGAGTCACAGAAATGTGTTGGTTTTATGAAATCAGGTTACATAATACTGCTAATGAAGAAAAATATATAAAAGCATTTTTGTCTCTTCACGCATTTGGTTCAGAGTCCTTTGCTAACAAGTTTCCAACCTAAGTAATTAGTAACCACACTTATCTTTCCCTTCCTTTTATTCAAATATGTACACCTGTGACACAACCACATCTAGTAACTCGCCCAAATACAGCTCACTGTCTCTGAAGAATAACAAGCCTGCATTTGGTGTGAAAAGCTAAATCTGCTCGCACTGAAGTTCTGCTGGGCTTCAAAGTAAGGTTGCTGGCTCTGGAGGGGGTACCTTAAGCACATACTCTTGCATCTGCTGCACAACAAACAAGGAAAAAGCTTATCTAGAAACACAGTCTGCTAGCCCACATCCACACGGTGCATGTGGAATAAATCTCAAACTGTGATTTCTGTCTGCCCATTTTTTTCCCTTTATTTTTCACAATATCTGCATTTCTAGACCTTCACCAAATTACTATGGCTGCACAGACTGCAGATATTTTTATCTTTACAAAAAGAATAATGTATAACTAGCAGGGTTTTTTTCTCTACAGCTGTAGTAATCTGAGCAGGACTATGAATATGACCATTTGTTTAACAGTTTTGCTATGGGAGGAAGTGCTGAGACACAAGCACAATAAAGTTCATTATGTCTCAGGATACAGGGCTGGAAGGAAAATATCCTCAGACTTCCTTCTGTTTTGAAAACATAGTCCGTGCACTACTAGAATAGGAGAGAAGCTTTACAAGATAACGTTCCTGCAGGACTTCTGTCCTCAAAAACTTCAGTGCTACAGATAAACCTCATTTGAGTAAGTCTCACAACACCTCAATGCCTTGCTTTCTCTACCCATAAAACAGAAATGCCAATCCTTCAGTACCATACCACAAGGTTGCATTCCCTGAGGAGTTCAAAATGCATTCAAAATACTGTTCCAGTGCCAGGATAGTAAAGCTGTTTGGGGGAAAGCATGCCAGGTAAGGAAAAGGCAGCAGCACAGGACTGGTTGTTTACATATTGGAGGGCAAAGCTCAGAGGTGAGCTGTAGCAGATCTGGTAAGAGAATAAACTAACATCTCATCTTCCTACATTTTTTTTCTTAAACTCATCAAACTACTTTGTTATAGAAGCTAGTATAGTTAAATCTGTCAGAGCCCTTAGTTTTAAGTGCGGTTTTACCTTAATAAGCGCATCATTTTAATCACTTCGAGTTCTTGAAACAAGAAACCTGATTTCAGAATATCACTGTACTTCTCAGCAGGACACAGAAGCCTCCACAAACACTCGTAGTGGTGGCCCCATTTCGCTTTGATGCCTACAAAGTACAAAACCATTTCAAGTATTAGATGAAGCTCAGCAGAGTGCTGCTGCAAACTGAAAGTAGGACTTGCAGGGTTATATGGGTGAATTCTCCTAATCCTCCCGGGGCAGGAAAGCTCTTCCTAAATGCCTTTGTTTTCTAACAGGCAGAAAAAGCCTGGAGAGTGAGGCAGGAGGTGACTCCATTTGTTCCTTTCAATATGCCAGTCTCAAGGACGCTGAAACTGTACTTGTAGAATAAATGTGTCTGTTTAGCAAATCACACTTCTTTAACATAAGAGTGAAATGTAAACGTTAGAAGCAGCCCATCTGAATGCTTTGCATGCTTATTGCTGACCGCTCTTTGCTCCCGAGTTCCTGCAGCACTTGGCTGGCACAAGAAGCCTTCCCACTCTTTAACAGCTGATGCAGCAGCAAAGAGGAGCTGATCTCTGCTGGCGTTCGCTGGAGGCAGCGCAGGTTATGTGCTCTTGCACCAAACAACTTAAACAACAGGTTATGTGCTCGTACATTAAACAACAGCGCCAGCTGGAGTTGTATCTGCCGCCTGGCCCTGCGGATGCCGCGGGGCTTTGGGAAGAGCTTTCCGCTGGAATAGAAACTCTCCCAGCCAGGTTCCCTTGGAGCCAACAGGAGGTTTGCCACTCTCTTCAAACTCGTTGCTCTTTATCGGAAGAAAACGTGCTTTCTCTGTGACTAGAGGGTATAGACATAGGCCCACGATACAAGCATTCAGCATTATAATTTTTTTTGGACCCAAATGATGTCTGGACTTTGTCCTGGACTGTTAGGTCAAAGACAGTTACAGCGAGACCCCAGATTGGATATGAGGAGGATGTAGTATGGATATATATCAGCGAAAGCCTGGATTATAAGTGTCTGAAAAGACAGAATGGAAAATACTTTTAAGGTCTGGTATTTGATTTCAGCCTCAATAATTTGGGAAGAAAAATCCTTTGTGCAAAAGAAATGTTTTTAATGCAGAACTAGAGAAACTAAAGAATCCACAATGTTAGTGATTTGGGTATTGAATTTTCACAAAGCTTATTTAGCTGAGTGCTAGATACCAAATTTATGTCCATGGAGATCATGTAAGTATATTTTTGCATATTGGGTATGCCATCAGAAATAAATGACTATGTAAAGTCAGGGTGAATTACTCGTGCTGTCTCTATAGTCACAACTTGCACCATACTAGCAAATGCTTTAAAGAAAAGAAAGTATTCCTAAGCGTAGTGAATTTAGTGAAATACCACAGCTGAGCATCTGTGAGGCACATCACAGGTGAAAAATCCTGGCTTTCCCTTCTGCTGCAGCTCCGGGACACATACTCCAAGAGCGGCATTGCTTGTCTCACCGGGGAGGAAATCGGAAATTTCATCCAAAACTTGGATCTAATTGAAAGCGAAGACAGAGAAGCTGATCCCTGCTGGCAAGTAAAGTGGCACCTGGGAAAGTTAATTAAAAAGGTATTTGGGAACCGACACGTTGAAACAGTGGCACTTGGCGATATTACTATTCAAAGAATTCTAATAGCAGAACAGAGAGGGGGCTCTCGGATTGTGTTCTTGCAAAGCACTAGTCAAGCCACAGCTTCAGCTGCAGAGTGCTTGCACTGAAAAAAAAAATAATCCTAGATTCAGGAAATAATAAAGGAAAGACGATCAGTTTTTACTAAGCTAATTTCAGCAATAGGTTGGCTTATCTGAAATACCTCAGGGTAGAAGTGCTTGATTCCAGCTTGTTTTCTACCTGACCGTACAGACCGTAGTGCTTGCAGAGGTGTAACTCCCTCTTTGGAAACACAGGGAGACTGGCATGAGAAAATGAGATGAAATGTAGCACGGGGAGAGGTAAAAAGGTGCCTGAGGAATGGTCCAGTCACGAGCTGTGTAATGTATTAGGGGAGGAAAGAGCGAGCGAGCACACGGCATCGGGCACAGCACCTTCCCAGCTCAGCATTCAGAGAACACCATCTCCTGCATGACTTACACACAATACGTGTAATTTTGGCTACAGAGAAGAAAATAAGCCTGGCTGAAAAATCAGGAAGGCTATAATCTACAGGAATGGTTTTCAAAATCCCATCTCCAGCACATAAAAAATGTTCATCCATAAAAATTCATTTCTGGCTGAAACTTACCTGGCAAATCTTGCAGCCCAAAATAGATCCTGTATTTGTATTCAGAGATCTCGGCTCCTTCGGTGGAAGTTCTGCCAGTGAAGTCCCTGCACTTCTGCGTAAAGAAAACATTGCTTTATTTAGTGGACATTAACACATGTAATATACCTACTAGCTCCCTGATTACTTAAAAAAATATAGCCTGGGTGCTAGAAATAATAATAATAAATTATAATGATAAGAAGATGATGATGATAATAATAGGATAGATAGATGACAGAAATATGACAGGGCAGAACCCATCAGCAAGTGGCAATACAGGGCCCCTATTAGTCACCCAGGTAAATCATCTCAAACCATCAGCTTGCTGCAGCTGCACCACTTGGTAACCAAACCGGTCGGTAACCACACCAGTTCATTTCAGCAGTCAGCGAACAGTTATAAAGAAGGGATAATGCACAAAGTAAGATCTGCTGGCTTAAGAGCTTAGATAGATAGAGAGGTAGAGGTATAAAAATAAATGAAATGTAATTTCCCAGAACCAGGATCCCACAGAAGTGCACACAGCCAAGTATTCTGCGAACGGAAGCTGATGTTTGTACGCTGTATCTCTTTTTAATTAAGAAGAGCATGAGGGTCAAATTTTCCAATAGACCAAAAGCCCAGATGGCTGAGCTGTCTTGAAAATGTTTTCCCACGTATTTCATTACATAAAAGACGTAAATGTAGAAACACTTTATTACAACAAATTAATAGGCTTTTTTTGATTTGCCTGTTGATCAAATCCAGAATACCCTTTATTCATGAGTTTGAGAAAAGAGTGTCTTTTTCCTGCACCTATCAGTTTCTGCTGACAGACTAATTTGTTTTCTCTGTGTTTGTTGGCAGATGATGTCGAGAAGCTACGAGGAAAAGATATCTGCAGTCAACGGTATTATAATAATTTTACTATCTGTGGCAAAAGAGCTGCTAGCGGCACCTGATGTGTAGCGACTCAAGGAATTTTTTTCAAAGTGCAGAAACCAGTGACTAAGATCTTGTACAGTTACGCAGTCCTTTGGCAGCAAGTTATTGAAAAATGATTACTTATTACTAGAAGACAAACTTTCAGGAGCCAGAAATATGGTCAGATGCTCAGAGCAAGGTAACCGAGGTGGATGCAGAGGACTCAGCTTCTAGACCTCAGTCCCACAGTGTTACGGGGACATTTAAGCAGCCTGCTCTCCCGGGAGCAAGCAGCACTGAACTGCTGTACCCATAGATCGATTAAGGAATAGCTCTGCTGAAGCTCAGACAGCTCTAAACATGTTGAGCGAAAGCACTATGATCTCCAAGTGGAAATTCGGAGTAAAGCTTATGAATACTTTAACCATAAAAGATACTGATCGTGAATGTGAAAATTTGGTACTATGGGTTATTTTAAGTTGCTTATTGGTAGTTTTGGGGCTGGGGGAGGGGGGAAAGGGAGAAAACAGAGAGGCGTGTAAAGACATTTCAAGGAGAGCGAGAGCGACTGAGAAATTGGAGCCTTATTAGCCAATACATCATTCTTATGATTTAGTCAATTAAAAAAAAAAAGGTGTACATATTCCTTAAAATCAGGTCAAATGGGACAGATGTGCTTTCTAACCCCCTTGCTTCTAACCTGAGGTTCCTTTTCTGGTCTTTCCTTAGCTGACAGAGCCCTGACGCTGTCGCACACCGATGGGCAGCCACCGCGCAGTCCCAGCAACAGGATCGCGGCGCATCTGACGGGCAACAGCAATAAGAGGAATTCCCTGTCCCCACGCAGTAAGGAAAAACCTTTTAAAACAGTTAAAGATCACAGAACTTACTCTCTCAGTGCTAGCCTGGTGCTTACATATGCTTTTTAATACTTGCATTGAGTTAACGGTAAGAAACAAATCATAAAAAAGTCATTTTATGCCAGACAATGCTTTTTTCAGCTAGGAGAAAAAGCCCACTCCCTCTGGGTACCTCACTAATTTTTCTTCTGGAACCTTCACTGGGGGGAAAAAAAAAGATATATCCTTCTTCCTAATGTTAAGTTTTCTTCTTTTCTTTCCTTTAATTTCCTTCTGTTAGTTGTGTGAGTCCCAGCTGCTATGGTGACAGACCTATTAGTAACGTGAGACAGAGACAGGAGAGACTTGACATTCAGGCCATGTTAATGACAGGCTTGGTGGGGTTTCTGCAGCTTCGGAGGGTATCAGACTCAAATGGATATCTTCACTTTGTTACTAAGGAACACCACGGCGCTTTTCCTCTTACTTGGCAGCAAAAAAGTTAAAAATAAAGGTAGTTCACGTGAATTCCCACATAGAACTAAACAGCTTGCTTCTGGACCTTCAAATTGTTTTGAGAATGGACCTAAAGAGCCGCTGGGAAGAGCAGGTTTCCTGACGTCGTTGTTAAAAACCAGATTCTCTGACTAGCAGACACCTGGCTTCACTACCTGGCTTTTAATTTAACATTTTCTCTCTTTTTTTTTTTTCTCAAGTAGATTCCTCGCCCAGAAGAGGGAACGGGCAAAAAATAAACAACTGGGAATCGTCAAGGAAAGGTCACTCTTTCCTGTACAACGTGGAGCTGAGAAACGGCGAGTTAGTGATACCCCAGACCGGGTTTTATTACATCTACTCACAAACTTATTTTCGTTTCCGCGAAAACGAGAACGAGGATTCAGATTTGTTGGCGCAAATCAGGAACCCCAAACAGCTTGTCCAGTATGTTTACAAACTGACTAATTACCCAGAGCCCATTTTGCTCATGAAAAGCGCAAGAACAAGCTGCTGGTCTAAAAAGGCAGAATATGGACTTTACTCCATCTACCAAGGTGGTGTCTTTCAACTGAAAAGCGAGGACAGGATTTTTGTCTCTGTCAGTAATGGTGACATAGTTGACATGGACAAAGAAGCCAGTTTTTTTGGAGCCTTTATGATCGGTTAAAAGATGAAAATCGTGCTCCAAAAGGAGCCAGTTTTCCTAGTCAGGACCAGCTTAAAATTCTATAAAACAGGGATAATAAGCAAACACTGTAGCAGCACAGACAATACCTGACTCCCCTTTCTCAGCTCACTCAGCGCGAGGTCCGACCGTGCCGGATACTCTCCCGCCAGTGGGGAAGGGGCAGCAGCAGCTGGCTGCAGCTGGGGACAGCGATGCTTTGTGCAGGCACGGGCACTGCGGCTCGCTGCCCAGCCGGGCTTGGGACGCACGAGGATTTCACACGCCACAGACGATACCTTTGGCAGAACCCCAGGCAGGTAAGCGCTCGCCACCACCTCCGCAGAGATGCTCCACGCCAGCTCAGCTGTGGCAGGTAGGATGAAGGATGCTCCGGGTCCGGTTACCTGAGGCTGAGACGGACATCAGATTTTATTCGTGGTCTCCACTGGGACCCCGTCCTGAAGATCTCAGCTCCTATAAGGAGCCTTTGCAAGTACTGCTTCCGAGATGCAGCTTGCAATTATTCTGGAAGCTTTTGTTTGAACCTGAGCTTTACAAAAGTTGAAAGGCCATCAGCAACTCAAACTGCACATCTTCATCTCATCTCACAAAACACTGAAACACCTAATTAATTTTAAGCACACGAACGGTCTGACTAAACCAGGGTATTTACATGACTGAAATTAAACACGTACTTAAGCATTTTTCAGATCGTGGCTTGAGTAAACACATTAGTCTGTCTTAATCAGGATATTGTACATAAAAACAGCTGCTGAAATGGCACAGAAGAGGTTTTGAAATCAATCAGTATTTTGATCAGCACATTATGATAGTGCCTATTTCCTTAATTGCTGTGCTGCAAAGATTTCACCAGGCTTCCAATAGGTTCAGTAATGTAGTTGCTGTTATATTTGTTGACAGCAAGTACTTGATCCAAAAAAAGGTTTGTGGGTTTTTTTTTTTTAAATACTGAATTCTATTAGACATTTGCTGCAAATTAAGCATGACATGGTTCTTCCATGTTTATTTGTACTGGCCTGTATTTGGTAGGATGTAATGCAGAATAACACCCCCCGATGACTAATATTTTAAGGAAAACAGACAACTATCCGTACTTAAACAAGAGCTGCATATTTACGTAATGCTGTTTTGATTTTATTTTATTTTTAGGAATGGTTTGAAAATTTTCTTTTTTTTTTTTTAAACAGTAATTTTTTTAAAAAAGGTGACCACTATTTTTTTTAACTCAACGAGTAGGACTATTTTATATTAAAAAAAAAAAAAAGAAAAAAAAATTTGCAAGTGTAAACTGTGTGGGTTAGATCCACAGCAAAAGTCAGGTAGCATAAATCAGCACATCCACAGCATCGTCAGTGGAGCAATACCAGTTTACATCATGAATGCATTTTGCCCAGGTTCAGGGGAAACAGGGAAAAGAAGGTGAAAGTGAAAAAAAATTGGAGGGAAAGGAAGACAGTTGTTCCACAAATGTTACTTTACATCAACAGAATGATGCCAGGAGAAAGTCTGGTTATCTGGGGTTTTTTTTAAGACACTAAGGTTGCCGTGGGAACCCTCACATTCACCTCCCCATTCTGGTAATTAAATCACTGTACAGCCCTTGCATATGGGCTTCGTGAATAAACACTCATCGTTCGTCTTACTACTTTGTCAACAAGAGGAAATGAATAGACACAAGCCCCTGCATTTATTGTGTCATTCAGAAAAGCAGGTACGTTGCTTCACTTAAATACCTGCCTTCGGTTGGATCGCTTAAATACATGCATTCAAGCAGCAAGAGAATTATTTCAAGAATATCCTTCTTTTGACAGGTTAGGGCAAAGAAACACACTGCCATAAGCCTAAAATGATAAGTTTCAACTTTTGCCAGCTGTTTTAACATAGTGTTTTCAGTGCTAGTCAAATATGTGAAATTCTGCGTCGTTTACTGGAACCCTTCGGTTTGTCTCGTTCCCAAATCATCTGTTTCAACAGAGAACAGAAAATATTTCTACAGTTTTCTTTCAGATTTCACTATTTAATTCAGAAATTTTCTGCCTGCCAGAAAAGGCGAGGGGGAAAAAGCCATTCCCTGCATATCTGGATGTCTGCTATATTGGAGAAATGACTTCTGTAGGTTCTCCGTGCAAATGGAGCGGGCTTTTCGATCTCGGCACAGGACTGACCCATGTTATCAGGTCTGAGGGGGTTTTCTAAGCAATATTTTATATTCAAAAGTTAATTTTTTATTTTTTTTTGAAATGTTATTTTAGGAGCCTGTTTGAAAGAAAATGTATTTGAACTGTGAAAAAGTATTTTGGATTTACTGCTGGCAGCTTAGAGTTCGAAACTTTCCCTGTAGCTAAGAACCAATTTATGTAACGTAGGAGTCGTGGCTGCTAGAAAGGACTGGAAGGAAACCGTGGGGGACTCCACAAACTTGCAGCTCATGCTAAGACAAACTATCTATTACACACAGACTTTTGTTGCTCTGTGTTCTCTCGTCAATTCTCAATATATAACACCATGCCCGCTGTCGCCTGGGGACTGCTCCCTGGCATTACCTTCGTTTTTTATCTAAATGTACATGTTCTTGGTCTCTGCATACAGAGCATACTGCAACAGGGATCACACCGCATGATCGTATTTTATTTCTGAATAATCCAAAGGCATGCTTGCCAGATACTCTCTTGGGGGAGATTATCAAGCAATATCAGGACACGTTTGAAGATGAATGGAAGGATGTAGCAACTTCTGTTTGTACATTTGCACGCCGAATCATACTTTTCATCTCACTTTCTGTGGAATGGCGAATGTAGCAAATTTTTATTTGTGGATGTAGGTTGCTCTGACATGTAAATATTGTCATTTTTCTACATGTATTTTCTATAAAACATTTTTAGTAAATAGTTATTTGGTCTTGCAGTGATGATTGGTGTCATCCTATGGCTTCCCTGTCTGAAATAGTTTCTCTGACATTGGTTGGCATCAGCTATAATCCGTTAAGTGCCACAAACGGTTGCAATGCCCAGGACACCGTGCAAACCGTTGAGCAGTGCCGTATTGTGTAATGCCACATAACTGGCTTCCAGACCCTAGCTGGTGAGCAGGATCTGGAAGCAGTACGCTGAAGAAATCACTGAAAATGATCTCATGACCAGAGACAACAAAATGCTGAGCACTGCCCTTGAGGTTCTTCTCATGTTTCTGGGCTTTGGCAATTATTTAAGTACTGCGAAATCTATTTAGTAGGAAAACATCTGGTCCTTACCCATTACCGAACTACAGGAGAAGATATATTGAGTTCAGAGGGATGAGGGCCATTTACACAGACGTAGGAAAGCAGCAGCAAACTGGAGATTCCCTAACGCTGAAAACAAATGCACCCCCTGCCCCAAAAGCAAACGGGATATTGTCTGGTCTGTTCACTCCACTTCTACATTTTGCCCCAACCAAAAACGAGTACGAAACCCAAGCGAACCCTGGAAACTCAACAAGACATGAAGACATCGTCTCACCTCACCGCCAGCCCCGAGATGGGAGAGGGGGTCGTTTCATCCTGCAGAGAGGGGCTATGGCTGGAGCAGCAGCAAGGTGCCACAGCAGGGAAGCCGGTTGCTCCTCGGGGACAAACCCCCAGGAACGTTGCCCCCACCCTAGCCACCCCAAGGGCTATTTCACCTCTGTGTGCCTCCTTTTGCCATCGCCTTCTCTTGGCAGTTCCCAGCATGATCCTATTCTCACTCTTGCTGGGCTCTGGCAGACCACCACATCGCTGTTTTACGCGCTGCACATCTACGTGATTAACGAAAGGATGCTTGCCTCCCTAATGGACTCATAATCTAAATACATTTAGCCCAGTGTTTGTGTTAGGATTTATTTGGAATAGATGGGCACGCCTCGAGCCTCGGTAATCAGAGCAGTAGGTCTGTGTGTGCGGCTCTCCCCATCCACACCGAGCCCCACTGGAACCAGTAAACCAGCGTGTCTGGGGAGGAGCAGCCCCCGCCACCCCAAATTGCAGGAATGCCCGCAGGTTTTAAAAAGAAATTGTGCCTTTCATAGAGACTGCTTTTATTTCAGCAGAGGGTTCTCTCTTTTCTGGTGTTTCCATGGGAAAGAGGACATGCCAGCTAACTGGCTTTTATTGTACCTTTCATTACTTCATGGAAACAGACTTCTATTTTTTGCCTCTCTTTGCCTTGGTGAATGTAATTATTATTGTTTGTATTGCTGCAGTATTCACTGCCCAGGCAGGATCAGGGATGCATTTGCTGTAGTCCATGCAAACAGTTAAAAAAACCTGATTCAGACACTGAGATTTTGAGATTCATAATTTTAGTTGTCAGATCATATCTAAATATTAGGGTCTAACAGAAGACTGAATGTGATGATCAATATAACATAAATAAGCACACTGAGACAAGATCTCATTCATCCCTCCAAGGCACCTTGTGCCATTCAGTAGCAGAAATGGAAGATAAATTAGGATATTGCTGGGTCTGATCCAATTTTCACAGGTTGGGGTTGGGGTTTTTTTTCATGTAAAGTTACATGGAAGTTTATAGCAATTTTCATCAGAATCAGCCAAAATTTGGTTCTCCATAACTTTTCTCTGTATTAACAAACGGCAATTGCATGCTGTGTCACATGTTAAAAATCATTATTTTTCCTCTGCTGCTGCTTTGTAATACCATGCCTTTCCCCAAGACATTCATAATCCAAACCTATATAGACCTTTCCATTAATTTCTTCTGAAAATTTTAGAGGTGACATCGAGTTGGGACACTGGGTTGTGACCGAAATGCTGTCAGACTGCTCGTGGTCAGACACGGCTGCAACTTATGGCAGAAGCCTGTCGGTTTAAGCAGCTTCCCATTTTTATGGGCTGTTCTACCAGAGTTAATATAAATCACATTCCTTGTCTTTGATGCCCGTAATACTTTTGCACTGAACGCATCACATATCTAACACTCACAGCATCAGCAAACATTACGGAATCCAAAGAAGTCGTTCAAACCGCCTTTCAGAAACCAGCACTTTAAACGCAAGAGAATCCAAGGCACCAATTCCTCCTCAAGATACTTTTGATTTTGCCCGATTATGAATTCTTCAGTTCATATTATTCTCAGTTTGTATTGAGCCATGGATATTTAGTACTTATAACTACTGGGTGAAGACAAAGTTGATTAACTGTGGATTTGCTGGTGAATTGAGCCAAGTTATCGCTCCCCATTTAACATGAGATATAGATGCACCAACAAGAAAGTATGACCAGGAATAATTAACTATGCAATCCCATCCTTCATGTTCTGGCACTAGCAGAACTCAAATCATAATGACTATTAATAAACACATGCGAGTCAGGTGAACATTTCCATCCGAAGCCAGGACCAGCTTTGAGTCAAAACCTGCAGATCTTCTGTAGGAGAATGTCCAATGATATTAAAAAAAAAAAAAAAATACAGCTACATCTACAACTCTCATGCTAGAAATTATTTAATAAACACTATGGAGTTTTAAACCAGATTAAACATACCGGTGACTGATGAACCACGTTCTCTCGCCACCCCATGAACAAGTCTAACAAAGAGGGACATCAATGCCCGGGGTGTGACCTAGCGACACGCTGAGCTGAAACACGGCAAAAAGCTAAGTCTAAACCAGATGCCTCTGAATTAGTGGTGTTAGAGCACAGCTTTGCTGATTAATAAACTAGCGCTGTTTTGAAGTCTGCTTGCAGATGTTTACTGCCACATAAACAACTGTAAAGTCATTTGAGCACATTCCGAGTTTTATGTCATTAAGTTGGATTACCACTATTTCATCAGCACTACTCACTGATGATGGTTGCTAAACTGTAACCTTTGAAAGCATACACCAGGTGCTACCTTCTGTTCTTAAAATACATTTATAATAAAAGTCAAAACATCTTCTGCCCCTGGATATAATCAAAAAGTGCATTTGCTTTTCTGTGAATTGCTGGAAAAGCATCATTTTTAAATGGGAGATCTCTCCCTTAAAGTCTGTTTTCCACTTTCTTCATCTCTCCACAATAAAACCACAATCATTCTATATTCAAAGCCTTCAGATATTTCCATGACAACAAACAATGATATAAACCAGAATTAAAACTTTATTGGATGAGAAGAAAATGGAAAGAATGGAACATAGGAGAGAGATTTCAAAAGTCCATAAATAGAAACTCTCTTCTACCTTATCTCCAGTGCTCAACACAGCTTTAATGCTATCAAAAAGAAGCACCAATATTTTAAGAGTTCCATGAAAGGTAAGTGTCCATCATAATGCTTTTTTAAAAAATGATTTTTCTGAATATCTGCTTTGCTCATACACCCAGTTAGTGGATAAAACTGTGAATAAAAAGTACTTAACTTCTGCCTCTTTCTCTCATCCCAATAATATCAGTGACTTCAATCTTTTCTGCAGTTGTTAAGGCAACATAAAAGTACAGTTCTTGCAGCTGAGGGCAAGTAAATAACTTTCTGGAGCCTAAAGCCATCTTTCCTCATAGCTCTTACACCTTCTGTCACCACTACCTTCACCACTGCCCTTCGGTGTATACAAAGCAGATGCAGGAATTCATTATCGTGCAATGTTTGTGGGATGTCGGTTCTTTATATCCCATCAAAACTTGGCGTGCAATTGCCAAAGAAATCAGAAAGAATCAGAAAACTGGAGCTGCTTTTCTTCTCTCGCAACTGCTTTCTGCCCCTGACCCCATGAAGGAAAAGCAGCCAGAGAAGCCCTTGACTCATGATACTCTTTAAAGAAGAAGGGGATTGGTGTTGCTGGACTCAAAGCACAACTGCCGTTTCTGATCCAAGCGGCTCATCACTCGATATGTCAAGCTCCCAATGAATTCAGCATGAATTCATTGCATTACAAGCTCAGGTTGTCTAGAGTACATAAATCTGGTGCTACCTCACTTTTGGCGACTTGATTTTGCTACATTTGCTCAATTCAAGTATTATTTTAATAATGAATATTTTTTTCCCCCTAAAAAAAAAAAAAAAAGAAAGCTTTTCTCTCCCAAGGGAAAGGGAAGTGGTCATTTTTGACAAGATACAGCTCAGCAAAAACCGGAAGAATTTCATGAGAATGAAGGATCCTCTCTGCACAGAAAAGTCACATTTATAGCTTCAGGCCATTGTCTCTGCCAAATATCAACATCCTGCAGCTAATGCCACTGGTCTGAGAATTCATCAGGAAAAAAAAAAAAAAAAAGAGTGAAATAATTCTTTATAATAATACAAAGTATTTGGCAGCCTAAATACAGAGGCAGTTACCAGCTCCTCCATAATATAACACAATGTCATTTAAATTAGATTGGACACAAAATTCTAACATGAAATATCTGTACATTGGTGGCATACAGCCCACGATTTTTCTAAACATCTAAAACAATTATATAGGCAGCTGGGTAAACAAAGTCAGAAACACATTAGGTTCTTTCTTTTCAACTGCAATTAATGTGTAGCCATCCCCCATAAAATTTAGCAACTGTTGATTAACTTGCTACAAAACTGTCTCACGGTTCAAGAGCAGGAATGACGAGTTCTGATTCCAATGAAACTGCAAAAATACATCATCCAAATTAGGATATGGGCAAGGCACTATGGCTAATTTTTGCATTATTACTGAAAGTAAACTGCAGGTAACAGGCATGTTCAGAGGCAGAGTAACAGCGTCGCGGCACACCGTGCTTGTGCTCTATCCTTAAATAGAGCTCTGCAGGTCTGAAATAGCACTGCTAGCAGACGGTGTACACACGTTTGTGAGTGCACCCTGGAAAAGCAGCGTAAAACTGTTTCTCAGCTGAGTTAAGCTAGATGCCAACGTGGATTCAGAGCACTTGGTTGCCACCTGAGAGATGGGGTACCAGGGAAGGGGTGCAGCCCCTCTAGGTAGAAAGACGGGAGTGAAAAAAGGTTGTGCCGTAGCACACTCTCCCTGACACTTTGCAGAGACAAGTTGGAAAGGAGGAGAGATACCTTTACAGGTGTGCTGGGGTCACTTTACTGTCCCTGATCTCACCTCGTGCTGCTTCCGGCTTATTTCTTCTCGGGGACAACGTTATCCTTTAGTAGAATGTAGGAGTCTGCAGCTGGGGAAACACAGAGTCATAATGTGTGTGTCTGCAAAGGGCAGAGCACAGGACAGCAGAAACGCGCTGAATCAAAGTGTAATTGTAGGTAAATCATATAGAAGAGGGTGATTACTGCAGCTTCACTGAACCGGAGCCTTACCGGGCTCCTGCCAAGATCCAAGGGCAGAGCAAAGCTACCGAACGAGGAGACAGTAACCGCAGCCTTCCCTGTACTTCTGCACCGGGCGCCACGTCTCCACGTGCCCTGCAGGGCTGCGCGGCCCTGGCGGCCGCAATTTGACACGCACGGAGAAAGGGCACTCCAACCCCCAGTAACAGGGAGGTACCGCTGTTCGAAGAGCACAGCCGCCCTTTGCAACAGCCACGAGTGGGATCCGCGCCTGCCCAGCGCACCCGAGCAGGCAGGAGCGGTGCGGGCAGCGCGAACCGGAGCGATGACAGCAGGCAGGGAGCGCTTGGCCGGCGCTGCCTGCAGGTGAGAGACGCCGGGGGAGAAAGCCTCTGCGCCGGGGGACTTGGGAAGAAAGTTTAAGAGATGATGCTGGCACGGATTTTGCAGCCGCCCGGGCTTTGCGCTGCGGGGCTGAGCTAGTTCTTCTCCCCGCGGCGCCGGACGCGCAGTAGAGCCCCGGGGCGGCGCGGGAGGGCGCGGGGCCGCTCCGCGCGCTCCGCGCCCGCGGAGCCAGCGCGTCCACGTCTCCTCTGACGCGCCGGCGAGTGCCAGCCCTCCGCGGGGCCGGGGGGGAGCAGCAGCGCCCGGAGAGAGGCGGAGCGGGGCCGCTCTTCCCTCCCCGCCTTCCGCACCTGCCCGAGCAGCGCGGCGGAGGGCGCGCAGCGGCGCGGAGGCGAGGGACCGGACCGGGCCGGGCTGGGCTGCGCAGGGGGCGCGGGCTGCGCGGGGGCGGCTCCGCGGGCGCGCCGGGCGGTGATGCGCAGCCCGCGGCGGCAGGATGCGGGAGGGGAGCGCGGGCGGCCGCGGCGCGGAGAACCGGACGGGCGCCGAGCCCCCGCTGCACCTTTTCCCCGCGCCCGTGCTCACCGGCATCACCGTCGCCTGTGTCCTCCTCTTCGTCATCGGGATCATCGGCAACCTCATGACCATGCTGGTGGTGTCGCGGTTCCGGGACATGAGGACCACCACCAACTTCTACCTGTCCAGCATGGCCTTCTCCGACCTTCTCATCTTCCTCTGCATGCCCCTGGACCTCTTCCGCCTCTGGCAGTACCGGCCCTGGAACTTCGGGGACCTCCTCTGCAAGCTCTTCCAGTTCATCAGCGAGAGCTGCACCTACTCCACCATCCTCAACATCACCGCCCTCAGCGTGGAGCGGTACATCGCCATCTGCTTCCCCCTCCGAGCTAAAGTGATCATCACCAAGGGGAAGGTCAAGCTGGTC
Organism: Grus americana; assembly: GCF_028858705.1. Taxonomy (NCBI): domain Eukaryota; kingdom Metazoa; phylum Chordata; class Aves; order Gruiformes; family Gruidae; genus Grus; species Grus americana. Next base: position 22,893,038 of record NC_072860.1, read on the forward strand.
ATCCTCTTTCTCTGGGCTGTCTCCTTCATTAGCGCCGGACCCATCTTTGTCTTGGTGGGGGTCGAGCACGAGAACGGCACGAACCCCCTGAGCACCAACGAGTGCCGAGCCACGGAGTACGCCATCCGCTCGGGGCTCCTCACCATCATGGTCTGGACCTCCAGCATCTTCTTTTTCCTGCCCGTGTTTTGCCTGACCGTGCTGTACAGCCTCATCGGGAGGAAGCTCTGGAGGAGAAAGAGAAAGAACATCGGTCCAAATGCTGTCATCAGGGATAAGAACAACAAGCAAACTGTGAAAATGTTAGGTACGACTCTTCTTGCTCTGTTTTTCCAAAGGATGTGTGTGCTTGTGTGTGTGTGTGAGAGAGAGAGAAAGACTGAGAGCACTCTGGTAGTTCACTACAGTTGCTTCCAAAGGAAAGCATTTCTTGAACGTGTTTCATACAAAAGGCTACACCTCACGGTATTCGTAGAATAACTCTCCTCTTTCCTTAGATTTATTTCTAACTGGTTTGAGCTGGGAACTCTCAAACGGTTAAGCAAATGTTGATAACAATCACCGACAAGGACAAATGGTACAGTTACAATTAGCTAGTGCCCTGGAGATTTTTGAACAGTTTTGCTCTTTGGTTGTGGATACCGATGTTATTTACAGAAGGATAGTTTATCTGATTTTTAAACAAAACTAAACCTGTCTCAGACCACAATGTTACAGATATGGTGTGCACTTGGTTTTTAGTTCCACGTGAAAAGACTACCAAGATTTTATCAAATTTGGGTTATTTACTAGGATGGCTGTGTAAGCTTAGGAAAACTAATCTGCATTTTTATATTAGCAAAACACCAGCATGTGCTGAACAAGGAGCATTGTGTCTCCTTTGAGGTCTGTGATCCTGTAAATTCTCACTGACTTTAAGAAAACAGGAATGAGACGACAGACACTGTCATTCCTAACTCTGTATATTTACATTGCTGAATGGTTTAAACAAGTTATTGTCGGGCACATGGAAACACAGAGTTTAACACACTAAGTCAGTGCATGTGGTGGGACTTGGATGAACAAAACCAAAAAGTTGTTCTGCAGTTTAGTGCCTGAAAACTGCAGAATCCTGCTGCTGCTGTGTACTTTTATTCAAGCAAAAAGTCCTCCGCCGTGCAAGTCATCCCATGGATTTCAGCAGACATGAGATGCTTTGCATGGAGAAGGTCTCACGAGCTCGCTCCCTATGCTCGTTTCGGCTAGGTTGAAGTGATGTGCTAATGAGCTAGATGAAGAGGTGGCAGTGCGTCTTAAGTGCCTTAATTATTAAATGGGAGCCTAACGGATTTTTTGTTCATGTCCTACTTTATTACTATGCAACAGCAGGAAGGATAATAAAACCCGTGGTATTCTTTGTGCCCTTTCAGCTACATTTTATGATCAATAGAATTACTTCAGTCTGGTAAGCGTGACCTTGGAAGTAATTCATCATTTACACTTCTAGAGTTTCAGGATTATGAATCTCTGCTTACAATAAGTAACTTGCTAGCATATATTACCACCATGTTTATATCTCTGTATACTTAACCGTAAAGAATTTTGAAATAATAACTGTTTATTTCTACCCTAAAGTATTGCTGCAAGCATTACAATATTTCAGACACTTTTTTTTTTTTTAAAAGGTCTGAGAACAGCAAGACAGTGGCAAGACTGTCCTCTGACAGAGAGCAAATATTCTCTAAATGATAAGTCTGATGTCTGATGGAAAAAAGGAAAGAAAAGAAGTTAGTAAGGGCTCAGTACCAGCAGATGCTCCATGCAGTATGCTCTCACTGGTTTTAACGCTCTGCTTAAAATTTAGAAGGCACTTTCTAAGACTTTAGCAAGTCATGGAACATCAAGTAAATGGGATTAGCATCGACGCTTCTTTTAAATTGTAGAGAAAGGTTATGCTTCTAGGTCCATAATTAACACTTAAACGTATAGCCTGACTTGCAAAGGAGCTATAGTATCCCCTTCCTACTGAAATCAATGTGATTCTGCACGCATGAAGATCAAACCATCAAAAACTTGACTAGGGATATGCACGCCTACATGTGAAAATATTGACTACGCTTAAAATTCTGTTCTTAATGACCATCATGGTTATATTCATTACATGGATTAAACTCCACTTGTGAGCTAGGGAAACATTATCTGAATTTTGTAGGTGAAAATACTGAGGGGAAAAAATGGAAGTGGTTGGCTTGAGAAGATGCAGAGCTGGAAAACAGATACTCTGAACCTCAGCTCCGTGCTTTAGAATCCACCATAAGTCCTGCATAAGCACCCATTTAAACTTGGGAATGCTTGTTCAGAAAGTTTTGGGGGAAAGATGCCTATAATCACCCCCCTTAGCTCTTTGAATTTTATTATCTGCTGTGACTTCACATGAGCAAGCAGGGTTGCTAACACAAGAGAGAAATTAACTGGTAAAAATCGCTTAAGAATGTCAAAAAACTTTGCTCGAGTTTTCTGGTTTTTCTCTCTCTGGTATATTAATAGATACACTTAAAGCAATATGAAAAATAATAAGGTCAATAGCACTCAGGAAATGAACATAAAAAGTTTCCCTTTCTCTAGGATGGAAATTCAAATGGGCCAGTGTTCAAAGATACACACATTCCTATTATTCTACATACATCATATTGACATATACATGTAACCATAGTGGTAGTAGAATATCATGGATATACTATATAACTATAATTAACTATATGCAGTTATATAGTATATATTTAATTTTACTCTTGGAGAAACTCATGTTCCAAAAATGGACAAACTGGAGGGGTCCACCACTCTTCTGTTCTTACCTTGGCGCATGTGCTCCACAAGTCCACATTCCGGTGGTTTGTTTTATCTTGGGACCTTTGCCTTAAATAATTTTGCTTTGTCTTAAATAATTTTGCTTCCCAGTGATTTCATTCTTCATTATAAACCACAGTGTTGAGTCGATCAAATTATATATGATTTGCTTCTGTTAAACGCTGCAGATGATAGATTGTTGTACTTTTTTGTCACCGTTTTGATTCCTTAATTCTCTATTTGTGAAAACATAAGTTTTACAGGTCAGAAGTATGCTATATCAGATTAGTTGTGCAATATACGGGCAGCCTGTTTAGCTGTGATCGATGCGTATTAAGTATTGCTAATTGATACTCTCAGAGAATGTATTGAGACACACAAAACTGAAAAGTTATGGGATGCATTTTCACACTTTGCGATTAATTTGTTAAAGTTGTTGAACTTTAGAATTTTAATCACCCGTATTTTAATACTCATACTTAACCCAGTTTCTTCTGCTGTTTTTATTTTAGTTGTGGTGGTATTTGCTTTCATACTCTGCTGGTTGCCTTTTCACGTAGGACGATATTTATTTTCCAAATCCTTCGAAGCTGGATCCTTGGAGATAGCAGTGATCAGCCAGTACTGCAACTTGGTGTCCTTTGTCCTCTTCTACCTTAGCGCAGCCATCAACCCCATCCTCTACAACATCATGTCGAAGAAGTACCGAGTCGCCGCTTGCCGGCTGTTTGGACTCAAACCCCTTCCGAAGAAAAGACTTTCCAGCACAAAGCAAGAAAGTTCCCGCGTTTGGACAGAACCGAGCGTTATCACATGACACGTGGCTTCCAGCGCCAGAGCATCACTTACCAGTATCGCCCAGAAAGCCGCAGCGAAAGAGGGCGAGAAACACAAATCGAAACGTTAAAGCTGTGCTTTTGACATCACCTGGATTTGCTGAAAGATATAACGCAGGCAGTTAAAGATTTTAAAAAAAACCCAACGACTAAGCTCTGAGACTATAAAAGGAGACACGTGGCCACAGAATTTGGCAAGCCTCAAGCATTACTTTGCTGCTGCTTTTGCCCGTATGATTTTTTAGCGCTGACTTTAGCAGGAGAGCTAGGCTTTACCCTTCCTCAGAGGCAAACGTAGCCCGGGTCGCTTGAGAGTGTGTGCGACTTCAGTAGCAGCTAATTCGAGCTGAGTTTTTCCAGAGTTAACTTTAGTTTTGCTAAGAATTTTGCTAGCATATAACCAGACCCTAGAGAGAGAAAATTAAATTGCCTTTTTGGAGTAGTAAACATGGGATTTGCTACATTTTTCATAATCTTGATTTTTAAATAAACTAGCTTTTTTTTTCTCTGAATGAGGAAAATTATTTCTTTAAAAAAAAAGGAGACATAAAATGGATAATTTTTAAACATGCTAAAAATAAGTGACCTTCGTGTCATGCCTGAGTAGAAAGAAACCGAAAAATTACCTGCACAGAAGTGGCTTAGAACACGACTATCCTGTTTTTTTTTTTAAATATCCATCAGTGGAACAAGGACAGTGCTGACTTCAGGACTGCAGTGATGCTATAAAAATATGGAATACAATCTCCCACCAAAGTCATATTTTTTATTTATTTTTTTTTTTACTAGCTAAATCGTCTGTACTTGTTCCGTTCAGCTTGACTGTGAACAACTCCACGTGTTTGAACTTGGAAGCTTTTAGTTGTTTCGATATTTCTAACGAGTCTGTGGCTACCTGTCCCTGTGCTGCGCACCAGCGTGCCCCCAAAGTTTGCTGAGGACAGGTCTCCTGCCTGCAAAGCACCGCTTGTTTCTGTTCAGAGCATATCAGCCGGTTACCAGGACCACGCACCCCATAAACCCCGTGTACAGATGTACTAGTTTGCTGCAATATGAAACTGAGAACGTTTTTTAACCAACGTGACCTGACAAAGTAATAGAAAAAAAAAAATCTGCATTAAAAGACACAGGCAGACACATTCTCGTACTTGATCCATAAAAATCTCAAACTCAATTGATTTTTATAACTCAAGTATGCCATTAAAAGGCAAACCAGAACACTTTCCATCCTTTATGCTAAGAAGTATGTCTTATATTGCATCTATGGTCACACCAACACGTAGATTTTTGTGGTCCAGCTAATAGAGCTTCGGCGCATGCATGTGCAATAACAGCTTTCTGTTTATGTTGTTCTAGTATTTATTACCAGCTGGTCCACAACTGACTCTCCATAATGACTTGTCTGTTAGCAAAAATCCCACTGCCTCCAAACCCCCGTTAACGCTGAGGGGCCATTTTCCGCCTGTTACACCTTTAGCTGACGGTGCTGCTCAGGTCTAACTAAAAAGAGAATTTGGCCTCTTTGTATATACTGTGGTTTTTCTCTCATGCAGAGCTTTGCTAGGGCCAGGGGGCCGATTGCTGCTCCTCGGCGCGGGGCTCCCGAGCCTGTGTCGCTCCCCACTCCAGCACTCGCAGCGAGCACGGGTTTGATGTACGCAAACCTCAAAATTAAGGGACAAACGAGCAGCAGCAGCGCTACAGGATCATCTCCCGTTTGGTCTCTAACCACGTCCGCCTTCTCATCCATTTCGTTCTCTCACTCGTTGTTGACTGACAAACAGGTCTGATGGCAGATGTCATGCAACTCAGGGAAACAAGAAATTTGGGAATCTTGAAGAGATTGTGAAGATGTGAGCTCACTAATAACACGTCTGTGTAAATGAACTGATCACCTAGCGTCACATAACTGTTTCAAATCTCGGCTGTGTCTGTGGTATTAAATGTGAACAGAAAAAGAAATAAAGTGCTGAGACCCTTTGTAACCCTGCGGGGTCGGTGGCGGTGGAGGAGCGGGTATGGCTCCGTCGGGTTCACGCAGCGCTGCCTCCGCTCGCTGTGTGGGAGCCGGGCACTGGCAGCAGGCAGGGCTGGCACCCCGGCCGTCGGGATGGGGCACGAAACGGGTACCAGGGTCACCCACGGCGTGCGACACTCCACGGGCTTGCTCCATTCCCTGCAGTAAAACCTGGGTCTCAGTCAGAGGAGGCAATTCTGCATGGCCGCAACGGTCCCGCAGAGGTGTTTTCCTAGCTGAGAAGCTGCGTCGTTGGCTTTTCTTTTTTTTTTTTTTTGCTTTCAAATCTAACTAATTCAGTTAGAGTACGGGGGGGAGATTGGTTTTTGTGGGGGGTTTTTTTATTGTTTTTGTTTTGGTTTTTTTATAAACCAGAATAACAGTAAAACCCTGTGTAGAAGCACTTGATTTCTGCATATAAACTATAAACATACTAATAATTTCATTTAACCTACCACTTCATCAGGCAACACTATAAAATTCAACTATACCAACACTGTGAAATTGCCACAACTTTGTGTACAGAATAGAGTTTAAAACATTTAATCTGGAGTCACAAAAGTCAGAAAGAAGGGGACTGGCTGCTTACGGGGAGGGAGGACAGGATTTCTCCCTTCTCAGTTAGGAAATGGATTTGTTTCTGCAAGTCATTGAACATTTGGCCAAATCTAATAAAAATGCATGCATTTTTCTAAAGAAGAGACTCTTGTGCAAGCAGGAAAATATTTCAGATCTAGCAGGGAACATTCAAACATTTAACGCACACTGTAGCTGTCGCTCCTGCCGTTGGCACTGTACCATCCATCAGCTTTGCTTCCCCCCGAACTAAAACTTTTCTGTACAGAAACGCTGAAGTCAGCGGAGTCACACTTACTGGCGTGCGTTGACTCCAGATGGTGAATAGGGTCTGCTTCTTCAAACAGGTACCAGGGCATCAGGAACTGCTTTTGTATGGAAAACCAGGGCGGGGGGAATCACCTTCACTTTTGTATCATAAAATCAACTGTTGTCAGATGCCTGCAGAAATCTCTATTTATGGATGAACATGGCATTGCTTGCCTCCAGGTTTATCGCCCAAGTTGTAAGAAATAACTTGATCGGGGAAAAAAAGTGCAATCAAGATTTCAACAGCATTTTTTACCTAAGAACAGCTAACTGAAGTCAGTCAAAGATAGGTGTAAGGAATTTGTCTCAGGCCGTAACATGGGGCAAGGTTCCTCCTCCCTTGTCTCTACAAGGTTTTACCCAGGCGGAGCAGATGCTGCAGGCGGAGGGTGCAGCGGGAACAACCTGCCTCGGCAGAAGCAATGCTGGCGCTGCTTTAATCTTCCGCATCTCACCTGCTGCAGCCGCTCGGCGTTCCCAGCGTCTGGCTGTACTGGCAAATACTTTCTAGCAGAGACAAAGTGTTTCGCCCCTTTCCCAGGGCGCTGCTGCAGCACCTCACATTCCTGGCATCTTCTCCCCAAAGCCTTCCCTATCTGAAAGAACATGGTGGGTCCCCCCCACACCCTATTTTGGGTCTGGACGTGGCTTTTGAGATGTGTTTTACACGCAGGGAAGACAAGAGTCCTTACCGGAGCTGGGCTATTCATTAAGCGAGCAGACAGGGCTGCTCCGCAGGAAGATCTCTTGCGGGTTGTTGAACCATAGGCTGCGTTTCTGGAAACTCTTCCCTGGAGGAACAGACTTTGCCAGTCCTGACTGAAAAAAATGTATAGGGGCTTTATGCATCAAAATTTCGCTGTGTTCTCACTGGCTCACGCTTGAGCAGCCCATGTAGGAAATAACTGGAGGTCAATTCATTGAACAGCTCAAGTTTTAAAAGCTTTTCTAACTCTACATCTCGTATCACAGCTTCACCAAGAAACAGGAACAAATTGGCTGCATTTTATTTCTTGGCAACATGTTAAATTGGTGATGAAATAGGTCAAAAGCACTTTACCAGAAAACTTCATTCATTTTAGAAAAGTACCTTTGATGGAGGCATGCACAGGCAGAAAAATCATGTCCTATTGTATTTCTTGCCAAAAATAAAATACACTGGAAAAATAGCACTTACATGTCAAATTTTGAGTTGATAGATATTCAGCATTTATGTAAGTTTGTGTCATTTGCATAAGCCCTGTTTAAAGCAGCAGCTGTTAGGTACCTAAACACCCAGGAGAACCTCCTCGCCATCACGGATCTGCTGTGGCCAGGGTGCTGCAGCAGCTCCGTCCTCACCCGCTGATGCGAAGGGCGAGGTGTGGGGATGCAGGGGGAGAGGGTGGCTGCTGATGGTCCCTTTGGCAAGTTTGAGGGCAGCTGGTCCCGCTCCGTGGGAGACACCCCTGCACTGGCTCGCGTTGATCAGCTCGTTTCCTTACGGGGCTGTTAGCAGTTCCTCCGAGCCCTTCAATCCGTGTTTCCTGATGGGCTTCCATACAGTTCGTGTCATTTGCAAAAACCCTGTGGCCTTGAGGAAGTAAATTCTGACTTGAGAAGTAAATTTGGTATGAAGAAAAAAAAAAAAAATCTGACTCCTCATACCCCAGTGACTGCCATGTTGATACGTGCACGTACCCTGAACAGCCCTCCTCCCCTCCCAGCTGAAAGCACGGTGAGTCGATTTTACCCTCACAACTTTTAATGAACACTATTAGCCCGATTTTACAAAAAGGGAATTAAAGCACTTTAAGCCCTGGCTCAAACCACGCTGTCTGAGAGCGATGGGGTGCAGATCTGATCACCTCCCTCTGGGTGGGTGGGTGGGTGGGATTCCTCGGGCTGGGGGCTGGTGCTGGCAGCTCGGAGCATCATCTCTTTCTACGCTGTGCTGCCGGAGTGCTCAGCACAGTAGCCCGAGATAAGCGTTATATGGGAAATAAGTAACCTCTGGCTGACACCGCGGCCTCTGGAGAGCTCAGCCCCCGGGAGCCTGAGCGAGGAAACCCAGGCTGTGCTTCCAGAGTCCTGCTTCTGCACCCCTACTGCTAGTAACAACCAACGGCCGAGGCAATACCTACCCCCACAGCAGCATTTATCCCTGCACAGGAACCCTCACAGCCATCCCCGGGCCTGTGCACATGCAGGAGCTTCCTGGAAAATCCTCCGGATAATCCAGATAGACCTACACCCGGCAGGTGCGGTTGCAGGAGTCGGCATGTCTTGAGAACACCTGGTGTGATCTACACTGTTTTACACTATTTGCCATCAGGCACGTTTAGCCAGAGTCACACACACCCAGCCGCAACGTAAGCAGCGTCCGGAGGAGCTGGAAGCTCACAGGGCGTTAACGTGAAGCGTCTCTGTTCATTTAGGGAGGTCCATCATCCACGTAGGGCAGTGGTACCCCCCCACCCCAACCCGTGCATCCCCACCCGATGCACCGCAGCAGACTCCTTCCCAGCTCCGCACAAAGACCAGGAACTTCACAGGAGCAAAATAATTTCCTCACGCAGATGTGCTTGCCAATGGCTTTTCACTCTGAAATGTGATTTCTGGCCAGAAACAGGCACAACCTCTAGGGGTTTGGCTTCACGTCCCATGTCCTCGGCCAAACTTTTGCCAAAAGCAGTTTGTTAGATGATGGGGGTCCAGCTTTGCCAGCTCTATCAGATGGTGAAATCACAGTTTTGGTTTCCAGAAGCCCTGGGTCCTGCTGTTTAGCAAAAATAAAGAAACGCAAATGTTAGATCACGATTTGTCTTGTACCTCCAAATTGCGATCATGCAAGTGTAGCGAAAGAGGATGAAGAAAAAGACAAGTTTAATCCATCTTGTATTAGCAAATGTTTACAGGCTGCTGAACGGTAGTCACTTCTGTTTGCTGCTGAGCCTTAGTGCAGTTGTCATTCCAGCACTCAATATAGTACATTACTATTGTCAAACATAATTAATACACTTGGTGGGCTTTTTACAGGCTTTCTCACTCCTCTTCCTAGCAGAAAAGTCTCTGCTCCCTTCCAAGCCCAGCACTTGTGTTTTACTGCCCTTCTTGATCTCAGTTGTGTACTGGTGCATGCCATGACTTGTCAAAAAAGAGCAAAATTCAGAGCTTCTCATTAACTCTATATTTGGGGGGGAGAAGGGAAAGAAAAAAAAAAAGCAGCCTCTACTTCATCTCAGAGCTGTGTACAGTGATGCCAACTGCGAGTTTCTCCCAGTTCTCCGAGTCCTGAAAACACATTGACTCAGTTTTGCTCAGCAAGAGAAGCATGGCTCTGCAGTGCAATTTGGAGAGCAAGAAATGCCTCCAGACTCATCAGGTACACTTGCTCTTGCAGCGTTACCTGCGTGTACGCAGGGGACTGTAAGCGTTGTGCAGTATCCCAGCAAACCGCCTGACGGGACGCGAGCGATCCCCAGCCTCTTTAGTCTTCCCTGTGGTTTGGGCATTCGTGGACTGGTGCCGATGTCCTTCACACGTGGGGGCGGCTCCATGACGTCAGTGGTGAGACCGCTGCCTGGGCCCCCTCTCACCGGGAGGGTACTAACTCCCAAACAGCATCTAAAGCGAGCGCTGACCTGTGGGCAATCCACCACTCTCTTGTTCTGTGCACAAATACATCCTTTTGAAAGCCTACCGGCTGCTCCCCTCGCTGTGCTTGGAGATGAACCACTTGGCATGAAGGCATTTTACTGTTCTCCACGCTTGCTGCCTTTCCCTCGCCGGCAGCGAAATGAAGGCTTGGTGACGTGCGCGGGTCCCTAAGGTAAGATCGCTCTCAGATATAAAGTACTCCACACTCAGCTTCAGAGGCCGCTCCGAGGGCACAGGAGATGCTCTACCAGCACTTGGCCCCATTTTGAATGCGGCTGGATCAAAAGGGAAGAATGTTACATCCTTTTCTTTTTCCTCATGTTCTGATTGATTCCCACGTGATTGCGGTGCTCTCCACAAGAAGGAAAAGGCATGGCGATTTCCAAGCCTTTATTCACATTGTTCTCCGCACAGCCTCCTTCGGCTAACGACCCGGTGCAGCAAATCATCCTTCATTAGGACAGGCAGGCAGGGACTCTAACACCACGAGCCCTTTCTGCAATGAGCCCACAGCACGACGAGCTCCGAGGTGCAGAGATTTAAATAGCTTTAACGCACCAATATTGCAAAAGACAGCAAAAACTCGTATTACAAATCCTCACCAAAAGTTAAGCCAATATTCATGATCACACGTGGTTGCGTGTTCTGCCCAGTCAATAACACCTCGGTATTTTTATCAAGCGGTGACAACGCGATTGATTTTTGTAAAGTTTGCTGTGCTGTGCCAGGGGCACCAGTGTGGGGCTGCAAAAGATACAATCTTCTGAGCTCGTTTTGATCGAACGCGTAGTTTCGAACCCACTGACCCATTGTTAGTTTGTGAAGAGGGCCGCGGGCGGCCAGGGCTTCCCTGTGCCTGGGTGGGTACCGCAGCTCTGCTCTGGGGCTCGTCCCTCGGGTCAGCGGCTGCCTTTGCCGCTCCCTAAGCATCCCCGGTCTCATGCCAATACATACAAGGAAACAAAACCATTTCAGATATGCTCGGATCACAACAGTGGGTTTTTTCTCCCAAAAAGCTAACCTGCAAGGCTAACCGATGCCACTGGCAGAGCCGCTGTCCCCGGCCGCTCCAGCCTTGGACAAAGTCACCTCGGACCAGCTGCTCCTGCTGCGGTGTCAAAAACCATGAGAGGTTTGTACTTACCTGCTTTCTCTTCAGTTTTTGCCGTGCCTTGTGCCCAATTCCCCACACCCCAGTGTAATTCGGAGTCTGCCACGTAGCTAGAGGAGTGCCATCGCCATAGGCTCTGGTGAGACCTGAATGCGTGTCCCTTCCTGCAAGACGGGCTGACACGAGCCGGAGGAGGGGGCTTGCACCATCGCTGCCCAGGCAGGGCTTATTTAGGGAGCAATCAGAGGTTTGTACAGCTACGATGCTTTGGATTTCAAAACACTGAAGGCAATCACATCACACGTTAAACAAGAAGGACGTGAGACAGGGCTATCACGCGCAGAAGAAACGCCCAACACCAATACTGGAGAGAAGGCAAAGACAGGAGCAGAAGCAGCTGAAGCGCTGCGATCCAGAGCAATCACCAGTTTTAGAGCTGCAGCTGACACAGTACAAAGTCCGTACAGCAGCATCCCGGGGAGCGTTCGGCCCTGCTGATTGCAGACACCCGCTTTTTCGCAGCGCGCCAAACCCCAACGCGCTGCAGCGACGGCTGGGCCGGCACCGAGCCGCATCCTGCCCGGGGACATTAATGTGTGCGGTGCTGCAGAGCCCTCCCGACCGAGGACACCGAGATCAGCTCGCAAGCATTTTGTGGAAAGAAAGGGCATTTGAACTATAAATTAATAAATGCAATATTTGCACTGGATTAGGGTGAATTTCTCAGCTCTATTAATATATTAATCCTCACAAGACTTCTGCATCCCTACTGTTTGCTCCATTTTATTTGTAGAGAATAATAGCTTTCATATGACAGAAAGTGAGAGAAGAGCTAATAAAATTACCAAGAAATGACATCCACTGAGCACACTGACCCAAGCAGTTATTTATTAACCACGCTAGTAGACCTAAAAATAGTTTTGATTGCATGCAATACCATCTATGCCAGCAATTAGTACAATAATTATAACTACTCAAATAATAACAGCACATTCACCTAAATAACAACAGATAGCAGCTAAGCCACTGTGTTTGAAAGCATCTTGTGATATCTATTTTTTTTTTTTTTTTATTTAGCCCAGCCAAGAATCTGGGCATTGTGAGAGAGCAATTGTCAAGAGCAGAAACAGATGCAATCGTTTAGAACTTATTAAATGTAATACCGATGAAATAGCCCTTTCAAGGGATCTCAGCTGGCTTTTTCCGCTCAGCCATAAAAAAAATGAAACAAAATGTCCATATCCTCCTCTCTTGCTTACCTGTGGTTCTCATTTCTGAAAAGAATAAGGGATGACATTTATATCGTCACTCCAAGGCAGGTGAATATTATGGACAGAGAATATTATTCTACACCACTTCAATAAATCATAATACATCTGAATTCTGCAATAATGCTAGAAAAAGACTTGCACAGGAAAATATAATTTATACATCACACTTCCAAAGAAATTATTGTGGAACTTTTCTTGAATACCTCTGGGTACAGACAGGTCTAGCAGAACCATCAGGTTCATGTAGGTGTCATTGATGCTGGGGGGAATCACCCCGTCTCCCTAGTCCACAAATCGCTCAAGCTTTGCTGAGATCGCAAAGGATCTATTTAGGTTTGGCATGAAGGGGTAGAGATTAGGTTGCAGCTGGAATCTTCTTCAAAAAGATGAACAGGTCTCTTTTTGTACCACTTGTTTAATCCCGAACAAGCACAAGGGCAAGCGGAAGAGGAGGAAGAGGTTTTGGTCCGGGTCTGGCAGGAGCTGAGCAGTTCAGCTCCATCAGCTCCCCAGCGGTCGATGTGGAGATTTGGGTGGGCTGTGAGCATCAGGACTCACCTCGCCACTTTCTACCAGTTTAACTCCCACGTGTCATCTGCAATCTTAAACTTCAGCAAAAGGGACAAAAGGACACTGGGGCCTTTCAAGAGTGGTGATTTAAATCGACAGACACAGGCTGGAGCAGCTTCCTCCCACTCACGGTCCTGACAGACCTTCCCTCCCTGCCCCACGCGGGAGAAGGAACTGCTCTTTCCCCACGGATGCCAAGCACAGCACAACAGCGTTACTCAGCCGCCAGCGAAGGCAAAACGCGGAGCTTCCACCACCAACCGCTCCAGGCTCTGCCTGCGAGGTGTCACCCTCCCGCCCTTCAGACAAGAGAAGCGGCGTTCCCCAGGGAACTCTTCTCCTGCGGCCAACCCGTACGGGACAGGAGACCTCGGATACCTCAGCCAAGCTCCCCCTGGCCGAGAACACAAGCCGTGCTCACCCCTGCCCAGGAGGGAGGAGTAGCTCAGGCGATGCGGGTTTAGCCAGCACTGGAGCCCCCGAAGTATTTCGTATTCAGGGGTATTTTCTCATACCTCTGCTATGCGTCAGGAGAGGAGGGAGAGGCAGGAGAGCTGCGGTCCCCTGGCAGAAAGGCTGGAGTTAAGACCTACCTCCCTTCAAGAATGTGCTATTTATAGCAGGCTGAATTTGAGCATCTCCAAAATTTCAAGTACTTGAACGAGTCTGGCAGGAAAAGCTCCACAGGAGGTGAACAACACGGTCTGACGCTACCTCCGGATCCTGTTTGCTTTCTTATTTGTCCCGGGGAGCGGGCGGCTCAGATCGCGTCTGGCTTTGGTAACGCTGGTTTCCCACGCAGAGATCCCCCCCTCTGAACAGGGCTCAACTCTCCTCCACCAAACCAAACATGCTGCCAACTTGCAACAGTGGCTGAAGTCAAAAGCAAAACAAATTCTACCTGTTCCGTTTTTGAACGGGCTCTTTGATTACCGAGAGGAGAGAGAATTGCTGCTGCTATAGAAACAGCAGCCACCAACCCGGTGACCACGCTTTGCTACAGACAGACCTGGAGATCGCTCAAACTGTGAGATGTGCCACAGTCCACATCCAACTACCAGCCTGGAGGTCGTTTGCAAGGCCACGAAAATATCTAAAAATACGAGCCCACGCGCTACTTCCAAACTTTTCAAAGCAAATACCTACTGGGAGAAAAGTATCAGCAGGGAAGAGATGTTAAATACAATATTGCCCAAGTCTGGCTACAAATTCCTCCCTATTTCCTCGTAAAACAAAACCCATTGGAAATTTAGCGCTACTTACCCCACCTCTGCCTAGTTTGGGTGTGGGGAAGGGACCCAGTACCTCTGCAGCAAACCTGTGGATTCTAACGTTACGAGACAACATCCACAGCTGGAACAGCAAATACCAAAATCCTCCTTCAGTCCCATGGGCTTTAACCATGCTCCATCATCTCTGCAGACACCCACGGCGATAGTGGAACCCAGGGACTACTGAAATTAAAAGATCTCTTTGGGTACTGAAGCACTGATTACTATTCTATAGACATATTTAAAATATTTTGTTAAAGTGAGATTGTACTGGCAAGTGCTGTTTAAATAATTAAAAAAACCAAGCACCAAGCTGAGCCACCAAGTGAAAAAAAATACCGTATTTCCCTAGGAAAAACCCACTCATGTTGTAAATTGCAGTAATTAAAAAAGCAAACAAAGTTGTATTTATGCAGTGATTTGAGGAAGAAAAGCTGTTTAAAAACAAACATTGTGTTCACCAAGAAATATGTATACATACTAGATTCTTTATGATGAGTAATTGAATTTATTGCACATAATTAACAAATAAGTGAAAAGTTCTGGTATTTCAAGTGTTTCATTACAAAGAGATAACAAATCTAGGTATATTTTTATCATCCTTGAATTTTCATGCAAGCTATTTAAAAGAAGTGATGAAAACACTGCAAAAACCTGACTTTAAGATTATTTCCTGCTCGCTGTACACCAGCCCTGCCAGGGGCAGCAGACCACGGGGCAGCAGCTGGAGCTCACGGCCAGAGCCGATGCTGCCCAAAACCGGGCAGCTCCAGGGCAAGGACCATGACTTCCCACGAACTGGGGGGACAGGGGGGGACTACAGAAACCAGCTCAGGTGAGAAGGAAGTTGGCATTCACCTGGATGATGCTGAGCTCAAAATGTCGGCGCGGTGCACGGTACAGGTAACAGCCTGGCTGAACTTCACCTTTCCAGGGGCTGGACTAGCAATCTGCAGCCTGTTTAGCTCTGAGAAAAAAATTATGCCATAAACTGCTGAACTGCACCAGCAAATGCTTCAGGAATAACACAAAATTATTCCAATTACAAATCAGAAGCACCCCAAGTTAAATTCAGGGCTCCCACTCCCGCTTCAGGACACAGCTACACCACCGACCTGCTAGGAAGGGGCCACAGGAAGACTGAATTTTTCAATTAAGAAAACTCCTAGTAATATCAGAAAGAATTAAAACATTTATTGAGCATAAATATATTACATATACACTACAGATACAGTTAAGTCTTACATACATAGTGTAGTATTTGCAAAATCTATACATTAAAATTGATATGGCAGTTTTAATACAATGCATATGAAATAGTCTAAAATTTACAAGAAAACTTATGATTATTTTTTTTTTAAGTTGAAAAGCTTGGAATGTATGTTCCCATAGTGAGGTAAAAACATTTTACTTTTTTTTTTTTTTTCAATTTAAAGAACTGTGCAAGGATAAGGTTCATACACATTCAGTTAGGGCACTTTTCAATCGTGACACTGAATACTGAGCTACCGTAGCCAACGAACAGGATTAGAAAACATTTCAAGTTCATAAAGAAAAAGGCAGAATAATATATATATAAAAAAAAAATCTCCTTCCTTAAGGGTTTTAAATATTTAGTGTTTCATTCTACCTTTTTTGGCGGTGGTTGTTCATCGTTTCTTTGAGAGCAGAGAGCCCTGGGGTTGGACTCAACGCCTGCCGCCGGATCAAAGCGCACGAAGACGCACGGGAAAAGCTGAGGCGACGGCGGGTCAGCGGGAACGGCCATCAGAACCGGAACGCTTCAACATCCGTCACACTGTGTCTTCTCGTTAATATGTGAAGGACAATCAAATCACTATGGCAGAATATACAAACTACAAGAACGTCCAACGAACTTACTGAGGGCCTGTCCCAGCTCCTACGGGATGCTTTCTCCGATAACCTCGGGGCTGGACTGGGCGTTCTCGTTAGCGTGATTATAAAGGACACCAAACAAATTAGCAATGACAGAAATGCTTCAGGTGTGACTGATTGCTTTTCTCTACACTTCTAGCTCATTGCTTTTAGTATTATTTGTATTTCAAACTTTTGAAATTGATCATAACATCTAAAGCAAGGTGGGCTTTTTTTCTTTTTTTTTTTTTTATTAAAGCATTTTTTTTTTTTTTTCAAAAAGGTGTCAAGCTTGGACTTCATAGCAGCAATGCTGAAACAATATTCCAAAAATAAAAAAGGGAATCTATTCAAATTTCTGGGTTTCCAAACTAGCGGTCTTTTCATTGTTTTAAAAAATACACTCTTTTCCCCTCCGTTGAAAACAGCTGTCTATGCTTTGCTCACAAAATACAGATGCAAGGTCACAAAGTTTCATATCACAAATAAATTTAAATAAGATGTAAATAAATTTGACAAGCCATGACTTTGGCAAAAACAAAAAATATATATATTTAGCTCAATGCCATTAGTTTGCAAGGCTAAATTAAACTAATTATAGTCAATAACAAAATACAGAACATTTCTAATATTTGCTACATCTAGAGAGGCACACAGAATAATTCATTGATCTTAGCACTTTCTTTCCAGAGATGATTATGTTTTTGGATACATGTAAACGTTGGAATCACTGATAATGGTGTGGTGGGGTTTTTTTTTTTTTTTTTTGGCATTTATTGTACTAGATGCTCCCATCTTCAAAAACACAAGAAAATGTAAGAAGATTAATAATACTAGGAATGCTGCCAGGTAAAAAGTTGACCTAAAGTACAACAGTATAAAACAGACAAAATATAACATGCTACAGGGAGGGTAGGGAGGGGGATTAGTACATAAGTACACTTTTTATTTTTTATTTTTTTTACAATAAATAAAAGATTGCACTGTAATTGGTATTTAAAGTACTGTATGCAGTATATAGTATAAATAAACCTAAAACAAAAATAATGTTGTTTTTTTTCCCCATTACTTTGGTTAAGGGACTATTATGCTAGTACAGGACACTGAATCTTAGACGATGGAGACAGAGCACAAAATAGCTAGGACAAAAGCAAAACCAAGTAGCAAAAATATACAAAAACAAGAGGCAGGGAAATACACTGTGTCTGTTGCACCCTTTTGGAATCTATTTGCACCTCCAGCTCATTTATGTCCCTGAGGTACTCACACAATGTTGACTTAATATAAATAACCCAATGAGTCAAGAGTTAAAAAATCTAGTATCTCGATGGATTAAAATGTGGGGGGGAAGGGGCGGGCAGGAGGTGGGGACGCTCCCATCAGAGCAGGGACTATTCCTCTGCAGGACTCTCGTCTGAATTTTGCCACGTACCAAGTTACTTCAATTAGCCCCTGTGGTAAGAATAGCGTAGACACCCATTTAAGGTATTTAAAATAAACAGATAAAATTTCTGATACCTCCAAGAAAGTTCCATAAAATGGATACCCCTCCAAAAAAAAAAAAAATCAACTGACAGTAAAGTTTGCTTATACTGAGTGTAAATCTCACCTAATTCAGTAGAGGCAGTAAGCTGTCACCAGCTCTAACCATATAAATCAGGCTGAACATAATAGAATAGTATCTAGTATTAGATTAGGAATAGTTATATACAGTGACAAACAGACAAGTTAAAGCAGCTTTTAAATAGCTGAACACGGGAATAACTAACTATTGCACAATGCCCTCTTACTTAAAATTACTGCTAGGAATCAAAATGGTAAAAAAATCTATAATGCTTCATAATTTATATGCAGTTTGGTTATTTGATTTCTTATACAGGCAGTTTATAGTGTTGTAACTGTAAAAATAACAGATAATTAAAAAGGTTTTTCGACTGCAGGATGTTGTTCCGATTTAAATGCGCTAAACAGTTAAAATAACAACTTACGTGTTATCTTGAAAAAACTGGGGCAAACGTAGTGAGTAATTCATAGGCGACATTGCTAATACTGTTCAAGGAAAACCTGGTACTGTTGACTAACACTGTATTCTAGTCTTACCACTATACACACTTGTGACTAATGTTTAGGAGGAAAAAGAAGAGACAAAAAAGTGACTCATGATTAAAGTTTCCTAAAAAGTAAGATAAAATAAGCGACTGTAAGAACGTCAGTGAAAAAAAAACCAACAAAACAACATTGAAAAGGCAAATTGGTGACAATTTTGAAACCATGAAGGAAAAAAAAAAATCTTGCTTTTGGTATCTGGTTTGCTTGTTTCTCCAGTTTGACCACTTCCTAGTTTTGAATTTCAAAAAGGTGCATCAAAACACTGATTTATCTTTCTTCAAGCTAGAACTGTAAAAACAAGAGAAGTATATAAAATGTATGGTAGAACAAAAGGATTTAAAAAAAAAAGGAATATCTGAATAAATGTGTGGATTATAATGCGTAGCATTAGTTAAATTTGTATCTCAAACTTCCATTGAATTCTCTACTTCATAAAGAAGTATTGTAATATACAGGCGAATATAATCGACAAACTTGCAAAGCCAAGAACAATGAGGGCTGCAAACTGTTCGTCAGTAGGAATCATGCTCTTTATCTTGGGATCATCTATGCTCCCCATTTCTCCTGCAAGCATGATCTCATTTCGCTGAAGCATA
Source organism: Grus americana (assembly GCF_028858705.1). NCBI lineage: Eukaryota > Metazoa > Chordata > Aves > Gruiformes > Gruidae > Grus > Grus americana. The sequence goes on from NC_072860.1 coordinate 22,912,044, forward strand.
AAGGCAACGGATGGGCTGAAAGGTCCACTAAGTTCCTGTGAGGTATCCAAGCACCGGCGGCAGACGCAGACGCGAAACCGATAGTCTGTGTTGACTTGAAGGCCTGAGATGTGGAATGTGGTCTCTTCTCCCTTGTACACCTTCAAAACAAAACAAACACGGTCACATACAAAGAGCAAGACAACCTCCTCCTCCTTTCACAGCATTGAACAATTTAAAAACGTAATAACGTTAGATTTTGCAAGGATTTGGGCTGGAGAGTTAGGTCAAGTCTGAGTCTTGCTGCAGGTCTCAGGGGAAGAGCTCACTAGGTCAACGCAGGGTTTGAAAAAATAGAGGCACGTGGAGGACCATGTAGGAGATGTCCAACCATGACAGGTCTCAATACAGAGCGTTCCACAGCGTCAATGCACACAAGGACAGAAAAGACTTCAGACAATACATCAACCGTAAGACGTACTCATCTCTTGTGGGCGTGATAAATACTACAAACATATTTCTGTACTCTTAAAGTGTGACTATATGCCTAAAACATGCCTAAGGCATAAACACTGTGTTTGGCCCCAAAAGGAAGAAAACCTGCAAACTAAGGTTACTGGAAAACATTCACTGGATAATCATGAAATTGGTTACAAATATTATTTTAATGTACTTTCCCTCACATTTCTCTCAAGAGTCAGCAATTTTGCCAGAAATTACACTTTCAGAATTGTGGAAACAATAAAATACTATTAAGGTATAAAAAAAGCTCCTCTTGGTTGCACTGTACTTGGTTCTTTAGCAATCCAAACCCATCACGTCTTTATGTTAATCAAACGTAGGTACCGTATGACTCAGAGAGCATGAGTCATAATATGAGAAAGAAGAGAGAGAACTGAATATCTAAGAGACAGTTTTGTGACTTAAATGGAAAAAGACCACTGGAAACATACACAAACTCTGAAAACAAATAACCAGTCAACAATTTATATAACGGAGGGTTGTTGAAACTGGTATTTTATGAAATGAGTGCCTGTGCCTGCTGGGGAAAAAAACATCCTGAACTTCAGATCCTTCTTCCTCTGCTCATTTAGCCGGTTTCCTTCTCCGCTGCGGGAGCAGAAGGCTGAGAGCATCGCTGCCCTCCCAGAGGTAGGAACTCAGCTTAGAAAAGGGTAACAGGAGGGAAATTAAACCTGAGCCCACAGAGGACTTCCTGTGCGTTACTCTGGAGGAAGAAATACAGGAAGAAAGAGGAGACATGCTCCGCTAAACACCACTTAGACAGTCCAGCTTTCCTGCCCATGCTTGCCCCTGAGACTCATCCCTCAGTTAAAAAGCCAGTCGCTGATTTCTTGAGAAGGTCTGGAACAACAGATTAAGGTTTTTCTCTCATTCGTTCTCTCCCCTCCTTTAAACTTTCACAGTTTTTCCAAATATAGTTTGAATGATGGTGACTCCGAGTTCCCAGACTAAGTAGAAGTCCTCTAACTGGCTCGTGTTTCTTGGCCCCAAAGCAGAAATCAAGAAGCAACGTTTAAACAAAATTATGTTACCTTCCTCAAGTATGCTCAGCATTCAGGAAGTTCACTCTAACTCAAGTGACAGGAATACAACAAATTCATCCCATAAATCTCTGCGATTAACCACAGCTATGCGCTGTTGCTTTTCTCGTTATCTTTGCTTGTCTTCCCAACGCCAACGAGAAGTGACTCATTAATTACAGTAATACAGCGATGGCGGGGAAAACAAAACTCTAAGTCCTGTAGCGGTCCATAGAAATAATGTGAAGGTTGAAACATCTGTTTGCAAAGCATACCTCATCCCACGAACCTCTCTGCCACTCTATTTTCCAATGGCAATTCCATTTCTAGTACCCGCCTGTTGTGGGCAACTGTCCTCCACCTACTCCATCGTCAATGCTACGTCTTGTAGGAGGTTAATACTCTCAAATATAAATGATCATGCAAAGAAAAGTAGCATGTATTTGGCACGTAAATGTAGGTTCAGTGAGTAATTAAAAAAGGATGTGTTCTTCCACAGGACCAGAGTCAGGGTTCTTCTACTTGGAGGACTTACCTAACTCCCCTGCCTTTAGACCCTGAGACATGGTAACTCAAAGCATCGATCCTTACAAAACAACTGTAAGCAAGGTATGTTTTCTGGTGCTGTTGTAATTGCTAAATTCATTTCAAAATGTATAATTCAGAGGAGCTCTACATGCCTTTGCCATAAATGAACCTTTGCAACCAATATGACCACTTCTAAAACAAAATAAAAATCCAGTAAAATCCAAATAATGACATTTAATAAAAAAATTTACAATCTAAACTTCACAAATTACATTTAACAGATACTAGGGATGGGATATATACAACCTGTCTTTGCATTAAAAAAAACCTACCCAGTTAATTGCTTTTTTTACTTGTTTTGTTCTGTCAGGGTGGTAAATACCAGTGTAACTGGAGGCTAAGGTGGGCTAAATCAAAGACCTGTATCTTCATTACAGTCTAATAAATACAGATGACCAAGTTCACTCAAGCCAGCTACTCAACAGCACTTCTCAGAAAAAGGCCAGACAGTCAAGTAAAAGAGTGCACCTTTAAAGAAAATTTGAAAAATAGACAAAAGTACACTGAATACATGAATTAATATTCACTAATAATAAAGACAAAACATTTCACACACTAGAGCTAGGAAGGTGGTGGAACTTGTCCTGCTTTCAGTGGTTTGATGAGTATTTAGCACCAGTGGACCTACGTCCTTGCTCAGTAACAGGTAAAAAAAAAAAATATTGTGCTTAATTGTCATTCACTTGTGACAGTCGCCTCTGTGTCCTCCACAGCTGGCTGCAGCGAGCACCGTGGAGACATACCAGCTCCAGCTCAACTCTGCCCGCAGTGGCGTCTGTAGGACCAGGCTAAGCCAACGCCGGATGCCCTCAGCACAGATACATGCTTGGTTGGGGACACAGTTACACTCTGTGAATGGGCTTCACATACACAACAGAAAAAGAAAAAAAAATTGACAATTATGTATAAGGTCTTTAAATTTTCTAAACAAATATGAAACTAAACATAACTGTAGAAAGCAGCATACTTTTTTATATGTAGCACATTATGCTTTGGTGGCCAAGAAGTCAAATTTATGTGGCCAATTTATTACTTTCAGTTCCCAAAAACAGCTTTTCTGTTTAGGCACCTGAGAATATAACAACATGATCAGCTTTTTGCCTGGCTCCTTCAGTGAAAATTTCATCACAAGCAAAAAAACTGCTGCTGAACCCTCTTACGGCATTTGATCCTACTGATCAAGCTAGACAGCTCAGAGAATTCCTCTAGGCAAGTATTTCTCAATTTCACCAATGTCATTAAATAATTCCAAGCCCCTTCATCTTTTCCAAATAATAAAAATGGAAGCCACAACCACCCTAGAAGCACCACACTGGAAAGAGTAAGATAACCTTAGCTGGTTGCTGCACTCCATTGCAATGGCCAGTGTATTTAGTAATTAATAAAAGCCAATTTTGTACGGTGATAAGAAGATCAAGAATCAGAGGCAGGTTTCAATCTAGGTACAAAGCAAGTCCACTTGAAAGGTTTAATTTCTTCTAAGTCACCTGACAGATTTCTCTTTAAGAAAGTGGCTTCTTATTTTATCCAAACGCAAAATGAGCTTCACTCACTCCACTGTTGAGATGCTCCTAAACCCTTAAGAGTTGTGCGGGCAGCCTCGTCTCCTACACTAAGCGAACACGAGTCCCTCAGATTGCCTTCCGTGAGATGGGCTGCACTGAAAAACTAACAAAAGGAAATTACTTGCTCTGTCTCATAACGTAAAATAGGCATCAGGAGGCAGAGAAAATACTCAACGCAAGTAGCGCCAATAATAAACGCATTGCGTACTGTACAGCGATGATGCATTTTGGCATGCAGCCAGTACAAGCGCCTCTGACTTGCTATTTAAAATAGAGAAGAAAACGTGATTTTTTGCTGATTAGAGCTTTACAAAAATTAACAGTCCACTGAAGGCGTTTCAGAGATTGTGTGTCTACTGAGTCTGAAACAAAAAACCCCAATAATAAAAATTAGAGCTTGGTAAGACCGACCGGATTCTCCCAGGTGTCCACCTCTCGGTGCAGACCCAAGCAACCTTCCCACTGCACTGCTGGGGGATTTTTACACACCCAGTGTATCCTACCCATATCTTCTCCTCTTTTGGAAAACATTTAGGGACAGTTTTCTCCCAAAAGAGATGTGGCAGAGGCTGATGAAACACCATTGACTCCAAATTTTCAGAAAATTCAAAGGTAGAACATTTTGCCTCACTGGCAAACGATTTAAGGATAAAGAAGCTCCAAAGCTCAGCTTTCACTTCCCACGGTCAGCTCTCGTGAAGAGCTGGCTCCTTGGTGATTTGATCCCCAGAACTGCTCAACTGGGAAACTAAAACTCAGGCTGCCGAGTGTTACCACCGTTATCCCACACTTCAGCTCCTGCTAGAGCTGCACAACCCAATCCAGCTCCAGATTAAAACTGTGCAAAGCTGGAGATAACTTTAACACACTTTAAAGCTAAGTTCTGACGGAGTGGGCTTTGCTAGATGAAAGCCCAAGAAACAGAAAAACAAATCCGGGCTACCGATTCCTGGAATTTGCCGTGATTTACATCCTGATCTGTAAACAAAGAAAATTTGATTTCCTAAAAAGAACTGTCATACGCCATTGCTTTTTTTTTTTTTTTAAAGTATCCAATAGATAAAGCATACAAATACACAAAAGGGAACACATTGCTTGAGAAACAGGAAAAGTAGTATTTCATATTTTCTTAAACACACTTTTTAGGGATCGAAGTTATGTGTTTAGCTCCTACAAATCCAGTTCTTCAGGCAATTCTCAGCAGAGAAATATTTACAACATGTTCTCCCAGAGGAGAGCAGGAATGGTTATAGCCCTAGTCTGAAAAAAAAGGGCTTTTGAGTCCTTTGATACCACCTCTGCTAGGTCAAGTGGGGAAAAGCAGCGGCTTTTGGGGTGTGGAGAGCTGCATGCATCGGGCTACAGGGGAGGGAGACAGTGCAGGTGTGATGATCTAGAAAGCAAGCATAGCTTTACCCAAAAGCATGTCAGTACCTAACGTTGCAGCAGGGGAAAAAGTAGTTTGTCAGAATAACAATATCTTTGTAAAACTTCCTGGGGTATCAAAGATTCTCCCATTCCCTACACAAAAAATAGATGGACATGCATCATCATCTTGATTTCTGCCATACATAGTCACTTCTACAGACGGTAATGCTTAATAAATGCTTTACCCTTTAATTGGTTTGTTCTGCTCCAGGATATACCTGCACATGAACTTACACTCATAAGCTTTTACTCATTTAAACACTGAAAGCAAGAAGCAGGGCTTTAAGATAAAACGAGGAAATTGGGTTTGGTCATTTATCAGCTGTATTCATCTCAAGTAAATCAATTGGGAGTAGACAGAGAGACAGTGCTCCATGGGTTTGTAACACATCTTCCTCGTTACCACTGTTTAAAGCCTTGTCTTAAATAGTTGCCTTTAAATTGCTGCGAATCGAGTGATCTGACTACTGACAGGATTACAGCCTTGTAACAGAGAAACAGTTTTTATATGTTCATTAGTTTAAAAATTTCAATTTTAAGGTGACTTTAAAAGTGGATTTTTATTCTACGAAACTCATCTGTGTTTGGGCTGGTGTAAAACATGTCATCCTTATGGGTCACTTCCAACCTGAGATATTTTATGATTCTGTGTCGCAGGACAGAGACAACTGTGTCCTGGAGGGGGAACGAAGGGGAAAGTGTCCAAGGATGAGCGATCCTACATGTGATACAAAGTCCTGCACAGCCCATAAATAGCTATTTGTTGCATTTGTTTCCGCACCAGTGGGACGCAAAAAAATACTTCATGCAGCTATTTATCTCCTTCTTGTCCAGCTATACTATCCCTGGATCCTGCAAAATGTACTGGCAACTGCTACAGAAACTCCAGTCACTTAAGACGCTGTTCTTTCTCATGGGTATATTTAATAGCTTGAAAATCTACAATATTTTTAATCTGTGCAACGCTCCAAAACAATTTGCAAAACTTTTCTAATATAATATGCCCCTTGAGATATATATGCAAAATATATACATCACTGGCAGGGAACAAAACAGATTTAAAAGTAAATTTAGGACTTGCACTTCGAATGTAATTAACATATGGGTAACATGACTTTTCAGCTAAATAGTAGCAAATGATCACATGCATGCCACAGCAAAGGTAAAGTGAAATGCATTAGCCAGAAAAGCACTGAAAGACGTTTATGTATTTTATCTCCTATTCACATACTAGGAGCTAAGAGCACGCACATCGCTACTGCAGCTCAGCTAATGGACAGTAAGTCAGTGATGTGCCCCAGTGCGGAGGTGACACCCACATTCATGATGAAGATAAATCATTTTGATAGGCAAAACTGATGTCTGGGAAGGTGAAACAGTGGAACTTTCCCTCTTTTCCGTGGCTGGTTATCAGCCAGCCCAAGTACAGAAGCCAGTGTCAGCTTTGAGCATCCCAGCCTAGAGCTTCTTCTAGCGAGTTACTTGTGAAAGCTCAAGCAAAAGACCCCTCATCAGGGTCATGCTTCATGAGAAATGAAGACCTTCAACATAAGACCTCGAGGTACTTTATTGCCTTCATTGCTGGTTTTTTTCATACCACAATTTCTTGATTGCGAAGATTAAGACATCACCTGCCTTAAAGGAACATGAAGCCATGCCCGATTCTCCCCAAGAACGTCCAGAACATTTTAAGCACCGAAGCTATGGTTACTGAAGCTGTAGTGGAGGTTATACATCAAGGCTTCTTTGTAAAGCAGGCAACAGCAAACTGGGTCCACTTATCCACTTACCACTCACATTATGAGGCCAACACAGCACACGGAGGTTTTATTACCTACACCAGCACCAAAAATGTTTCTCGACAAAAACAGGTTTCTGAATCTTTTGCAATTGCCTTGCATTTATTTATGTCATTTTTGATAATTCATTAATTTGCAGTAATACTCAAAAATAGACTGAAGAGGAGCAAAGACAGTTGCAAAGTACTACCTCATTCACAGTCTTAAGAATTTAATGTAAGGCTTAACGTATCTCATTCCCTAATTTGGACTTATTTGGAATCCAGATGACAATGAAAATAAGGACAAGGAGAAGACAGGGCACAGATGAAGTGCACTGTAAACCAAAGTCAGAGGTGCGATAGATGAAAGACAAGACCTAGCTGTGAAGGAGTTGTTCTGTTTCAGGTGCTCTGGCGAAATGCCCGCTTGTGATCTCTAATCACAATAGACAAGGAAAGAAGGATCAGCCGTACTTCATTCCCTTTGTTTCCACAGCGCAAGAACAGACGCGGGTTCTGTGGGGCAGCTGATACACAGGAGTTACACGTCCTGGCATCAAAACCTTAGGCAGGAATGGGATGGCTGAACAAACTCATTAGAAGTTGTGTACTTGGCTGAAATCCTTGACGGAGGGTCTTGGCATTGGCTTAGTGAACGAGGAAGATAATCTACCTACTTCATCTTCTCATCTTCCGACAACGGTTAGCACCAGCCAGTTCAGAAGAAAGCATGGGTGGACAGAATTGTAACTTTTCAAAGGTTAGTTCAGTTAGAAATAGTGATTAACTACAGACAGGGTGCAAATCACTCCGATAAGTTAACGATGCTCTATATAGTCCCTTGGGGGAGAAAACAACCCTTAATTTTGACTCAGCCTTTACCAAAGTTCACCTGACAAATCACCATAGGGTATAATTCAATATAGTAGAAAGAAGCTGCACAGCAAACATTCAAAAACATTTCCATTATGTCATCAATTTAGCAATATTAAAACGAGACCATTTTCCTACCTGCTTGTATTCGGATTCTCTCCCAACCAGTACCTGCAGAACATAACCAACAGGATCTCCCTTCATAGGTGGGACCATTTCCCAGGTAATTTCACAGGCGTTTCCGCCCAACTGTGTCACTCGAGGGGCTACAATAAAATGCAATGTGTTATTATTTAATATAAAGACTGCATTGAAATACCACTCCTTTTACATGTACTGTAATATATACGAGAACATTTTAAAAAGAGAACTTTGGTACATCACAGCGGTTAGTAGCACAGAACCTGTACTGTATCTATGTGGCCAAAAAATCAAACTGCCATCACCACTGGATGAAAGAAGTAAAACTTTTAAGTCACTCAAAAGTCTCATTTATTTCAGGACAGTCTCGCCTGATTAAGCAGTTCAGGATTCTTGTGGTATTAAACAACAACAAACACTATCCACAGAAAATCAGGTGAAATTTAGAGCTGATTAACAAGCTCCTAAGATGTTTACTGCAGGACCCAGATCGCTTCTGCAGAAGGACAGCGAGCTGTTGGAGCATCATCTGTCAGCTGCGTGAGCTGCTAGAAAGGGGGAGTGGATGTGATAGAAAACTCTGAACTTTTAAAATCCAATTGCAACGCGGTGCACCGATCTTTTCAAAGCAGAAGCCATCACATGAATTGCGCTGGCATTAATAAAAGCAGCAATTTCGTAAAGTTCTGAGCAAACACCTGTGCCAGTGGAGATGCCTGCGTATTCCTCCCATGTTACACGTCATTGAAAGAGATGAATACCAACAAACATTTCATTCAAGAAAAACAGGAGAAGGAATGTGAGATGGGAAGCTAAATAATCTTCTGTATTAGAGATTAAATCCAGTCTGGGAAGCAAGAAGCATAATTTTAAAGACTTGGACTTGTATCTAATTCTGAGCCTGACATTCAGATGATCAGACCTGCTATTCTTAGCCAGGCTTAGACCAGTGCTTTCACTACAACGCTAGAGAAATCCGATTTGTCAGCTGTTACAATGCTGCCGTCCTTGGGAAAGGATCTCCCACTAGCTGAAAGGCAAGAGCTGCTGTACTATGCCCCACGGCAAGCTTGCAGGTGAGCTGAGCAGGGCACGAACAGCAGCTGCAGCACGTTTATATGTACAACTAAGCATCCGCCACTGGAAGGCATCAAAACAACTGCAACAGCATCCAGGGTCCACCAACCTCTTGATCAGGCAGAGCAAGCAAGCACATGACCAAAAAAATAAAGTGCTGAACGCTTTATTGAGTGGTTAACATGTGCCAGGACATGAGCTTGTTAAAGGCAATCTAGATTCCCAACCCTACGAAAACAGACTACAGGAGAGTCTACCAAGGAAACAAATGCTGCTGCCGTTGCATACATTACATTAATTTTAGACTAATTCATTACCACCCAAGAGGAACACGTGAATCATACACAGACCCAAATGTAATCAATATCCATTTGCTTCTCTCCGCACATCTGCCAGCATTGGGAGACTGGTAATAGATGCCTTCATCTTAGCTGAAACAACATCCTCGATTATTTTCCCTCCTCCTTCCATCCCTCAACCTGATACACGTAGATTTTTCTCTGACACTTACAAAACACAGCCATTAAGAAAAGTGCTATTCTAGGGTTGGCATCACTAAGTGAGTAATTGGGATACTCCATAGGAAAATAAACATGTGCTTCTGATACATGAAAAACTGTACTAAGTTTATCACCTGCATTTCTTTGCATTGCTCCGAACACGGAAGGGAATCAACACCATCATTTCACCACAACAGCTCTCTTTTCCCTATGGCATTTCCTCCCCACGGCAGTGTTCACTAACGCAGTTTTTGTTGTGCCCTTTTCTCCGTTACAGCCAGGGTTTTGTCATGTACCTGTGGTCCCAGCCCACACACGACCTGGTATTTGCACCGTGTCTTAACTACTTGATATTCAGTCCAGGGTATGAGTCATATTTAACAGAAACTAAATAAGCAGGCAGGGAGTTCAAAACAAAAACCTAGGTGAGCTCTGAATTTAATAAAATGGATTTCTATCCAAAAAAATGAAAATGTGACTACAGCACATGCCGGCATCCCCGGGCTAGTTTTATCCACTTAGTGCAGCTAAGAGAAGCAACAGCCACACGGACGTGGCATCCACGAGTGACACACACCTGTGCCCGGGCACTCCGACAACTTGCGGATGCTCCAGCAGCGATGCACACCCTCCCCGCTGCCGTCACCTACGCCAGCCGGCTTCCCCTGGCATGAGGTCTCTTCGCTTTGCTTGGTAGCGTGTCTTACAACCGCGTAACGGAGTGAATCAGGATAATTCACTGTTGGGTAAGTATATTTACCCTTGAACTTTACACCAAACACATGCAGGTATCTTCTTCCAGAAACAGCACTGAAGCAAGCGTCAAAACCCAGGGGATACGCAGGTAGAAACGAAGGCGGGATTCTCGCACACGCTGATTTTAGCGTAGCAAAGGCAGTCTCCCAGTGTTCTCGCTGCACTCAAGCGTGTTGTTCTTTCTTCCCGGGGGTGATTCAGAGCAGCTAACCTAGGCACCAGGGAAATTACACCCCGGCAGTGTTCTCCTCTCTCTAAATCTTTGATGACACATGGTGTCAAAATCACCAAAGCCAGATTTTAAACACAGAGGAAACCTCTCTGACAAACTAATGGTTGCTGTTTCTCACAGTAAATGGTACTGCCTGACAGAGGAGTTTTGAGCACACAGGTAAAAAACGTGCATCTGATTTCAGCTCAGTTTATTTCATTATAAAACTTCATTTAATTAGGTCTTTTCTTCTGCTAGTGGAACACATGCTAAGTGAGTTCTAAATCCCATGCTTTATGTATGTAAAATATTGTCATTTATTTTATACATTAAAGGAAAATTAAACTCTGAAGTTCTATGCTGAACATCACCTACACAACTAAAAACGATATTAAACTTCACTAATGCTTAAGCTGGTATGTACACATACAGACTACAGCTGTTACATCCCTTACAGAAGAAGTGCTGTGGCAATCCAGAGCAACGCTCTGGTAAACATTATTGTTAGCAGCATTTTAATAGTTTGTGTATAACAACAGTGATTGGTATAACATTTATATTGTTTATATGATTTTTTTGGGGTGATAATTTAGCTTCCCACCACAATGTAACTTTACAATTCACAGAAATATACAAGCAGCACAAACTGATATCTCACATGTGTTAGTGCGTACTTACGTTAACCCTTACAAACTCACTGCATATTTACCAATTACTTAAATAATTACATGTTACTTACCTATATGTAAAAAAAATAATCTGTTGCGTACCTTTGATTGCAGGTGGGACTGACTTAGTTGTACAGAAGGTACAGATTTCTGAGAAAGGTCCCTCCCCAGCATCATTGACCGCCTGTATTCTGAACGAGTAACAAGTGGATTCTGTCAGCCTTTGTATCTTGTACGTATGACTCGGTCCCCTATAAATCGGAATAAACCTGGAAACAATAAAAATGAGAACATGCAGTTACGCTGGAGCGGCACTGACATCGCTGGCTGTTACACATACCAGCGCAAGGTATCCATGTTGTGAAAATGGGGACAACGTGCTTCGCAGAGCTGCTGAAGGCAAGCGTAAAACCGGCACGTTATTAACACTTACAGTGATTAGCAGGTTAGGGAAAGCAGAAGCTCATTGTCCCTTTTGCAACTAATACTTACTTTGCAAAATGATAATGTCAATTATCAGGTAAAACAATTGAGACCACACCTTACACTCATCTGTGCCATCTTAAGCCAGAGTAACTCTGTTTAAATCAGAACGTATGGATTGGGTAATATATGTGTAATATATTACACACTGGAAGAGTTCACAGACCAAAGAGGGCCAAACAGCAGAGACAGAAACAGATTTGGAGAGGACACATGGTGGTCTATGAGTGAAAAGGCACAGGGGAAGGATGATTATAGCGAGGGGGATATGGGGGATGGACAAGGATGCCAGCTTCAGAGCTCGGGGGGATGCCTGTGCCGACAGCTCTGCTACAGCAGGCTGAGAACAAGAAAAAGACACGACACTAAGGAAATGACTTCCAAAATACTCCCATTGACAAGATCAAACAGCACACACCAACTTATCCAACGATGTAATGCAGAACAAAATCAATGACACTTGATCTTAAAAAAAACCGCCACAAAACCAAAAGTACAGTTGCTAGAGAGAATCCGACTTCTGTTTGGAATTGCTCTGCTCAGATAAATGCTTTTTCAGTAATAGTCACACGTTAGCCAGCAATTTCTGACTGAGATCCTGACCCCACGGCTTCTGAGCAGAATGGGGATGAGGGTAAACGAAGAGGAAGCACCCAGCATCTTGCATCAACCCGCTTAGCCTCTCCACTGGGAAACAAGGTCTCACTTGCAATAGTCCTGAATCTGGAGAACAAAAAATTCACCACGCAGGATCACATAGTTTTTCTGATGATTTAGTACACTTATTCAAATATCTTAACCATTTCAGCAGATTTTAAATCACCAGGAAGCCAACAAAGAGATTAGTTTTTGACCTCCCTATCTAGGCACTAGCTTTATCCTGGATAATAAGTCCTTTGGCTTCGCATGAGATACACAGTATAACCAATTTGAGCATTTCAAAGAAACTGGGTCTGTCATTAGCTCTCAGGGACAGAAATCAATTCATATTACATTATGATTGAAATCCATGAAAGTACAAACAGACAGATCAAGAATCATTTGTAATAAAAAGAAATGTTCAGGTAATTTAAATTGCTGGAAATGTACTCTGAGGACTAATGTGACTTACTATCCCCACCGAGTTTTAATGAGCCCCTCACCTTGATTGGAAATCAAAGATCTATGCCCACAAGTTTAAGAGGAGAATTTAGAACCAATTTCCAAAGAAGAAATTTTTTTTTCAACCTTATGCTTATACAGTTTTAAGGACTGCCTGCTATCCCAGATTTTCGAGGCTCACATGAGCAGCTATGGCACGTTTCAAAATGGAATAAAATGAAATAAAATTTATTTGGATTCACTGCACGAGGAACAAAGCACAGGTATTTAGAAGAGCAATAAGACCAAAAAGACAAGACTACTCCGTCTCTCCCTCTCCACTTCTTGTAGCTCAATCAGGCGGCTGGCTCAGAAACCACTGTAGTACTCAGAGAAGTGCTGAAACTCATCTCTGACCCTGATCCAAGGGCAACAGATAGCAAAAAAGATGCAATGCAGTATTTTAGACTAATCCCCTCTTTGTAATCATCCGTGGAGCTAGGTAAGCAAGGGAGGATAAACACACCTTACCAGCTACCCCACAAGCACACCCACAGTTTGGGCTTGCGGTACACTTGCTAGACATACTCATAAGGTGAATACCAATGACTTAGTCCTGAAATTACACTTTCACCTTCTGAGTATGATTAAGGTTTCATAACACTGAAAAAGTGATCTGGCAAAACACTTGAGCTCCTCCTGTCATTTGGGAACTGGACTTGTACTCCCATCTGGTTTCCAGCTCCATGCCTTTCTACTTCTCTATCTCTGTTTCAAAAACCATCTGTAATGAAAGCAAAAACCGTTACGGAAAAGCTTGCACTCATGTTCCATGCACAAGATTGTAATGGAAGCACACTTAAAACTTCTGAGATTCAACCGTCTTTGAAGAAAGAAGGCTTCCAATTTTGGAAGAAGAAAGGCTGATTACTAAGTCAATCCAATTCAGTTGCTGTTAGGCTTTCTTATGACTAAAATGCTTTGTAATTGTGTTTGAAGATGCAGATCATGATGTAAGAAACATAATGATGATGAAACATTTTAACTTCAAAATACTAGTGATTTTTTGATAATAATGTAGTATTTTCCTCATGTCTAAAGTAGCTACTTTATATTCCTCCAGAATTATTTCTCTTGTTTTTAAAAATAGTGTAGTTATTTGATGTAGATGGCTATCGACTTGGAGCAATATATCCTACAATCTTTTTTCAGACTCTCCGGCTTTCTCCTGAAGGACCTCAATGAACTTAAAGTTGAATCAGTGTGATTGCATATTGCTACTGTGATGTCTGCATACATTAAAAATCGTCTAAAGTAAGATAATTTGTTCATATTATTGCAAGCTCATTTTTTAAACCTAAATATTTAGATTTAAATATAAATCTAATTTTAAAAGCATGTTTAAGCCAGAGCTCTACAAACCTTTGCCTTCTTGGCAAGCCTGACATTGTCCACTGTGCTCTATCCAGCCCTGTTCCACACATTTTTCTTAAGAACAAGCCAGCTTTGAGCTTGTCTGCAAGGACTTCATCTCTTATGCATTTAAAAGTTGACTTAATCTGCATATAGAGAAGCTCCCACACTCTCCATGTCCCTCTCACCTTCTTCCAGCCTCTACTCAGTTCTCTGTCTGAACATGGATGACGAGTTCTCCTTCTCAGATGCTGTGGGATGCCATAAGCATGGTCATTAACACAGCACAGCCATCAAAAATCTTTCTGGCATTCTCAATAGTGTTGCCTTTTTTTTTTTAAAAAAAAAGGTACGCACCATCCACAAGTAAATCTGTATTATTCAAATTTAACAGGCTGCAGTGTTGCCTCTCCTCTCCAGTAAAGAGCAGAAACTGAAAAGAAAGCAACTCTCTCCAGGGATGGAGACACTCCCCAGAGGCTGCTTCCCCCTCGTCTCACTCGAGCGATCCCAGTTCTCCCCTTCCCAGACATTCTCATGTCGGTCACGGATTATTCATTTACCTACACACAGTGGAGGAGAGAGAACACAATGTCCTAGAACGATTGTTTGGGAGACACCACTGCTGTTAGTTTTTCATCAATACCTTTTTATTCTCAGTGAAGATCTTCTCGGAAATGTTTTACATGTTGCAGCTATTTTGTTTCCTCCACTTTAGTCACTTCCAGTCGAGCAGAGGAATATGAATGTACTCGCTCTACCTCTGCTCATTAGTGCTCAGCACATTTGAATCAGCAGGTTCCCATTCAAACTCTTGGGTTTTGTTTATGTTTTTAGTAACCCGTTTGTCCTTACAACAATTTGAAAGAAAATCTACCATAGAACACGAAATAAGACAGCAATCTTGAGCCAAGTACAAAGGCTAAAATAGCCATCCGAATAATTCTGTTACTGCCTCCCAGAAAAATGTGGTCATCTGCCACAATTCTGGCTGGAGAGAAATCATTAATACAGCACTGGTCTGACCTAGCGACCTGAGGCTTCACTTCAGCGTACATGGGCAACTGCATAATTAGAAACTAAAGTTCATGAATTTCATAAATCAGTAGCTCTTAATAATATTATTACAATATCCCTGTTATCTGCACAATTATAGCCCCCACTTACTTTTTTAGACCTTTCCTCCATTTTGTATAAAGAACATTATCAAACACTCACCGATTTATGTGATTTTCTTTCCCCACCAGCAGCTCCCTACATGACGAGGTGGCATCCAGGAATGCAAAGCTTCAAAAGAAACCAAACCCATGTAATTCATCCCGAGCTGGAGAACTTCCATATTTGCAATGGAACTAGGGTTTGGTTTTGGTTTTTTTTTTTTCCCTTGAGCAAACAAAAAGCTGCCCAGCCCCACTCAGCTCTGATCCCTAGAGACCACAGTGCTCCAGCACTCCCCTATCTCCAGTGACACCAGCTCCCTTCATCATGCTCTGCATGTTGGGAGTCTGCCTCCATCCCAATCTGCCCGGCCGGAGCAGATCGGAAGGTTTAATATCTCTTGGCTTTATGTTGAAGCTTGCTCCATCCTTCCCCAGCCATAACCACTTGAGATGTCTTTCTAGTCCACATCTTAAGTACAGAGCGCGCTTTTCTTCTGTTAGACTGGCAGAGGTACAGGAGTAAAGTCAAGGCACGATTTTTTTAATTTCTGCTGTATTTTAAAATCTTCAGCTTAAAGAGAAAAGCTAGACATCTGCAGCATCCCCCATCCTCATATCCATCAGTGCTCCTATAACCAGTACCAAGCTGATCTGAAGATGTGTTTTCTAGAAGATACCTTTTGGAAAGGCTATAACGTATGCTTGTTCATTATATGTTTACAACTAACCTCCAGAATGTATGGTCAATATAATTTTTATTTATAGGCATAATAATAACAAGATGCACTGAAGGAGGCAACTTTTCCTTCCTTACACTTAGAAAAGCAAAACTAAGTAGAGAGCAGAAAAAGGCAGGAAGAAAAGTGGTAATAGTCAGATGGGAAGAGCTTTGTTTTCTTTGCTTAATTACCTGGTACATTCACAGGCTAGACAAAGAGTACTTGCAGCCAAAAATCGATTTTTAGCTTGCTTCTACTAGATCATCTTTCACCTGCTGCTGAATCTGAGCGCGTAATCTGTATTTGCCACGGATAGGCACTTGTCAGATGCCTGGAATTATTGAAAATGGAGATGCTTTCACCTACAGAAGCTCCCCCAGAGCAAGAAAAATTACTTTTTTGGAAGTAGCTTCTGGGCACATTTAAGAGGAATGGTAGACAGATCAGCAAAGTGCCTGACAGATGATTCCTGCGTGCAGCCAGATGAGAGGCCAAGGAACAGGCAGGAAGGACAATGCTGAGCACAAATTAATGTGAATTGACAGCACTTGGATGAAAAATGTGGGAGAAATCAGGGAGAGCATCCAACGGCCTGTTGAAACTATGCAGTCAAGAAGAACTAGATTACTAGGCAGCTACCAACACCGTGGCTTGCAATAGCAATACCTTAATAAATAACAGTAGCTATAAATAAGCGCAGGCTTAACAAAGCTAAAACCAAAGCAGAACAAAAGACAGTTCAGCAGCAGCAACCTAATGCTCTTACAGACACATGCATTTTTATCTATCTTGTGCAGCGTTACAATCGACTTTCCCAGTATGGCAGCAACTAATAGCGCCTACGAACCTTAAAATGAATCTCATTCAGCACATCATGTTCAGAACTATTTACTGACCTGACAGTCTCAGTAATCCGGCTTGGCAAAGCTCACTAAGGAAGCAAAGTGTAGTCTCTAGTTTACCAACTTCAGCAAAATGAAGTTAGAACCTAAAGTTGTGCTCTTGGCAAACTAGCCAACATGTTCCTGTTGCTCCAAGCTTAACCTCATTACCACTTCAGACATTAAACAGTCATTACTCTGATAAAGGCATTATTTTGCTGATGAGGTTCTTACAGATGTGCAGAAAATAGCTTTCATTACAGTGACCATCTTTGGTCTGGATGCTGCTCTTATTTATGGTCTACCATCTGGAATATTCAGTTATACCCGTGAAGTCTGAAGTACCTGCAGATGCACACTGATCAAAATGTAAGAGCAAACCGGTCCACCATGTTTCTATGTAGTTAATACTAAATTTCCCACCAAACAAGGGATTCTTTGAACATACTTATGGAAAAGCATCTAAATCTGCACCTTACTAGATTCCTAAAATCTGAAACATATAATCTTAAACATTTAACACAGCTTTCTCACACCTCACTATGTCTCAAAAGATGACGCACACACAGTTAACTCGTATCTACTAAAAATGTTGGTTTACTCCTGTTTCTAGGGGCAAAGCTGAAATTCATTAACAAGTTAAGCTTTTTACACTTGGAACAATTCTTCCTCTTCTCTTCCATTTGCGCAGCACTTACTGCAGAACCCCAAGCAGCTGATCAGAGTGCTCTTAGTACAAACATCACCACTTATTAGTAATACTCATCTACACAATGCAACAACATGAAGTGAAGACAGACTACTTGAAAGAGTTTTCTGAATGTTAACTTTCTATTTAGCCAGGCTTGCAGAGTAAACTGTAGCATGCCATATGTCTTGGCACTAATTCTTAATTTCCTTTCATCACTGTTTTACCCAATAGGAAAGTGATTTTTCCTGCAGGTTTTTGCAAGGATATGTTAATGTGTCTAATTTTATATTTTAATAGAATTTCACAAGCCAGTAGGCCTGATACGTATCAGTAATTGCTGCTAAAATGGGTGTAAATTGTCTTGATCAAATTGTGAGTGTAAACAACTTTTTAATTAGACTGCTTGAAACTTGCAGTAACCAGATAATGATTATGCTAGTCATCAGGCAGAGGCAGCACATTTGGCAATTTCTCTCTCATGTTTCTATTCTACCTCTCTTCACGTTAACGCAGAGCAGACATACGTGTCGAGACTGCTAAGTATGACCACTTCCCAACACACAGAGTCTGTCTTTCTGCAAAGACTGCTGCTTAGACCAAGCCATCAGATGTGATATTCCACTTCTACAGCCAGGAAAACTGCACCGGACACTGGCAAAGACTGTGTCCGTTTTATTTGTGTGTTCTCTGCTGTTGTGATACTTCTTCAAGGAGTAACTAGGTCACAGAAACTCTGCTGGAAGGAAGGGAAAACAGTTTCTTCTGCTATACACAACTTCAGCATGCTGGGGGAGAAACGGTTTCCAGCACCACTGGGTGAAGAGGACAGAAGGGTAGGAGAATCACTGGAAGAGCTAGGAGCTTCCTAAAATGGAATCTTTCTGCAGAAAAAATGAGCCCATCTGCATCGCTGCCTGGCTTTACTGTTTACTGTTCAAAGCACATTTTAATTTTCCTTGGAAACCACTCCCAACAAGTGCTTTTTGGTTCCTCTCACCTTGGAAAATATTGGCATAGATTTTTATAACATACTTTTCTCTTTTACTTCTAGGCTTTCTATGAACAGTGCAAACAGCTCACCACGCAATTGATAAAAAAACAGTACTGCCAGGAGCATCACTAACACCCGGGTCAGCAGGCACGGAAACAGATGGACAGTACATCTCCTTTGGACACCAGGGAGAACTTGCATGTCTCTCCTGTTCACATTCAGGCTCTAAAGGCTCCACTCACAACAGGAGCGGGGAAAGACAACCTGAAGGCAACCAAGTGTCTACCACGCTTACAGCCCTGATGCCCTCTCTGCCTGCACCACAGTAACAGGTGCTCCTGGGACGAGGAATGTGAGGGGTGATGCCTCCTGAAATAAATATTCAAGTTAAGGGAAAATTCTCCAAGTAGAAGAAATCAATTCAAGGGATTACGCCATTTGGTTACAAATGTGATTCCTTCCTTGGAGTCGCTAGAAATTTCCATCGATGTATCTCTACGGCCTTTGGGACATTCATATCCTAATCAGAAAAACACTGTGTGCACAATGACTGCGCCCAATTAACATTTACAGTCATTAGGCAAGTTCTATTTTGCAATCAATTTTTCATTTATATTGAAGAACAATAGCTCCTTAAATGGAAAGCAGATATAGTTTAGCAAAGTATTTTAAAACAGTTTAATACTCACATAAATAATCTTTCACAGGCTATGAAAGGGAAATACTACTACTGTCTACCCAGAGATATGGGGTCGTAACTCATTTATTCAGTAAATAACCATAACAAAAACAATTAGAGTTTAGAATGCCAGTAAACACAATCTCTTGCAATTCACTTACAAAAGCAGGCTTATTAGAATCATAGAATCATTAAGGTTGGAAAAGACCTCTAAGATCATGAAGTCCAACTGTCAACCCAACACCACCATGCCTACTAAACCATGTCCCAAAGTGCCACGTCTACACGTTTTTTGAACACCTCCAGGGATGGTGACTCCACCATCTCTCTGGGCAGCCTGTTCCGATGCTTGATCACTCTTTTGGTGAAGAAATTTCTCCTAATATCCAATGTAAACCTCCCCTGATGCAACCTGAAGCCACCTCCTCTCATCCTATTGCTAGCTACTTGGGAGAAGAGACCAACACCCACACTTAAGAATTGTCAATGATCCTTCATTGATATTTTTAAAAAACACATCTAGGCTGCTTCACAGCTAGCCTTACCAACGATTCTCCCTTAAAATTTAATTATATTTATTTTTATTTGGAGTCTGTTTACACACAAAAATCCCAGAATTCATCTTCACTGCAACATTTATTCATGTAAAAGAAACACAAGCAAATGATAAGTGACTCACTAATAATGTACTTGCTAATTCCCTCTTTCAGACTGGATACTGTAAGCATTTTAAGACACTAAGAGGTATAATTAGTAGTAGGAACAACTGAAGACTAGTCACCAGCACAGGAAAAAAAAACCAAACCAAAAGCATTATTACAATTAGGTTCATTTGTTTCACTATGAAAGGAAAAATCCACAGTATTCTGGAAAACGTGCAACTTGATTAACATGATTTTCTTGATAGTAATAGAGTTAGGAAATGAAGTCACAACTGATAGTTTATTTAAAAAGAAAGAAATTTTATGGTCCTCTTTACATAAAGGTCAACTACTCTCAACTAACGTTCCCATGTACTGTGCTTTCTAGAAACAGATTTTTCTTCCTTTCCACTTAATGCTACGCATAATTGAAAGGACAAGAGATGCTAATTTGATCTTCCTAAATGTCACACACTGAAGAGCAAATAAGAGCTAAAGCAGGTACCTTTCTGATGCGCACACTTTTTCAAGCCCCTACGTTAATCAGTGTCAGGAGATTTCCAAGTATTTTGTTTCACAGGTCTTGCAATCAATGAAACATTTAGTCTCCAACAACTGGCCTGTTACACCTCATTACAGCATGGAAAAGTTAAAAACAGTTCTTAATGACCAGGACACGTTCGAGAGCACTGGCTATCACTGCACAGAACTGGAGCTGAATCTTTAGGAAAAGGCCATTAAAGTTAACAGGGTCAGAATTTGACTTACTGACAATTTTCTTTTTTTAAAAGAATTTGCTCATCTTTATATTTCTGTTTGTGAAAATGGTTCACTGGCATCTAAAGCTAACCCCTATTTTGACCCTCATCAGTAAGCAAACTGCATGCTCAGATTCACCCAAGAAGGGAAAATTGTAATATTGAGTTGAGGGATTTCAATATAAAGCTGTTAAAAGCAATTTCAGATGTCTCAGGGAATACAGTAACAATATCTTCTGAAAGACTAAGGAAATGACAGAGGTAAATTTTGAGTTACCCATGTTTACATCATTACCTCTTCCCCCGAGTCAGGTGCTATCTCTTCTCTCAACAGAGGGGACATCACGCAACCTCCCTACAACCCTTTCAAACCATAAAATACTCCAAAACATCCTCCTAGATAATTTATTCAGTGTCATTTTTTCACCAGAGACCGGCTTCCTAGAGAGGTGGTCGATGCCCCAAGCCTGACAATGTTTAAGAAGCATTTGGACAACGCCCTTAGTAACACGCTTCAGCTTTTGGTCAGCCCTGAATTGGTCAGGCAGTTGGACTACATGATCACTGTAGGTCCCTTCCAACTGAAATATTCTATTCTATTTAATTATCCCATTAGATGTCCCCAGTTTACCTGCCTGAGTCTGTTAAAGCCCTGCGCAATTAAAGAGGCCAGCAACACTCAAAGAACCATATTCCAACACAGGAGTGAGCAATGCCTCAGTCACGATGGGGTTTATTTTATGGGAATGATCTAAGAGAGGACTCCTACCTCTGTAACTAACTGCCGTTTCTACCAATTCGCGTGCGGGCTGTCATTCTCTGTTCATTAGGAATGATAGCTCTCCTGAACGTACAGAACTTTGCCGCTGTATCCTTTCAGGAACATCTCTCACTGTGATCGATGCACACAATGGGAAGCAAAAAAGGACTGTCAGATAGGGAACAAATAAATAGATCTTATCGCCAAGACCTGCCAGCTCCAACTGTTCTCAGGCACAGCGCCTGGCACAGACAACAGTGCACCCATTCTCCTGCTCCGCTGTGCCCACGCCGGTAGGCACTTCATCAGCCGCAGGGCTCCGGCTCATCTCAGGTGTTGTCTGAACTAAATGCTACAAACCAACCAGCAAAGGAAGCCATTCCATGCAAGGACTCCGTTCAAGCAGGAGGAGACAGTGGAATGTAGATGAGTAGTCTCTCTGCATCTTTGGGAGCTCGCGTGGACTCGAAGCCAAATTTAAAGCTAAGACGACCTAGCAGAGTAATAGTCCTCCTAATTAACAGCTCTTAAAAGACCATTTGCAGTGGGAAACATTTGTGCAAAAGCAAAGGATGATGCTAAAGCCTTGTGCAAAAGCAAAGGGGAAAAATCTTTCCTTCTCTGCTGCCAGGTAACATAACGTATTTTATTCTTACAAGGAAACTTACTACTTCCTCCAACATAAAAACAGGTTTAAAACAATTTACAGTTCTTCACCATCCTACCTGCAGTGCTACATGAAAGCAAACAAAAGAAACCTGCTGGATGTTTCTTTAGAGCTGACTCGATCACATGCTGCTGCAGGTGATGGGCTCCTGCCAAGCATCATTGCACTCTGAAGAAACTGTTTTCATCAGTCAGGCTTTCAAATGGGCATTTATATTCATTGGACACCTCTCAGTATTAATACAGGGGAGCACGTACCCTCTCTGCATCAGTATAGTTGAGACACTGGGTGGTATTTAGGCATTATTCATGGTGGTTTTATTATTTACAATTAGAGCTCTTGGGCCAGATCTTCAGCTGGCATAAACTCAGCACAGCTCTATTTAAATTAAAGGAATCAGGCTAATTTACAGCGAATTATGATCTGTACTGAAGGTCTCTAAGGATTATCTACTGGATACATCAGTTACTTTACCTAATTAAATAGTTGAGAGTGTTTCTTAGTAAATTATGAGCCATCTATGATATTTATTCATTGAAGAGCTCAGACTGTTAGGCAATACTCACACATTGTCTTTCTTTCATTCCCTTTTTTTACTGAATATATATCTCATCAGAACTTTGGAGCTACATTATCGAATGTTATTATGCAAAGTTTGCATAGGAAAATATTTTTTGCTGAGCACTGTTTCATGTTCATTTTTGTATTTCTCGTACACCGAAAGCTCTCACGGCTTTGAAGAAAATTTTAGGGAAGTGAAACACAGTGAATGAGCTCTTCTGCATTCTTATTTTGTAATCATTGTGTAGCTACCAAGCTGATGCCAAGCTCATATTTTCTAATGCTCCAAACTATTACAGCTGTAAAATCCCGACCATCACGTTGCCCAAACACCTTTGTGTTGCTTAGTTTTGCCTTTCCTAGACCTCTGATTTTGTAACCATTTGTTTTATTAACACACATATTGGGTGCAGTATCTTTGTTTTGTATATTCCGAAGGGTAAAGCAAAGCACTATGGTCATGAAACTTGGTATTAACTTTTATTGGCAGAGGGGCTGGGATTTTGCTAAAATTTCAACAGTGCAGCACTGATTTTCGTTGTTCTATAATAATTTCAAAAGCTTTGTTACGTAATTTGCTCAGTTAGACTACACGCACAGAATCCCTATTAAAACAATATTTTGTATGCACTTGTAGGCACGAAGTAATCATGAAAACAACATTTTTCTTACCGTGATCCACAATTGCATTATGATGAACCAGAATTCATTTTCATTAATACAAGGAAAAGATTCATCTCTCTTACCTTTTATTTCTGTCTTCTATCTGCAAGATATAGACCATGTCATCGGTAGTGTGAAGTTTGGAACTGCTGTCTCCCCATTTCAGCTTCAGGCTCTGAGGACCTGCTGCGGCGCACTCTAACCGAGGAGGTAAGGGTGGTAACGGTCTGGTTTTTGCTTTAATAAAGTGGCTAAATGGTCCAGCTCCAATTTCATTGACAGCCTGGATCCTGATCCTAAAATGAATGACAAAAAAGTAAGTGTTAAATAAAGTGCTTTCACGAGGTTCTTGGTATAAAAATGTCTCAAGAAACAAAACAGTCTTTGGGACTTGACTGCTCCATCACTAACATAGTGCCCGCTCCCAGTGCTGTGCTTTGGCAAAGTGAACGGCTCTGTAAACGTAACGAGTACTATCATCCTGTTCATATCTCAAGAGCTGCGGTGAAGATATCAAGAAATGCAATAAGGCAGAGGGGGGAAGATTTGGGTACGCGCTCTCAGAACCTGACGACAGTGCCTCTAACTGCACGAACGAGGGACAGCAGCACAGATACAAGAGCAACCTGGAAAACATGAAGTGTGTAACTATGAATAAATAAAATACAGAAGCATGTTGTGGTTGTCTAACAAAGGTCATGGACTAATTTAGATGAAATCATTAAGTGGAAGCATTGGTGTCACTGCCATGAAACCCATCTCCACGTTCCTATCTAGTCACAGAAGCTTTAGTTCGGAAATATTCTTAAGACTGAGCCAGTCTTCTAAATCCTATTTCTTTCCTAGGATAACGACTCCTGGCTTCTGCTTTGTCACTTTCTCTTATCTGTCTGCACCTTAATTTCATAATTTGCACAGGGAGAATCTGCTTACAGGAATGAGCAAAGATAGTAGCCTTTTACTATGCTAACATCAACAGCAACATCCTAACAAACATGTGAAATACGCATTTCGAAAGAGCACGGAGGACTGCATAAATAGAAACATTGGTACAGACCAGCCTGAAAGGTTTCAGAAGTTTGTCAAATCAAAGTGAAAATAAGAGAAAACAGGATGGGCAAACTAATTAGGTTTTTTAGATAGTTCAGCCTAGCTTAGATAGCTGGACAGATGGCATTTACTTTGGAAATCCTGTGCACAGCAGCCTACTATCTTCTCACAGGGAGAGACGCTCTACAAGAAGTGTTGCTGCTTCCCAAAACTATCAGGGCCCAAGAAGCCACAAGTCCCTGGGGAAGGTGGTAGGGGGAGAAGGGAGAAGAGTAGAACCCGGTGTACGCCTACGACCGCCTGCCTCAGAGAAAGCAGAAGATAAAGGAAACTGTCTTCGGCTGCCATAGCTACTTATTTTGATTGAACTACACAAAGTGATGTAAGTTCATACAAACAACGTATGAAAAATTACTTTGAACAGCAAGTTTTCAGCTCTACCATTAGAAAAAGATTAGGTAGAGTCAAAGGGATACGGAAAAAACCCTCCAGAGAACAATATTCCCCATTAAAAGAAAAACAACCACACAATATTTTCTGCAATTTCAAGAACAAAAAGGGTTAAATGACAAATAAACATATTGTAAAATGATAGAGCCTTATCTACTGATTAGGCAGCTAAAGTAATTGCCCACTGTAAGAATGCACTGTGTTCACACGAGGTAAAAACGTCTCTTCCTCTTCTCCCATCTGCTGTGGCTTTCATCTGCTGCACGGTGTTCTTGCTCCCACCTTCCGACACACAGATACGCACCCCACCCCCCCACCTCTGACCCGGGAGCACAGTAAGACTGATGGAAACTCTTCAGCCTTAAAATAGAGGCAGGCATCTTTCCAGATGAACGATGATATTGGGAAAGCAAGAACTGATCTATTTGACTCTAACATGGCTGGATGTGGCTACTCTTTTTCTGCTGATTACACCACCACAAAACTCTTTGTGAATTCCCACTATCACTCCCCGGTCCTGAGCTTTGTCAGCCACGCACAAACAACTAGGTTTGGTTCTACGTGCACAAGGCAGCGTAACCCAGACCCAGCTCTCGCCTCCCTCCGAACCACAGCAGTGTCTCCTCAATGGACATTACGCTTGGGAAATGTCCGGAGGGAAGGCGAGAAGGAAGAAGGGAAAAAGAAAGGGGAGAAAGGAGGAAGAGGAGGGAGAGCACATGGCGGCGGGAGGACACCTTGTACCGCAGCATCTTTGCTCCAGCTCAGGTGCGTTCTCGCATCCCTGTCCCAGCCCACGGCACTCTGAGCTCCTCCAGCTGGGTGGCACAGCCACAGCGGCGGAGAGACCTTCCACAATTAAGTGGAAACCAATTACCGCTTACAGAACTGATACTGGGGAAAATCAATTCTTTATTTTTGTGTAAAAGTAGTGTATAGACATGTAGAAATACTTGCAATAAAACCACTTCCTGAATTCCTTTCGACTTTTTCACTAATGGTTTCTAAGTTCAAATACCCCAAACGCCCTTTTGGAAACAGGGTTTTAAAATCTGACAATCACAATTTGAAAGTAAGTTTTTTTTAAAATGTTTAGACTATATTTAGGGATAGTACCTAATTCTGGAAACCATGGACCAATAATATTTGTATTCATTCTCACATTTTCCCACTGCATCTTTTAAACATTTAGAAAAAAAATAAATCAGACTAGGCAAAATTTAGAAACCATTAAAAGATCTTTAACAGACCATTCTATCTTAAAAGATTCTTGACCCAGGAAAATAAACACACTAAACAGGATGTTATTTTCAGATCGGTCACAAAATCCTTTGTATAGTATTCCAACAAACTGAAAAATCACTTTTGAATTCGTCTTAGACATTCTGCCATGAGAAGAGTTTGATTCGCTAGTTCCCGTAAGTGGAATGCCACCAGTTGCAAGACACGCGCCTGTGGAAACCTGTGGGAGTTAAAATGCCATGGACTTCAAAAAGGGAGGAGAAGCAGCTTGCTCTGCCACCAGCACCGGTCTGATCGTAGGAATGGGTAGTAATCACAGCCCCACAGATCCCCTCTCAGACTGCACTCTCCTGGGGCTGGAACAAGACTTAGTTTTACACTCTGAAGCATAGATTTTGTTTTATAACCCATTTTAAGCATTGCTAACTTGAGCATCCACGTGCACTCTTCTCTCTTGATCTTGGAAGATCTTTTCCTCGATACAGTTTAGAAATTTCAAGTGTCTAGAATTCTTATTCCTAAATCAAATTAAAATGAAGTGTTGCTATTAAAATTTAATAAGGCTGCTACGTATTTCTGTAAACTATGTAACTTCAGAAGAAAATAAGCATTCTTAAACATCGGAAGTCGTTTTGCAGTTTTGCATCTCAACAGCACAGCACGACTAACTATAGAAAGCATTGAGCAAAGCTTGGGAACAGAACGTAACAGAAAATTGGTATTTCTATTACTGTTGAATACTTATTTATTGTGGAATATTTATTAACTCGCTTCTAGTTACATCAGTTCACAGAAAACCAGTCCAAGTATTATTACCCTATAATCGGAGCTTCCAGAGCTTCATGGCTATGTCAATAAAACGGAAAGACTGCAGAACTCTCAGACATGTTTCTGCAGCTGCTCACCGGCAGCGATGTCGATGTTTACATAGTGCCTTTGCGAGGCATCTGCTTTTTGCAACACTGCTGGTGTTGCTGCTCTGCACCTGACGTTGGAGAAGTCCTCTTGAAATCAGCCCTACGCTGGCCATGAGCTGCACGGCAGGTCCTCCTGTCTTGAATGTATTTTGGGATGCAAATCCTTCCTGTGGCATGCTGGCTGGATTTGCTACTGAGACACAGAAAACATCAAATTTGTCCGCTTTGAGCCCACCTCCGCGTAGAGCCCAGAGCTTGCTCGGTGTATGCTTGAGTATACGTGTATGGCCGTTCCCACGCACAAGCTGGAAGCAGCAGAGCAATGCCAGACCCAAGCTAACACATCCAATGGGGTGGACACACGTAGGCACGCTGTTAGAATCCCACTGCTATGCAAAACAACGTTCCTTTCCCATCTTGGACTTGGTGGATTCATAATAACCAAGATTTGCTTTCAATTTCAGGTTCTCACAAACCAAAACATTCACAGCGAAATTCCAATGCAACTAAAACTTATAAGCCCTTTGCTGATTTACTGCAAATTCTGCTGAAACTTTGGCAAGAGAGTTCAGAGTCTCAAACCCAGTAGTGTCTGGCTTGTTTAGTCTAGGGAAAACACGGCCTGGAAGAAAACACATTCACTGCTTTTAAATGCAGCATGGAATAAACACTTCGAGAGACAGAAGAGCTAGTTGAGTTAAACAAAGTTGACACGAAAAGAAAAAACAATGGTGAACAAATTTGGAGAATGAGATCAGTGATGTTCTGAAACACTTTTCTGATTAAAACAGGGAAGGCAAAACCCCACCACCTCTTAGCATACAGCCTGATAAACGTGTTTCTTGCGGATACATTTATCAAGGCACAAACACTCCCTGATGAAAGACAAGTGTCAAGATAGGCTTGAAGAAGAAATATCAATGAAAGAGTTAAGGATCGATAGCAAAACCACTTTGACATGTCTATTTTTATTAGCAGAAAAATACCTCAAACTATAGACGAGGTGCTTTTGCAACTCAACTGCAGTCACTTGTCTTCCCTGACAGCCATGAGATGCAAGATTTGGGGGTTTCTTTCTCTCGCTTTATTACTATGTCTGATTAGTCGTCCACTGGTTTGTGCTCTTTACAATACTTTTTTTTTTGTAGAAACTTCGTCTTACAACAATATTTAGAACAGTTGCAGTGAATTCTTGTGCTTTAGCCTCTTCATTTGGATCAGAGACAAGCAGGCTCCCTGACTAAAAATATGTGATTTAATATGGTGGTTTTTATAAAATAATGAAATAAGAATGAAAAAAAATAATCCACTACGATCTCACAACACTCTTCATGGCAGCAGGAGTAAGAGCTTCATGGACAAGACTGCAGCATGATTATAAAGAAGAGTAATGTCCTGCCCATCCTTTCATTCCATATCTCCATTTCCAAGCTTTGAAGACAAGGACATTTCCCTAAAGGAAGCTGTAGGCAACCAAGAACCAGCTAAAAAGACTGAAGAAGGAAGACTTCAGTGAAGAATTTTGACGGTCCATTCTGGCTGTCTTGACCATGTTGCTCAAAGCTCTCATTTTACTTTAGCTGTTTTGACTCTTGATTGAACATCTGAGGAGAAACCAGGGAGTACAAGACTGCTCAAGAAGATGCAGTTCCACAGCTGGGTACCCAGTCAATAGACAAACTTTCAACTTCTTATTAGTTTTATTAGGTTTTTGATTAGTCTTGAACGAGTTAGGTTCCCTGGTCTGGCTTAGAGTAAGATCACATAAGCATCAGTGCTGACACAAGGCAGAGTGAGAAACATGGGAGAAGGTGGAGATGGAGGGACATCAGAAGCATGACAACAGCACCCTGAATTGGCTCAAACCCTTGTGCATCTTTACTCATGGACAGTATTTTCACAAATACTTTAAACTAGCTTTCTCTCTACCCTTTTACTCTTTTTGCTTTCTCTCTACCCATTTACAACGTAAACAATATGGTTAGTTGTCAACGAGACCAGTTTTCCCCAATCTGGAATGGTGCGACAGCACTTTGCTGGCACAAAAGAGGGACAACACAAGGAAGGAAGAAGAGGGTTCCTTTGACAGCAAAGCTAGCTTAAATTGACCACAAAAGTCGGATCTTAAACAGAAGACGAGAAAAAGCCTGTATTTTGTTACTGCTTTTGCCACAAAGGATCACAGCATTACAAGCCACCGAAGAACTGGAGATGGCAATAAGGTAGTCATATTTCCTGGATTTATATGAGCGATCTGGAATGGAGGGGTTCTGAATCACTTAATTCCTATTTCACCTTTTTTTTTTTTTTCAGATTGCCAGAGGGATATATTTTTTTTTTATTAAATCTACATCTTTATTTTTTATTACATGGTTTAAAACCCTAGATATTCTAGGCAAAGATCAGGAAGCACTGCAAGCAATGTTCCTCCCTTTAAAGAACTTTTGGTATACATATTTGTATACTTGCTACAAAAGTTCTCTTTTTTTGGGTACAAGATAAAATTTGAGAAATGAACTTTTCATTTAAACTCTATAAGACCTGTTGTGACCTTGAATACAAAGAAAAAAAGAAAAATAGTACAGAAGGTCTGTGCCATGTCTAATTTTACAACTGTGCAATCAGATTTCAGTTTTTATTAGAACAGTACTTAAAATAGAATTTCTTTTGTCACATCATCTGCTGTATTGCTGTTCATTGCCTGCATGGAACCTTTTTTTTTTTTAATTAGCAATTAGGGAAAAAACATATAACCCTGAACATTAAAATAATAATAAAATTTTGGCAATGTCACTCAGAAATTTCAACTCTGAAGCAATATAAAGAAATTATTTTTAAATTCAGATTATCTTTTAATTAATCTCTACATACTAGAAACAAAAATAGCTGTAGATATACAAATAAAAGTTCACTGTGTGCAAACTGCTATCCCCTCACAGGGATCAATACAGTTAATAATATAAACCCTTGGAATAGTACAGCTAACCATCCGAAAAACCCACGAAATGTCACGTTGTAATTTTAGTTATTTCCCATTTTTTAAAATTTATTTACCTACCAGCGTAACCTGACCTTAGCAGAGCAACTTAAATAGAAGAAGAGGTCAGAGATAACGCAAAGAGAGGATAAAGAAGAAAAAAGCAGGGAGAAAGCAATACCGCAATTCATTCCACAAAGGAATTACTGCAGATTTCTATGCTCCCTAGGTTCGTTGTTGGTTTTGTTCGGTTTAATTTTTTTACTCACTCTACATGCCCTGAACATTTCTTTTGTAAAACTAAGCTGCGTGATATGTGCTCTGTACCATATGAAAACCAATTGTACTCACCGGTATGAGGTTTCTGGAAGCAAATCATCGATAACGTAACTTGTAACATTTCCCACTGGAATGCTGATGTCGCCCAGGTCTATGTTGTACGACGTAATCTCGGCTCCGTTATTGCATGGTTCTTCCCAGTTGAGTACAAGGCACACCGAGGGTGAGAGCTGATAGGCATCCACGTGCTCATCCTCCAGCACGGAGAGGGTAGAGACTGCGTCAGGCACAGATGCGGGGATTCTGCAGGTTACCAGGTCACTGTAGGGTCCAGCTCCTGCCTGGTTAATAGCCTGTGTGGGGGAAAAAAAAGTATTTTTACAGGATAAATGGACTCTTTCACATGTCTATTGAGTTCATAATAATGAACTGTGCAGCCTGGAGCAGTTGCATGGATTCTTCAGAGAATATGCACCATTGGCTTACTCTCTAAAGCATGATTCATACCCTCTACCGACACTAGAGCAATTAATATCTTCTTTTGCTACTCAGGAGTCTCTCTCAGATAAATTGGAGAATATTTCTCTTTTTCCTAATAGCTATTTAATCAAACTTAACAGTAACCTTTTTAGCAGCAGCAAACTTTGTTTAGTAAGGAAAAATGTCACAGTCATGCTGTCAGTGACAAGTGAACATCACATTGTGTTCAGCAAATTGGCTACCCAAAATTGCTGAGCCGTCCTGTGTAAAATCCGCAGTATGCTGCAGAGGACAACATCAGATGCTTTATGCAAGCAGGGTACCCCCAGACGTAAGGGGCGTTCGGCTTGCCGAGAGCTACGCTGGTTCCTAACTCCGAGAATGGCTAGCTACTTTCATGCTAAAAAGTTTCTGATATAAGAATATAGGAACACAGCAGGGTGTTATGTCTATGACTCAGATTTCCCCAGAAGTCACCGATGACTAGCAAACCACCACCAAAGCACACAGCTCAGTATTTTCCACAAGAGAGGAGAGCAACCAATTATCAAGCTTCTCATCTCGACTCACAGATGCGGGATCCCAGTGGAAACCAAGTTTCAAAATCTGGCCCACCTCTGCTCATTAATTACAGAGGCCGTTGTCTTTGCGAGCTCAACTTTGCACAACTGTACAGACCTGGTTTGTCATCAGTTGATGCTCAGCCAGTGGCAAATGCTGCATGTATTTCACTGGGATGGCCTAGGAAATTACTAACATTATCTCCTCAAGGTTATTATAAGCACAGAAACACAGAACCAAGAAGGCTGGAAGGGACCTTGGGACACGTCTAGTCCAACCTGCTACTCAAGCAGGCTCAAAGCTGACTACAGACCAGGTTGCTCAGGCTTTTGTCCAGTTGGGTCTTGAAAAATTCCAAGGATGGAGATTGCACAGCCCCTCTGGACCGCTGTTACAATCCTTTATCGCCTGCACAGTGATAACTTTTTTCTTTATATCTCATCTGAACGACTCTATTTCAACCTCTGCCTGGAGCAAAACTGGACAGAGTATTCCAGGTTCCCGTGAATGATATGTAATGGGCAATACCACCTTCCCCCGATCTGCTGGCTGGTTCCTCCCGCTACAGCCCAGCACGCTGCTAGCCCACAAGGTACGTGGAGAGCTCAGGATAGCATGTTATGGTACAGGCTATGCTACAGGAGGTCCAGAAGGTCCAGCCCTTCGGAAGCAGCTTTTGACATTGCCCAGCATCGTCCACCATCCACATTTCCCTTGCACTTGGAAAAGTGAACCCAGAGCATCCCACCAGATTACAATTAATTAGAAACCCCGGGTTTACAATGTTGCCAGCAGGACTATGATGGCAAGGAAAGGACACGTCAAACAATTGTTTGACTTCTTATCCATGCTTAACTGTAGCGAATAACTTATTTCTGCTATGCATAATACAAACACAAAGCCGTGTTCTGTTTTTCCAGGAGGTATTTTGTTCAATTGAAGAAAGAGATAATAAAGTTAGATTTGTCAGCCTTTAAAAAGCCCTTCAGAACAAATCCTGCTCCAGGGACATCTTCTATTTAGTGAAGCGCTCCTAGAGCTGGTACAAGTGAGCCTTGTTTTGTGGTCTGCCAATGGTATTATTTGTCTTGCCTCTAAACCAGTCTCTGGCAATCCGTATCTTGCTCCGAGCAATTTAGTTTTAGTGGTGCTTTTAACTGCTTTATTGGACAATCTCATCATCATAACTGATGGGAATTTCATTCTTCCTTGCTTCCTAGATACTCCCCCCCCCTTTCAAATGACACAATATTTCCCTTTGCAGAAGCCACAATTGTTTTTAGAAATATTCATTACAGGAAAAAAGTTGAGCAACATTACAGACAAATTGTCTGCCCTGCAGTTATATATGCCTGATTCCTCAATTCTCTCTTTTTATTGAGTTACTGTAGATTGAGATAGCAATACTGTGTGTTTATTAGAAGGCAGAATAAATATGATTTAGGGAATCTTTATTTTTAAAAAAGTAAAAGAAAGATTTTTCTGTTAAAGCTGCTAACAGATAAGGAAAAACAACTACTATTCTTCTCCTTTTTATTTAAAAAAAGACTAAAATTTCTGAAACGATTGAACTTCCCTTGTTTGTCTGCTATACATACTTTGGTTGAGTAGGGTTTTTTTAATTATTTAAATGTTCCAGTGTATCTTATAACAAATTCTTTTCCATATAATACACAGATCAGATCTGGAGGATGAAGCTCTCTAGAAATTAATGCATGGGTCACGGATGGACTTCAATAACACGTCTTAGCGCTGTTGCGCATTTCACTTAACTTCTGCCTATGGATTAAATTATATTGGCTGCCTTAAAAACTGGGTAGATTTGTGCAACATTTTTGTGGCAGGTAATTTAAAATGAACACCCGCTCGAAATCAAAGACGCTATACAGCTGGCTGTTTCCATTTTTAACATTAAAATCTCCCAGAGCTACCCGCAGAAGTGGTCCCACGGTCTCCTCCCTGCCCAGCGGACGCTGACCGCTCTCCCTCCTGCGCAAACAAGAGGCACTTTCTGGCTCACGCTTCCAAGGCACTCACACACGCTCAATTCTTTCAATTCGCCTTCCCCAGCAGTGCCAGCGTAACATAGCCAGCCAGCTGTGACCGAGTCAGAAAATACAGTTGAGTGTACTTAGAGGTGTGGGGCCTTAAATCCCTGGCTGCTGGCCAGCTGCTCGAAAGCTGCTTCATAAAAAAAAAAAAAAAAATTAAAAAGTTTTCAATGTCCTGTTTAAAAAAAAAATATGCAAGAAGGAAACACTCGACAGAGGCATGTTGTCCTTGATCAAAGAAACAACCCTGGGTGGTCCACACGTTGCCAGCTGGGTGGGTACGTGAACTTTTGGTTGGATTTACTGGTGGTATTCTGCCTTCACGTACAAATAAATCTTGTGGAAGAGTATCTTGGGCAAAAATATTTTTACTTTGCTCCCACTTACTTTCCATTTATTTTTCAGTGGAAATAAAGGAGAAAAAGTGCTGTACTTTTATTTTCATATATATATATAAGAAATATATTTTAACTGTTGCTTTTAACTGAAAATAATAGGAGAGAAAGAGATCAAAGAAAAAATCATATAGAGACGATATATGAGATAAAATCGTACAAATCTAAGAGACAAAATGACAAAAATGAGGATCGCTTTCTGACAGCTACCACCTCCTATGTACATAGGAACCTAGTCAGCTGGTTTGCTTTATTTGATAAATGAAACAGATGTTGGAGTTTATTATTTAAGCTATGGGAATCTTCAACATCCAGTTGGTAGATGTTATTTACATCTCATTACTAAGAATTTTTTTTTTTTTAAATTGTCTAAAACATCATCATTTTGTTTTAATATCGGAAGGCAAGGTAGCGGTTAAAAGCATTATTCACTGAAAATAAACCACATGATACACAAGAGCAATTTTTGAGAGCTAAAAGTTATACCAACTCCCTCATTCACCACTTTGGATTGTGCAGAACCTAAACCATTCAGTTACATAGCAACAGTCTGCATTATCTAAAATAAACGTACATTCCTTCTGACTTACAGAGCACATAACTTCACAGTGGCTAAGGATAAACATAAAAACACAGTAGAAGGGAACTCTGTTTACACCTTAGATTGCAGCGCATACAAAAACTCGTAACGTCCATACCTGTAGCCTGCAGCAGTAATGCGCTGCTGCGGACAGCTCACTTATTTCAAAACAGGTATCTGTGCCATGATATGCAAGTTGTAGAGACTCCTCGTCTTCTCCCCACTCTAATCTGTATTCAGAGATGTCAGCACCAGAACATTCGGGACTCTGCAAGACAAATATTTATGTGGTTCAATTCAGAAATGAGCACTTCAGGTCTCCATGTTTCACCGGGTAAGGAATAAAGTACATGGAAAAATAACCACCCCTTATTTTCAAATTAATACACCATCACGGCTGCAAATGGAAATGCGCTGAATTAGTGTTCCCTAACAGGTTACTGAAATAGGCCAATTCTGCACAAAAATTACCTGATAGAAATTCAGAGAAATGAGAAAGTGTACACAGTTACTTTGCTTTTCATCAGGACACTCAGAAATAAATTGTCTCTCCACCAGCTTGGCAGAAGCACAACCGTGGAGATCACAAAAAAAGCATCAATCTAGTCTAGCTGCATGATCAAAACACAGCTCTGGAAGAGAGCTGGCCTTCAAGTCTGAAGTAGTTACTCATGTTACTGAGAAAAGAACAACCTCAACGAGCAAGGAGCTCATCTGAGGTTTTCAGTGAAAGTCACCCATCAAGCTAATGGTGCCAGTGTAGGACACGGGAGCGTGGACCTGGGTATATTAACCTCCACAGAAAGACTCCTACGGGATCCGTATGTCCTCAGCAATGCTTTATCATCCTGAAGTCTAGGGGAACATGGAATAAATGCCTGAAATTTGCTGGAGATGAGCTAGTGCAGGCGTAACGGCACAGTTCCCAAAAGGAAGTATCTTTGTGTTTTTACCAGAATTACCTAGAGCTGTTCGTGCGGACTGAAGCGGCTCAGGGAATCACTGCTCTACACACAGAAGCACGGTCTAGGATATGGCAACAACTTTGTGATTATGGCGTGCAAGGTCTAATTTCCAGTGAAAGGACCCAGAGCATCACTGCTCACCACAATGACCGCCCCGCACACGGGCTTCTCTACCTCTGCCTCTGAGCTTCCAGCTGTTTCAGTAGGAGCACTCCGAACTGCTAAGCCAGCGTTTTACAACAACGTGTAAAAAAGGCATGGTAGGCACCACCGTGCTCTACAGTCAAAAACCTCCAGTCCTTTGCTGTTCATCCTTCATATTCTTATCAGCCAAAAAATGATAGACTCTAAGAAAACATAACCACTGCAAACCACATTATTCCTTCCCCAGCTTCATTTTTTTAGTTAGAATAAACAAATATATCCTGCATATAAATATAGAGTCTACCAGAAACGCTGCTGTATTGGCTCATAGTTGGGGAGAGCAAATGCCTGTCGATACACTCCGTTAAAAGCAGCATTTAAAAGCTCAAGCGCAACTTCTAACTCGGCATCACAAAGTGTTGCAAGAAATATTAACAAATACCCCCAAACTGCACCAAACACACCCGTTTCATTATAAAAGTAAATTCAGATGATGTTTGTTATCTAGAGATGTTAGCACAATCAATTTAGTTTAGCATTTCGTGAACATTAATAACTGCTTCCTCAACAGGGGCATCCTTTTGTGGACGGACCCGACTGATGCAGGGCTGGAACGACTGCTAGGGTTTCAGTGAAAGTCTGTAGCAGAACTACAGCCTTATTGCTCCATATCACAACTTTTTTTATGATAACATCCATCCTTTCTGCCTCAATTACATAACTTTTTTTTTTTTTAATGACATCAATCAACCCCTCAGCATTTCAGCTAAGACTTATTTTTAAGAGTCCAATGTCTAAGATCCTGGAGAATGGAGAAGGAATGCACACAACCAAAATAAAAGTAAATATTTGGGGAAGAGACAAACAATTTTTGAGGGAAAAAAAACTACACCGTAAGCATTTCTGCAGAGTTAATTTCCTATCAGAGACTCCAGCTTCAGCCAACATCAAATATTTGCCTTCACAATTCCACCCCAGGACACTCTGAGATGCTAAAAGCTTGCAGAGAGCACTTTTAACCGGCCAGCGCTCTATCATCCGACGCCAGCGTAGGAGGTCTTGTGTCTGAATCCTGGTCTGGATGACTCATGATCAACTTTAAGCAATTCTTTAAAGAAAAAAGTAGAGAAGATGATTTTCTACAATAGAAGAGTTTCTGCATACGGTTTTCTTGCACACAAAAAAAGCTCCAAACCAGTGAATAGCTCTCAAGCTAGCTTTCAGCTTTGGTGCTGACCATGTTAGTTTGGATAAGCAAGATGGAAATTAAACAACCAGGGCACCTGACTTACCTCCCAACTTACAAGGACACGTGTGTCAGACAGAAAGGAGAGGGAAGGTGCTCTGCACTGCCCGGGCGGTCCTGCTGCCGTCGTGACTTCTGTAGCTTCCGAATACGGCCCATACTACAGGGGAACAAGGTGTCTGTACTTTAATATGTAAGCGTACACCCATCTCGCATTCCTCAAAGGCTTTTCAGCACACAGAAACTTTTTCAATGCAATTAACTTTCTCAAAGATAGACTGGGCTTTCAACACTCGGCACCAAACACCAGAGCTCAGTATGAGACCGCGTAAAATACTGCAAAGTTAAAACATGAGATAAGCTCAGGTACAAGCAGACAGCACATACACCCTCCTGTGCTGCTGTGAGTGCCCGAGAAAGCGTAAGCCACCTCCAATTTACCCAAGAGTGAGAACGTTTTGTGTCCCTCTACCTTACCTTAAAGGTGTTCAAACGTCTGTGCCATAGCCCAGCATAACTGGCTTCCTCTTGGGGATATAAGGAGGAGCACAGCAACAGTAAAGCACATATTGGAGTCCAAATCCAGCTTCTTTTATATAAAATGCCTGCCACATGTTAATTATAAAAGGATAGCATGTGATGGAGCCCCAGCCTGGGTTCAACGTGCAGGGGCATGCTGCACGCACGCCGTCATGGTTTAGCTCCGCAGGCAGCTAAACCGACTGCTCAGACAACTTCTCAGCCCTTGGTAGGGGAATAATTTAAATGCGTATTAGCAAAAGAAAAGACAAATTTCAAGAGTCTGGAAAACTGGCTTCAGCCAGCAGTGCAAGGACCGGAGAGGGAGAATGATGGAAACAGCCTTTCTGAGGCCACTTGAGTGGGATAATGAAGTTTGTTCAGTACATCCCCAAGCTAATTAGAAATCGTTCTGCAGAACAAAGGAACTTCGCTGGAAGCAATTAGAGGAAAAACACTGATATTTACTTGTTTTGGAATGCAATACTAGCAAGTATTAAAAAAATGAGCCACTACAAAGGCTGAACAACACTGAAGTTATGAACCCCAGAAAATCTTTCAATAGACATGGGTCAGTATCTGTGCTATCGAGAGAGGCTAACAGCGATCGCTCTGTTGGAATTACAAAGAATGCGCACTTCAGAAAAATCTCATTTATTGACTTCCGCTGTTTTCTTTGCCTAACAGGAGGAAGAAAGGTGTTTGCATCTGTTAAAGAACACTGTTGCCCCATTTTGCATCTGGTAAAAAAAAAAACCCAACTCAAAAACCAGTCCCCTCATTTAACAAAGGGTGGGACTAGAAATGCTTTGCAACTTTAAACACTGTTTTGCCAAAAAAAAAAAGGAAGAAAAAAGGCATCATATATCCAAAGCTACCAGGTAGGTAATGGCTTTCATTCCAGCAAGCAAATCCAATCTCTTCATGTGTATTTAATTCATTTTTCACAAAAATAAAATAGCGGATATTATAAAGACAAAACAGTTGAAGTCTTGCATATTTTTCTAATACCTAAGTTAAGTTTTAACAGAAATATTTCCCTGCAAATGAGTAACTTTAAACCTTTGTGTTATGTTTGTCATCAAGACTTCCTGGGAACAAATACATCAATATGCGTGTACTGGTGCTGGGACTGCCTTTATAAAAGACCCTTTGAAAGATGCTCTCGCAAAGGCAAGCAGAACCAACCCAAACCTCATTGAATCAACAAGATCTTTCAACAGATCTCTGTGGACATCAGATAGAATTTCTGATGTCTTTGGGAAGGTATATCTTCCAAGGAAATCATCATATAACAAAAAAACCCCAACCAAATCAACCATCAAATCTATAAAGCATGGGTTTTTTTTTTTTTTCAAATTAAACCAAAAAACCCCCATTAAGAATGCAAGCTTTCCTCAAAATATATCAATACCTGACTGAAATTTCAGTAATCGTTTTTACACAATGAAGATTCAAAACAAAAAGAAGGAATGCAGTGGAAGGGGAATAAAGAGGCTCTGCCTTGTAAGCAGATATGACTTTTAGCAGGGATTTTGCACATTTTGGTGCTGCTGATTTTGATTTTGGCCAGTCAAATCATATTAGTACCTGAAATCTCCTTTTAAAAGGGTACCAGATTCAAAACTGCAGCTCTTCCTCAGAAGTTCCTTTAAGCACTTCTCACTTTATTTTCTCTTGCCCATCTCCTTTCACCTCTCTGATCACCAGCACTAACACAACCACTCTGCAGAATCGCCCATCGCAAGCACAGCACCGCCTCCAGCGAGAAAAAGCCAAAGCACGCTCCGGCATGCTGCACGTACCCCGCCATCGTTCAAAGCTCTCACTCTGAACCGATACGTTGCTCCAGGAAGAAGGTTGCTGACGGTGCACTCCAGATCAGGCCCATGATACACTTCAGAAACAACTTCTTCGGGTTCTGTCATTTCCACGCTGTACTCTGAGACGGGACAGCCGCTTTCCGACGGAGGGACATCTAGAAAGAAAGCATATCAGTCATTAATAACGTAAGGACGTATGCCAGGAAGATTAATTTTTTTACTTCACATACTACAGAAAAATACATATGTGTGTGTGTGTGTATAGATACAGAATCATAGAATGGTTTGGGTTGGGAGGGACCTTAAAGATCATCTAGTTCCAACCCCTCTAAAATATATATACACATATATCTATACACACACACAACCAACAAAGATTTTCCTCTTCTATAGATGCCTTACCCGTAATATCTCATCCATGTACATGAGTGACATTTTTAAAGCAAATGAGTAAAATTACTCTTAGCCCTAAACATTCACCAGATCAGATGGTGACCTGCAAGGGCAGCAGCTTCCCCAAGGCAATGATCTGTCACCCTGGGAAGCTGTGTTTGATGCCAGGAGGTGCCCAGCTAATTTTTAAGCAAAGTTGGTACTATGTGCAAAAAAATTGGTTGGTGAGGCTGGAGAAAAGGTATAGAAAGCTGCAGAAAGAACGGGACTAGTGCTGAATACACCCTTTCTGGGACAGAGAGAAATTAGGGGACACGTGGTGGCTGTCTGACCCAGTCTTGGCTGCTGGCTACGGTTGGACACAGGCTGAGGTGGGTCAGGAACACTCCAAAACTACTACTTATACATGGGATTTCTGGCAAAGCCTCATTAACACCCAATAAAAATACAAACAAATGCCATCCTCGAACTTCATTAGTCACACTGCTAACATTTGTGAGATTCTAAATCTCTGCACAATGATCTAAACCCTGCACTTCACTTGGAATAACAGCTGAATTTGTTTTCTGTGCCTGTATCTGTTTTGTTGTAGGCACCTTTTCCCCCCCAAAATCCTCAATATGTTCTAACTCGAATTTCTGAGAGGAGCCCAATATTAGAAGTAGCAAAACTCTTCTGCTAAGTCAGTATTGCAAAGGAATAAAAAAGATCTTGAATCGCATGGTATTTTTTCAATAAAAGGATCAGTATTCTAAGAGAGCCGATACTCTGTAGTCCTGACACAGAGACAGGTCCTAACTAAAACAAGAGCAGGAGCAGAGCATCAGGCCCAAAGGACAGCTGGAGGACAGCTGAGCTCAGAAACCCAATGCAGAGCCACAGCAGCTGATGAGAAGCCGCACCTCCAACTTGTACAAACTTTACTGGACTTTGCTTTGTGCGTCCTAGTGAACAGAATACACTGCAACTTTTCACCAACTCCAGCAGAAATAAAAGCTAAGGCAAGTTTAGCAACTAACCATCGAGATGAAAGCTACTCAACAGCGACAGGCTCCAACGGCTTACCCCATTGCAGCTGTACTTCTTTGTGCTTCGGCTTCCCCAAAACTCTTGGTGGCCGGCAGTGACCCGGTGCAACACTTAGCGTACGGACAGGTAAACTTTCAGAACACTGGAAGAGAACAGGAGCTGAAGTTAGCTCTCTGGTACCATCACTGCCTACAAAGTGAGGCACGATTAGAAAGTGGCACGAGAAATTGTTTTCTACAACAACCACTTAAGAGAAATGTGTTTAAATGATAAAGGATAAGAGATGCTATTAAGCACGTTACTTACAAATGCAATTAATAGAGTTCTTTCATTAGCACAGTCGAAACTGTAGCACAGGAAACTTGATGGCTAAAGTTGTGGGGCTCTAATTTTCCTTGTTTTTAAAATAATATCAAGGCCTAAAGTACTCAATCATTAAAAAACCCCCGAAAACCTCAAAGCAGGAGGAATAAATGTGTAGGTACTGAAATGATTTTAAATCAAAGAAGGGAATGACAGGAGTCAGTGGCTGGAAAATGGAACCCAATAATTAACAGAAGAATTCAGCCACGTAAAAGTTAATTAATTGTTACAACAAACTGCATCTTCATGCACCAGCTTTGGTCAGTACAGGCTCGTGCACATAAGAGTCTGTGGCCCTTCTCGAGCAAGTATCCAGATCAGATAAACACGGTGGTCTTTGCTAGCATAAGTATAAATGCCTACAGATTGGTTTTGAGGAGACAATCTCACTAAAGTGCAATTTGCGTGAAAGAAATCCATCAGGTACACATAGAAGTCTTCTAAAATTCAGCAACTTGCAACATAAGATTAATTGCAATCGGTGTAGTTTTACTGTGCTACAGGAAAAATAATCCACTTTCTTTTTCAAACAGAAATCTTTTACCAAAAATAGCAGCTAAATCTCTGAAAAAATATAAATCCAGTAGTCCTTATTGTTAAATAATACTCACCTGGCTGTGTCCGCCAGTGCTGATACAGCATGCCCGGAGTTTATACAAAGTGCCTGGTTTCAAGTGAGTACAGGTATATTCTGTAGCCGATCCACTATATGCCACTTCCCATTGATTTGCTAAAAAATGAGATATATCCAAGTTTAGAGAAGTATAACGCAATAATTTTACTAGTGTCTAGGAGGAAAGAAAATCCTTAATGTGGTCTTCTCAAATTATATATATATTTTGGGAAAGTCATTAGTGTTAATATTACTATGAATATTATTCCCGCTTAAAGACATACATACACATAGACACATATACAAATACATACATACTTACAAATAGAAATATTTCTAAAACATATTAAAAATATCAAATCAACCAGAAGGTTCAGCCCTATAACCTAAAATTCCACCAGTCCTAGAGAAAAAGAGCACACATTAGAAAAAAACATAAAAAAACCTCCCCAAAACCCAACCCAAACTATCCCAGGAACCCTGAAAGTTTTACAGTTGTGAGTATGTAACTCGATTTCAATCATATCTGCAGCATTAGCGCATTAATGATAATAACAATAACAGTCCAAAGGGCCAATACGTCTTTACAGTAGCAAAAATGGACTGAAATGGAGAAAACTTGTTTCAAGTTTACCTTCCGGACTTCCTTGAGAAATCTCCAACAGATACTTGAGGATCTCCGAACCACCATTATCCTGTGGAGGATCTGGGGAAAAAAAAAAAAGGCAAGGTGTTAGTAAATCAAGATTAGGAGCGAAATGTAACAAAAAGATTACAGAACTTGTTTCTGATTCTGCTCCTTCTCCTCCACAAACTCCCCCACGCTAACTACACCGAGGAATTTATAGCAGAAGCGGGTAGCAGGACATTAGTTTTCAGTGTGAGTCAGAATAAAGCGGCCAGATAATGATGCTACAAACAAAATGTATGGAAAAAGCATTGAAAGAGATGCAGTAAGGAGGCTTGCCCCTTCGATAAAGGAAGCAGCTGGAATGATGCTGCAATGGGACATGAAATGGTGAAAAGCCTGAAGATGCACTTGAGCGCAAACTAGTCAATAAAAACAAACAACATTTTTGACTGTGAAAACATAAGAGCTTCTACACATCTTTTAAAGTATTAAAAAATTTAAGTTCTCAAGCTCTCCAAACACACTCAACTTTGAAGTGAAGCAGTATGAGAAGCAGTATGAAAAAAATCTAAGTTCTAATACACATTTACATAATTTTATTTGAATTTATTATGACCCAAAAAAGCTCTGTTAGGACAAACTGAACTGGCTTACCCCACTTGACGCTAAAGCCATGAGATGTTATTGGCCCCTTAATAACAGGTCTGGTAGGAGGTCCTGGCCTGTCTGGGCTTGTTGTACAGACCAACACTTCACTGGGAGAACTCTTTCCTTCCACATTAGAAGCAAACAGCTGAAAGAAAACCACAACAATTTCACCACTGTTTACTGTAACTGCTTTTCTGACAGTTCTGCGTGAAACTTCTTTTAGTCATTGCACAAATATCATTAAGCTGGAAAGCATGTCACATCCCAACAAAGCATGTGGGATGCTAACGGCAGATACGAGATTGTCACGTTGGTTCTTCACAAACCACACTGATTTTTCCCCTCCCTCTGCTAGCAATAAATCACGATACGTTTAAGATAAGAGCACTACTGGTTTTCCCTTTCAAAAAAAAGTCGCACAGCAACTTGCAGTTATTTACTCACAAAAGATGAAAATAAAAGACAATAACCATGCTGGTTTTGTTTTGGAGGCATTTCAAATTGCTATTTATAACAAATTACTTTGGAGTATCAGTAATCAGACAATCAAAAGCTTAAGTAGCATGACATGCAAACAAGAAACCCGTAATCTGCAGCCACTGAAACGAGCAGGACGCGCACAAAGTAAACTTTCCCAGCCAAATCCTTCATCTCCACTGAAGAACATCATCTGCTGACGTCAGGGAGAAGGTTGCTCAGCTGAGAGAAGACATGAGGACCTGGCCAGGAGACTGAGCAGATCAGGATCATACAAGAGACCCCAAATCGTCCAGTGTTTTACGGCTGCTGAAAGCTGAATTAGCTCATGCTAGTCTCTGGGACAAAGATCTGCTGCCAAAGAAGTGAGTAATAAAATATGTATTATCATTGCTAATTGTAAATATAAGCTAGCAGGAACTTTTCCACTTGGGAAGCTCTGCTATTCTCAGAAGCAGTCATTTCTATCCTGTCTTCTAACACAGGCGTCTAAGGAAAACAATTTGCAATTTTTGAGGCCAAAAAAGTATCTGAGGTTCTCTAGCTCATATGCTTGATTTAAATAGGTCACTAAAGCCAGTATCAACTCCTCCATATCATCTCTTGGTTCTTCTGACTATCCTCCGATTTAAGACATCTTGCCATGAACACCAGACACATGAGCTAGACAAATATCCCAGTAACAGCTCTAGGGAATCAGTCTGAGCTATGAATGTAATGCAACATTTAGAAATTCCCCTATTTATACTGCTAAAGATTGCACTAGCCTGGCAGGAACTGAAAATGCATATTAAATTGATTGTTCAAGCAGCATCTTCAACACTTTTTCAGAGCCATGGCTTCCACAACCTAGAGTCCCCCATCCTCTTACTAGGAATAAAAATAAAATTTTCTTTGCTTCCAGGTTTCCCTTAAATTTCCCCCTTAATTCTTTATTATTATTATATTATTTGGGGGTTCACCAAGAAATCTTCTGCCCAGGTTCAGAGATGAGCCTAGAACTTGCCAGATAGCCACACTAGGATCACAGCAGGGTTTTAAAACTCGTCATGGGGGCTGTGTTTGCTTCTGTTTGCCTGTTTTGTTTTACAGTTTTGGGGATCCTTCCCCAAGTTCCGTAACCAATTAACGCTAGTCTGCATGCAACAAGGGAACGTCTCAGTGCTGTGTCAGATCAGAGTTGTGCTT
This sequence comes from Grus americana, assembly GCF_028858705.1. Taxonomy (NCBI): domain Eukaryota; kingdom Metazoa; phylum Chordata; class Aves; order Gruiformes; family Gruidae; genus Grus; species Grus americana. The sequence goes on from NC_072860.1 coordinate 22,956,322, forward strand.
CCAGCCAGTGACACGAGGCAACGAGTTTCCTCTGGTATCAACCCAGTTTTGTAAAATTCATGTTTAGTTTGAAAGCAGAGCCACAGAGAAGCACTAACCGTCCTTTTCCTTCAGCCGGCCACAGCACCTTTTACAGTGCTAAACTAAAAGGCATCGTCTCCGAGCGACACCACAACAACTTCCTGATTCTTTGAGTAGTTCTTCATGCAACTTCACAAGGTCTTCTGTCCCACAAAGGAATATATGCAAGGTGATTTTAAGGATTTAAATGAGTCTTTGGGTAAAGTTGTTTTGTTGCTCCTGAATATATTAAGACCTACAGAAGCCAAATGTTTTTGAATCGACACAAACCTATGACATCCTTCTCTCCCAGCGCTGTTTACAGATGACATGAAGCTGCTTCCAGACACCGTTTTTGTTTGGCAATGTGGGAACACGGCGGACGTTGGCTTTACAGCCAGCTCCTCGTCATCTCCAGAGGGACAGCAGCGCTCCGGACAGATGGCACAGCCAAACGCCATCTCATGGAGCCCTGCTCGGCTCCCGGCTCCGCAGGGACAGACAGCCGCACCGCAGCCCATCTGGTAAAAAACACACCATCTTCTCTGTGGCAACGGTACCCGGCACTCGTGTTGTGCTTGCTGGCTTCAGTAGCAGCCAGGCAGATGTCTGAGTTTTGTGATTGCAAGAACACTTCAAGGCATCTCTCCTGGGGGGTCTGTACTTAGGAGCACCCTCAGAGCAAGAGATACCACCACTTGTTAAAAAAAAAAAAAAAAACAGCTCTGAAATTAGCCACATGTATGCATCAGATGGAAAAGCTCCAATTTCTGCGTGTCAGGGGAAGACAGGCCCCTGAGCTCGGGAAGGAAGCTGTGCTTGCTGGGTTCCTTACCGCATTTTCACCATTGTGTAGAAGTGAGACTGGTTTTGTGACCACGGCTCAGGATTTTGGGGAGCAATGCAGCCGACTACAACCACCTCAGGCCCTGAGCCACGCTTTTACATCACACCTGACAGCACACAGTGCCAAGAACCATGCCTGCTTCAAGAAGGCCAAGCAACAAGCATCTTCTGTAGTAAAAGTGAAAATACAACTTTGGTTTCGTCTACAAGGTCTTAGTATAAAATAGATTTGTATTTGATAGCTCAGTTTTGCAGGTAGTACTAAAGTGTCCCTACAGTACCTGGAAAAAACTCAACACAGAAAATACTATGCAATGACAAGAGAAAAAAGATTTTACCCTGAATTTATACTGCGTGCTTCTTCGGAGATTCTTCACAGTACAGGCTTGCTCCTCTCCAGTGTACTTTGGGTGAAACACGCTATCCTAGAAAAAACAAAACCAAATTCCCGTAACTGAGGAGTCCGAGGAAGTGCTCTCTGTCTTACAGTCTGTAGCTAGAACACATTACAGCAAAGGGGCTTTATGGTCAAGTGCTTTTTGAAATTATTCTTATTACTTTTAAGCTGCAAGGCCACAATAATTTTCCTTCTAGAAGGATGGCGTGACTGACCCGAATAATAAAATTTTGCTGTAAAATGAGCACAAAAGCAATCGTGACAGTTTACCACGTGTAACAAATGGAAGTGAGAGATGACAGAGCGCAAGCACACCACGCAGCGGTGAGGAGGATGCGGCAGACTGAACTGTGTAAGGACAAGCTGCCCTGTACCTTACGGACCCCTGTGAAGCTCTGTAAAGGTATCGTGGATGACAGTACAGAGTTTTAGCTAAGGATTCACAATTCTGCTGTGGAGCGGAACAAATCGCACAGCTCCATCCTGCCGAGCACCCAGTGCTCCTAAAAGACCCCCCAAAGCAGCAATCCACAGTCTCCTCAGCAATCTCTAATTAATAAATGAAAACTCAATCTTAAGTCATGCAGTATATGGTAACACGGTACTTACATTATCTTCTTCCTGAATTTCCAGGGTGTAGGAAATCACTTCCTCTGGCGTACATCCGTCTACTTTATTCCACTGCAACGCGATCCACGTAACGCCAGCTCGAACAAGCCTTGGTGCAGAAGGGGTCTGAGGAATGTTACCTGCAGTGTAGCATACCACCTCCTGGCTGTACCCACTTCATAGGGACGGGAAAGGAGAGAGAGGAATATTAAAAATCAAAAAAAAACCCCAAACCAAACAAAACCCCCAAACCTCAATGCATTTAGATAAATACTTCCTATTTTAATCTAGGCAATGTTAAAATTGCCCAGGTGGAAAAGATGAGCACCCAGTTATGAAATGCCAGAACTAAGAATAGAAAAAAATGAAGGATTATAAGTGTCCTCACCGTCATTTTTACAGATCTCATCACAGTTATATTGGAAAAAATAATATTTGATTCTCTCAAAAATATTAACTTACTAGTAACTGCGAAGCAGAGCAAAATCTCCTTCAACAAAGAGGAACTAAACCAGAGGAAATAAAGCCCCAAGCATTCAACTTTTAGATGTCGAACCTGAGATGTAGTTTCCTCCTTTTATAAACTCAGAATACAACTTTTATTTAAGCTACACCTCGGAAAGCCAAGTGCTCCAGCAAATCTAGTCCTACTGTTTCAGACATCCCCCTGCAAAGAAAGCAGGGAAAATTTATCCAGTCATGACCACACAAGCACAGCATCCCACAGGAGCTGCCTGGTGCAGGCACAGATATCTTCCAACTCTGGCTCTACTCCTTTCCGACTTTCCCTGCCCAAACTTCCTTGCATTTGAAGCTGTGCATAAAGTTGCTCTTTTGCATAGCTCAGGTTGCAACCAGGGAGAACATCCACGGCAGAGGAGATGTCTGCTCTCATCTCGTCTAAATCCCAGCACAGAATGCCTTGAAACGTAACGGGCGGTTGTGTCGAACAAACGTAGGAAGAGTTCTCTTAAGGCTCCGTGCAGAATATGTTACGTACAATGGAAATTTGAGAACACAAGTTAAAATGGACGGATTTTGGTGAATTTTCAGGAGGACAACATCAGAACTCTCAACTGGAGGTAATGTTCTTGCAATTTTCAAATCTCTGTTTCCAAAGCACAAACGTATTTTGTTCCTTAAAGTCATCGCATGAATTTAATAGAAAAAGGAGATATAGCTGTGTGTGAGTCTTCTTTCTCAAAAACCACATATTTGTTGAACTATTCTTATAGTTAAAAAAATCCACCTTATAACTAACACCTGAATGAGACAAAAATCCTCTTAAATGCTAAGTCCAATAGCATTACAACCAACCAAAACCATCTTATGACACAAAATGTTACATGACGTTATCATGTCATAACTTTTAGTGCTGTCTATAAAAATAAGCCATGTGCTGTTGGTGCTTATCTCACAGATTAACACAAAGCAGCTGACCATAAAAATAGTTCTTAGTTCACCCCTTCCTCAACAGCCGAGGAAAACAGAGAAAGAGAAAAAAAAAAGGGGGGGGAGGGAGGGGGGTTTGAAGCATGCCCCAGGATATTTTAAAAATTTGGAATCTGGCAAAGAAAAGAGATGCCAAAACAGGGAACTTTGCACAAAACTGGCAGTCCCCTCCCTGCCACACGCAGCAGCTCCAGCTGAAGCCTCCCTCTCTCTCCAGATCAAGTATTATTATTTCAACAGGGAGGGAGATAATGTTGCAAGAAGCTGGCAAAAGGGAGTCTGTGCACACATGAACAGTCCCAGTGCATCTCAGAGAGAAAACACAAGAACGTGAACAAAGAAACTTTTAAAAGGTACATATTACTAAGAGGTTTGTGTTTTGGAAGAGAGAACAATACAGGAATCTCCCTCAGCAAAACACATTGTTATATACCACTAGAGTTTCTTTTTCTGTCCTTCTTGTAATAAGGATTAGATCCTGTTTAGCTAAGAAGGACAATAAAGGAGTATACAAGAGCACTGGATGTTTAGCTTCTTCACAGCTAAACTTTTCCTGGCCCACCTTCCTTCCGTGAGCGCAGGAGCACGCAGCCCCTGCAGCACGATGGCTCTTTGGGCACGCTCCGGCCCTCAGCCGTGCAACGTTTTAGCCCAGTGCTCCCTAGCAGCTCCTGGAGGACTGCAGTACGTCTGATTTCTCGCCATCTTCATTTCAGCGCATCTGTTCATGTGCAAAGGAAAGCAGAACCTGAACCCCATCCTTGCAAGGTCCCCGGTTGTGCCTGTCCTCTCTCGGTCCTGGCTCTCTCACCCTTCTCTCCCACCCCATCAGCCAGCCCTGCCAGTCCTGCGGAAGAAGGAAGGGACTGTACTGCTGCAGAGAGACAGAAGGGCTTTGCTTTAAACCAGAAAAATAAATATATCAAGATTCCTTTCAAAATCTGTAACTCAACTTCCTCTTGCTTGTTTTTCTTGGTTCACAGAGGTCCCTAGTGGAAATTCTACATAACAGATGTATTCTTTTTGTATTAGGACTAGACCACAAAACACCATTTAACACCTCAAAAGGAGCCTATCTTCTTAGGCTAACCTCATTGTGCTGAAGGTACACGGCAATTCCCTGGGAGGTGAATGATACCACCAGGGAAGGTGCGACTTGCTCTAAAGCATTAATAATAGAGCAAATGTCAGATATTTAACTCAAAACCGTAAAGAGAAAAAACAAACAAAAATCTCCCCAGAAATTCCTCTTTACATTGTCATTGATAGTTCAACTTTTCAACTACCACTTTTTCTCAAGGAAGAATCCTCGGGTTATACCTTGGGATAACTTACCTAGTACCGATGTCATTCTGAGCTGCTAATCGGAAGGTGTAACCCAAAGCTGGACAAAGCTTAGTCAACTTGCAATGCTTCTGGCTTCCAAAGTAACATTCTCTGAAACCACTGTTCCTTTTTCCCTAGAAAGAGAGCAATCTGTAATCGGATAGCTATGAAACAAAACCACGCGGTGCTTATTTTAAAAAGAGATGTTAAATGATATTAGAATTAGATGCTTTTATACAGGCACTGTGCAAAGAAAGCCATGGAAGCCACTGGCAGCATTGCTACGCTACCTAAAATAATACAGATCAACGCAGTCAGTCTGCTGTCAGATTCCTCCTCTCTTCAGATTCTTATCTTCATGAGATGTATCTACAGCTTCTGTCATCCTACCTGAAGTGCAATTTATCCTACTAATGAGTACCAAACCAAAAATCCTGCAAATTAAGGGTAAAATTAATCTCTGAATCAACCTGGTCACGGGAGCACAGGAAAGCTGTAACCAACATTTCTCACAAGCGCTACCCTCTGCACCTCAAATCCTGCTCTCTATCCCACAAGAGGGCTCTCGCTCCCCGCCGGCCAGCCCATGGCCAACCCCACCGACTGCCGCCCGAGCAGGACAAGCCTGGCTGCAACCCTCTGCTCAGCACCGTGCCCTCGAGGGCAGAATCGATTTCCTCGTCGCAGAGGAATGTTTAACGCACCAGGTTCTGTAGCCATCCCGCTGCTCAGAGTGAGCAGCGTGTGACGAGCAAAGAGGATTTGTTGGAAAGCGTGCAACTTTGGTAAGACACTTGGATGCCAGCGGGGTGTTTTATGGGAGGTTCACATCAGCCTGGAGCAATGACGAGCCCTGACAAAGCCAAGATGGGGCAGCAGCAAGGGAGGGTACCGAGACACCTCTCTGGCTCCCAGGTCCTTCCTCAGGTACATCGAGTACAAAGCAGCACAGGCAAGGACAGGAACATTCAGAAGTTCTCTCCCTCCCCACAATGTTAAAAAAGAAAGGAAAAAAAAAAGTTTTCAATCCAACCCAATTTGGTATGCCCTAGGGTAAAAGCAAAGCCAAGCTTTTTGCAGGCAGACAACAAAGAATAATTGGTCTCACCCTATGCCACATGCAGGAAGCAGTCACTTTGAAATCTTTCAGGACAAAGGGCCCGGACCGTTCAATTCTACACAAATAACATCTACTCAATTTGAAGCGGTTTAAAGGAGGTTTAATTTCAAAACCTGAACACAAAATTAACGGACAATAACATGCAACGCACCCCAAAGCACACCAGAAGAGAAGCCTGCCAAAGCACACCCATGTGCTCAGCCTGGCGCAGGAGACAGAGTTATAGCCATCTCTGCAATGTCTGCTGGTGCCAGAGCTCTGCTATGCCATCTATTATTTCTGGCACCTGTCTACAATTTTTAGTTTTTATTTTATCTTGGTAAAATTACCATCTGTCTATAGACAAGACTACTTATCTCACCTGATCTACGCCAGCTGGACAGAAGACACGATGTTTCTACACCTAAGCAGACTATCAAGAAAATTATTTATACAGGTGTCCCTCACTGCGGCCATCAGCCTCATCTGCTGCCTGTCAATACATCACTTCATCAATTACATCAATACATCACTTCATCATTAAAGATTTCAAAAATGCCCGAGTAGTACATATATTTTTCACTGGCCCATTCTCCAGTCCCTATCACTTTCCACCTCTTTTCACTCGGATTGCAACACAGAAGGAAGAACTCCATAAAATGTTTGCAGTAAATCTCCAAAATGTGTTTATCAAGCTAGAAACGATCGTGCAGACCTCCCGCACAGCACAACAATTTGGAGGCACTGAAGAGACATTTAGCACACTGGCAAACAGCCGTAATTTACTTTTATTTATACAGTGTGATCCTACACTTGTTCTGGAACTTGGTTTTATACACAATCTTCAAGTTCACCCACCTGCTCCAGCTGTAACATTACTGCATGGCTCAAGTAGATTAAGGGGTGGAGTTGGAAGAGAATCATGAATGCTAAAGCAAAAGTCTTTTGCAAATGAAAAAACTTTTTCAGATCTAAAATCTCTAGATATAGAGTTATATAATAAAACTCCTTTTGGACAAAAATACTAGGTCACCATACTTCCCAGCTCAGTAATATCATCTTTAAAATCCAGATTATACAAAACCTAATTAGTAATCCTATGCTTTAGTAAAATATCCATTCATCAGTGCAGGACTACTAGGAACAGATTTTTCTTTCTTCCCTTTGCAAACTCTATTTTATAGGTTCAGATGCATTAAATTAACTCTTTAATGAGTTCACTACTTGCAAACCATTTGAAAACATTTAACCTTTTTTTGTTTTCTGCATAAGAATGTATTTTTTTTTATCATTTTCCTATGTTTTTTCTGCAAGAGAACAAAGTGACCAAATGCTGAGCACGTGACTGACAAATAGCTGAACAGCGACGGCTGGCTAAAAAGGCAAGTCATGGAAAATCTCACCTGCAGCACAATGCCTGAACTGAGAGCAACGGACCAAGAAACTCCAACTTGTCAAACTAGTGGGTTAAAACTTTACAAAGATAGCCAAATATTTATTTTATCATCAGCTTTATAGCAGTACAAATTCTGATATTGTATATATTTTTCTTCTAGAACTGGTATTGTATATTCCCCAGACTCGCTCGGAGACCGACTGGTATTCAAATTACTCAGACTGGCTGGTATTTCGGACGCTATTGGCACTAATTGGAGAGGCTGGCCGATATTTCTAATTATCCTGGCATTAATAGCCTGGAAATAGTCTCTCCGCTCCTTCTCTCCCAAGATTTATGAAAGCACTAATGCTGGCATAATTATAGACGGGAACAACTGGCAGGCTGGTACTGGCTGCAACCCAAGAGTCTTACAGCTTTCCCAGAATCCTGCTCCTATTCTTTGTACGCTCGGCATCCAAGTTTTAATCCCTTAAATAATGTTTCGTAAGTTGCTTAAAATATACTGTATCATTTCCGCCAATGCTTCTAATCCACAGATTTCGGAGGGAGAGCAGACACTGTCTGGCTTCTTCACTAGCCCTGCTTTCTCCAGGGCTTCCCTTTTCTTCACGAGGACGACCCAGGCTGTGACGATTGTCAGGGCCTGTCTGAGGAAACAGGAACAATTCGGCTCAACAAATCCATTAGAACTTGCACAATACTCTAACAGAGCATTTTAATGCAATTTTTAAGAGTTTTGCTTGCTATTTCAGCTATATTTCAAGCTACACACTCCCTTAAAACAGAGAGCTTAAGTTTCTCTTGAAGGTAGCGTTTATTGAGACAAGCATTACGAGACTTTAAACGGGGTTTGTTGAGCGCATTCCCTGCGGCAGGCGGAGTAAGTAAGCACGGGAGAAGGAACGGGCCGCTGCAGGTGTGGAACTGGAGCACAGCCCTTCGCAAGACCTCACGGCAACGGACCGGAGAGAAGCTGCCAGCGTCAGATCTGCAACCAGGACGCAGCATGAACTTCTGTGTTTGGTTCATATTGGCGATAAAAAGCACCAGACTGATACTCAGTCTGACACAGAGCTGCGGAGCAAGCTCTCACCAATTACTATAACTCACTCTAGTATCTCTGCAAAGCATTTACTGTGCAGGCTCCTATACAAGTGACTGAATTTTCTATAGATACAAACATTCGGCAGACAGAACAGGATCTATGAAACATCCCTAAAATACACACAAAACCCGATTTTATCCAAGACTCTCCTCTTGCCTGTCTCCTAGGAGTGGCACAGGCACAGAACAGACCGAGAGCGCAGGAAGGTGAACATGCACAAGTCCATGTATCTGAATTCAGTGGCCCATCACTGAGATGCATGGCGCAGATAAATAAGCCAGTATAAATAAGCACACCTCTGCTAGCCTAGAGAAGTTTAAAACTTTGTGACGGAACAAAATTATCTCCATTTATCTATATATATGCTTAATTATTAACTCTCCATCACCAAATCATTAAATAGTGTGGTATTGTATCTGTCTCTCGAGCAAATTAGAATGAGATGCTTACTGGATGAGAATTCAAGGTGCTTTTGAGTTACGTACAAAACAGCGACACGCTCTGCACGAGAGGAACGTCCTTGTCTCTGGCTCAGAACAGCCCTCTGCTTTCCCATCGAGAATGAATAGGATACTTGCGCTATCGTTATGCACAAGAAAAACATTTATTTACTACCACTTAATCACAGAACGATCAATTCACATCTAATTAGTAACAAAGGCCTGATTCTTACAGCAGTGCCAGCGGCATTTTTCAATGCAGTTACAGTTTACCGATTTTGATGAATGCTGGCATCAGGAGAAAGCATCACCTCCTTTACAGCGCTGTTTTCTGTTCAGTATGTTTTTAATGCTATTTTTTCCCATTAGCCTTTTGCTTACCCTGAATAATCAATCCTGGCACAAAGTCATCAACTGACTAGTTCAGGTTTGTAAGTTCAAAGTGTTCAGGTTTCTAAAGTTCATGGAAGAAGAGTCAGAAGGTGGACTTCTTAATTACAGCTTTTAACTGATTTTGCTGCCAGACTACTATTGCCAATCCCGGCACCTGAGATGCAGGCATGTCCAGATCCTACCGCGTCCCAAAATACCCAAGGGGATGATCCTAACTCCTTTGAAGTCAATGGAAACTTTGCTAGCGTACATCCAGTTTATCTGAGTGACAATTCACTGAGCGGATCTCTTACTCTGCTGTTAAAGAATGAAGATCGTTCTCCACAGTTCTTCATGCATTTTAAGCTAAACCAGTTTATTAGAAAGGCATTACAACTATAATTCAAAGACCTATTTCAGTACTGAGAAATAAAGTATTTGTGTTTTCTAAATAACATGTAACGCCAGTCACATTACAAAGAATTCAATCCAAATTGGGAGGGGAAAAGGTGGAATAACAGGAATAGCTTTATCTATTGACTATTTTCCAGAGTCTGCAGGTCAGGAAAAACGCCACAACTCGGAACTGAAGAAGTTGGGTAGGACTGGCACATATTAAGCAGCATAACCTTCTCTTCATCAAAGTAGGTCAGAATACAACACACCTAATTCCAGTGAAGAAACAAACGCAACTCATTTGTGTTTCACCTAAAGCTCATCTAATGAGAGAAAATTTCTGAACTATAGATGAGAAAAGACAGCTAAACCAGAGAATGGGAACAGTACTGCGTCTGTTCTCAGCAAGATACAGTAAAATAAAAAACCAACCTGCCCCAAACCCCTTTCTCCAGTCCCTGGAGCGATGCTCCAGAGGAGCGGGGACCTGTGGAAGGTAGGTGGGGTGGCACGGGGCTTGGCAAGAAGTGCTGCACCCAGGTCCCAGGCAGAGCACCCAGCTGGCACTGCAGCACCTCAGCCCTGCGGGACTCCCCAGCTGCACCCAGGGAGAGATGAGATGCTGCCCTCTTGCTACGGCTTACCACCTCACCTGATCCTAGGGCTGTAAACGTACCACTTCTGCTGTCGTTTTACAGCAACAGTTTATTTTTTGCATATACAAGTGATGCCACCTACGCTCCTGGCTGCATTTTAGATGCTATAAACTATGCCTCTGCACTGTCAAACCAGGAGGGACTAGCTGCCATACTGCCGAGCACCTGCCACGCTCCAAGGTCGGAATCGCCCCAGAAAGATACAACCCGTGACCCATGGCAGGGAGCAAAGGGGCTGCTGGAGCCTCTCCCTTGGCAGGAGCGGGTAGCACGGCTCGAGCTGGGGAAACAGCCCAGCCTGCCCGGGATGCAGCCGGACACGCTTGCCTCACCACCTCCACCACCGCCCATGTCTCCTGTGCCCGATGCCAGTTTTGGCTCTACAGTCTGAGGCTGCAGCCTTTGCGCGACAGCTTTGCAGGACCTGCACGGCGCTTCTGTGCTGCGAGGGCTTTCCGTGGCTCACTCGCACGCTATCCTTCCCCAGGAAGGGACTCAGCTTCTCAAGGCAGACTGCCATTTTAGGGTGTTTTTCTAACTTGATCATCGGATAGATTTCTTGTTCTCCACTCATGCAAAGCCCCCTCTGCTCTGCAGCCACAATTTAATTTCCTTCTGATCGCTGATTTTCCCGTGTTTATATTTTATTCTGTGCCCTGTAGCTAATGAATGTTGCTCTAGCTGAGATCTGGCAGAGCGTTCACTGTTGCCTGGCAAGCGTTCTCCTCTTCCCTGATGTATTTATTTCTTGATTTCACCAGGACACAGCGTGGCATTGTAACAAAGTTGGTGCTTTCGCTCACGTTGAGTTTACACAACCAAGTGTGAGGGTACAGGGCACTGCAAGAGAATTCTCTTTTGTCCTTGGGTGCCGTAACTCCAGTAGCTAACAGCACCCTATGTTGGAGGCACAACTTGCAATGGCATGTGAAAAAGGGAGTGGAACAGCTTGCCCAGCTCGCCATCGCAGGTACATGATGCTCCTGCAGATGCAGGCACACCCAGCCCATATCGTTAGACTTTTTCCTTAATAAGCCTTAACAGCTAGTTTTAATTCAGCAACTCAAAATTGCATTTCTGTCTCATAGTGGAAGAAAATAAATTTCAGCAAAGCTACACCTGTGGCATTAACTATCTCACAACCGGACAACTCCATTTCAGTCAGGAGTCACGTCAAACCACTAGAGATGTCCCAGATTCATTTGTGCAGGGCCATTATTCTTTCATCTTTGCTGGCTAGCTATCTACCGGGATCTCAGATTTCAGGATCTTTACTGCGAAAACAAGGTAATTAAAATAGACAGACTAAGGGAATCGGGATTCCTTCATTTTCCACCATTGGTACATGAGCTAGACTGAACCAAACTACTTTTGCCCTGTGAAAAACAGACTTCGTAATTCTTTCTGAAGACAAAACTCCAGGTATATATTCAGTATTAAAGGGTTTAAAGGACAAGAGCATTTTAGAATTGCCTTACATACATCCCAAATTATGACTGGGCTCCATGTGGACAAAATTAACATCAAAAGTATTAATGCACTGTATTATTGGTCTGTTGCTGGTCTTTCTTCTGATAAGACCTCCTGTTGCTTCCCTTCCCTTTGCAGGCTGGAATCATTCACGTTTCCACTGCTTCACTGCTCGGTGCTGTTATGTTCCCATGGCTCCAAGTTACTGGGAGCCTTGCAAGAGATCACAACGGCACAGTCAAGGTGTCACAGAAGGTGTAGTGGGATCATCCTGGCCCATCCTTTTGGGGAAATGTCTTTTTAATCTCCTTGCCCAGACCTCACACTTCAGCGAATCTTTCCCCTTCCATTATGTGGAGAGGGACAGCAAGCCATTCTGAAATCATTGTTTCATTTTAGTTCAGTGGGTTTCTCATCACGTAGACCCCGCCTGCTGTGATACTGCATACAATAAATGTTTGCACAGTGAGCGGTTCCCCACGTCCAACATGGAGCAGAATGATCTGGGAAGACGTTACTAGTGAAATGATGGAAAACAACTCATAACAGAATATTCCCTTTAGAATATTATTTTTAGACTACTAAAAACCTCAAGAGACGTTTCTCAGACTGTACAACTAAACACCCCTTCACACTCTTCATGTCCTGACTCACCATCTTTTTTTTCTTTACATGTTGCCCAGCCTTCTTCTGTCACCCAATACATATTTTTGCCTTCAAAGATGATATTCACTGACTCACACTTTCTGTAGAAATATGGCTTGCACGATGGAAAGAAGGCATAAAGGAACTGGGGGATGGAGGGAGGAGTCACAGCCAGAACCCCCTTCCAGCAAATACTCCACATCTCTTGCTTTTGGCACTCTCCCCGGCTGCACGCTGCTCACTAACGATGTAAGATATTTGGGACAGAGAACTTATTTCCTTTTGTGTCTAGAAGGGGACTAATTGCCACTACGTAAAGGACACTCATTTTGACCCTGTAGAAAGGGCTGCAAGATGATGTCTTTTCTCCTTAGAGGCAGGAACAGCATTTATTCTGCACTCAGCATCCAGAAGAAAGAGATCACGAACAGACCTCTAAGATACATCGCAAGTAATTAAATAAAAAGTAATACTAATTAACAAATAAAGTACATCAAAGGAGCGATAAAAAGTTAAAGAGTTCAGAAGCAGAACATTGTCTCTGAATAAAACACACTGAACGAAAAGTTTTCCACCCACTGCCCCTTTCACCTTTCCAACTCTTTGCCTAATGCCATCAGGATTTCATTTGCCTACTTCTACTCTCCCCTGTATTTAATTATTTTTCTTTCCTCAGCAAATCCTTGTAAAGTCTGAGTGCCATTTATCTATGTATTTATTTCAACTAGTTACTACTTACCTCATCCCACTCCAGAAGGTAGCTGGTGATTTTTGAACCATTATCAATAGGTGCCTATGAACAAAAAAAAAAAAAAAAAACAACAAACCACCACACGAATAAAAACAAACAAACAAAAAGATCAACAAAAGGTGATTTGGGGAATAAGAGAAAACTATTTCCTCCCCAGGCAAGTTTAAAGTGAAACCAAAGCCTGGGGTTTGCACAGAGCTTGGCAACCTCTTGACGAATAGCGAGAAGAAGCTGGACATAATGAAACACATACATTTTCAAAGTCAAATCAGTGCACGGGGAGGGATTTGTCAAAGTACAGCAAGTTCAAGTCCCTTACTGAAAAAATTACTGTCTCAGCTTGCAATTATTTTCAATGGTTACGCTCACTGTCAGTAAACTGTATTTTTTCACGGCTTGCTTGCCCCATCCAAGCATTACCTACCTTCCATTGTAAGGTCAAGGAGCTTTTGGTCCTGTGTGAGGGTTTGGGTGGGAAGGGACACTCTGGTGCTGAGCTGTGAGTGGTGAAGCTTACTGGCTCTGAGCAGGATCCCTTTACCGAGTTGTACATTGCATATACCCTGGAAACAACATTCACACGGGTTATAAATTTGCTGACAGTTACAAGTTGAGACAGCGCTGCTTCAGCCACAATATTTGACTACCAAAGCATCCATGACACCGTCCACTAAAGACAGATTTTTCACAGACCAGTGGCTATCGTTACTCTACTTCACTCGACACAAGTATGCAAAAAAGTTCACAGCCGAAGAGGAATGTTATAGTGTTTTGTGCAAATATTCCTACAGACCACTGAGTTATCATCATCATCTTTTCTTTCCGCTCCTATTTCCTTGCCTATTGCCAGACTTTCCCACACTGTGCTAAAATCCTCTTCACAATACAACAGAAAGTATGAACTCAGGAGAAGAAAGTATAAATTTTAATGCCTAGTTTACACTCGGTTCAGGTGTGCCATGTTGAGTGGTGGTAACCACTGGTCTCGTTCCACGAGTACAAACTCAGGGGTCAACACTTAGTGGACCTCCGTGAATTAGAACTAACACAGCTCAGGAACATTGCTCTGATAAGCTAAAAATCTTCAAAGCAAATTTGATTTCAGGCAAATCCTCTATATATCAGCACAGAGGGGGATATACAGTACCAAATAATGTGGGAAAACGAATATAATATAATTGAGCACTTCCTCATGAGGTGCTTTTCTCTAAAAAATTAATGATGTTATTTTTTCCCTTCACATTTTCCACCCAGCAAAAGAAAAGTGCAAATTGGAAGTCTTCTACTCGAAAAAAATGTTCAAGCCATGACCAGACGATGACCTCTGAGCTGGCTGTAGCTATTGTGTACTTGAATGTAGAGTTTAAGAAAGGGCAATTTCTAAATTTGTTTTCAGTAGATAAGAGTAATTTATGTACAATGGCCACCTACGTAGAATTAAACCTTTTGGGGGAGGTTCACAAGAACTGCTATAGCACTGCTTTACCCATCAGCTGTTAGCAGTCAGGAGTGAAAACAAATGCAATTAATTAATTGAGTCTGCATCTGGCAAGGGGTACCTATGCATAGCTAAGCATCACACACCAATGCAGAATACAACCACGCAAAAATGAGCTTAACGAGCATCTTCGGCAAGCCACGGAAACACTGCGCAGTGTCATCTCTGAAGGTTCCCAAGTAATACTACTTGAAGAAAGGCAGGTGGTGGATTCAGAGCGAAACAGGTTGTCCTGGGTGCCCGGGGCAGGAGCAAGCAGAAGCACTTGTCTGTGCAGAGATGAAGCCCTGAGAGATGCTGCCAAGGTTAGGGAGACCCAAGGCGATCTGCCGAGTAACCATTGGCCCCATAAATTTCTTTACGTAACAGATTTATTTCTTCACAGTCATTAATAAATAACGCGGTTTCAGTGAAGAAAAAAAATTGTCACGGAAAGCAAACAGCCGGCCTTTTCAGTGTCAGTTCCCTCCACTACAAATGCAGGCTGCTGCTTTTTAAGTCTGACTTTTATATTTGGCAGTCACTTCTTTCTAAACAAAAGCTATCACTAACTGTTCACAACCAATTTATAATTTGGCAAACCTGCAGAAAGGCAGAGGGAGCTGTAGGTAGGGAGAAAGAAGTCAGCCAGGACACAGGGCAATTGCCCCCAACGCCCCTAAAAATGGCACAGGATCTCAACGCCACGCTGCACTTGGCGACCGCTCTGCTGCTTGAAGCTGGCTTTAAAAGTGATGCTCAGTTGCTTATGGCAGGAAGCTCAGCAGTGTTTTACAACCTTCTCCTCCTCGCTACCATCCATTTGCTGCTAGGGCTGGCACTTCTGCCCAACCTGGGAGTCCGGGTCTCTTATTTACCAGAAGTTATTTCCGGTCTTGTGCTTCTATTTAAAAAGTTCATTTAAGGGCTCCACTAGAAAATATCCTTAAAAAAAAAGAAGCTATAATATCAGAGCAAGCCAGACACATTTTGGTGTTAGGTCTTTTTTAGAGCTCAGAAGCAAAGTGTTTGTTCTTCAAAGTTTTACAAACAGTAGCAGCCTTGATGTGAAAAGGCACGCCAAACCAAGCCCTTGTCTGGAAAAACAGAAGGAAACAACAGACAGGAGTGAAAGGATTTTTTTTAAAAGGATATTGAGCAGAAGCGAACAGGATGTGAATTTGAAGCCTTGGTTCATAAGCGAAGTCTTTAAAAAAAATGCAGTATGAGCAGGTAACAACACAGATGGTGTTTAAAGTATCAGGGAGCAAAACTGAGAATGTGTTAATAGTTAATAAATGTGTAAAACACATTTTTAGAATCAAAGAGAAATATGCTCTGAAAATATCAAGACAAGCCAGTGTGAATCTTTTTTTTTTTTTTTTTTTTTTTTTTTTAAGAAATGCTGAAACAACTATGGTCCAATGGATCCATAATCAGTAGATTTGTTCCACAAAGCAAGGAGTATCTGTGAAGCAACTGTGCTGGAGTACTTTCAGTGCTAGCACAGCTATGTTACAGCAACTGAAGAAAAGCCAGTTGCTTGAGTCAAAGTCTGAAGAAGCTTGACTTATCTCACTTTCATACACAAGCACTTCCAGACCTGTTACACATACAGACAGAAATATGGATACATAGATGTCTTTTTTCCTCCTACTATAGCAACATGACTGAAAATGTATTGTTCCAAAAGCACTCTCGTTGACTTAAAGCCTGAGATAAAAACTATCAGAAAATATTTAAAAGCCACTGAAAAAACACCTGCAGAGGTGACCATGAAATTCTTGAGCTACGCTGTATAGTTAGATAAGAAAAACTTTCACATTTATTCTCGTATAATTGCGGAGTTTATATTTAAGTGACATTCATAGTTGCGCTAACTCACCTGACGTGATAATCTGTTGCTGGCCTAAGGTCTTTCAGGTTATATTCTAATTCTTCTCCACTGCAGGGGAAAAAAAAACCCAAACCCAACAAATCAATAAATTATGAAGAGCAGTATCACACTTAGCACAGCTAGTGATTTTCCAGTGACTAGCGATTCTCTCATATTATGATTTGAAAGAAGAAAAAAACATCCCACCACAGAAAAACAGTAGTAAACAACATACCGACAATTTGTCAACGCACTTCATGTTTCTTGAAAACTTTATAAAGCTCAGCATAGATAACAGAAAAGTAGTTAACATCCCAATTTATACAGTAAACTGGCTATACGGGTTTATTTCAATGCTATCCTTAGATTTTATTGATAGTTGCATAAAGCTCATTGTGTTTTTCAATCCTCCCCGAGCTGAAAGAAGCAGAATCAATACGATACTTTCTGCACATGCATTATTTTAAAATACTTTTTATAAAGTGAGAGTCACTGAACTTCAGATGAAAAAGTGGATTTTCTTGCAAAGCTGTTTCACTTATCTGCTTTCTCTTCCAGAGCCGCACTCTCCGTGAGGACCACAGCAAGATGACGTTTAATTAATACCCTGACAGCTGGACCCAGATCTCTTTCAATACCAAGAAAAGTAAAAGCACAGTGTTTCGGACATTTTAGGAAAAAACCCAGCATATCATCCATTAATTTCATACGTAGCCAGCACAGTTAGGGCTATTCTTTCTCCTTTCGGTTTGTTTGCTGGTAACTGAACACTCGGCTCAGTCACGTGTTGCCAATTCTGTGAAGATTAAGGTACGGGTCAGTGCTTAATAAGTACTAGCCAGCTCATGTAAGTGCTTGGCTTATTCACGATTTTATTAAAATATAGGAAACAAGAACATTCTCAATTTAGCCTAAAGAAATATTTCATTGATAGTTGGACAAATACAGGGAGATATCTCAAAATCAAGAGAACAAAATCAACGAGAAGGCACATGCCTGCTGGGCTGCCAGAAATCCACAAAAAACCCTTCTTTTTTTCAATGCTCTGCAAATTCAGGTTTTTTCCCCTCTGAAATGAGTGCACCTCTTTGCAAAGACAATGTATTCAACATATTGCAGACTTTCTTTTGCCTATAGTAATAACGATTACTGCTGCTCGTGACGGAGCGTACCACCTTAAGCTAATGGCTGTACTCTGGCCAGCAGCAGAAGACAGATTACTACGAGCAGCTTTAAAACAGATGCACAACATTTCATAACCCGGAGAAAATGTGCAAGCCATCACACCAGCAAGCACAAGAAGTACTAGAAAGTGTCCTTCCCATTTTAAGAGCTCAGCAGCACACATTAACCTATAGAGATGCTCACACTGGCTCACAAATAGCTAGTGTAAATACCAGAAAAAAGATCAGGCAGTATTTCCCTGGTTAATTATGCTCTTTTTAAATTACCCAAGACAGTTCACATAGACCTGCCTTTAGCATGCCAGGAGGAATACTCTAATTCACTGGACATTTTAAGAAAGGAGATAGCTTGGTCTCAAGAGGTAATTCCATAAACGCTGTACCACCTGGACTCTATTTAATGAGATTTGGGAAGGATTAGCTATTTCACAACAGCCAAGGTCAGATCTCAAAATTTTCTATCCTAGATGTCATTAGCAGTGAAAAAGAAAGGCATAACACCATATGTACTTGATCACAGAATGAGCTCAGAGGATCACTGGAAGGACAGACAGATAAATCCCCCAGAATTTTTACTGAAGACTGCTGAGAGCCAAGTATCCGGGCTTTTCTGGAGAGCCTGTGCAGCCTACTGATTGGTGTGCTCCTTCCTCTGCTCATCTAAGAAGCTACAAAGCAGTAAAGCCCTCAAACTTTTGCTCATTATCTCAAAAAGCAAGCTTTACTGTTCTTAATTCTGCAAGTCCACACAAATTTAGCCCATTAGGAAGGCAGCTATCCTGCCTGCCCGGTGTACACCAAAGCTTTTGACACTTAGCATGACAGAAAAAGTAACCTTTTCATTGGCAATGGGAGAGACAGCATCGTACGCAAGATCTGCCACGTGCCGGGGGAGGCAATTAGGGACCTTCTGACATGCACTCAGCCAGCTCGCCGCAAGCTGCTCCGGCACAGGGGGGGCTGACGGGACAGCGAGGGAGCAATTACCGGGTGTTGCAAATGTGCCTTTATTCTGTGACTAATAGGCATGCCAAAACACACCCTGAAAAGCTAAAAGAATTTATTCCTAACAAAAACATAAACTGAGAGCAACACAAGTGTAAAAATGACATGGTTACCTGTAAATTATCTTGTATTTTCCATCCCTCCCTTTATCTGATAAGGCAACCTCGTAGGTACAGGTGTAAGGCAAACCGTTGTTGTGTTTATCTGCATTTAGAAGGCCGGTGGGAGGTGACCAGGAAAGTAAAACTGTTCTTGCTTGAATATTTGTAACCTACAAAAAAAACCCATCAGTTACTCTGAATTCCAAGAAAACCGCTATCCTCTTAAGTATTTGCTTTTTGCTTGCATCTTCACAATCAACTTCTCATAAAAAGGAAATTTCAGAACTAAAGGTGAAAAGTAAAGGGTCTGAAACAGTCATCAATAACACAAACAAAAAATACAGATTCATGGTATAAACTAATCTCTAACAGATGAGAACCACAGAGAGATGTCCCCCCGCAGCAAGCTGGCTGAGCATCCAGCAAAGGACGCCCTGCACCGTTCTGGAGGTACCTGCTGCCGAGGCCATTACCAGAAGGCAAGTAGAACTAAGCGAAACAAAGACTCTATGCTATGGATTGTTTTCTCTGCAATTATTTTTCTAAAGCTTTTGTTAGGGAGATTCTCTACTAAAACCCTGATGGCTTTTTCAGTCATCCTGTTCCTTCTTGTAATTTGAAACAGCAATAATTCAACTGCAAATCAGTGAAAAAAAACCCCAATTCAATCTGCAAGGTTACGCTGACTCAAAAGTGTAAGGGAGAATCATAATAGAAGTCCAACCTGTCAATTAAAAATTAGACCACAAATCAATCACTTTGTGCCCTGAGAGAAAGACTGCATGTATGATCTACAGTCACCCCTGGGCCAGCTCTATAGCAACACCTCAACGGCAGATGGCTGAGGATTTTCTTTTAATCCAACACGGAAAAAAAAAAAAAAAAAATACTTCAAACCCCTGCACCAAAACAACTTTATCACCCCACCAGTGCAGCTGTATTCTTCTGGAACCGCAGGTCCACATAACTCGGGACTGACGGAGCTTACAGAACTGGCATCGCCTTTCTCACCGGGAGAGCCGGCTGGCACAGGGCCGGAGGCATCGCTCATCAGCTGCACGTACTGATCAGCACTTCCCAGAGAACAGCCCTCTGTTATCAAGCCAAGAAAGAAGAAGAAAAAAAAAATCCCCCCACATGCTGTCTCAAAAGAAAAAGAAATAAAAAACAATGGTTGCATTGGCTATCTTGGAAAGACAGCACAAGATTTTTGCGCATGCCTTCTGAGAAAAGCCCAGGGAAGCCTCAAAGCCTCAAGCTCCCTGCCACAAACTCTCCACTTTTCGTAATGAAAACGACTACATTCTTAACTATAGTGAAAATGCAAAGAATTTTTTTTTTTACCTAGTCTCCATGAGGAGAAATCAAAGCAGAAGGTTTTATATTCTTTATTCATTTCTCCTTTGCATCAAATTTCACTGGTTCTATCATTTTAACAGATTTTTCCGACACTCAGACCAAAGCGTTGTTATTTCAGAAGGTGTAAGATGAATGATGCAGGTACTTAGTTAAATATTTCCTATTCTTTTCTTGATACAACTGAAACACCTTACCCATAAATAATTCGGTAATGAAATATTAGCAATCAACTTGTAAACTGCTTGTTTACAAATCCAGCTTCTGGATATCTTTCTATAATGGAGAATATTTAACTTCTCACATGAAAACACGTTGCTTCCAGCTGAAAAGCACCGTGACTGTTGTGTGTGTTACCCATATATCAAGGAGATTATTTCTGAGCAAGTCGTAAATCTGTTTTTAACAGACTGACAAGTATGTGACACCGCGAAACGTCTCATCTTATCTTAAACACCTCTGAAAAGTTAAAGATTTTTAATTTATAGCAGCACGCTTAAATGTTGCCAAAAAGAAAACCTCTGTTCAACCTGAAGTGAAAAACAAGTTCTAAGGCAAAAAGTTTTAAGTAGTATCGAGCTTTTTTTGTAAAAAATACAAACACGCAAATTCTTGTATTAATTTCCATGGTATTTCTTGCTCTAGTCACATTTTTCTGATGTTATGAAATCAATGTTTGCTTCAAAAACTTGGACCAGTGAACACTGACACTGGATTAGATAGCTTCTAAGAATCTTGAATGATTCAAATAAGACAGATAAGTTAAATTTTTTAGATCTATATATATACACACATGTATGTGAACGAAATTGTGACAAAGATATTTAGAGCTAGAAGCATGTAATTTAAATAATATTTTCATCAGAAAACTGGACAGGAAGATCCAAATAGACTACTTTTTTAACATACATTACTACTATGCCAGCTCAGCCCATCAACGGGCAGTTTCTTTTATTATGGAAATATGCTTGCATAATTGTTTTTCATAAATTCAGACAGACTTGGAGCTGGAGGCATGATATCCTGCCAATGTTCTAGTGAAATGTTTTTCTCTATGACTACTCACAAGGACACACGTATATATTCTGCGTACGGCAAAAACTCTGGCCTTTCATGAACTTGAGCAATCTGTAAAAAGTTAGGGGTTTTTTATCATTTCTTAAAATAAGAGAAAGTCTCTTATGGACTAACCACTAGAAACTGTTGGACTATTATTCTGAAGTCAGTGTGCAGACATTTCCACGCAGAGGATAAAAATCCAAACCCAGTTGCTAAGCTGCTCCAGCTACACCATCCGAGCGGCTGCTGGCCTGCCTTGGTGGTGGTATGTACGCAGTAACTACTGGTGGAAGCTTAAACACCAGAAATCATTAAATACAATTCTTAGCCGCACTGAGTACACACAGCAAGTGTAGTAAAGCAAGCGAGGGGTCACTGCCTGTATGATAAAGTCAGCAAAGGCAAATCTATACACTCCCTGGGTATAGGAAGCAGAGCAGTACCGTGCACGTCAGCGCAAGCACTGGGAACGGATTTATTTGTGCGGCTCGAGATAAACCTATCTGCTGCTCACCCACTAACAGGCTCGATATCACATCACGTTTAGCAGCCAAAGGCATATCTCTTCGATATCTGATTTCATGGCCAAAGCCACCACTTAACTTCACCAAGGAACTCCTACCTGGAGCAGGAAGTACTAGCTTTGCTGTGAAAAAGGGTAAGTTAAATAAATGGGGTTATGATACGCTGAGAATAACAAGCAGGCACTTGCAAACCAGCTCAGTAGCTTTAACTCCAACTTTTCTCACTTACACCTGGGAAAACAAGCACCTTTCAAAAGATACCGAACAGATCTGGACCAGCCCTTTCCATGCTGCCGGGAACAGCCCGGCTAATAACATGACGATGGTGGGCTGAATGTCACTGCTGAACTTGCGAGCACGAATCCTTAGCCGCAAGAAAAAAAAAAAAACAAACAGTGTATTGTTCATTAATGGTGCCCTAATTTCACTCAACCAAATTATAAGCAGGCAGAGCACCTCTTCAGAGGCTGGGCAGGTAAACCTTTGTGCTGCTTTCTGGTTCCCCCCGCCTGTCTCATCTGTCCCCAAAATTGCTGTGCTCGCTTTGAACGGGACTGGCTTGGCCTTTTAGCCAAGACCTAACAAAAGATTGTCCCACAAGGAGTTTTGTATGTCTGGTGAAAAGCACAGTTAATTAGTTTCTGAAAACTTCTCAGTTTACACAGTAAATGCCTGCTTTCTACGCTACCAAAACTCAGTGGTGTAAATAATTATTTTATAAAAGCCCCTGGGAAAGAATCCCAGCTCCTGCACTGCTTTAATAAGGTTACAAGACTGATGAATATCGGTCCTTCCCGTCTTTCAGGTAACGAACAATGTTTCTGTACAACTTTCATTATCTTTCAAATTCCGGGTTAGCATTCACAGGCATCGTGTGGTTCGGGGCTCATTGTATGTGTGAGAACTACACTGCAAGCAACATTCATTTACTCCCTCGAGGGCAACGTTTGAAAGACTTGGGGGTCAAATGAATTCACGGTTATCACCGGGTCGAGATTTCGCTTTTAAGCTACGGCTCTAATCCTGCAATTTTAGGCAAAAATCCTGATGATTAAATATGAGTTTTGCTGCAGAGCAAGTCAGCAGGAGCAGGCTGCTTTGTGGAAAGTCAAACTACTGTTCGAGCTCTGGCTCCGCAGACCCGCGGCGTTTCCCGGCGGGAGGTGATGTCCCCCCGCGCCGCTCGGCAGCCCCCTGCCACTTCGGAAAGCCAGAGTCAAGTTTCCCTTCCCTCACTGAGGTATTCGCTTTAGAGAATGCTTACTTTGTCTGTGATAGTGTGAATTAAAAATATATTTCAGTTTAAATAAAAACATGGGGGTGGGGGGGAAACCAAAAGGCTTCCTTTTAAATTTTTGCTGTCAAAGGACAAAATTATAATTAAATTTACAGTTTGGTTGCACATGTCTCAAACAGGTAACATCTACTATTGAAAACAGAGTTTTTATAAATTCATAATTTATAAAGCGTGTATTTTTTGTACTCGGAAAGATGAGAGAGACTTTGTCAGATGGAGGTACCTGGGCAAGGTAGATTAAAGATACCAGATACGAGCTGTTAGGAAAACTCTCCTCCTGTACACCACCCTTACTCTAGGATCTGGCACTGTCGAGCTGCCCTGTGTGGGAGAGGGAATTGATTGTGTTCAAATGGAATTTTCTTTTTTTTTTTTTTTTTAAACTGAGAGTAGATCAGTCTTTGAGGTCAAACCCACCTCTCAGTCTTACGGAAGAGCTTTGCTCTTTGTTTGGCTTTTTGGTTGAACTCAGGGCAGGAGCCTCCCACGGGAGCTGCTCAGAGAGCTCATCCCTCCAGATGGCTTCACCACCGCCGATGGTGGGGAGAGCTGCTCCCTTGGACACATCAAAGCCACGTGCTGCAGACAGAGCATCGCTCCGCTTCCCACTGACTTACTGCTCCATACCCTTTCAGTTGTGTCATTTCTTTTCACACAATTGTTTTCTTCTAGACATTGTTTTCTTTTTCATTCATATATGCATAAGGCTTACCAAGAAATATGGCCCAGCTGACTATTTATGCATAACATGATATATTTCTATCAGATATAATACTGACTAGGCATACACATAATCCTTCATAGCAACTAATGGTTTGTGAGATTCCTACGGGTTTAATTACTCACAAATGTCAAAGTTTCAGAGAGAATAGTAGATAATCTCCAGCATCTTCTCACTAAATGTCATTATTATTGAACTAGCATTTGTCATGGTTTAGATTTTTATTTTTTTTAAATTCCTATTTTTTAAATGATTCAAGGAAAACAATTTTTGTCTATTTTTGGGCTTTTGCTTCCCTCTGCTTTAAATGCTCTGGTTACCATAAATCTAATTGTACAGCTCAGAAGCCTGCAAACTGCTCAAATAGCTTCTTACCTTTATAAATCTAAGTACGAAACATTTTTCATGTCAGTTCTCCAGATCTTTGTAAAAGGCATCTAACTGTGGCATTTTACCAGATGAGCAACATTGAGGTAGTCCTCAGTACAAAAATACTGACTCACTGCACAATAAACTAGCCTAATTTTGTGCTAAGTGCACTTTCTTCCCTTCTGATCTCCCAGAAACTCTTCTCTCAAGACTTCAGCTTATTATTGTCACTTGTTTCTACATGAGAAAAAAGCAACGTTCCTTCTTGCAAACAGAAACTTGGGCTGTAGCCCCCGGTATTGATCATCTCTGCAGATCTGGTTTAGATTCTGGCTGGCTTTGAACCTGCTCTTCTAGATGCATGACACTAGGATCCAACACCTACTGATTGAGCAATTTAAGACCCAACACCTTTTGTATTCATTCAGAACAAAAGCATCCAAGAGAGCAGAGCCTAAAAATAAAACTCAGCCTGCGCTCATGCCTGCCTCTCCCCGAGCTCTGCCACTTCTGCACCTAAGGAACAGCCACCCCTTCATGCTCCCACCGCTGAATTTCTTTATATCAGCCTCTATCAGCTACTGCTGAACCCAGTCTTTAGGTGAGCTTTCCAACCATTTTTTTAAATTATTTTTATTTGCTTATTTGTTTACTAGCTAGAGAGAGAAAGGCCTGAGCTCTGACAGAGCAAAGGAGATAAAACTCCCAAAGCACAGCTATCTCCCTCTGCCTCATGACTGCTTCTTCAAGTGCTTCTTTGGACCGTTCAGTTAGACCCACAAGACACTTCTGGTTTTCATTTGACACACCAAACTAGAAAAACATCACATTCAAAGGCCTTACAACCAGATTTATTAATAACCTTACCTGACTGCGGTCACACCCAGCATTACGGTTATTTACATGGTGATTCAGTTCCATTACAATTCACGTGCTTTTACGGCTCAGACAAATGTAGAATATAGTAATTGCCATTGAGTAATAGAATTAGCTTAATTTAATCATGATTACAGACACAAATTGCTCATGACAAATAAAATGAAACCCAGGGAAGAGGGGTAGGAGCTATGTAAATCTCCCCAGTGCACAGGGTTCCCCATCACAGAATGAATACTGGGAGCTGCTCTCTGGAAACTGGTGACTGGCGTGATGCCCGCAGTGGGCAGAGCCCACAAATATCCACCAGCACAAGAGATGCTTCAAATTTATATCCCAGCAAAATAAGTTAGATACATAAAGATACATAAAGCAGCAGCAATCTACTAAGGAAAAAATTCTGAGGTGCTCCCCTGTGAAATCACCAGTGCGTTGTGACGCAATCTACTTATCACATTTGCTATTTTTTGTGTGCGTGTGGTAATCTGGGATCACATACCTGTGGTTTCTCCATTCCAGAAAGAATGTCTTGAACCCTTTTTGTTTCTGAATCAAATTCTGTAAAATAGAGAATGTGGAAATAGGAAGAAAAAAATAAATGACAAAAAATTAAACAGATATGTCAACAATGTCAATTATTCTTCATAAATTTGTAAACAGGAGAGAGACAGACACATTACCTGCACGTGAGCATTAGCTGTTTTGCTCTTGTGAATTTAAGGTATGCAGTTACATGGATTAATATTTAAAAAGTTACAAAAGAGAAAAAGGAGGGAAAGAAACTTCCAGTAATTGCAGATATTCACAAAGTTGTGATTATTTGTAGAGGTGTCCACAAACAATGTAATTAATTGGGATTGCTTTCACAGAGCAAAAACATCCTGTTCCCTTCCAAAGCTTGGCTGTGGAAGAAGCCCAGAGGTTTCTACAGCTCAGTTACTGCTGAACCTAATCCTGGTTTGTTAACCAAACTCATCCTCACTCCACCAGCTGCGGAGCCGGGCTATCCGCCTGCTCGCCAGAGCACCAGGCTACCTACGGAGAAGACGAGCATCCTCATCCCGCACAGAGACAGCCCAGCCGAGCCGCGCAGGGTGCCTGCCCAGAGCCCCAGCACCCACCCCACAGCTACCTGTCCTTCAACGCTGTCATCAGGTAACGCTCAAAGCTCTTTCAACAGCCACCTTTAACTATGGGGTAACGACGGCACGCCAGGCTAATTCAGGTAATCCACCCTCTCTCCCTGAGCCTTGCGCCTGGCAGAGCAGCTCTTGCTCACAGCGCAGGGTGCGAAATACTTCCCCTAAATTAGACTGATTAATTGAGCAGAGAAGGTGCTACAGAGGCCGTCATCTGAGCGGTGGAATCAGCCTTTTCTCCATCTTGCCCCCAAAAGAAGTCCTGAGGTAAAACATCAGCTTAGAGTAATGAGGTGACACAAAGCAGCCTTATTCCTTTTGGACCGCAGCACAGAGAGGCCTCACTTTCCACTACAGTATTCTCTAATGGAAAACTAGGAACATATTTTTTCTGGGGTTTCCCCCCCCCCCCTTTTTTTTTTTAAAGTTAATGTAAAAAGTTTGCTAGCCAAAGCAGAAGAATACACTGCACCTAAAGCAAAGTGAGCAGGACCTCTTTACAAAAAGCGTACAAATCTGGCATAGGAAGCAAAAAATATTAATAAAGAAAAACTGGTAAGATCAGATCAACAGCTTTCACAAATCATTCCCCCAAAGCCTGACCTACTTCTCGTAGCCCAAGAATGTGTCTTTATTTTAGTCTGTGACCTGCTTTAAAAAAGTACATCATCTTTTTAAAAATTCCATGTGCTCGGCTGCCAGAAAATAGAATTGGCTGAATGCTGATGGCAGAACTCCAGTGTAAATGCCCATCTCTCCCTACAAGAATGCACCTTGGTGTGGAGTGGGAATGACAGATCTCCTGCTCCGTGCATTCCTGGATTCCTTTTAGTCTCAGCCACTTGGAAAAAGAATGGAGTAGTAATAATTCAGGAGGAGGATAGCACGATTGGTTTTTTCCATACTAGATAACCCTTAGAGTGTATTATAAAGTGTATAAACTGGCCAGATTTAGCCAGCATAAGAAAATATTGACTTGAAAAAATACACCGATGGACTAAAATGGCTAAGGAAAAGGTTGAGATGCTGATCCAAGTGAAAATGTCATCAAAGTTTGGGGTGTTTCAGAATTCAGGGCTCCCTTCAGCATCAGTAGAGAAGTAGGACTGTGCCACAAAAGCCTTGGATCCAGATCTGGAAACTGGCGAGGTCCTGTAGGCTTATCTCAAAGGGATGCTAATCAGAAGCAGCTTCTGCAGCTACAGAGTGTAACAAAAATGCTGCTACTATTTTATTGAAAGTTTATGGTTATTATGTCACCCCTAATTACAACCCCCAGAAGCTAAGTGTGAATCATTCTCAACCTTAAATCCCAAACATGTGGACTGAATTTTCTTTCCTCTCTCTGCTTTCTAGCAAGGATGCTATCTGTGTCACACTAAGCAGGAGAGGAAAATAAACCCCAAAGCGATCTCACTTCTCTCCCCCGTGAAGAACGATTGTTTTGTACAGTAACTAAGTCCTCTGACCCTTGCAGGTCAGGGCTGAAGGTTCAAACTGCTCCAAATACAGGAACTGACTTTAAGACCTAAGGGAGTTGGGTATACCCAGCAAATAAATAACTGAAAAAGTAGTACATCAGACTTCTCAATGAAGAATTCTGCAAAGGAAATTTCTTATATCAGCTCCCCAAATATGTAGCTTGTTCCCAAGGAGAAAGCTCTGAGTACCAGATACACTGTAGGTTTGAGTTATGCAGGACTATTATGTGGACACTGGATATTTATGTCACCAAGAGTTTATACAGATAAGCTGGAGGTGGAAGAAGAGAAGTCTTCTTCAAAGATTTTGGGGACAGGGAGAGAGAGAATGGGACACACACACAGACCTAAGGTGACAATGTGAATGTAAAAAAAATTAAGAATTAAAGTTGTCGAATAATACATATATATGGATGGACGCTGCATCCCATTTTCTAAAGACTAAGATGGATCAGATGGTGCACGTACGCTGACCAACTGTGTCAGATATCCCCCGCGCTGAACCTCCCGAGCGTTCACACGTGAGACTGGGCAGGTGCAAGGGATCACTTGCACACACGGTACACACCCCAATCATTTCACGTGCACGGAGCCGATGTATCCCCTGTCGCTGATTTGCTAATGCCATGAATCATTTTACAAGAAGAGCAGCAAAGACAGAAAAGTCTATAGTAAGAAGTGCCCTTTCATCACAAGCTTTGAAATCACTGTACCGCATGGAAAGGACAGTGTGTGCCTCAGAGCCCCGCACTGAATTAAAACCAAAAAAACCCCATGAATAATAGGTAATGCCCTGTGAAAATAGAGCAAATATAAAATTAAAGACAGAGAGCAATAAATACGCATGAGTGAAGAGGACCTCAAGAGAGGTCATCAAGCCCAATCTGTCTGAAAGCTAGAAAACAACAACAAAAAAACCCCTGCAAGACTGCCCCCTGGAAAAACTTGTTAATAAAACTGAAGCCAACCTTTTTGGGAGAGAGAAAGTAGCTCACAGAATTGTCGTAATCTTGCAGTATTTCAAATACTTAGTTTCCCATTTCAAGAGCCATAAAAATTCTCAGGCTTCTATGGATGGTTGATCTCCTTTCAGTAATAAACATAATTATTCACAGTCTCCTGAGCTAGACTAAGCTAAGGAGAGCGAGACCGGTTGTGAATCCCTGCCTCAGTAGGAAGCTGGTCTTACCTGCCAACGTCTCTCATAACACATTCAGTGTCAACCTCAACATCACATAAGATAAAAATCTTGTATGCTCTACGCTGATAATACAGAACTGGTGAAAAGCCTTTTTTCCTAGCTCGTTATTATTGTTACTCATCAGCCACTGAGGACTCTTCTACTACATCGGCTCACTGGAGCATTTAGGGACAAGGAGCATGAGCGTCTCCCAGACATCACAGATGCTGTCGTGGAAAAGCAGGGGAGAACAGGAGGAAGGAAAGAGGAAGCCTTGATGTAAAACAGGAGACTAAAATTCAGAAAAATTACCTACAACTGCTTGGGAAAGGTGGTGGGTGGCTGAGCATGATTCACCTACTTAGCACTAACTGTCCTTGGATAACAGACAGCTGGTTTGCTTTTAAATCTCTGTCTCTTCCTCAGCTAATTGAGCACTGAGTAATTGACAGGAACACATAAAAGCTCTGTACGTCAACCGCCCGACGTTAACACCGGGGTGTGCAGAGACCAGCAGCGGACGCGCTGCTTTCCTGCTTTGCCATGGGGAACAGGAGTTCAGTCACGTCAAGGAAGAGCCCAACTAACACTTCAGGTCATCGTCCCGCTTTAACTTTTCCTCTCAACATCTGTTCCCCACATCTGCCATGGCAAAACTCTTCCTCCTAGGAGGAAGCTGGGGGTGGGGATGAATTCCTTGTGAATGCTCAGTGGGGTCTTCTGAGGGACAGTCCAAAAATCTGAGTTATCCTGTAGATCTCAGTGTCTGAGAGATATTATAGCTGTCCCAAGCTACAGCATTAGGTTCTCATCCCCAGGCTGTGGGTTATTTGGATCCAATGTTTCAGACTAACCTTTCGCAGCAGAGAAGCCAGCTGTTAAGACCTGGACCACAACTCAGTTTGCATTTTGGTCATCTCTTTTTTTTTTCTTCTCTCCTCCCCCCCCACCCCTGAGTTTTGGGTCATAATCAAAACTCCACAGATACAACCAAGAGTAAATGCCCCTAAAAATTAAATGCTTTCCCAGCAGCTGTTTGGTGCTAACAGGGTTGCAGTGTTAAGTCTTGCTGAACTAAAGCCTTTTCTTATATGCTTCTCTCAGCCTGCGTCTATGTTCCTTTCTGCACGTACAGTACAAGTATAATTTTCAGACCTTTCCAACCATACTTTTGAACACCAAGCACAGCTTCAAAAAAACAAGGAAAAAGAAAAAAAACCCTTGTCATTTCAAGGTAAGTTTGAAGTTTCCATGAATAGTTTTCATGTTTGCATTAACAGCAGCTGTGTATGTAAATGGTTTGAAATAGCTAAAAGTTCTAAACTAATTAAGATTTTCCCATTGCAAATACACATTTTAGGTTTGTTCTGCATTCTTTCCTTTGCAGAGAGGAAAAGGTCCAGCTCAAGACTTAGCTTCTGGCCACAGAAAGTATTTACTGTTTCAACAGCCTTTCCATTCCAAGGGAATGACATCAGCACCAGCACTTCACAAACTTTTAGTCCGATTCTCAAGCAGAGCTCCATGCTCACAGATATGCCAGTCATAACATGACATGCTTTCTCAGAATTTGTTCCAGATTTATTGGGGCTGTGACCAGCTTTAATGCTATGAAAGATCTTTTATCAGTCACGTACAACACAACCTACAACCTGCAAGACAATGAACTCTTCAAAACACAGCCCAGCTCCTTCGTGAACTGCCTGCCAGCGTCAAAGCTTAAGACAGAAAGAAGAACACGTACAGACTTTTTCATTTCAGAGAATTGTACAAATACACAGAAAAAAAAATTTCTTTGTACAAGAACAAACCTATAACTGCAGATGCCGCGGCTGAGTCACAGAAACCAGGACTGGAGGGGATGTGACACGGTCATCGAGTTCATCCTCCTACACTGAAACACGATCATCTCTACCTAAACCTCTCCAGAGAGATGTCTGCCTAGCCCATTTTTCAAAAAATAAATAAAAATTAAATAAATAACCTCCCACCTTGTGATCATGGCAATCTCAAAACTTTCTTGGTGAGACAATCTACCACAGTATCTAACTCTGCTCATCATTGGGAAGATTATCTCCTCAACTCTTCCTGCTGCACCTTAAACCTATTACTCCTTTCCTGCACACCCACCGCGGATGATTTCATCACCACTTTCTTTGTTTCGACGGCATTTTTCTCCTTAAACAAAGCAAGCTCATTTCTTCCATACCTGTATTTACCAGACCACAGATCTCACTTACTGCCGTCCTCTGGAATGTTTTTTAAATCCTCTCCAGCCTTCTGAAGATGCAGTACCAGCCCTGGCCACCCCACTCCAGCCAAGACCCTAGCAGCACCAAGTAAGGAGCAACATACCCGCTTACACAGCTCATTTTGAGGTTTCTTCTCTTTGTCTACAGGGCAACCTGACTCCTAGTTTTTACAGTCTCCTATACCTCCCAGAACTACTGTGCAGAACTACGACACAGTAAAAACCCAAAAAGCAGGTCTGAGAAGGACTGGCTAAAGTGTAATACATTGCTCTTGTCTTGATCAAACTGTTTTTCTTTCAAGACCATTTTATTTCTCCTGTCCTGTCCTCCTTCCTCCCCCCTAACCCACCAAGCACTCTCAACCCTATCAGAGCCTGATACGGACTATAATTTAATAAGCATCAATCCTTATTCCATCCTTCAAGTCCTTAATGAAAATATTGAATAAAATTAGACCTAGGACAGATTCCTGCCTAATCCAGTTTGATGCATCTTTCCAGTTTGTCAGGGAGGCAGCCCAGTGCAGGGCAGGGTCACGGATGAACTGCAAGGCTATGTGCTGGCTAACAGATGTCATACTGAGAAGTATTACAAAATCCTGTATCACGCTGAACACACAGTGCTTTATGCAGCTCATCTCGGTGCCACTTTCACAACAGGCAAAATGGAGAGCCCTTTAGAATAAAAAAAAAAAAAACCTCGTGAAAGAAATGTTTCTATTCAAAACAGTCAATCACATCATGCTAGAATATAATACACCAAGGAAGATTATTAATTAAGCCTACAAATACCTGGGTGAGATTTCTAAATATTAAGTATTTCAAATTTCTGCTAATTACATGAAAGCTACTAAAACCACTAGCGATAAAGCACAACCGCAGCTCCCACGTCCAAGGTAGAAAGATCGATGTTAGTGTACTTTAAGAAGAGATCCAATCATTGAAATATGTTCTAATTCTTAAAAAATGGCTGTGTATGCGCATCTCACATAAGTTTTCCATTTCTAAGAGCCTTCCTACTGTTGCTATTTTAATGCTCCTGCTAAAATGCCTTACTTGATGTCTATGAGCTTATCTTTCTGTATTTGACCAAATCATACGCAGGTAGCAAAAAATCAATCCACTCCCTGAATAACTGAAGGCAAACAAACCAAAAACACTGCATAAATCCCAGAAACTTACCTTTTCAGATCTCAAATAAGAAAAAAAAATAAATCTCTAGCCATCCTGACTCACTGGGATGTGAAGCAAAAGCATAACCGAAGCGTTTGCCTCAACGCCACTGTAAACTAGGCATAAATTTAATCACCTGTTTCAGAGATTTCCTGGCCATAGTCCGCATCTATTAATCTGCTAGTTTCACCTTGACTGCTTCAGTATCCTCCTGTCAATGGGGCAGGATATTCCAAAATACCTGGGGCGCAAATTCACATCATATACTTTGTCTCTCTGCTTCTTTAACAAAAGATACCTGCTACCGCATGGATAAGCATCAGATGTTTGCACATCAAGCAGACGTGGAAGCACTCAGACGTATGTAATGAAGTCACTTCTGCAAAAATGTGTTTTAAAAAGAAACATAAGTGCATTCAATCCTCCCTGCTCCCTAATATTGTTTTGATGTATATTTTTCATTGGGATGGAGCAAGGAAAATAAGATCAGTAGTAACCTACAAGGGAAACAAAATGCTGGATGCAAGGGACAAACGGAGTGTAAGTGACACGTTGGGTTTGTTTTTCTCTGCTTCGTTCCTGCTACTGCTGGAAGACAGCAATAACAACTCCTACTTTATTGGCTAAAGATCTGAGCGAATTCCTACTGTGAACACGCAGTTGGTCCATTAGAAGGCAGAAAAGGGCTTTCTTAGTAAAATATAGCAACCCCTCATCTCTATCACATACATTTTACATCTTAAGAAAGCGCTTTGTGAGAGGTACAAAGAAGATAACAGAGGCGATGCACTGCATATGGCTGCAGCTGGCTGGTTTGAAGGAACACCAAATTAAACAATGACATAACCCACAGAAACAGAGAAAGCCCAAGCTGAATCTGCTGGAACAACAAACAACTTACACACAGGACCTCTTCTTACAGCGCTCTCTTTCGTACTTGCTTTAGCTTATTTTCTGTGTCAAAATACTTATTTTTGTATTTTCAGCAGCTTCCTTTTGCTATTCTGTAACAGCAGCCGGCACGCTATGTGGGTTTGAGAAGACGGCAAAAGCTTTGCAGATAAACAAGGGCTGGCTACACAGGCTGCCACGGGCAGTGGCCACCCCTCCATCTTTCTGTCAAGTACACTTTTAGAATGGCACAGCTGATCCGTAACAAAAGTGGCTAACCGAGAATAGCTATTTAAGTTTCTAATTATTTTTATTAGCATAATTTCAATGCTACAGGCTGCAACTTCAAAGCGCTCTTCTAAGTTGCGTTGGCATAGGCAAAAACTCCTGTTCGAGCAGGCAGGCACGCAGCATCCCTGTGTGTGAGACAGGTGGAGGTACGCTACGTGGTAATGCCTCCTCGTTCTGGCAAACCTCATGTGTGTAACAGCTAGTAACACAGTTCAATCTTGGTGGCTAAAAATCTTGAGCCTCTCCAGCTTATCACAGAATCATAGAATGGTTTGGGTTGGAAGGCACCTCAAAGATCACCTAGTTCCACCCCCCTGCCATGGGCAGGGACACCCTCCACCAGCCCAGGTTGCCCAAAGCCTCATCCAACCTGGCCTTAAACACTTCCAGGGATGGGGCCTCCACAACCTCTCTGGGCAACCTGCGCCAGTGCCTCACCACTCTCACAGGAAAGAATTTCTTTCTAACATCTAATCTCAATTGACCCTCCTTCAGCTTAAACCCATTGCCCCTTGTCCCGTCACTACACTCCCTGACAAACAGTCCCTCACCAGCTTTCCTGTAGGCCCCTTCAGGTACTGGAAGGCCGCAATTAGATCTCCCTGGAGCCTTCTCTCCTCCAGGCTGAACAACCCCAACTCTCTCAGCCTGTCCTCACAGCAGAGGTGCTCCAGCCCTCTGATCAGCTTCGTGGCCTCCTCTGGACTCGCTCCAACAGCTCCATGTCTCTCCTGTACTGGGGCCCCCAGAGCTGGACGCAGTACTGCAGGTGGGGTCTCACCAGAGCGGAGTAGAGGGGCAGGATCCCCTCCCTCGACCTGCTGGTCAGACCTCTTTGGATGCAGCCCAGGGCACAGTTGGCTTTCTGGGCTGCAAGCGCACACTGCCGGCTCATGCTGAGCTTCTCATCAATCAATGCCCCAAGTCCTTCTCCTCAGGGCTGCTTTCAATCCACTCCTTGCCCAGCCTATAGTCGTGCTTGGGATTGCACCGACCCACGTGCAGGACCTTGCACTGGGCCTTGCTGAACTTCATGAGGTTTGCACAGGCCCACCTCTCCAGCCTGTCAAGGTCCCTCTGGATGGCATCCCTTCCCTCCAGCTTGGTGTCATCAGCAAACTTGCTGAGGGTGCACTTGATCCCGCTGTCCATGTCGCCGACAAAGATGTTAAAGTGCTTGATCTAAAGTGCTACCCCTATCAGCTGAGGGATACGGCAGGTTCAGCGTTTGGCCCGGGAGGGACGTACAGCGCTGCCCCGTGGGCTGCACGCTGAATTTGCACCAGGAGGCACAGCAGCTCAGTGGTACCGGTCAGAATATACAGACAGGCTTTGAAAAGAAGTTTTTCTTCTCTAGTCTCATCCCTTCTAGGTGAGCATTCGATATCACTACCCCGTAGCCCGCTGCAGTTCACAAGGTGTGATACTATGAGACTGAAATCAACGGTTAAAAAAAAAAAATAACCAAAACAAAAAAACCCCAACAACAAAACACAAAACCAACCCAAAACCAAGAAAAAACCCAAACAAAACAACAACAAAAAACCCCCCACAATCAATTAAGGAATTATTTTAATGAATTGCTGTCCTTTCCGGTACCTTGCTTAAGGCGCAGGAAGGTGCCTAAGGACTGCTGAGGGAACTGGTATAAGTGAAATTATTTGTGTTTCTTTGTTTTTAAAAAAGCATTAGCTCTCTTCTTTCTTGACTTTCTTCCTTTTCTGTGTCTTTTCATTTCTGATTTGGTTGGATTGATATGTATCAAGTATATGTAGCTCCTCTTTGCAAAACATTTTCCCACCTAGTCTTTCAGGAGTTTGTAAGCAGTCTACCTGCACTTGCCATTAATGCCTCCCATTTCTAAAACCAAAAAATTTTCTTGATTTGACAAGACCACCAAAAGCCATCCTAAAATTCTCCTGGAGCTCCTGACTCCCACTTCCAGGTAAAAATCTGATGTTTCATTCCCACTACAAACTCTGCCAAACGTTAATCTTTTCCTAGATACAACAAAGTTCTTCAAACCTTTCATGATATTCTACAATAGCACTAAAAATTACTGTCTTCTGTTCCCAGCCGGGTCACCGATGGCTCTGTCGCATCCCACCACCAGCTTGAGAAGCAGCAGACAGCACAGGCATGGCTCCATCACTCTCTGGTCCCCCTGCTGTGACAGCCAGCCATGGCAGAGGTGATCCCTGCATCCTCAAAGAACTGAGGTGGAAAGCGCAATCCCTACCAAACACAGACTCTGACAAGTCTCCGGTGTCACCAGTTAAGGGTTTTGAATCCTGTGACTGCTGCCCCATGCCAATCAGGAAACGTTTTTTTTTCTCTGAAATAGTCTCCAATGCAGGGGGACAATGGCATCAGCACTGAACCCAAAATAAAACTTACTTTTTCTTGACCTTCAAAAATATGACCATGTGAAATATGGCCAATAAAAGCCTTTGATAATCTGCCCGTTGCACACAATAGCAGCGTTTTCCTCGTCAAACAAAACTAGCAAAATAACCTGCAAAACTGCGTATTTGCACAGGAAAACAATCAGACAGCACAGACGAAATAGACTCCTTAGGAGCTCCAAACTCGGTTGGGATTAAACGGAGCTCCTCAGCCAAAATTAACAACCTCCTTGGCAATGAACCTCGTAAAGCCACTGAGTTTGCTACAACAAGATGAAGGCAGCAGAGCGCTTCCCCAATGCAAAGGCATAAGGCTGCCCATTATAGTCTAAGCAACTTTAAGAAAACAACTGCAAGCCAAATTTTGCCCTTAGTCACAACTCGTCAACCTCGCTTGATTCAAAGAAGAAATTAATGGAGAAATGTCTTCTTTAGATTTCACCATGGGTAATGCAAAGTGCTTTGGGGTGCTAGGTTTTAGTGATAACCACTATTTCACTCTCAAATATAGAGTCAGAGAGATCTATTCAGCCTTTATGAGAAGGTAAGCAGGGAAAGCTTTTCCTAAAACAGGATAAAAGCAGAAAATGTGTCATCTTTTCACTGCTCTTGATTTTGTCTTGACATTTACATTAAAGCAGAAGTGTTATTTCTAAGCACTACTTATATTATCTGCATGTTTTTAAGAGATGTTAGACTCCATAAGAAAAGTCTGTTTTCAAGAAAAAAAAAAATCACTCCAAATTTAATACTTGAAATAGGAAGATTTTTCATGGAGCCTGCAGTGGGATTTCTCACTGTCAACCTAGCGAACGGCTGCAGAGGCAGGATATTTTTTGAATGAACTCCAGCCTAGCTTTTCTGTTACCGATGTAAATTATCGACCTCCTTTTCCAGATAAAAACTACGAGATAATCAGATTGCAATGAGTGGTGGTGGTGATCACAGTAATCCAGGAAAAGCAAGAACACTCTTCTCTTTCCACTCAAGCCCAGGCACTACAGCTCAGAGATGGGGAGATGAAGAGCTCCCACTCCCCTCTTTAAATCAACCCAAACACCTACAGATTGACAGCAGAACAGCAATAAGTTATCTTTCTCGTGACAGATGACAATCAACTTTCTCGACTAATCCCAGCCTAATCCGTTTTGCAGTCAAGTCTGAATGATGAACTATGTGACCTAGAATTATATTAAACAGAACATTTAATAAAGATCAGGTGCTAAATTCCTACAACGTAAAGGAACAAAAAGGCTGATGTGATGTTATCGGTGCCCTCCCATGCCTGTGACGTGAAGATTGCACTCAAGGGTGTTTAAAAAACCTGATCTATAACATCTGTACATTAGCAGTCCTGCATGGGATGAGGGCAAAATACAATCTCAGATAGGTGAACAGCCAGTTTCACCACCGAGAATCTTTCCAAATATGTAAAATATTGTACAGAAATATCCACCTGATTACAGATCGCTGGGAAGGCTTCAACAAAGCTGCAGGAATATTAACTCGATCTGGATTTCATTGCTGAAATGAAGGCAAAAGTCACATGAATCACGGTAAATCAAAGCAGCTGCTTCTAAGCACAGCTCCTTACAGGAAAAAAATAAACAAAACCCCAAACTCAAGCTTCAGGACAAAATCTTTTATAACAAACCTTGGAGAAAATCAAAACGGCTGCTTCATTGTAGATGAAGATCTGTCCGTTCTGTTACCTGCAATACTCAGAGCATCACCCCGCATTTCCAAAAAGAAAGTTTTTTCCCCCCACAAAACAGAAAATATACTGAAGGTCACAAAGACTTCTGAAATCAAATTCCACCCTTCCTCAGAAAAGGAAAACTAACCCATGGGCTTTGTAGTACAGCCCGAGAGACTGAGGTAAACAAATCCCATTAACTTCAGCGGGCCATGAAATTTCATTTCACCGCCTTTGCAAATCCAAATGAATATACAGACGGACATTGTTCAGAACATCTGGGTATACAAATAAGGGTTGTTCATTAAATTATTAGACTTAAAGGTGTTTTATTTTGTATAGTCCGGAGGGAGGAAATGTTCCACCTCTTCCCTATAAATACCCTCTCCCTTCTGGCTCAATGTCCCAGATATTTCCAAATAAGGGAAACACGGTTCCCGTCCTTTGTCGGTGGTCCACGTTATCTCCTGCTAACTGGTGAGAATACACTGTTTATCTTGCTCTGAAGCTCTGAGACCTTTGTGCAACTCTGCTCCCCAGCACGGGGATTTAACCACTGAGCATTTAAGCAGGATGAAAACGTACTTGATGTGTTTTTTTCTGGTGGGCGGATATCTACAAATTACATAAACTCCTAAGAAAAAGTCTCAGATTTCAGTATTCTGGATTTGACTGTCAGTTGCAGCAGAAGCTGCAAATTCTTGAGATAATACAAAGATCCTCTGGGGGAAGAGGTTGTGCCTTACGTCATTCAGCATGGACTTCCTGATAAATCGTGGAGCAGATAGCTTATCCAGCTCCCCCCGCCAAGGAGATCCTGCTGGCAGTACAAGACAAGGGAGGGATGAAAGCAGATGAGAAGAAGAATATGGGAGTCTAC
Organism: Grus americana; assembly: GCF_028858705.1. Lineage (NCBI taxonomy): Eukaryota > Metazoa > Chordata > Aves > Gruiformes > Gruidae > Grus > Grus americana. Next base: position 22,994,577 of record NC_072860.1, read on the forward strand.
AGGGGTTGAACAGGATTGTCAAGAACAGCCTCGGAGAAAAATTCCAGCCCCCCGTCAAAGGGGTTTTTAAGTCACCAATAAGGTCAAACGAGAGCCCTGGAGCCAGATTTCCCCACTCTTTACTAGGTATGTCCTGCACTCTCCTAGGTGGGCTTTGAGCTCTGTTTCTAGCCAGCTAGCACACTTACAAAGATTAGGGAGCTTTGACTGAGATTCATTTTGCCTGAGCTTCTGCGATGAGACTGAAAAATATAACCAGGATCACGGTCACCCATTCCTGCCCCCTCTGTGCCCCAGAGCCGTGGATGCCCAGGAGACCAACCCTCAGAGCAGCTTACAGCCACGCCAGCCGACACGTATCCATGGCTATCCTGACGTTTTGTTTGCATTTCCAGTTACAAAAAGTCTGGATGAAACCAAGTTTGACACATTTATGTTTGCCTTTAAAATTAGCTGAGACTCAAGATGGGAGAATATTGTGCCGTTAATTTAAGAGGCGATGCTCTTATTTAGCTGATGAAGATAATCTCTTATCAACAACTTCTGGTGCCTAAGTTATGTAGCCAGTTCTTTAGTCTTTCAAGATAAGTGCATAAAAATAGAGCGTGAGTATCTCCTCTTTCCCTGCCTCAGCATGTACGTATCTTTTTTATATATGTATACACACGCATCTTAGCAATTCTTTTTCCTGAAGACATAAATTAAACCTGATCTGGATAAATTCTTGCATGCATACAAATTGACATGAACTTGGGAATGTACTTTGCTTGAACTCTGCACGACGTCAATATGTTTCTAAGATGTTCATCAGTCTATATAGAGCTTGCTTAAGTGGTTACTGTATGTAACTATTAGGTAAAACAGTCTTTGGTTAAGAATCTGTGTGGCCCAGCTAATGGAGTTGATTCTGGTACACAAAAGGTGTATACTCCCAGCATGTTAGAAGTATCTGAAAGTCAGAACCACTTTGTTTTCTGCCTGGACGAGCAATTGCACAGCCTATTATTTTAGAGAAAATACAAAAGATAACGAATGTTTATGAAGTAGGCATATTTCCAAATAGAAACAAACAAAACCACAAGCTCGGTCATGATGTAAGAGATAAGGTAGAGGCACGAGGATATCGCCTGGAAATTCCCTGGTGTCACAAATTAACTGCGGTTTCTCAAGTTCAGACTAGCGCCCTAATTAATGCATCCTATTTCCTCTCATTTATTAAAACTTAAATAAGAACAGCATGCACACAACACATATTTCTAATTAGATATGTCTAAACAACTTAGCCCAGCAGTATTATTTGCTGAAACTATTAAAAAAAACACGCAGTAAGAACAGTAATACTATTCAGATTTCAAATGTGATGCTGATCTATACTCACAAGATTCAACACGTCTCTGTTTCCAGTAAATATTATTTCACATTTCATTACTTGGTATAATACTAAAATTCACATATCCTGACAGATGTATTTTAGTCTTCAGAGTGGTTTTTCCCATGTTACTAATAAAATCACTGTGTCAGTTTTGACGGGTTGTCTTCAGGAGACAGTCTTGTTAATTCTCCTCATTTTATAGAAGTAAATACATTTAGGGAAACCAGGGAAGCTGTGCTTATGTGGGGGTATTTTCTATGTCAGCAGAAGAACCATTTATGACAAATTTTGTCTGCAGAACATTTCTACATTGGCATAACAGTGGTCTTTTTTAGTATGTACCAAATCATCAGTTCCTGGCTAGAAGAACAGGAAAGTTACATATATTGCCATAATGTTTCTCAGCCTCTGTGCTTACCTGGACCAAAAGTGATGAAACTACTCTTTTCAAGCTTTTAAATCTATAGGGTATTACAGGTACAGATACATAAGCCCAATAAGCTTGGAAAACAGATTCAAGACCAAAATAGAAAAGAATTGACAGGATCTAGAATGAGTAAGTAGAGGAACTTCGCCTGGTTCCTGTCTGCACTGAATCACAGCTCCCTCATTTTCCCTTTAATTCACAGGCTCTGGATTAAAAAAACTTGATACAATTAAAAAAAAAAAAAACCTCCCACCACACACACACACACACTTTTCCTAAATATATTTAAATGTTATAAAGAAGAGAAGAAGAACATGATAGGGTTGTATCAAGAAAGCAGCAGGCCTATGTATTCTATACGTTGTCACCCACTCTGCATCATGTACCGACGGCCTGCAGAGCGTACCCCACGCAGCTCAGGGATATTTGCTGGTACTAGTTTTCGCTAACACCAGCCCAGGCGAGCCATACCAGTCAACTTTCCTTCATCTCAGAACTTCTGTTTTGCTCAGTTAGGTCCTTTAAAAATGTTTCCAAATTAAATCAGCCATAGTTACTAAGTTCTCTTGCTAAGCCCATTTTCCATGTGTTCCTGACACATTCACCTCGAAGAAATGAACACATAGAGCTAGCCACATCTCAGAAATGTCCATCAGCGATGCAGGCAGGAATATGAGGCATCCGAGGCAATGGTTTTCACCTTTAGGAATACCTGAAGGCTGCTTCAATGCACAAAATCAGATTTAAAACCCCTCAATGATAGGAAAGCAACATCTTTGAGTTTTTAAACTGGTTGTACACATACAACATGGTACTACAAAAGTTTATGATCTATCTATTGTCTACAACTCTTTGAATTAAATAATTCCAATCTTTTTTTCCTCACTTCTCCATAGGTAAAGTGTGCCAACTCCACGTGCAAGAAACCAGCTGCTCAGAGGAGTAAAATGGACACCGAGTCGGCATCTGGGCGCCGCTTTGGGCAGCTGAAAAGCAAGTCTGCTTTTCTGCAACTCAGGAAGAGGCAAACGACATCAGCCAGTTCCAAAAAGCGTTCAGACACATTCACAGACAACAGGCTGACAAGCGGGCACCCAAAGGACTAGGCAGGACTAAACCCTCTGTCGTGCCCGACAGGTCCGGGTGCCCGTGGAGGAGCAGGGACCGGGGCGCAGGATGGGGCCGGGCTTGCAGGCTCTCCCCCAGCAACATCGCCATCACGACTGCTGAAGACAGACCACTGGGCCTCTGCTCTGACCCAGTAGGGCCAAATCTTCTCAAACCACCAAAAAATGATCTTTACAGAACGCTAACATCAAGATGCATGTGACCCCCCCGGAGCTGCCTCCCTGCCCAGGCTGGGTCTGTTTATTCTGGCACCCAGTTCCCAGCACCCACCCAGCTCCCGGACAGGATGCACGTAACAATCCATCTCCCGCTTTCTACTTTTACCCATTTGAAGTGTTTTAGCTTTGGCTATCTTAGGTTCTTCAAACTTCAATGAGGATTTAGGGGGAAAAAAAAAAAATCTGATCTGAAGAAAAAAAAAAAGATGTTTTATTAGCAAATAGGCAAAAGCATTATAAGAATGTTCAAAACTGCTTATGTTCCCACAGTATTTGCAGCCGCACGCAAAACTTCTCAAACTACCAGATCGCTACATGACCAAGAAGTGAACCACTGAGTGCATGAGAAGGAAGTGACTCAGACTGAAATTCATAAAGGACAGCATGAATGGGACAGGATTTCCGCTCACAGCTCTTTTTACATGGCAAGGCTCCTTTATAGAAAAAACCCAAACAACAACAACAAAAAACCCCAAACCCCTTGATCCCTCCTCTCCCATTCAGTTTTTAAAACAGCTCTGCAGAAAAGCTACAGTATGGATTTTAAATCAGAATCCCTACATCATACCTTCAAGTCTTCTGCCTGAATAAGACATGATCCATCCCACCAGAACAAATGCTCAGAATACTGTTAACTTTTCAGACAATTATAAGCCATCAGTTTCCTTTTTCTCTCCCCCCACCCCCCCCAATTGCATATTTCCAGCATAAACTAGAAATCTTTATTTACAAGTGCACGTCCCAACATAAAGACACGATGCTGTCAATGGACAAGGCCAGAGGAACTGCACTTATATCCCCCATCTGTAACTTCCCTACTGAAAAGAGGTCCTGATGCTGTGCTATAGGACCAGCCTGGGAGGAGGGTGCACCATAGAAGTACCAACATATTTTTAACGTATCATCATGCTGTATAGAGTGGCAGAGCGAAGCACATGCCGAATCCAGGAGGTGACTGAATCAAAAGTACTCCAGAGTCATTTACTTACTTTATTTCAGTACCATTGATGATGCTATCGCCCCATTTCTTCTAACAGTGCTGATTCAGATTTTTGGAAAACCCCTGGTTCTTTTAATATTGGAAGGAGGCAGTAAGTTATCAACACGTGGCAGAGTTTTCCTTCACTTTCCTTACTCAAGTGTCAGGGGCGTCATACATGCAGCGAGCGTTCATTTTGATGGAGAAGTACATCGTTAACTTCAGTATCTCATGTCTTGTGATTTATGTCATACCTTTTCAAGGAAAAAAGCAGAGTTGTCCTTGCAATGTACACTGAACATTTTCTTCAGTGTTATTTTTAAAGTACTCCGTAATAACCTCAGCAGAGTTGTAGCAGAGAGCGCTTGGAGGTGCTCAGAAAGGAACAACACTCTCCTCAAAGAAATTACTACTGAGAAACAAGGAGCAGGACAAGCATTTACTTAAACACAGGGGTAGCAGATCCAAGAACAGAAATGCCTATCTTCCACTTCCCCATCACAAACGCCACTATGCGGATCATATTCCTCTACCGATTACAACGGACACCCAAATTGCCTTTCACAGCGTTGGCTTCGGAGTGGCCAGGACTGCCGGCACGGCACGCACCCAGGTGAGACGTCGCCGGCCAGCAGCGAGCTCCTACCCATGCTCCCAGCACCGAGGCAGCTTCCATGCCGCGGATCAACACTTTGCTTCCAAAAAGCCCAGTCCCTAAGGAAAGCAATCGCTATATCACGCTGTAGTACTATGTACCTATGTGTGCTGTCTTCTGCAACAACCAGAATTTGGGATGTTTGTGTCTGCTCCAGCTATGTGTACAGCTCCTAAAGCCCCGTGCCCTGGCAGGCGGCACGACTGCTTCGGTGACAGCAGCGTGCCAGGAGCTGGCTCGCTGGATTGCTCCGACATGCAAACACCCAAAATAAGCATGCCAGCTACCATTGCACAAACACCCAGACCAGACATGAAATGACAGGCTATAAACCACATCACCATCTCAATTAAGAAATTCATGCAAATGAACCCATCACCTCCAGTTCTCCCTCGTCTTACTCTAAATTCATACATTCCTACTTGCCTCTTAAGAGTTCTTTGGCTAAGTGGTTTTCTAAATAAAGACTCTTATTCTCTACATACTATATATATATAGTTATTATTTTTTAAATAGTTTTTCCAGGCTATTCTGCAATTCTGGAAGCAGCCACACAGCACCGTCAATTTTTTAACTATTAGTAGGCTTGAACCGATACACATCCACAAAAAGTACAAGTTTAAACAGCTTTGCTGCTCCTTGCTTCTGACAGATTATTTTTCTTGGCTATTCTAAACACACTGTCATTTTAGCAGCATGAATCAAAATTATCAGCTGTTCCCAAATTGCTTTTAACTCTCACCCCAATTACCTGTATGGCCATGTTCGTCAGGTGTGGCCGTGTTAGTCAGGTATCAATGAATAAATCCCCAAATAATTCAGGAAGAAACAGAGAAGGTAAATATAAAGCAGCAGCTACGATTAGAAGCTTATAGATATCAAGTGGAAGCTTATTTTAGGGCTTTGTTCGGTGAGTTGGATTTACTGGAGGGTGGGACAACTGATGCTTATTTGTGTGGTCGCCTGTTACAGACTTTTTCACATTTTGGGGGAAGACTCCACCATTTGCTGTTCCCAGCCTTAAGGCACACTCTGGCTGACGGACTGGACGTGCCGTAGCCCTGACTTCACTGATTTTCTTGGCATTTTCAGAGCGCTCACGCTCTACTGATGGAGCACAGCAGACTACTCCAAGAGAAAAAAATGAGACAAACACAAGGGTTGCAGGAAACTCTCAAACTACGTATTTTTAAATTAGATCTACATTATTTTAGAAGTGATCATCCAGGCTGACTCAGTACCCACTGAAGCTATATTGCAGTTTAGCTGTTAAGACTATTTTATTCAGGACTTTCACACAGGGGCTTCTGCAAACCTCACGTATTGCACCACAGACTAGAGTAAAAAAAAAAAAAAAATAGATAAACATAAGAATATTAAAGGTCATATAAGCTTACCAACAAGAAATAATTAGGAAGTCTAATGCAGTGATTCATTTTCTTGGATTAAAGCTTTCCCAAATACAGTGCCTTCCTAATTCTAATGACCCTGAAGCATGGCTGCAAATCTTCATTCCTTACCACGTCAGCAGCACTTTTTTTCCCATTCAGCTATCGGTTAAGTTACTTTTCATGAGTATTTATTTCAGTTACGTCTCACAAATAAAAGTACACAGCCAAATATACATACACAACATACAGATAATGGAAAACCTGTGTTGTATGCATAAATTCACAGAAGATGTTTCAAAGTGCGCTCCATTATAAATACGTGTTCGTGCTGGGTGTAAGCTTGCTTACTACATAAAAGTTTGTTCAGCCACTAGCAGTTGTAGCTGTCAGCAAAGAGACAGGCAGAGAAGAGAAAGGCTGAAAGGTATAATGGATTATAACAAGTTATTGAGTTAAATTTAGGTAGAACCAGCTATGTGCAGAAGGGCTTGTGATAAATGAGGTTTGATTAACGACCTAACGTTTTCTTGTAAGTTTTCAAATTTTTAAATGATAAGCCTCAAAAATGTTGTAGAAAATTATTTCCAAAGTAGCCATATTTATTTGACCACTAATCCCAATGGCTAAGATTATGCAATTTCTTCTCAAATTTCTTCTATTTTAACTAATTGTACTTCCATTGAACTTTCATACAAACTAACTTGTTTTTTCAGCAGTTGTCTCTAAACTTTCTAGTAAGTTTACCGCATTTACCTAGGAGTTACAGAGTAGTGGTACCCAGTAATCAGGTTTTGGTTATAGCTCAATGGTCCACAAGGATTTTTGTGAAGTGCCAAGATGTCTGTATGAAAAGCAAAATAAAACCAAGAATTTGCCCATAAAATGCATTTCTGTTTCCAATAGATAAAAAGAGCATGATCCCTGCATCCTACAGGGAGTAGTCATAAAAGATGGGGAGGCGACCAGTTCATCTTACAAAACAAATACAGTATAGCAAGCTCAACGTTTATACTGAAGTTCACACTGTATTAACACTGTCTTTACGTGTGGGTGGTAGTGTTTTTTGGCATAGTTACTAGATCCATATACAAGCGGTCGTAAGCTGGAAAGGTGCAATAAAAAGGAATTAAAAATAAATAAAACTGTCTTTACCATGTGGGTCTTGTTCATTTGACTTTGGGCTGCTTCTTGCTCTGCGCTCCGGTTTCTTTACTGCCGGAGCCCCCCCGCCGCCGCCTCCGCTGCTCGCTCCATTGTGGCTCTTTGCATAACCATTATATACAGTTGTGCAGCTGCCTATATGGCTTTTGTAGATGGATGAAGGAGGACTATTCAGACGGTTTTGGCGATCAATCTGCCTGTCTTTGAGTTTTTTGTGCTGTGGTTTGCTGTACTGATCTTCCCTGGTAATATAGCTGGACATCCCATATAGTGGTATGATTTCTGAAATGAAAGAATTCATCCGCGTTAACTTAGAACAACAAAAATCACTGAATTTTTATTTTTTTTTAATTTTTTTTTTCCAGAAAATGGAATTCCTGACCATCTCTAAATGAAACTATGCCAGATTTTCCTGGAGATGGATTTTACAAGAAACCGAGGGGTTTTTTTCCTTAAAAAAACCCCAAAACACTTCTCTGCAGGACTGATCAATTTTTTTGTATTAGATTAAGTGTGCTCATTTGCTGTTTGAGATTTTGTAACTCGTTGGATGAGTGCATGCAAACAAGTAAAATACAGCAACTAGGGTGACAGTTTTTCTCCTCCTTTTCAGTCTTTGTGTTTTGGGGACGCAGATTTCAAGGAAAAATCCAGGGAGACTGACATTTAGGAAAAAGAATTCATAAGCTCACACCAATTTAGCAGTTTCTTCCCCAGGGCCTGACTGGACAGAATAAGCTGAGATGCTCTGGTTTCCAAGATGCTCATTTCATCACTGATTACATGCAATTTAATTTCCCAGTATCAAAAGACTTTACAATCATGTCAACTGTGCCTGCCTAAGGAGAGAAGTGCAACATGAAGTGGAAGCTTTAAGTAAAACTGTCTAAAAAAAGCTTGAGAAATATCATAAATATCATATGTACACTTCAGATACACTTCATTAAATACAGCCCCCCTTCCTCCCCTCCAAGAATGACTATCTCTAAGCTAAGGCAGGTCAGCTTGCAGGAATCAGAGTATTTTCTGCTCTTCTCTATAGTTCAAACCTGTTCGTGTTCCACTTTCAGCCTGAGGCTTGAACAAACTCACAGCCAAAACAATCGTTTTGGCTTTGTTAGCAAAATAACAATTGATGCTTTATACATTCTTCATCTTTTTTTTCTACATCCATTCAGAAGTTATCCTACAAACTTCTGAAGCAAATGAGCATCCTACCCAGCCGTTTGAAGCCTTGTTTGTAAGCTGAGATTGCCATATGTACTGTATCACAATTTTCTAAGTTGTTTCAACTAGCCAGATCTTCTTTCTTTGCTATTTCAGTGCGTCACAGCCTTCATCTTTCCTTATCTAGCTACACGATCCTATTTGTATTCTCGCAGCAATCAGTTGCCTAAAAACAGCTGGCTACAAATAAATGCAATTTTTGATCAAGCTATAAGCCATTGTACAGCAAATGGAAAACAGTGGATTGACACTCATCAGTATAATATTCACCACTTCAGTTATTTCAGTGTTACAGGTATACGTCATTCCAGTAAAGCAACCAAGGATTTTTATTTTTTAAATTTTATTTTTAAGTTGAATCAGCTTCTTGGTATCTCCAGGCTACAGAAATATTCAACATCTACTTAACTAGCAGCACGTTCACTTCGCACACTACCAGGTTTGCACGCAAGACTCTGGCAAGCAGTGTGACCAATTGTCCTGTTCCCTTTTCAGGGGAAAAGTCCCTCCCTTACGTACCTGGCTGGCTACACCATCCTGCTGGTTTCCTGAGCTTCCCCCTTCCCCCCGGTACAATAAATTTAAATGTCAGCTATAAGGGTCCATTCCTCACCAGAAAATCAGTTCTGTTGGTCAACAGAGAAGTAGCATCAATAGATAGCTCCCTCTCTTTCTGCCTCTTCCTTCGCACTCCAGCAGAACCTCACTTCTGGTGGCTTAAACGTGTTTTTTATAAAGGGTCTTAGTGTCCAGGTAGCTCAGCAGTAACGTAAAACCATGAATCCCGAACTGATTTCCATGTTAAACATCTCAAGTAGCTTTGCCGATTACTTTTTTGGTTAACGCCCTCTTTCAGATTACACAAAGACTTATCTCCAGGGTGGCAGACACACAACAGTGCATAGTTCAGACAGAAATATGCCCCTTTCACTCCTTTTCTTGCAATTATTTACTCATGGCCTGATTAGGGTTGCCATGCTACCCTTTGGTATCGCACAATGCTTTTCAGTGACTTACTGCACAGTCTCAACCAGAATAACAAACAGAAAATGCCTCTTATTTCTTGGAAAACCACGGCTGGGGGGGCTGGCACATTACAGCCAACAGGAAATGGTATCTGGTTTTTCCCACTGGAAATGACTGCAGCAAGCCGTGCTCGGATCCAGCCCTCCGTATCCATCCTCGTTCCCAAGCCAGGACTGACACAATTCATCTCTTGGTTTTCCGTACAATGCTGCATCGTGACGCAGCAAGAGCAACGGGCATGACTCGCGTCCCTAGTTTGGAGCACGGGATGAGACATTTTTTCCGCACTGTATTTAAAAATTAGGTTTAAAAAGGTTTTGTTTCTGCAATCTAATGCTGTGACACAGGATTGTCCTGCATTGCTGCACTCTGGATGGCTACACCTCCCGATGCTTTCCTGCTCCGGATGTTAAAAAAGGAGGCTCCATCCATGCGGGCAAAGCCATTCTACACGTTCTTCAATTAATTTCCGCTTCTCGTTTCACTAGTCCTTAAAACTTGCTGAACATAGGTGTGAAATACCAGTACCTTCCATCCAGCTCACCTTGTTCTCCATATATTGTGGGGGGAAGATGATGCTGTGGGAAAAACTGTGGTGGCATGTCCCCAGGTCCAGTGACAGGAGGATAAAAAGCTGTATGAGAGTTGTGGATAAAATGGGGATGGTGCGTCAGGTACGGAGGTAAGTGATGGGTTGGAGAGATGGCCGAAGGATAGCTAGGAGGATAGCACTCCGGAGACTGGGGGGTAACCACCACCCTCCGAACACCGGTGTTGTCTTCTATCACCTGGAAGGGAAAGCAGGGAAACGAGCACGTTACGCAGCATCTGAACCACACGTGTTTTAAAACCAGCACTGTTTGTTCTCTGTCAGCAAACGGTTGGTCCTTAGGTTTATTCATGAACACATTTCTAAAATTAATATCAGCAGAAGTAATCATAGTGGTGATGTGGCTTTTCTTGGAGACTCGGGTAGCCACACTAATCACTGGGAGACTTACTGCTGCTGGTGATAGCTATGTGGGTAAGAGACAAAATAAATAACCTGTATTTAGAGAGTAAAACAATTGAAAAAGGAACACAAAGCACCAAAATAAGAGTAGTCATTCGGACCAACCTTACCTTCTGCACATAAAATTTCTACCACTGATTCTGACAGCACTCAGAGCGAGTACAGAGTTAGTAACACTTGCAAATCAGCTGGCACTGCTATTGCGGAGAGGCTGCGTGTGTGCACAGACACACGGACTCTGCAGGAACCTGCTCTGTTGACACACGTTTTGAAAAGAATTGCTCTGTTCTCAACAGGTATCTGTTCAAGACAAAAGGCAGAAGTGTTTTTCTGCTACAGAGCTGGTCTATAGGTCTGTGCAAATCAACTCTGGGATATGCATAACTTGGCCCCAAATGCCATCGTCAAAGCATGTAGAAACAGATGTAGGAAGGTGGAAATATGCTTAGGCTGAAAAAACTTTCAGCTTATAATTTTTCCAGAGCTGTATTTCTGGAGAACAGTCAACCAGCCAAATTTCAGTCCAAACTAAGGAGCCAAGCTTTTCTTGAAGCTTATTCAAAAAACTTCTGCCGTTTCTGGAACTTAAAAATACAACCGCATAAGAACAATTACTATCCCTTTGATTCTATACATTAGGTAGAAAAGCATGAAGGAAGCATAATCTAGTTTCATACAACAAACAGGTTGTTAAAAACATAATTTTTTCTGAACTGACGACACGCAGATAGAATAATATATGCGAGGAATGTGCTGCATGAGAGAAGTGGATGTGCATCAAGGGCAGCTGCCACAAGATGCGGCCACTCTCAGCTGACTGCCACCAACATTAGTTGGAGTTACCTACCCCCCATAGCAGCACCAGCAGAAGAGACTCTGCCACGGATCCCCACGCTCCAGCGACTCTCATCGCATCACAGTGTCTTAGCCTAAACCACAAAGCAAAATTTGTTTCTGCTGACTCCGCTGCAGCGACAAGCCCTGTCCGAGCAGCGATGCCCGGAGCTGTGAGCGGTAATGCTCTAGCAAACACGAGCCCACGCCTCAGGCAACTGCTAAGCAAGTTATCACAGGGTAAAATTTAACTATTATTAGCTGACCTGATTCCCTCCTTAGGCCATGCCTGTCTGAAGTTATATAAATTTACACTTATTAGCTACGGGCTGCAACAATAGACATGGACAATTTCTGTGCGTTGGCTGGCCTCCTACTAAAGAAAATTTTCTATAGAAACTTAATTCACTCACTTGTAATCGATGTTTTACATTAAAAAAAAAGCATTGCTTACTATGCTGAGTAACCAGAATAGGAATTGTTTAGCCTAACATACTTGATCCTAACCTCTAAGTTTACAACCTCAACTAGCAATTTGTCATCTGCTCGCTTTAAATTTCAAAGGCTTTACAGGGTCCTCACAAGACGGCTGAGCCTCAGAGATTTAGATTATCACGTCGGTGTAACTGCTGCACTTTCAGGCCTCCCATCTCTGCTACTCGTTCTACTCAACCTCCACAGCATCTCTTATCTTGGCGCCAGGTCTGAAACCTGCACTCCAAAACCCGGAGAAGGGGGAAATCCTTTTCCATTTAGCACATACTTGATAAACACAACTACTTATTTCGGACTGCGTACAGAAACGTTGGACTTCACTCTCCTAGACTTGGATCATGCTCTAATTTGAGATAGCAAGTTCCTATATCTTGATGTGAAAGGTTTTCATCATGGCTTTAACTAGTCCAAGCCTCAAAGACAACTTTAGTCTTCCAAGTGGGTATGAGCTCTTATCTGCACATCTAGACCAGACTACACGTGTATTTTGTGTCCTAGTGAAAGATGAATATGTTGAAGAACAGATTTAGAAAGAAAGCTTGTACTCCGTAGCAGCACACAATATAAACCTGTATTTAAAATTATCAGGATTTCTCTTCCTGAACTATCTTCTAGAGACCCAGGAGGAAAGGTCAGAGTTCTTTCAAAGACCTTTTTGATGAAATTTCCCTGCTAGATGAAACTATAAACCACCAGCAGTAGTGAGAGAAAAGCCAGAGATCAGGGGGTGAGCCAGCCTTCCAAATGACTTTTGTCAAAAAGCTAAGAGACTAATATTAATATCTTGTATTTGTTTCCTCCCAGGCCACAAACACTGACAGCACCCTTGTTACCTCATGCCCCTACGTTCCAAATGAACACCGGGGACCTTGCAAAAAAATTACTGTATTTCCCTATCCTACAGCACATTTCCTCCCTAACCTAGGAATTATAGATAGGTATGTAAATTTCTGGAGCTGTACATACAACCTTTAAATATGCTACTCTGTCCTTAACAGATCATAAAATTGGTAATCCAATGTATTATGTATTATAAGCATTAGAGAGGTATAAAACCAGCATGGGTTAAGGCTGTAGAGATCACTTGATTTGTAAAACTTGCAGTGGGTAGATTGCAGCGGTGCCATTCTGGGAGACAACGCTTTCAATTCATGAAAGACAGAGCAAATTAGTTTTGATCCATTAATGTAAACCACATAACTTCGCAGAGAAGTTAAAACTTTGCTATTTAAAGAAAAAATCTGCAATTCTTTGTATATGCTTAAAACTGTTTGTCATGAAGATCATAAATTCATCAGGAAACACATTGTCTGCTAAACTGTCTCTACTTTAGTGCCCAGAAGCAATGAAACCCTAATCCCGGTTGAGGTCTCTAGATGCAACCGGACTATTAAAAGTAATTGCAATTACTAATCTTAGCAGTTTACATTTACAGAAAAGAAGTATCTCTGGTCATCTCTCTCACCTAGAGCTAAACTTTCATTATTTTGTGTTTTTCAAACAGTCACTAGGTAAATTGTCTTTTGCTGTTATTTTTCGTGCTTGCTGGTGTAATTGGCATATCGCCTCAATAACAATATTATTATAGCATAGTTCTGTGTGGTTTTTTCCATATTTTAGGGAGCTTAATTGCTGAGTGAGGTAGGCAGATGATCTTTTAGGAGAATGTGGATGAACATTACTCATGCACAATAAAACTGCCTCCCTCATCGGTTGCCACATTTTGAGAGCAACATTTTAAATGTTATTTGTTATACGTTAAAGATATTACTGCAGGAAAGAAAACACAATCTAACTAGAGATAATTCGCACATTCAAAGTACATCACTAGTCCATGTTCCCTTATTTTTCTCTGCTGAAATTTAATTCTACACCCCCAGGAAAAAGACAGGCATGTTAATTTTGCAGAGGTTAACTGTACCTGTATTTTGTGAGTTCCATTTAAAGGAATATAATCACTCTCATTCTGTAACACACATTTACTTAATGGGTATAATATGGTAATATGGAATAATTTCCATTTGGTTTCACAAGAAGTTTTCTTATTTCACTTAAACTTAGTGTGCTAGATCCAGCAAGGACATTTGGAGCATGGCCACTGGGTGGACCACGACCAATACTTTGGGAATTTCATAAACTAGTTTGAAACTTCATTCATAAATCAATCTGTACCAGAAAACAGTACAGAATGAGCTCATCCGCAAGGAACTTGGATGTCAACATTTTATTTATTCACTTAATTTATTAAGGATGCCAATCCAAGTTCACACCAGCCCTGGCAAGTCTGCATCACTATCTTTGCCATGCATCCCGTACGAACACCAGTATTAAATCTGTACCTTGAACCTGCAAAACAGACAGATGAAGATCTATAACGCTGGCAAGAACGTTGGGGTATTTTACATCTAGAATGATAGAGATCTTCAGGACCAGTGCTCGTGAACTTAAAAGGATCATTACTTCATGGCTTGCTCTGTGTGAGTATGAGATCTGCATAACCTTCCCCGCATTCAGCGTGTCAGGGAGGATCATCCTGTTAGAGGATGACTTGATTGACTGCAGTCTACAAAACGCACAGAGCAGCTCTGTGAGCAGAAAGCCATACAAAAACCAGGAGTCTGTGGCTAAAAGCTTATGCTAGCCAAACATGGTTTTGGAGAACACCTCTCTCAGGGTAGAGGATGTACCCAAGACCAAAATCCTGATTGCCAAGGATGTGATGGATTTTCTACCACTTTAAACGTCATTTAAAGACTTTCCTCTTCCTAGAAGGTATGCTTTAGTTCCATCAAATGCTACGTCTTGATGCAGGAATACCGAACCGCAGGACCATGGCTTGCGTTGCATAGTTCAGACTATATGACCCCAAAGTTACCCCCTGACAAAAGCAGTCTTATCAGCACTATGCTTGCTTCATGCTCCAACCAGTAAATTAGTCCTTTAGCCTTAAAATATCTGTGGCAGAGACCACATATTAACAACTCTCTAAATAAAATCAAACACAGAGTTTCATGCCAAATTTTCATGTCCAACTACACATGAGTAATTCCTCAAACTCCAATGGAATTGCTCCAGATTTATTTCAGAGAGTGCAGTCCTCAGCCAACAGCCCTAAGAAAACAAGTACACAATGGTCCTTTTGGTATTTCCATTCTTCTAGTTCCCCTCATTAGAACACCCCAAATCCTCCTTCCCTTCTCCCAAACATACACTGTGAAAAGCAGAAACAACACCCCATGAGGATGTCACCAACTTTAATAGCTTGGCATCCAAACCGTGATCTTTAACCTTCAGATCACGCTGACACCAGGGAGCCAGGAGGAGGCATTGGGCCACAGACCCCACGGGCACGTCGCCTCTGGTGGACACGGGCACGGTCCCAGCCTGCCCTGCGGGACTCACGCGGCAGGGAAGCGGCTCCATCCACAGCTCGGAGCCGGGACGGGCACTAACGGCTTGTGCCCAGCCCCTAACCAGCTGCAGGAGATGCTCCCTTCTCCTTCAACGTCCAACAGTTGAAACCAAAACTGCTGACTTCGCAAACATTTAATATAAATTTCTCTACCATGCCACCTTCCACAACTAACTTTCACAGTAGCAATATTGTCCACCAAGAGCACAGCGAGGAACTTTTCCTCTCTTTTATATTTAACTAACCCTTAGCCAACAAAGAATTGCGGAGACATGAACTCTGATCTGATAGTTCCTATCTGCCAGAGATGCACAGAGGTTTGTCTGCTGAAAAGGAAATGCAAAATAACTGGCTGTATCAAACCACCCTTTGAAAGTTAAACCATAGCGTGAAAGATCTGAACTGGTGGCGTGTATTTGTCTTCTATTATTTTCCTGGATTTTTTCCCACCCTGGCTAAGCCTCATCATTGGGAGCATCTCCTTAACACCAACAAACCTGGCTTCTAGTCACGACTACTAATATGGGCCTTGAAGTCCACAAATAGAGTCTAACTATTTTTCTGCTGCTTCCAGTAGAGCTGATCTTGCAGGGCACACAACCTCTGGCCAATTTTTTGCTGATCATTTTCACGATACCGAAGAGGTAACGAAGCATCATTTTAATCCAGGGTTGCAATCACTAGATAACTAATGTAATATTTAAGGCTAATACAGCTCCAAGAGGCTTGGCATAACAAAATGGAAAAAAAGATTTCATGCCTTTTTTGAATAGGCACCATTACTTCTCCGCAGGGTATCTGCCTTCTGCCTGATTCTTAGATGTATACTTTGGGGACAAATCAAACCAAAAAATCAAATATATTTTGGTTCATATCTCCAAGTGCATTAACTTGCTTTATGGCCTTTCCCTTGCCATTCTGAATTTGTGTTCTCATTGTTTATCACAAAATAGAGTTTTTAACTATGAGGCAAGAGACAAAAGCAAGAGCAAATAAGGCAGAGACATTTATTACAATAAGCACTAATTTGATTACTACATACTTTCAACTACTATTTAATATGAAGCAGTCTGAAAGGCAAGATGCTCGCTTGCCACACAGCAGAACACACATTCTGCTGCTGAGAAGCACTGAATACAGAGTTTTCTCTTAAACCTTTACAACATATTTCCAGCTCCTTGGAAAAAATTTCTTCAGATCAGGGTTTTTGGTTGGGTTATTTCGGTTAAGAAACTACTTAAAGGCTTCTTCAGTGGAATTATTATGGTGGCCCACAAAAAGCATTAAAGAGGAACCGGGTTCAGACAGAGATACAAATGAACGACTTTCATCACCCAGGTTTGGAAAGCACTGCAACCTTGGTGCAGGGGCCGAGAGGTATAAACAGTTTAATAAAGGTGATAAAGTTATTTCAAAGGAAGAGTAAATCCTTAAAAAATTCCTCTGCAGTTTGTTAAATTAGGCGAGTGCATGAGGAGTATCAAACAGCACTGCATCGCTGTCTCAAAGCGCACCCCAACCACCCACCTCGGGATGCTGGAGGAGTGGGAGGAAGCTGGACCACCCTGCTGCCCTGCGTGCCCTCTCTCCTAGGCTGGCCAGCAGTGTTCCCCGTACTTGAGGCATGTTTTCACTCTGTTCAGAAGTTAAAATACCACAGAGCGATTGCGCTATTTTGTGGGATTTAAGTATGATGCCATCCACAATTTTTCAGAATTACACAAGCTCACATGTTTCCTGGAGAGGGGAAGGAATTCCAGGACATCATCCATTTTATGCTTAACAAGATGTCAAAACATATGTATCAAAAGTTCTTATGCTGTTCATCAGGGATATCTGAAATACTTTGTATACTTCTAATGAAGCTTTCAGTCCAGTCCAGGTCTCAATGAAAGCAGTGAAATTATTGGATTTATTGTATTGTTCACAGCTATTCTGCCTTACATCAGCCTTTCTTTTTTTTCTTCCTCCTTACTTCAAAACGAGTCTAAGCTTTGCAGAAGATGGAAGGAACACACAATCTGGTAATGTGAAGTGGTTATTTACATAGAAGAGCAGTAGCTGTTCAAGAGTTCCAAAACCTAACAGCTTTGTGAAAAGCTTTTTCCATTTTTTTCCATAAATAGATAATTAAATCACATTTATTCTTGAAAACAAACCAACCCCCCCCAGTTCTTTATGTGTCGCAGGATTTCTGCTGGGATGATGCTGAGGATCAACAGCATATTTTATTGCTACAGTGGCTCCTTCTCTCACTTCCACCAGTCTCCTACCCCTTCTGACCATCACACTAGAACTGAAGGCATCACCTAACAACACGGACTTCGATTCCTCTCACAGAGGGAAAGGAGTTGTACAAATAGGCTCAATCTGTATGCACAGCTTTAGCTCGTGTTGAAAAAACCCCAACTGGTGTACATACCCATAATGTGAAGGTGCACACGTGCGTGTACTGTCGGTAAGGAGGGGTATGAAAATGGGTATTATAGTTTTCATTAATATTTCTATATTAAACTTCAGTCAAGTAGACTTCTCTATATGGATCAATGCTAACACTTTTATATACATTTTAATTTTTCAGGAAGCATACCTGTGAGATATAACCGGGAGGCACATGAATAGGGGGAATGGATCCATTGGGTGACACCATGGGAACCTCTGCTGGTCCTAACAGAAAGAGAGAAATAAGATATGAGTTTTTTCCATTAAAAAAAATTGCACAATTGCTCAGAAAAGGCTAAAAATAGCTTTATTTTTGAAGCCTGCAATAACAAAATGAGCAGCTCCACTAATTTCTGGTATATGGAAAATGCCTTGTGCCATCATTCTGAGAATAAGATCATTGTTCAATGACTTTACCATATATTCTGTTGAAATAATATTTTCATCATAAAACAGCTAAAACATAGACTTTATATTACCCACTGATCAACTTATACAGCATTAAGCAGTAACACAATATGTCCTTTAGCAGCCCACAATTCCTATATTGAAATCTGGTTAAGTTATTCTTGTCGAAGGCATGGGAGCAGAGAACAAAGCAGAAACTGTGCAGCCTGGAATTAGGCAGCTCCCAAGGAAAGCGTCCAATTGTAGGGGGAAGGAAAAAAAAAAATCACATATGTGAAAAACTATCTATCTATTTAAGAATGCACAAAGACCAAATTCATTATCTCAGCTATTCAGACTAACCTTGGAATGTGGCTATACAAGCAAGAAGCTTATGGTTTCCACTCCGAAATCCAGCCCTGAACATGCAAGTTAAATTTTGAGGCACTGAGTACAAGTATAACAAAGCAAGTGCCATAACCGTTCGACTTTTGCAAACAGAGCCTCACAGCTAAAAGAAAGTGTCCAGATAAAATGGAAATAGTTCGCTCAATTGCTCATTGATTCAGCCATTAAAATTGGGAACATCACACAGAGCAGTCAGTAAAATGAACTCCCCAAACATACGCCTGATGTTTGCAATGAGAGTTTACTACTTTGAAAAAGAAAAGTTAATTTCATTGCTTCCTTACTACATATTAACATGTTCACACTAACCTGTTATTAGCTCATTTGCCATGGGCTAAGAAACCAGTCATGGTCAAACTCTTGAGAAGAGCTCAGAGAGAACTCCGCTC
Source organism: Grus americana (assembly GCF_028858705.1). NCBI lineage: Eukaryota > Metazoa > Chordata > Aves > Gruiformes > Gruidae > Grus > Grus americana. Next base: position 23,013,540 of record NC_072860.1, read on the forward strand.
CTTGTTATTGCAAATTGAATTTTAGCTTTGACTAACACCACAAAAGATAACTTCATAACCTTCTCTGATGGAGAAGCCATCTAACATCTCCAAGCCGTATCACATTCTAGCTAAACACTAAAACATACGACGGACTTCAGGCGCAGATGGGATGTGATGGCCTTTAGGAGTGACTGCTCCTAAAGTTTAGACAAATCTAATGAAATCCCCAGCCACAACGTGAGCCCCAGTCTGATACCAGCAGAAACAGTCCACATTAAATTATCAAAAAGTCATTCCCTGTCCATTTACATTTTGACACTCTTCAGGCTGCTTATTGTACAATAAGCAGGACTTCCCAACCTCTCAAAATCCAAGTTACACACAGGAACCCATCCGAGTTATTTATATCTTCTCTGATCTTGGTTCATTTTTCTCTACCCAGTTATTTATAGTCTAATCAGCACATACGGTTTTTAATAGTCACATTTAGATTTGAAATATGGTAATTTATCATCAAGTGTATTAAGCACATGGAAACTCCAAAGTTTAAATTTAAAGAAGTCATTTTAGGTGTGTGGTTCTGCTGCTCTTCATACTTCCATATACTTCACTATGTAGGGAACTTTACCTATATTACAGCCCCAATAAGAAAAAAAAAAAAAGTCTTTATTACCTCTCCTTCTTATTCAGCTCATATTCATTCAGCCTCCCCCCTCATTTTCTTCTATAGCCATTTCAACATTATTTGTCTCCCCAGATAGTAAAAAATATTAGTCTGAATGAAAAAACAATTTCACCATAAGCAGTAAGCAATTATCGAGGGGAAGATGCCATCTAAAAGGCTCTATATAAACCCATCAAAAATATGAAGTGACAATTGATTCAGAAGGAACTTTACAGAAATATTATTTGAGCAAATGTGTTTTCCCTATCAAAAAAAAATCTCTGCAAATTTCTTTTGAGGAATACGGTTTTTTATTTCTCTCTGAATCTACTTTGGTCTACATACACTGCCAAGTTTCACTCCACAGTAAAGTGGACAGCATGTCTACATGTATCAGACAATACCGGTAAACACACAGTGATACTTTTTGGGGGATTCAATCCCCACGGGATTATCAAGTGTTGTTCAGTTCTTCAGGACGGCACATGCCTGAGATTAGGTAAAATGAATAGTTAACGTTGTTATGCGACTCATTCCTTGCCAGTGATTTCTCAAACCTGAAAAACTACAAGAAAAAAGTCATTACAAAATCAAAAATCCCGAGTTCACCATTTAAGCAGACAAGAATTTAAATGTCACATGTAAACACTGCTTAAATAGAATAAGGCTTTCGCATTTAACCTGTTTCAGCCCCTCACCAAAACGCTATCTACTTACAGTCGTGTTGGCCCTAGCTGGTCTTTCTCAAAAATAGGTACTCTAACTTGGAAATACATTTAAAAATGGAACAGATTGGGAGTTTCTACATACAGACCAGAGTCTCTATACGACAACCGAGAAACACTTTGCTCAGCATGCCTTGTATCTGTCCTAAACCTTGTGCCAATTGCTCATATGGAGTAGCGATCTACTTGCAGGAAGAAATCAAACTCCCACACCGATACTGTTGACTGTAACACTTCCATTCCAATAAAGAAAAAAAAATATTGTGTTTTATCATCAAAATGTGCACTGTGCAAGATGATTCTTGACCTTGCGTATGACCCACAAACTGTTAAAGTCATTTGGATAACAGGTTTTAAAAGAATGACAGCCTAGTGATTTGCAGCTAGATTTTGTTTCCAGTGCTTTGATTTCAAGGCTAGCCAAATGACTTTAGCATACATTATTTCATCTCTCTCATCAACGGTACCAAAACAACTGCAAGTGGTAGTGAGTAAAATACAGACCCCACCTCCACAGCATGATGAGTCCCAGGAATTATTAAAGACTATTCTTGCAGTGAAACCACTCCCCAATTAGCATTAAAACAAAACCATACCTTTTGAGGTTAGGTTTTCAGTATTTTTGGTTGTGTCAAATATTTTTGAACTGTTAAAAAGTAGACATTTAGAGAAGGATGTTCCTCAATTGCTTGTATTCACAAGTTGGATATAAGTAATGTGTCCTCTAGGGAAACAGAGATTTGCAAGTTTTAATTGAAGCTCGTTGTTCAATACCAAATTTAATTTAAATGAGAAAAAGTCAGTCCATTCTAACATGGATGCTGTACACTGAAATGAGCTCATTTTAATACTTTTTGAACCTGTTAACAAACCAAGGTTGTCTCCTAAGTTCATAACGAAACTGAGCCAGAAGAGCTTTGGCCACCTCTGCTGACAAAGCAAGAGGCCAAATTCCACCCTGAGCTCCAATACCGTAAATACAGAGCACCTCCATCAGCTTCTGGAGGGCTGCCCCAAAACGCAGCCCCAAAACCATCCAAAATGCAGGTGCAAGGAAATGATTCCCCTCCTCTGAAATAAGAGGAAAAGCAGAGGAGCCACCAGGCTGACGGCACCATAGTCCATCAGCCGGGCAGGTGACAGATCACACTTGTCCCTAGCAGCAAAAGCATAAAGTTTTCCTATTTCTAACACGTGTTAATAATTAAGGGACAGTAAAAGAAGCAACTCAGTCTCATATTGTGGCAGAGCCAATTAACAGCTTGACACCCCAGTAAGAGCCTGTCCTCCTCTTCCAAGCCGCATGCTCCCTCTTTTGTGCTGCTCTGTCACTCCGCCGACAGTGTGGAAGCTCATTCTTTTAACCATTTCAGATGACCGAAAAGGTTTTGCAAATCTATTGCCTTTTTAAAAAACACCTGCACGAGCAGCCTAACAAAAACGGCAATTATTCTCTTCCTCCTTGTATCGCGGTCTATCGCGTGAGGCTGCAGATTAAAGCAAGTCTCCCTCCCATCTCTGTCTCCCACCTCCCCTGCCAAGAGGATGCTTCTGGCACGGAGAGATCGTCACATCTTCTGGTCTTTTTTATTCCTTCAGGAATAATGTCACAATCTACTTGAGAAACTTCTGTCCCAAGGTTTTCAAGGCTAATTTATAGCCTTGGTTGCAATCCATGACGCTTTCAAAATTCTTGTATAAAACCAGTTTTGGATTAAGTATGCTTTTTTCTCGTTCCTGAGTGACCTTTTATGCATGCACTAAAGATCGTTGTAGTTTAATTAGGTTTCTTCCCTTAATTTATAGAAGCCAAAATCTATCATTTCTGTTCTTCCAGCTATAGCAATGCATCTTCCTCAGTTCTTTCTTTCCACACAGAATCACAGGGCAAACAAGTAATTTTAGCACACTATTTTCCTTTCCTTATTGCTTACAGAGCATTGTTTTTCTCGCTTTATTACTAAATTATGTCTAGTGTAGAGTATTTTTCGCATCCAGCTCAAGCAAGCATGTTTCTACCGACCGTTTTGTGCAGCTTACTACTAAGAGCAAACCCTGCCTAGCTTCGGTATAAACTTCCCATTCTGAGACCAGTTACTGAAAACTCTCTGAAGTTCAGGAATTTCTCAGCCCTGTTTCTTGCAAACACGTACCGATTTCCCGTTTCACACCACGATACTTGCATTAGCCGAGAAACAATATGAAATTTAGTGATTTGGCCACTTTTACTTTGAAATTTAAGTCTGTACATTTTAATAACAAGAACCTACTACACTAGCTGAGTAGAAAATTAAATCCAGCCAGGTAAATGCATTATATTTTATAAAGCTTAACAGTTACAAGTAATCTATGAAAAAATATTATGCTTCCCTCTGATTCACAACAAAACTGGTATTACATCTTTCACATAGGGTGCTTCTCAGGAAGTAAATCTATGGAGCAAGAGGTGTGACTGAACGAAAAGGAAAGATAATTAAAGGGCAAATTGGCCTGCCTTGCTAAAACAAATGACCCAGGGCTTGCTGACCTTGGCCGGGACCCAAGGGTTTGCATTTTCACATGGATGAGCAGCTGTTGCGGAACAATTTCCTCAATAAAATAAGCACAAACAGGCTCCCTGTCGCTGTCAGGCACACGTGTCTTCTCCCTCCATTTGGTTATTCTCAAAGCAGCTTACGGACCAAACCAGGTGATGACAAGGAAAAGAAAAGAAAACAAAACCAAAAAATAATCCTGGATTCTTCCATCATCTTCCTTCCTTTGCAGCAGAGGTGTGGCGAGCGTTTTCCCTAGCCTTTCGGCCACAGCCTAAAACTGCTTGTTAGCACGAGCTAACACAATTGCGTCAGACCACTTTATAAAAACCTATAAAGTAGGCTGTAAAGAGCTTTCGCGTATAAATATCACCACAGTTTCGAGGTGCAATCTCTCCTGGAGAAGAGCTAATTCAGATGCTAACTTAATTCTTGCTCACATATGGTAAAAGGCAGAGGAAGAGTCAACTCCCGGGTGCTGAAGTTACTAGGGCACAGGGTCTTAAATCTGCTATGATCAAGATCCAAATACTTTGTCCTTAGATGAGTGTAAATTCGTAATTAAAGCAACTCCACGTTAAGAGGGAAAAGAAGGAGCGGCTTTTATAATATTATGTGCTTGAGGGGATGACAGCTTTAAAAGATACCTTTGGAGAGGTCTGAAATGACAGAAAAAATCCCTCCTATGCTGCATTCAACCTGCCATAGGTGGGGTTGTGAAAGGTGCAAAAATAACATTATCAATACTGCTTATCAAGCCATAGGGTTAACGAAAGCATCCAGCACTTGGCCATCCCCATGGCACCAGCTCATGCCTGAAGAAGGCAGCATATAGAGAGTTTTATACTGCTTATACATACATAGTTATCTTTTTTTTTTTTTTTTTTTTTTAAAGACAACCTCATCTACACATAAGAATGTGAACAAAAGGATGCCTACCACACGTCTGTTCGCATTGTCTGGCACCTCAGCTGTTTAATTTCTATTCAGACCACAGTTTAGTAGCATGAAGTAATTCCTTCACCTTGTAAGAGTAGTACAAAAACATTACCAAACCCCTCAAGTTTAATAGAAAGACGACTCCATGGATTTCCAATGATCTTGGATCTGGCATCAAATGCCTACTGAAATGCAAATGAAACATCCAAAAAAGTATCAGCCTGAACGCACCTGCATGGTTTAGCCATTGACCACAGTTACCCCAATCTGTACATTCAAACACGGGGTGTCAAAGTGGAGATCGAAGCACTTCTGATGTAGGTAAAATGTGTTTCTTAAGCTCCTTTGCAGCTTCTATGACTGCTTTATGTTTTTTCAATATACTTTCTAAATACTGTGACTACACTAGAAGTCACAATTTGTAACAGTTCTTTACCCTCTGTCCCATCCCAGATTATCAAGTTAATTTGTCATAAGTTATAAAAAAATACATCGGTCTCACCAAGTTTTGGTGCATTTTATCATTATTAACATTAAACTACAAATCATGTACACTTGAACGACATGTTCAGTACTTGGACCTTACAGCCACAGCCCTACAAAAACATCCAGTCCAGAGTCTGGCTTTGACTGATGTTTTCAACATGTGCAGGCAAACTCACCCAACCCAACATCAAATCAAAATACCCAGAAATTTGTGCCAAACGCATCAAGCAGACAGCTCCCGGAGCATTTTCTGGCTTATTTACATGACGGCACCTTTGCTGTTTACACTGGAGACTCTTGAAAACGGTTTATTTTACCTGTGCTTGCTATTTGACCTGCTACACACAGCGGGAGGCTCCAGTACATTCAATTTGTAGTTAAACAACAGCATTACGCTTTAATCTAAGAGATTCCTACTCGGCAGCGTGTTCTTTTGCAATGTGTCTCCCACATGTTGTATTCTGGTTTGGGGCATATTCTAGAAATAATACAGTAACTCATAAAAACAGGAAATGAACTAAAATATATCAGTTGCACCGAAGATGCCCTGTCCAAAGCTATCACAGTACTTCAGGCTGTTACACAGAAGTACTACTGCACCTGAATCTGAAGAGGAAGCTAGGTTAAATGTTCATTTTTATCCCTCACAGAACTATGAATTAATATTTCCACACATCAAACGTTTGTTGTTTCAAACATTAAGTGCGTTGCATTTTGAGATACTTATCCTGAGAGCATTGTCGCACTCCTGAGGGCTGTCCCACTCCTCACCTGCAGGACCTCACGTGCCATCCTGCACCGTGGTCTCTGAGTTCATCACACATCACTAGCTTAATACGCGGAGGAGAGTCCAGACGAGGTCAACAGGCTGCTTCGACAGCCCGGCACATCGTCCCCTTGAGCGCCAACAGCTTCTCCTCCCGCCGCGGGCTGGAAGGGGAGCGGGAAGCTCCTGGGGACAAGGACCTTGTCCCGCAGCGGAGGGCTGTCCCACGTCAGGGACCGAGCACTGCTAACCACGATGTGCGGCAGCGATGATTAAGCTTACACGTTACAGGAAACTCTGACAATATAAAGCTCGCTGAAGTATTTAGAAAAGGTTAGACCAGTACACTTGTTGAGCCGCAGAGTATGGAGATGGACGAGATGGATTCTTCAGGTCTCTTGCTGTTCTACATTCCCAGGTGGGTTTGGTTTCTCTTTTAAAATAGGCCTACATATTCTTCTAGAGTTTCAATTTACGGGCAATATTTTGGAGCAGAACATTTGTTGTTGTTGTGAATACAAATGGAGTATTTTGCTGCCCTAATCTGAACAAACAGGTTGGATTCTTTTGCTAAAATAAACCTTTTCTGGTGGTTGGCTCATCAGCCGCTACTGCAAAAACACTTGCAAAGAGTATGTTGCAATACTTCAAGCACTGAAAATACGCATACTCCCATGGCAATTCACCAGATGGGCTACAGATTGTAAATCATAGATGTCTAGACTAAAACACAAGAGACAAACATCTGTCTAAAATCAGTTGACTTGAATGGCAAATACTGTTAAATAAATTAGGACTACATTGGAAACAAAAAGAACAACCAACTACGTTGAAAACATCTGAAATTAATCCATTAGCACACAAGCCACAACACAATAGCCTGAAACTGGAGAGACATTCATTTCGTGATGAACATTAGCCCAAGATGACATCCTGACATTTGAAGCAGGAGCACAAAAGCATTTCTGTGACCCAGCACCACATTACCGCACAAGGACTCACGAATCCCCAGAACATCTGGCTGGAGTGGGGTTGTTATCCTCTTCGCTTCACAAGCAAAATGTGGGACAAAGAAATTAAATGCCTGGTGCGGGGTCACACAGGAAGCTTGTGGGAACGTAACTGGACACAAACCCAGAATAGGTTTAGGTCATAAGACAATACTTAAGCCTGAATAAATCTTCAGGCTGCTGAAGACTGGTAGGTTATCACATAGAAAAATACTCTATTTTGGAGGGAAAAAAAAAAAAAGGGTCTTCCTCATATCTACTAGCTTTTTTTCCTTTGCATAACCCTTTGTTTTGTGATAGAAATATGCCAGAAAGTCTGTGGATGAACAGGAGAACGGCACTACCAAGAAAGGTGAGACAGAAGAGACGTTGCACAGAAAACTGCAGCCTGCCCCTTGCGGGAGGCTCTGAAACAAAAAAGGAAACCATAAAGCTGAATTCAGAAATGGGAGAAACTCATCAACTGACTATTTCTGACCCATGCAAACGATGGGAGATCTCCGTCGGTGTCAGGCTTCACTTTAGAATCAAAAAATCTCACGCATCAGGTTTTGACGCCGCTTTGAACAGCAGCAGAAGGATTAGCATCCTCCAGCTGCGCCGACAGCCCTGGAACTGGGCTTCCCACCAGACCTACAGAACCACTGCTTGAGCTTCAGGGGAAACAGATGTCATCAAATGGGAATTACACATGAGACAACACTAATTGTCTGATATCAATAGAGGTTCTGTATCTGTAGAAAGACAAACAACAAGCCACAAGAACACTGTAAGGGTGGAAGTTCAGCTATGGACTTTATTTTGCCTTTGCAGTTTTGAGACAGCTCTTCACCACATTCTAATGACGTAAACGCTTTTTGGGGAGCGTGCGTCCATGTGTTCGCTATCTGGCACATTTATAAAATGGCATTCACTTGCAAAAAGTTTTGTTCTCTGCAACAGGTTTATACAAATGCTAAACAAATAGCTTTGAGCACAGCTTCCATTCAAGGTAGCAATAATTATACAACACCAGTTTTCTGCAGCAGCAAAAGAAAATGCTCCAATTATTCATAATATAATTATTACATTCCCATGGCAACACCGAAAGGACTGTACAATCAGCAACAGACCCAAAACCTAGCCAACAATAAAGTTACATAGTACATTCTTTTCTGCCTGCCCCAAACGAGGCAGTAATTAGGTGATGGCTATTCTTTACCTGTCCACCCACAGCGAGAAATATCATCCCACCAGCGAAAACTACAGCAAACTTTCAATCCTATCGCCCACCTAGCACTGACACCATGCCGCCAGTCGTCGTGACAGGGGCTGACGAGTTTTGTTCACGGCATGTTTGGATCCTGGACTTCAGTCAATCATCTAAAATTCTCTGTTTGAATGCGCTCATCAAAAACATAGCAATTAATATCACCTGCCACAAATAAGCACTCTTATCACATCAGGGTGGGGAGGGAAGGAGAATCATCAGCACCATCGGCACTCGGGTATGTGCTGGGCTATTTTGTGAGGCTGTGGTAAACTGCAATCTCCCTGGAGTAGAAGTACATATTTTTAATTTTTTTCCCCGTAAGTATTAAAAGCAAGTTTCAAGATATTTAATATTTTCTGTCCTTCTGTTGGGAGTTTTATTACGGTATTGCACTTACACCAGAATAGCTTGTGGAGAAAAAGCAAGCTGAAATGTTAAGTGCTCGGAGATGCCCTCGGCGAGCCCAGGGGTTTCCCAGCTGAGCTTCGCTCACAGCAGAGAGCGCCATCTCCTCCTTCCTTCACAGTGGTTCGGTAATCCCGAAGCCGCTCATTAAGAGTTAAAAAATAAAAAGCTGCATCTGAAGTAGAGAAGCCTCAACCAGAGTATCATTCTTCTGAGTTGGAGCGCAGCAGACAAAGCGTTTCCTTTCAAGAGGGAGCTGCTGGAGCACAGCTCTCCCCAGGGAGGGCCAGCTCTACCTGAGCCTCTCCTGACCGATGTTGCTTCGTCAGCATCTCCAGCGACCAAAGCTCCGGGGAGTCCCCAGCTAGTGTCTTCCATTGCCTACCTGCCTTTGCATTGGAAATGCATCCAACTTGAATTCCCTTCCTTCAAAATTTTTGCTTGTTTGAGAGCAGACAGAAGAGCCTTCTATTACCTTCTTTCCAACAATCTCTTATGAAAGCCTCCATCCATCCCCCTTCGCTTTGCCCTATCTCCCTTCCGCCTGCCCTTCCATAGAGGCCAGACAAAACCCCATTTTTCAAGCTTTTCTCATAGCTCACTTTTACAGACCCCCCGATTGTCTTTGCTGCTGTTCTCTGAACCTCTTGCAGTCAATGCCAAACCAAAAGGAAGACGCTGAAATCCCACCACAAAGCCCAGCAGAGCCACATGAATCCCAGCGAGGCACAAAAAGCTGCTTACGTTGACTTTCATTCCTCCTCACCTCTTCTACTCCAGCAGACGCTTTCTGTAGCTCTCAACTACCCGTTGGCTGCCCCAGAGAAGGCACTAACTTGCTTTTTCACAGCCTGCTTTCATTTATAAACACTGAAGGTGATAGGAGAGGCTGTGACTCAACAGGTTATGCTTGAAGGGCTCCATCATCCTCCCCTCGTTTTCACTTCATTTCTCATATTTCTCAGCTGAGCCACTGCAAGGAGCACCTTAGTTGAGTTGTGTTTTAAAACACACCTCTTGGCTAATGACAGCATTACACCCTTCAAAAAATAAACCATTAATTCTTGTTTTCCTGTGTCCCCAGATAAACAATCCTAATCATGTAGCATGACATAGCAGGGAGAATTAGACTCTTCCTTTCCTGTATAAATTAACTGCTGATGAAAAATAAATATTGCACAATTAACTAAATTCTGATTATTAACATAACACTTCTAATTTTTAAGAAAATGGCTGCAGGACCATTTCTCCATAGAAATATTCTGAATTTTCAAATGCAATAAAGGGAGTTTCTTGCTGGCTGTAGCAACTATGAAATTAATTTACTATTCAAAACATTCATCGTGTCCGTTTGATAGAGGTTAGAAAAACCCCTATCCTCCAGGGAGTAAGCAGCCCAACTGGCCATCACTCTTCAGGTATTTGTCGCTGAGAAATATTTAGAGGAACAACATACAGTTTGGTATAACGTTATTAAAAGAAGTTATTAAAAAGTTTTCAAACATATAAGCAAAAAGTTACGGGTGCAGTTACGTTGGAATAATCCCATTGCTGAGGCCCTTCCCAGGCTAACGAGGTTCCCGGAGGGATTACGCCGGCCGTGACAACCCCATCCGCAGGGTCTGGAATTTGCAGAAAGAGAGCGGGGTGTGGGGAGAAGGGATTCAGCCACTTTGCGACTATTCAAGGAATGCTCTTGATTTCCTCTTAACAATCTTTGGGTGAAAAAAAAAAATCTTCTGAATGATTTGAATTTCTTGGTCCAAATTCAGTATTACAGCATTTCTCCTTACAAAGCAAGGGGAGGGAGAGCAAGTGGCAGCTAAGATTATATATATAGTGTGCTATTTAAAAAAATACATACAATTTTCAGAAAGTAAGATTCCGAGTGGTAACTTTGGGGCCCATGGCCGCAGGAGGGGATGTGCTAACAAGGGCAAGGACTGTGTGCCCAGACAGAACGAGGAGCACAGCAGCCTTGACTTAATCTGATTAAAACACAAATCTCACCCACCTTGTTTCATTTAAATTATTTTTGAGCATTAAAAAAAAAAAAGAATAATCACTCTTCATAGCATTTTTGTACCTAAACAATTATCGAACATTCATGTTCTAAGGTAGAAATCACCATTTCTGTTCAAAATCTCTCTCAAGTTTGAATGGAATTTCTATGCCCCAAAACCCACATGCCGATACAACTGTGCAACTTGTGTGTTGCACCCGCAGCAAAAGTGCTTCTCTGTCAAAAGGAGGAAGAAATCCACAGGCACATTCCCCCTTTTCTTCCTCCTCACTTCCACCCGAGCCAACCCTGGAAAGCTCCTCCAGCTGAGTGAAAGGATGAAAGGATGACAAGCTAAAACAAGCAAAAATACACCTAAGAGTCAGATCTATCCAGCACATAGCGTCCCACCGCTGTCTTGGAGAGGTTGCGATTGCCCAACCTCCAGGCCAGCCCTGGGACCCTCGACCACAGTCATGGTGATGCTGCCTTTGGCAGATCCTGCAGCATGAGATGTTCCTCCGCCCAAACCTCTTTCCCATCCCTTCGGCTGCTCCAAATCAAACTGCTTATGAGGTCAAGCGGTGAACGGCATCTTTTTTATTTCTAAGCCGTTTCAGTGATCCCGTCAATCAGGCAGTGCTGCCGACAACGGCGGTGGCGATGGAGGGACAGGAATACCTGGGGTCCGTATTGCTGCGCACCCAACGGTATTTGGCTAACAGTGAGGAAAACAACTCACTGGGTCATGCGAGTTTGTGCATTAGCCCTCCCAGCACACAATTAAAAAAAAAATAAAATAAAATAATGAAAACAATTTGTCCTGGTGACTCAGAATCTCCACCGCTTGAAGAAAGCCCTGCTCCTGTAACACTGCATCATTCTGGCTTCTGATCTATTCTCATGGGTCTCAGGCTCGTGACTCAATCTCTTTCCCTTGTATTGGCTCATGCAGTCACCCATCAAGAAACTACTGAAATGTGCATGCATCATAGGCTCTGGCTAAAAAAGCAAATAATCTAGAGAAATTTGTATCACTGGAGAACATAAAAAAAATTGTTATTTGCCTTGGAAGTCTACAGAAATTATAACTCAGCAACCTTTCTGGTTAAAGACTGCACTGTTTACCACAAGCCTTTGTTAACGTTAAGATTGCAACAACGTTCAGCAAGTGTTTTGGAAATACGAGAAAAAAGCATCCTGGAGAAACACACCTCAAGCACTACCTGCTTTATTTGCTCGGGGCGTTTAACAGGTTAACTTCAGTGTGTTAAACTCAGAGCAGTTTTACTGGACTTCTCCGTCACTTCTAAGACTGCTGCTTTTATTTCAGACCTAGAAATGGGTTTCTGTCCCAGAAAGATGATGCACTCGGAAAAAAAAATACTTCATGCCTCAGACATGTCTTTCATCGATAAGCTTATCTTTACTTGCAGCACCCCTGAAGGCCTAATGCGGTGATTTTTTTCCAAAAGCAAAGAATTCAAGTCTTGACCATGAGCTCCTCACCTCCTTTCCTTTCCATCGAAAAAGCCGGCAGTCACTGAAGTTTATGTTGCGTACTCTCTGTATCACGCTCCTGGACTCTGAATTTTATGTCCAGGTTACCCCAGCCTTGGAAGGCAAGTTAGCTTTTGATTTGTAGGCAACACCACCGTCTGCTATTATTTTTAGCCAGAGAAACTGAACATGCAACCTTAAATAATTTCTGTTGAACCCCGGAACAGCCTAGCACAACAGAATTACAGTCACCTCATTTATTTGCCAGGAGAAAGCTTAGCATCAAAAATTACATCTTGCACATAACAGCATTAAAGAACCTCTAAACCCTGTCGTACATTATCTTGTAAGTTATAATACCCCCTTTTATAGGGGAGCACACAGAAGAGAAACTATCAGATACTGCCACATCAACGGCAAGAGAAATAATCAGGAAAAGAAATAAATTGTAGCGATGCTCAGCTCTTTAACCACTAAATCACTCTCCTTCAATACCTAAGATTCAATCGGTCATATAACAATCCAGAGCCACGGCGAAAGACAACAACAATGAATTGTCTGAAAAATGTGGTTTGTCACTCTGCATTTTGCCCTCCATCTGAGTTACATTAAATCAATATAGTTTTCATTAAGGAAATTATCTTTTCTGAAAACTTTGCTGTGTCAGCGTAATAGAAATATTGTTCCACACCATATGTTTTAAGGCTTTACCTCCTTTCTCTCTCATGTCTGTGTACAGATATACATGTACGTGTACAGACTTACGCTGGCATATCTGAGATTAAATAAATAATTCTGAAAAATTAAAAACAGTGAGATTTTAACCCATAAATTTGTGGTCACAAAATATTTTAATCTACCCCGTGTGATAACACTATAACCACATTTCAGTGAAATTCTGGAGGATGTAAAATGTCCTACAAAGATCCATTTAGAAAAACGTTTACAGTGATTGGATGCACCACAAAATTTTCACTTTTCTAACAGTTTCATCCAAAACAAAGGATATCACTATGCCAAATCAGTAAGCGGCGACTCTGAAGCAAGTCAGAAGTTCTCCAACAAAAATTTTCCTATAGAAAACATGAGTTTGCCAGAATCAAAATACTTCGCGGCAAAACTCTGACGACACTCTGATGAGAACTAGGCAGGCTTTCCAGCGACGCTCGCTACCCACCATGCCAGCTCTCCCACTGGCTGCCAGCGATTCAAAAGATCTGACAAATTAAAGACACTTTCCGAGACCTGCTACAGCAAATGTGTGGCCAGCCGGTAGGAACCAGTTGCCTTCTCGAGGTTAGTCTGGCTAGCCCCTGGCTACGAGTCCTCTGAAAAAAAATAGATTATCTCCTGAAATGCCAAAAGGAGAAGCCCACAACTTTGCACAACATGTCGTATTGCCATCTTTCCAGCTGGTACTATCGCTATACAAGGCGGAAGCCACAGCTGAGTCCGCAGGTCTGATTCTGTACTAGCTGGTGGTGGTACACGATACATGGGGATAAGCCAGAATCTTGCACGCTCAGGTTCCATGCTTAACCCATTTTTCCTACAAAGGCCAGGCCCAAATGTGGTTTTGGTAGGATGTGGCCATAACTGAGCACTTCCTTATAGGTTACTCTGTTTAGAATTGGACTTCTGATTATGAAAACATACATGATAGAAGACAAGGGATCATCTGGTAAAAATTGCTACTATGATTTAACTTTTCCCACTTGAAGATAAATAGAAGTTTCTCAACATCATGCCCTTACAGATGTTTTATACCCCAATATCCTAGGCTGAATCCATTAACAGGTATTTTATAGGACTGTGCACCACATCAGGATATTTTATCAGCGTCTTACAGTACAGTAAGCTACGCAAACCCCAGTGCGAATTAACTTCCACATACAATTTGTAATATACTGTGAAGAGCCTGTAAACACTCAGACACAGTTAATTTTTCCCTTTAAGTGTTCTCGCTATAAATGATTGACAATAGTTTATGTCAATACTGCCTTGAGAATGAGCTGTCACTATAGAAACAGTGACAGCAGTGAAGTCCTTCCTCTCCTGCACACAAAAGTCCAAGAACAAACACATTCTTGTTATTTCTTAAAGAGTGCATGCACACTGTAAAGTCCTGAGCAGAACTCGGCAAGTTCAAGACTTTTCATTTAGTTTTAAAACACATTTTTATTTCCAGCAGCTCGTACTCTTCACGGCAGCTTTTCCTTCCATGTAAAAAGCTCTCTAACTTTGGAATTGCAAAATTGCTTGTGAAGCATTCTGAAAACAAAAATAGATGAGCAGTGTACTTAAAGGAATGATAATCCATGTTTGTTTAAGTTAGATATAAATATGGTTAGGGAATGGGGAATGGTTCTTGGGGGAGGGAAGGGACAAGGGTGAGTTTTTACTTGTGCTGCAAAGAGCCTCGAGTTACTAATCACTCCAGATCCTACATACTATTACAATCTTCAGCTCGATTCACCAAAATCGTATCATACCTGCCAACAAGTTATCCGTACTATTCGATTATCAGATGCATAGAGTTAAGCTTGTATAAAATCCTCTAACACCAGAGAAACTTGCACAGGTAATGGAGCACTTCATGCAAATGCTGCTGTAGAATCAGGCATTACTATGGGAATTTTCCAATACAGAAGTATGTTTACAAACTATAACTGAAGGCTTAGAAGATGAAAAGAATTATTTTATAGGCGCTATTTTAGTCTCTTAGGAAAGAGTTAGGATGAACTTGTTAGTGACAGCAAACAATTTTTCAAAATAAACTGAATGGTATGTTAAAAATGTGCATTTACAATTCTTTTCTTTCCAAGAAGTAACATTTTATTGTAAAAAAAAAAAAAGTTTAAATCTAAAAATATAGCAACAAATGGTAAAAATCCCATCCCTTCTTTTTAACTTCCTTCCCTTTCTGAACCCCTGCATTAAGGCAACGCTCTCGTACGGTCACTAAAGGTTTTTTGACATTGCAGAAGGCTGAAAGGAATATTTCTCTCTCTCTCTCTCGCATTCAGAAAGCCTGAGCACAAGAGGAGCTATTCAAGCCGTGATGGAGTGCCTCACAGAGACTGCAATATGTTCCCAGTTGGCAAGCAGAGATCTGTTTGGACAGTGAGCCCAGCCATCCCCTCCGCAAACACCAGCATTCCTGCGACGCCGCGGCAAGGAGCACTGCGGGCCCTTGTCGAGGGCTCTCGCAACTCATCAGGTTAGGGCTCCAGAACAAACACTTCTTTGTGCCGTGCTTACAATTCAATAGGCTTTACACAAAAAAAAAAAAAAAAAAAAAAAAAAAAAAAAGCAAAAAGCTGTCTCCCTCCACTCAGCGTTAGGTTTGGATCCAAAAAAATATTCAAAAGCTGAAAAACAAGGAGGAAATACCGTGGAATTATATTTAAGTGTATCTTTAGTAGCTTAAACTTTTGGACAATATTACAAATCCGCCTTTGGATACTTATCGGGTTCCTAATACTACGGCTTTTTGAATGTTTCTAAAGCAACAAACAAAAATCACCGAGCAACAAACAGGCTGGAAAGTACTAGCGTTACTGCAAGTTAGCAGTGGATATTAAAGCTAAAACATCTCCCTCGGCCAAAGCAACAGCAAGCTTCAGCGGTTGCACAGCACCACGAGCCCGTGGTGGGAGCCTTCCCCAGACGTACGCAGAGCTTCTGCCTCTCCTGATGGCATCTGCTTCGCAACCGAGCACAGAGGTATTTGTACACACTCGGCAGGCTCCCGTCGGCCGGGGGTTAGGGGCTCCCGTTCTGGCAGGGGTGAAGGCACGAGGACTGCGGCTTCACGTCTGCGCTCCCATCCCTTCGCTCCACCTCGCTGCGCCCCTGCAGGAATGAACCAGGGCTTCATCCCAAGCCGTGGTTGTAATGTCAGCTCCTGCTACAGGGAGCTGAGAAGCCTCTCTAATACAAAGAGACTCTGACATACGGCACCAGGCCTCCAAGCAATCAATGGAAGTAATTAGCTTTCCCTGCCTGACATGTGCTCCATCTTAACTATTGCTATTTGGCACTTGTGGAATTCATTAAGACAACCCTATCAGAGAGACCCGCAACTTCTACATACTTAATCAAACACCCTACTTCAAATAGACTCCTATAGTGGCAGATTCAGTAAGAGAAAGAAAACCAAAACCTACAAAATTTCACGAGAAAAGCACTATGTGAACACACTAGGTTATGCTACCAAGTCAAAGGCACATAGTCCTTGCCTCACCTCACTCCCACCTCCTGTCCTGAGTCTGATGCTCGTCCCCAGTGCATTTAGCGGCCAGGCTGGAGGTGGGTTTTTTGGTTTGTCTGTTGCTGGGATTTGAGGAGGGGAGAGGCGCAGAGATTAAAACCAGGAGAGGTTTCCTACTGTGATATACCCCAGTTCAAGGAAAACCGCCGGGCTCGACAAGACTACATCTGGTCCTATGGCCAGCGTCACATGGTGCCACATTAATCAATCAAAATTATCCTTTGATATCTCTTGAGTTCATGAATCTCTAGGTTTCCTCCTCCATTCTGCCTGGGCAGCATTCAATCAGACCTCTGCTTCTGCTTCCAGGTCATAGCCCACTGTTGGCTTCCATCAACCACGAACAGCAAAGTCCACTCATCTTTCGCAGTCTTCAGCTGGAGTACGCTCAGCATGCACAGTCTTTGGAGAATTGTCAAAAGTACAAATCCCTTGAGCTCAGAAATGGTGAATGCTTCCCCCACTGTCCAACCTCTTGCCTGCATTCAGCAAGACACAGCCTCTCAGCAAGTGTGATGGACATATACGAGGAGAAGGGACCGCAAGGACCTGAAGGCCGGAGGCAGTGTTCCACCAAGGAGGAGGAAGAAGAGGAGAGGTTAGGGTGGGGAAACAAAGACCCAGCAGAAGCAGAGAGGACTCAAAGGCACGCACACGAATTTGGGGCACCTTCTAAAGAACTCCTTGACACATTCATTCAATGAAGAGGGGTAAATTCCTTCTCTGAAGCTTCAAAAAGGCATGGTGCAGAGCAAGGAGGAGCAGGAGGAAGAGAGTGAGTGGGAACCCTGAAACTCAAGGGATTTTTTTTCATTTGCCTCCTCATTTCCAAGGTTGCTCGCTGGCAGCGCTGCGTCTCTCAGGTACAGCCCTCCACCCCTCAGCAGAGCTTCATAAATGTTAGGAGAGCTTGTACGTATGGAAAAAGTCTATATTTACACTGCAATAATACACCGCTCACCGTAAGCCTAAAAATGAAACCCAACCAAAGGGCTGTCTCTAAATGAGGGGGATGGGGGTCTCTCTAAACATAAAGTGCAACAAAATTATACCACGGAAACTCTGGGACATTATTCAAACCATCCACATGAATAAAACATCCCACTTTTGCCAAGTTGTGTTCAAGCTGACTTCAGCTTTCTGCTTAAACAAACCTCAGGCAATACTGACATCATTTGTAGCAGAGGCAGCATTTTATTTAAGCTTGAAATCTGAGGGTGTTGGGTAGATTACCAAATAAAGAGTTGATTTTTCATCTACAGAATCTCAAATGACCTGACTTCAAAGGCTGGATTTAGACTTACTAAGCCAATGGAAAACAAACATCTTTAATCTCCAAACTGACATTAAACCTGAACAGAAAATAACTCTGGGAAAAGCCCTTTATCATCATACTACTACACAGAAATAGGGGAAAGGTGGGGGGAAAATTCCAAATAATTTTACATTAAAAGCCTGCCTCACAGGCAAGGTTACCTAGTTCCTCTCTTCCTGCTATCTTTTTCCATCCCATTTTACTCACCTCTTCTTCAAATGTTAAGTTATGCTAGGCATTGAGCCTAGATTAACACACCTGAACACTAAGAATTTACTCTAGGGCAAATCCGGATACATATGCAAACACCTAAATTATCCATCCTCTGCATTTAGGTCTTACTGCACTTTAAGAAAGAAGGTTTGCACATGAAAGAAGAGAGGTCTGGCAATACCAAGGGATCATTTTTTGGCCCTGGAGATATCAAGTTATTAGACCTGAAGTCTTATTTCTAGTATAGGACTCAGCACTGCCTGTTGTTCCTTATCTTTGAAAATATACCAAGACTAGAAACCAGGTGCCTGACTACAAAGGACACCCTGAGATCAATTATCTTCATCTCCAAAACAACAGCTTTCAGAAACTGCTCAGAAACCCAAAAAACCATAACACTCCCCAAAAGAAGAGAGAGGGTAGAGGAGGGAGCCATGTCCTTTACCACAGGAACAGAGCCACCAAATGACGCGTGGTCCAGGCACATACAGGTGACCATCTGCCACTGAGATGAGACAGGCTCTGGGTTTAAAGGCAGAAGCTGTTTAACAATGAACAATAGGAAAACAGCACTGAAAGCGGGAAAGATACCATAAATTGCTTGAAATTACTGGATGAAATTTATTTGGGGGAATTCCAATACAGAACCCAAGACATATACATCCTTTATTCGGGCACTAGAAGGTAAGCGATCTAAAGAAAAGCTGTTGCAAGCTGCACAACTCAGTCTTATAAAAACATACCCAAAGTAATAACATGCCATCATTTCTTTTTTAAACAAAATCATTGCCCTTCTTTTGAAAAGGAATATCAAGTTCCCTGCTGAATAAATTGAGGGAGCCTCATTATTTTTAGCTGCTAAGTGAACCTGTCAATTTACTTACATAAATCCGTACACTTAGCCTGATCCAGCAAGATACTTAACACATGTAATTCTCAGACTTTAGAAACCTGAGCGACTCACAGGGCACGCAGAGTATCTCGCAAGTATGGAGTTACACATACTGTGCATAGCTTAAAAATGCAAAGTGACAGAAATATAGCATTAAATCGGGAAGTCCAAGCGCTCCCTTTGCACGCAGGCACTGAAGCATTCATCCCAGCTTGGGTTTACCACTCCAGGGTTGTTGATCTGCAAACGCGAAGCCACACACATTTACACGCACCGATGTGCAGAACTAGATCACCTCCAAAGAGCGGAGCATACGGCCGTGCTCTTCGCATGCAGTTTTCTACCAGTAACCTAGACCTGAAAGCAAAGCTGTGTCAACAAGCCAGGTTTTATACACCCAGCGAAACTCATTCCTCCGCAGAAGACATGATCAAGCCCTGAGGAGTCAAGCGGCACACGGGGCTGAACTCCACACCTAGGTCTACAGCTTTGAAATGTAAACCATGAATCAGCTCCCCTTGACTAAAAGAACGGTACAGTCTCTTGAAAAGCACGGGATGTTCAGTGAAGCTTTGGAAACTTTCTTCCGATTCACCTGCCAGCTGTAATTGCAAAGAGTCCCAGTCTCCGCAGGGCACAGGAACGTAGAGAAGTCATCGCTTTCCAAATGCAACTTGCCCGTCCAAGTGATGCAGCAAGGCACTGGGAAGGTGTCTCGGCAGCGTACAGCAAGAGCTTCTGCTAGATCATTACACCTTAATTTAATCAGCAGGCTTGTGGACAATCCTGGGTAGATGTCTGAATTGGACTTGCCAAATTAAGAGTTTTAGAACACAAAACGCACAATGCCGCTAGGTGAAAAGCACTTAAAATATTATTGAATGGAACTTTTGAACATTTATGGACAGGAGTAGATCAGCTGTAACTGGAATGGAAAACCACCCACACTCCAATCTCTTCCTTCAAAATGTCAGTCTGGGAATTTGTGATGTATACCTTCAGAAAGGTCTTCAAGGAAATACAGCCCAGGGTTTAACTACAAACTGTGCCTTTGTCCAGATGGATAAAATAGCTTTTGCAACTAAAGGAAAATCCATTACTACGGAGAATCCTGAGGATACAGAGTAGACGGAGCCAGACTCTTTTCCGAGGTGCACAGCAATACGATGGGAGGCAACAGACAAATTGGAACATGGGAAATTGCGATCAGATATAATAAGGAAAAAATGTTTCGCCTTTTTAAATTTTCTTTTCATTAAAATACACCATGAGGGTGATCAAAGGCTAGAACAGGTTGCCCAAAGAGATTGTGGAATCTCCACCTTTGGAGGTGTTCAAGACTCAGCTGGAGAGGTCCCTGAGCAGAGATCCATCCAACCTAAATTATTCTCTGATTTAACTCTGCAATAAAAATCATTTAGTTTTAGTGCTGAACATAAGCCTTGGAAGTGCTATCTACAAAGGCTTCTTAAAAATACAAAAATTAAAAAACAAAAACATCCAAACAGTATGAAATGTATCATAATAATCAAGAAATTTTACATAATACAGGGTTTCTACTCATGTCTGTTAAGTGAGTTATGGTCTGTTAATTACTCCACTTCATGGCAGCCTGTTTCTTATGAATCCACCGAGCATGAAAAGAATGTGAAGAATACAGGTAGAAAACACCTGGAAACTTCTTCTGCCACAATTGGTTTCAACACTTAATAATACTATGTGAATTATTTATACAAAAAGAGATAAAAAGCATGAGAGTACCAAGCAAAATCTTGCAAGAACTTTCGAGACATTTCATTTTTGGAAGCTTAATCCTGCCACCTATTAGTTTTCCCCCGATGTAGGCAACAGAGAGGGTAAAGCAGCTTTTCTCTTGAAAGCGTTGCTTTTAAATACTCGATGTCATTAACGAGAGCTCCTAAACCTGGCAGGTCACTGTTGATGTGATCAAACAGCACACAATTATTTAATGAAGCCCACTGAATAAAAATTAGCTGGCCCACATTCATCTTTGAACAGTGAAATTGTTTTTGCTTTATTAAATTTTAAGACTGCCATTAAGAAAGCCTATTAAGAAAGATCTTTTTAAGCTCTCAACGCTATAGCTGGATACTTTGTACCACTGCTACTCATGATCAGCATTAAAATCACTATAATCAGATAATTTCGGGGCTTTAGGGAACCATGCTCTACCATCTGGGGAGTGACCATGCTGGAGTAAATCAGGCGCAACTCCATTGACGTTGAAGGAATTAGTATTACAAAATTAACGAAACTAATCTTACGGGCCCATATTTTGCTATGCATTAATTTGAAAATATACCAGATGTCTTTATTTTCAGTAACGAATAGGGGCCAAATTCTGCACAAGCTCTTACCAAAGAGCAGACGATAACCAGTGCCAGTTTGCAGGCAGCAGTACAACAGACAGCAGAAGCAGGATAAGCTGCCTGTACGGGCAGAAAGCCGTTACAAGGAGCCCTGCCCATGCAGGCAGGCGCTTCGGCTCCGTCCATCCTCTTCCGCCACAGCATCGCTGGTACACTCGCACTCCGGGCAGAAATCAGCCTGCAAGCTTGGCAAACGGTCTCCCTTCACTAAAATTTACTACTGAACCTTTGTTTAGGGGGTTTATCAATTCATTTCTGTTCCCCCTAAAAGAAGATCCAGAGAGTTTAAGAGCATGGCATTACCAAGTATCCGTAAAACCAACCACCTCGAGATGGATCCAAGTAACATTTGTTCGATCACCACTGTATATACAGAGGTATTTTTCTATATGCTTGGGAGTGTTTCCAACACAAGTAATGCAAGTTCATCCCAGTGGAATAATACGTTAATTACCCTCAGCTTAATTCTCTCACAATTTACTGCCATGATAGCACCGTGAGGACTATAACTCTAGAAGAAGGGGTGCTCTAGGTGATCCAGGCTTTAAAAAAAAAAAAAAAAAAAAAATCAACCTCCAAACTTAGACAGTGTGCTGACTGGACTGAGGCATCTTCTACTCCACAGCAAACATTACAGTCCCAGCGGTATACGGTACCGCATGCACACGCAGGTTAAGCCAGAAGAAGAGAGGCATGCATATGCTTCAGCTGAGTATTATGAATGTTAAATAGGTCAGTGGTTACTAAATAAACGAGGCATTCAGACTTCCAGCCACACCGACAAATCAACCCCATTCTTGAGTGTCAGGATACAAGTGCAGCTCAGAAACAAATTTGGAAATTAGTCTTTGATCAGCAGTTTCTCTCAGAGTTCAAGATTATCCTGTTTTGTGTCTATGTCTATGATTAAGTTTTTTTACGTTAAGCAAAAGCTCCATCACAGTGCTGTTTTAAAAGGCAACGCTATCTCTTTTATCCATCATAAAAATGTATGAAGTTACCAACAATTGTCTATACTGGGTTAGCAATATTCAGTGCTATCTATATATCCCTATCCCAGCAAGGAGCGCCACGTAAATGATACAGATACTTTGCTCAGCGAGAATACTTAATGCATGCAAAAAACATTCAAGTTCTTATAAAACACTTCTGTTGGTTTCCTGGTTTTTACTGAGAAATGGGAGAGAATGATTTGCAATCATCTTGCACATGCAGCAGCAGGCACATTTCCAAAGCAAACTGGCAAAGCACGATACAAGAAAAGAGACGAATCGCAGGAGCCGTGGAAGCTGTTAGACGCCGGAGTCGTCTCTAGGATAAAGCTGCCTGCAATGGGCAAAACAGAAGGGCTGAAAATCTGGCAGGTGCAGTTCTACAGCAGGGCTGCAGGTTGCTTCCATCCTGCCACCGGCCCCTGGGCACGGCATTTTTAGTAAAAACCAAACAAAACCCAATGAGAATAAATTGCCCAAGGAGCTACCCATGGAAAATAGTTAGAATGGATTATGGTTTTTTCAATAAAAATCAATGAAGAGCTGAATTTTCAGTGCCTTCCCCCTAAGCAGTACTGTTCCCACAAGTGGCACCAAAGAATATATAAGCCGTATTTTCACATAGGGCAATTATTTAAAGCTAAATTAGTCCCCTAAATTCTATTTATATTAAATCACTGTTACTTTGTAAAAATGAGAATAAGCAGGCAAGCACTTTTTCAAGGCACTACCATTTAACTTTGACACTTACACAGGCTGGAGAGAAAATTATCTACACATTTTTAAAAATAACTAAAGGCTTTTCCTCCAGTATTTAATATTTAATCTTGTTTATTAATTGTTGCCTTTTGAATAAGCAAAGCTTTTAATTGTGTCAAAGCTATTAACAGTGACAGTTGTGCATTAAACAAATTAAATATTCAGCAGTCTCATTCCAATGCCCTTCTTTGCAGAACATTTACCAAGCACCTTGTCTCTTTTGTAAATGAAAGGGTATTTCTGCATTTATTTAAAAAGCCAGCTAATTTCAGCAGAGATTTTATGCAAATATTTATGACAGTTATGTAAATATCCAGGAAATTTTTGCTGTTACAGAAAATCATGGCAAGAGTACTCAGTTCCTAGGAACCGTCCCCACTCCGTGTTTAGAATTCCACGGATGCTTGGGCACCGTCATTTCGGTATCAGGGCAACAGTAACTAACGCCCCAACGAGGGTTGTCTAAAACCTCCCGCAAGAATAACAGTATGTGGCCATTTTCTAGATAAAACATGATGAAATAAGGATGGTCTGAAAGGCTTTGAAATCAACAGATTCCATTTCACAGCAAAATAACAGAAAACATTAAGTGCAAAGGTCTCCTCTATTGATAAAAAGCTTGAGTGTGCAATAATTCTAACATTTGCTATTAACTCTTGGGGAAGACTGCACGTATTTTATTTTTTTTCCACTGTGCCCACCTGGAAACAGAAACAAGCAGCAATGTCTCTGCCACTCGCTCTCCTGCTATGGCAGAGCATTATCTCTGACCATCCACCGGCTGCACCTATTTCACCTATTTTCTTGAATAAAGTTGGCTCAGTCACTACAGAACTGCTCCCAAGCAGGAGGAAGGTGCTATCAGCACCTTTTTCTACAAGTTATTCGATCGCACCCTTGGGAAGAAAAACACTTGAGGTCAGCTCCGTGCCAGGAGGGACCGAGAGCTCCCATCAGCTCAGACCCACCATGCACCAACGAGCCCTCGCCCCTCGAGATCAGTGCCCAAATATCACACGCCAGTGAACACTAGGTAAAACACTTCCGCCCTCTAAATTATATTTAAAATGTCTGAGAGACACAGAGAAAATTGTAATAGAGAAGGCGAGGCTGCTCTGGGCACAAGTGAAGCTCTCATACAGCTACGATATTTTGATAGTCTCATGGAGAACCAGAAACTGCTGACTCTCATCCACTCTCTCTCCAGTTCAGGGTGGAGATTCTAATTTTGGCCTTTTTCAGCACAGTTCAGCTGCCCAAAGATGACTCCATGGACCTACGGACAACCAGCACAGCCTACCGTGCGTTGCATCCCCAGCTGAAGCGGTCAGCAGGGTGGGATATCTAACTGGAGAGCGATGGACCAGCCCAGCTGGTCCCAGTTTGCATTTGGTATGCAAGTGGGGTTTACCCGTCTACTAAGGGGAAAAAAAAATAATGCATAAGCATACACAAGCTGTTCTAAGGCATAATGCATCGTATTTTACACATTATTACTTACAGGAAGGGGTGTTTAATGGAAGAGAAAAATCTAAAGTCTTTAGAGTTCAATGGGTGTTCAAGCTCTCTTTTGAATTAGTTAGCATGGCAGAATATTTTCATGACATTCTAAATACATGCTGTGCGTACATACATACGCACTCAGTACGTATGGTAATTATATACATATTTCATACTACGTGCGGAGCGAGAAAGTTAAAAGCACTGTCCCAAAATAAAAAAATGTGATGAGGCAAAGAAAAGCTATAGAAACAATGCTACATACAAAGACATCACAAACTCTTAAGGCTTTTCCGTGTTTTCAGATGGTGTTTCTGGGTTACGCGCTGTTACAGCAGCAGCTGAAGTTACACTTTAACCTGACTTGTCTTGCAGTATCTAATAATCAGCTTGAATTTCAGGGAACGTGAACCAGCCTGCTGAGATACCTTTGCGCTCTGTCACTGTAGATAATACGCCCATTGAACCAGGTGCACCTAGGCACATTTTTGTGTTTGACTCCACAGGCTCACAAGAGGTGAGCTGCCAGACCCATCTCAAGCAGTCTGCAACATCTCCTCCACCGGCACCGCACAGACATGCAAATCGGTACATTAGCATGCAGACGGGATGTGCATACTATTTTTGGACTCATCCTAAGTAGATATAAATAAGTTTCTAAGAATTTCATAAACAATTTCCCCAGCGATCACGCAGATGAAGAGAAGATATCCTGAATTCTCACTACTCACCCAAAGAGACTGGAAAGCAAGAACACAACGCTATACAGTGCTGTCACAACTCAAAGAACAGCCTGAGGTTGAAATCAGATTTGAAGATTTAAAAAAAAAAAAATCAACAGGATTAATACACAAAGGAAGCGGAGAAGAAACCATTAAAACTTTTAGTACTATGTCTCTTTTTTTTTTTTTTTAAGTTATAGAAGGCTGAATATTACTACTGATTATTCCTTAAAGAGCTTGCACGTGAATCTAGCAACTTCTCATTCAACTAAATGCATTACTAAGGATAGAAGGGTTTAATACACAAATAATGTTTGTAAATCTTTTCCTTCCACAAATAAAGGATACCAAAAACTTGCACTTCCCCCTTCACCAAGAGGGTGAAACCCCGCAGGCATCAAAACCACTTGGCACAAGTCTTGGCAAACAAGTGATGTTTTTTAGATACAACGATCAATTAGGGTCTATGACAGTGAAATCTTCATTAGCGTAATATATCCTATGCTAATATATGGACATTATGCAGAGTATATACATAAAGTTGTATAATAAAAAGATACCTTTCTCTTGCCAAAGACATTATGAAGAATCTTTGACATCCCACCCATTTTCTGCACTATCAGCTGTTACACAGAAAATGGAATTCTCACCCCAAAACCCCTTGCAAGTCTGTTACACTGAATGGTTTAGTGTGTTAAAAAGAGGTTTTTATATATTGTCTCAAACATATGTAAGTGACCTTGGGGCACACTCATCCACCCCCACATACTGTGTGGAAAACATTACAAATCTTGCGATATTCTT
The DNA here is from genome assembly GCF_028858705.1 of Grus americana. Taxonomy (NCBI): domain Eukaryota; kingdom Metazoa; phylum Chordata; class Aves; order Gruiformes; family Gruidae; genus Grus; species Grus americana. The sequence continues at coordinate 23,039,665 of NC_072860.1, forward strand.
TCTTTTCAGCTTTCAGTCACAAAACACAAGAAATCTTGAATCTAGCGAAGGATAAACTGAGGAGCTCTGCCAACGAGTTCATTTTCTAGTCTGTTGGCCTAATGGTTTAGGTCGGTCTCTACCAAAGTAGTTGTTGGCACACAGCTAAGAATTTTTTTTATTTTAAGGTTCTAACAAGCTTCCTGAAGGAAAAGAAAAATCAAATGTGTAAATAAATCCACAAATGTTAAGTGAATGTCTGGTATTCTGAAGTTGGACTTGACAGAATGTATTTTTCTTCAATATAAACCACGATCCTTGATTTTTAATACTTGCATGAATCTATAAACAGGCATTTCAAGCTTCTACTTTGTATTCTGCACTGATTACACACAGATACAGATCATGATTCACTATCAGGATATAGTCTCAAGAAGATGTGAAGGAGTTGTAGAAACCAACCTCACTAAACTTTTTGAAAAAAGAAAGTCACGTCAGAGATGTATTTAAGGAATCCCACTTTCTTAACACAGGGAAACACCACAAGTAATAAGGCAAAAGGACTTAAATGCTACACTGCAATTTCCTTAATTTTTAATATTATTATGTTATTAAACAATTTCATTACTAGCTTATACTCCAGTCAAGAACCTGTTATTGCTTAAATTCTAATATTACACTTTAAAAAGAAATGCACATAAAATTTGGCAGAATAATAAAGTAAAATCTGAAATTCCTGATTCTTATCTGTATATAATTAAACCACAAATTTTAATAATTTTTTTTAAGATTTTGTTCTAAAATCATTATTCTAAACCAGTTAAAACAAAGCTAAATAATCTTATTCGTAAGGCTGAAACAAAACATAGGCAGTAGACAAAACCCTAATAAATTCTGAAAAGGCACGTGCAAGAAATAGCTATGCTTTCAAAGAAAAATTAAGCTCCCACGGATGCTCATAGCTAATAAGTTAGCAGTAAGGCAACCATCGCTATGCATTTATTTACATCAGCTGGACGTCAGAAGAACACCAGAGCATCACAGGTGCTGCTTTCTAGTTGCACGCACTCTCCCATTACGACTTTCTATACATCGAAAACGTCGACAGCGCCATTAAGGAGTGGAGTTAATCCAAGCACCTCAGTGAATGCAGCGTATTGCCTATAGCGTGTGCGTACCATGACAACTCGTCCAGGTTACTCATATTCTTTCTTGAAGGTAGGGGTCTCTAAACCAAAACATGAAAGACCACCTGCAGACATCCCCTATTTTCTTCTGCTAACTTTAAAATGAATGGTTTGTTTGATACCGCCCTGTTCTGAAACAACATACTTTTGTCTCCCTGGTCGTGTTTATGAAGCCTAGGCTCATTTAACAAGTTTGAAGGACACATTTTTACTGCGTTACTGAAGGAATGCAGCAAGTTATCCTGGCAACCTGAACACTAAAAAAGAATTTAAATTATAAAACCTGCAAGCAGGAATAACCAGAAGAATATTTTAACATTATTTTACTTCCAAGTATCAAATAACTTTCTTTTATTAACAAATATTTGCACTATTAAAATTTGATTAACATCTGCTGAAAAAGTTCAAGGTGAGGGAAAAATGACCATGCTGAAAGACAGCTTCTTTCACCCTCCCTTCTGACAAGGCTTTCGGCACTCCTGTGCCAACTGCGGGTCTGACTAACGATAGCTATCTTGGCTGCCACGATGAAAGCGAGCATCGCATTTGATCAGCTGAGAGCTTTGCCTTTGTCCTATTGATCTCATCGGAGTCACTGAAGTCGGTACCCGGGGAGCTCCCCAGCACCCCACCAGCGCCTTCCCATGCACCGTCTGTAGGTTGCAACATGACTCCAGACCTCGGCTGCCTGAAACTGCCGCCTTTGTTACCAGAACACACGTGCTTCAGCAAGAGCTGGGCTACCAAAAACTCCACAATGGAAAGCCCTTTGGTTTCCTTGTGCTTTGCGCTCTCAAGATTTTATAAGCTACTACGAGATTTTTTTCTAGATCACACACCACCACAGACCTCCAAAATTATCAACCTGTGACACAAAAGCATTCTTTACACCTTAACCGTACTGTATTTAATTGATGGAGTATCATGGCTATACCCTCAACACTGTAGAAGACAAAGTGAAATTTCCGAAGCAGGCAATCGGAAAGCAGCGCTGCACGACATGCACACCCTTGCCGAGCCGCTCGCCCAGGCAGCGCTCCCCAGCTCCCGCTAGGAGAGCCCCCGTTACATGAGTTCAGCAAGGACCGAGCATCTTGACTAGCTTCACACAAACCTGGTCTTTGTGAAGACTCGAATCCAGATCCATCCCACTGAATTTTCGGTTGCTGAGGTGCCCCCGAACACCCTCATCCCCACCTCCGGTTGTCTAACACAGCCTTCAGGATGCCCTTATCGTTATGGAGGAAACCAAGGTGGCTGGATGTCCGTCCACCTTGGCCACCTCAACTAAGTGCCTGAAGTTACATGAAACACTAAAAGCCTTTGGTCATCCATCAGACTAACAAGTAAATCATGCACAAAACTGTCTCTCAGTCATTTCATTTTAGGCTTCCTGTAGCCCACAGGATTCTTCAGATTCTTTGGATTTCTTACTTTCTGTGCTCTTAATTTCTTTCCCACAAATATACTTCCAGTGAAACGTTTAGTGACAAACACCAGTAGGCTAATACAAAAACAGTGTTTTAAAGTTATTTGCTCCACTGTGTTTTTTCTAAGGCATGGAGACCAAATATCTGAGAAATCTCTCCAAAAAACAAAAATCTGAAAAATTGAGCAAGACTCAGCGTGTTAGTCAGCTGAGAAAAACATTACTGCAGGGACACTGGAAATGAAATTGCCTCTGCGCTTTGATGTGCGGAGAGAAGTGTCCTTCTGTCTTCTAAAAAAGTAACTATGATCACATTCTGCTATTCAATACCTCGCATTTCAACAAGGAGGACTGTTTGTTATTTTTAACAAGTAACAGAAATAAATCAAAGCTCTATTTCTGAAGTGTCCGAAGACATGTGCCTCCCCCAGGCACCCCCGCACAGTCTCCCTCCTCCTTCCCTCTTACTTCAAAGGCCAGTGACCTCCCCAAGGCAGTATTATTTCTGATTCTATTTAATATATTTAGGTGGCCTCTATTATACACTAGTTTAATAGTAAACAAGTTATTGTAATCACAGGTGCTTCTACTGAGAATTTAAACATGGAATAACAATTTGACTGATGCAGGTGGAAAAAGAAGGGAATGGATTCTCACTGTCCAGAACCTCACAGTGTTTTGCTATAATATACATATATATTTTCCCATATGCAAGTTAAACAAGTTACAGTGTTCTCAGGGAGAACCTGGGAGGGGTATGGTGACCTATGAATTCTTTACCGCTTGTTTAACAGCTGACAGAAGGAAAGAAAGGAGGGAGTTTAGACACGCACCGAAAGAAAGAAGGGAATTTAGATGTGTTCTGCATGTGTTGGGAAGCTAAGATACATTCGCATCCACAAAACATTCTTATTAAGTAATAATAACAACAAGGCAGAAACATTTTCTTCCAAATTGTTCACATTTTCCAGCCGATGGATCTCAGTTAGTCACAACACAACTATTTCATCATACGGTTAAAATAAACGCATCCATTCTGGCAGGCTATATGGCAACGCCGCACCTAGGAGCACGACATGACGCACAGATGCTGGCAATCTGGGGAGAGGGGTGGCAGCGTACTGAGCACATCTGGTATTGTGGGAAAAAATCTATGTTGGTGTTTTGTCAAATTGCTCTATTAGTAATGAATACAGCTGTTTCGCGTCGGATAATCTGTGTTGCAACACTTCACTAAGTGACTCCGCGCAGAACTATGCCCTGCTGTTCATGCTCAGCTGTAGTTCTGATTATCAAGGGAGATGCCACTGTGCTTTTTTAAAAAAAAAAAAAAAGAAAAGAAAAAAGAAAAATGTTGAACGCAGCTGTTTCTGCTTCAAGGAACGTCAAAAGAAATCGTTTCTCCCTGCCATGTACGTATTTTTCACTGTAAATCAAAATGTGTTCTGGCATTAAGGCAACTGCCCACTGGCAAAACACAGAGACACGCCAAGCGTTTATTCAGCTTAAGCCGCGAGCAAAGCCAGTGCTGGCCGAGGTTTTAGCATAAAGACATGCGAGGCCGAGAAGTTATCGCCACAGCAGGCTTCAACTTAAGTCCCAGGTAAAGGAAAATACGATCATCCTCCTCCCCCCTCCCCTTGACAAATCCCTCCATGGAAATAAACGATTATTGGCGCTCACAGACTAACTGAAAGGCAGCAGAACACCTCAGTGCTCGAGGTTATAGTTTTTGCTTACTACTCTCTTGTCACATCCAAGAGTGATGTTACACCAAATATGTTCCCTCTTAGGAAGGCATTTCAAACACAAAATACTAAGCCCTAAGTCTACCGAGACGGTAACTATACGATACCATCTTAAACCAGGCTGCAGGTGCACCACTGCTGCCCTTTGTAACACCCGACTTGCAATCCGAACGTGGAATTTGTGTCCGTTTTCCCCACAGAGCTCAGCTTTCAGACTTTGCAAAGCTACAGAAAAACCCGAGGACAGAGACCCTTTGTAAGCACGCCCAGGTGGAGAGCTGGGTCCTGCTGCTGGCAGACACCTCCAAGGAGCCTCTCTTTGTCTGCAGGTAACAAAACCCTCTGCTTCCAGCTGATACAGTACAACAGTGAACGTGATAGGAAAGCATGTGCGCCAGCGAAACGAAGCTGATGGCGATATTTTGTACGGAAAAAACCCCGTCCGTTTCAAGACAACGCTTATAGGCCAACAAGATGATTTCCAGTTTTCAAGCAGCAGCAGAAACGCAAGAAGGAGAAAAGGGAAAACAGCCAACTGGAACAGAAAATTAATTCACAGATACGCAAAATTGCTATGTGGATGTGTATTTTTGAGGCGCTCTCATTCAAGGACAAATAGAAATACCTGATGCACAAATTTTCCCCTTCGCAAATGCAAGTGAAGCTCTTGGGCAAAAATTCATACATGCACAGATAATATACGTGTTTATACTTAACCACCAACGTAGCTGCTCCTCTGCCTCACGTACAGACCGAGACAAAGGCAAACTCACGGTCCTTACAGCACCCTCAGTCGCAGTCAGCCTGTGAAGCCAGGCATCACCCGGCACGAGGGCTGTGTAGGTGCAGGATGGCTGTCACAGCTCCCAGCGCAAGGCTTCAGCCCAAGCGGTGTAGCTGCAAGCACGGTGTCAGCGCAGAACCCCAGTGCCACGCAGGAGCGATGCTCCACGCAGGAGAACGTGCCCACAGAGCCAGGCACCACTCTGCTGAACAGACACCGGTAGGTGAATAAATAAGGGGGCCGTTACAAATTATCCTGCTAGCTTCAAGAAAATAGAGCACAAATAAGGGTGCAAACCTTTTTTTTTTATTTTAATGTGAACGCCAGACAGGTTACTTCAAGGTAAGAAAGGTTTTGTGAACATGCATGCAGAACTAACATTAGCATTGGACTGAGCCATTAACATTCTAATAGACTAATGACCTACCAATTAGAGATAATTCAAGCCAGCCTGCATACAATAAATCAATGTCTTCCCTAAGATGAATCCACTAACAAAGAATTTTTCATAGCTTTTTAAGCCATGGCAACACAGGTAACACTTGGTAAGTGTACTGAAAAGAGCATGCAGGAAAAAAATAAGATTGCTAAAATAGGGAATCCACATATTTACGTTGCTTATCTGAACGTACAGTGACTTAAGACACATATTTATTTCCACTCCAGAAACAAAAGTGAAGCTAAAGACAGACATATGTCTTTAGCTCCTTTAGCTATCTAAGACATCAGGTTTTATCAAGGACCTCTGTAGCAATAAACACCACGGCACAAATACTCACCAACGCTATACTGTACACATCAGTTCATCTTCTGCAAGTGATTTGGTTACAGATATTTTACTTCTGACAAATCTATCATTAACAGCATGAGAAATACACGGATGCTTACAGGTTACTTGAACAAGAGGCTGCCAGACAGCCCTGACAAACTAAACACCAGATACTGATAATTGTCCAAAGGAAAAGTTTACGAGATTAAATTACGGTTATTAAAGATGCATGCTGATAATCAAGAAGCAGATTTCAAGTATCTGAATTCTTGAACTTATAGAATCAAAACCCTCGCAAGTATCTGGCAGAATTAGATGAAATTTGTTCAAAACTCAGGTAGGCAAACTGGTAACGCAACTTAACACGAAAGCTGTATGGATGATCTGTTGTCATCTGATTCTTCAGCAGCAACGCATTTTGGAGAACAATTGAAAAGTTACCCTGTATCTCAATAAAGCAGCAATTCCGGAAGATGACGCCAAGTACCATTTCACTTCGGTGAAAACTGGCTATTTCAAGCGGCTTTGGAGGCTGTCCAGAAACAACCATGTCTTTAGGAAAAGTAGTACATGGTCAGTTGTGTTTGCCTGCAACTCCACCCACCGCATGGGTGTAGATGACCACGTTAGAAAAAAACCCCAAAATCCCCAAGCAAAAAAAAACCCCACACCACTAAATATTATGACATCCTAGGAATCCTAAAAATTCTAATTATTTGAGTTGATCAGAAGAATTTCTGCTTGTTGAACTTCAGCCGCAGCACGGTGAAGAGCTCAGAAATTAAAAACATGCCATCTGAAACGTTGAGGAAGAAGTACCCTCAGTTACAGCTGCCAGTCAAGGTGGCATGCTGTTGACTTTTAGTGTGGAAAAAAGCTGCAGGTACAACAGTGACACGGGTTTCCTGGGGAGCGGGTGCACTGAAGCAACACAACACACAGATCAAGTTGCAAGCGAGTCAGGAAGACCCAAGAGCGGGGCAAACTAGCATTCCTCTTCTGAATTTGAAATAAGATGTGCCACACTCTCCTAAGTCCAAAAGGAGCTGTTGTTCTCCTGGGATTTGGACAGAAGAACAAGACAAGCAATAGAGACCACCGCCTGCGAACTGAAGAATTTTATCGCTCTGAAATCAGGGAAGAATTTTCACTTGCTGCAGCATCCCTTCGTGAAAGAGTGAGTCGGGGCTGGGGAGCAGCAGGGACTCCACGGACGGCCTCTTTGTGCACCCCTTACAATTTACTGTCCCGTGACAAGTCTCTTCAATTTTCCTTGAAAATAAATTAAGCGGTTCCCAGATAACTCAAAGAAAAGGCACAGTCGTGCCAGTAGTTCTCCACAGGACCGAAGCGGCAGTGACTGCCCGGCACCTCCTTTGCTCAAGTCCCCCTCGGGCAGCTGAAGTTTCCCCACTTCTTTCCAGGCAGTTCAGCAAATGTTCTGTGTGGTTCGCAGTAGGAAGAAGCCTGAGGTGACCTCAAGTATAACGATGGTTTCTTTATGGGCTGAGTTTCAAAAGCCCCAAGTAAGAGCATATGCAGAAGTAGTAATAAAAGAGGATCTGAAAGACAGGAGGGTCCCAGGCTGCTCTTCTGGGGTGCCCACGTGCTGATGCCCTGCTGCTGGCCGAAGCCCACGGCACACCCATGCAACAAGCAGTACAAGCAGGCGCTTTAAAAGCATACATAAGCTGAACAAAATAATTCAACAATTGGCTTTCTTGCATTCAAACCTTCATAACACGCAGCTTACATTCCTAACTCACGTTATTTTCCTACCAGGGTGCGTAATTAGCGACTGGGTAAATAGGTTTGTGAGCTAGTGCCACTAAAGAGGCAGCCTCGCTCTCCTTTCTTCCTCCTTCTTACCTCCTCCTCCTCTTTTCTGTTCCTGAACTGTGGGAGCTGAGACTAAATGGCAGAAAAACTGTTCACTCTTTTTTTATTTTTCATAGGATCAGCTTCCCTTCCTGACCAGGCTAACGGGTCAGGCAAATACTAGCGTCAAGCAAAGGAAACAGTGGGAGATGACGCAAGGGGTGGAGCTGATGTCATGGAGCATCATGAGCTCATGTCTTTCAGGAGCAGCTATCCATCAAGTCAGGTCATTTGTATCAAACCACAACTTTTCCAAAGTCCAAAACAAGTGCTGTTTTTATCAGCACAGGCTTGCTCTCTTCCACGCGTACAAAAAAGACAAGGAAGAGAACTGCTTTAGAGCAGCAGAAAACAGAGTAGCCATTAAATTGAAATAAGTTGTATGAGTAGCACCACATCCACAATCACAGCAAGACAGAAGAATCATCATCCCACTTCTGAGACAGCATTAAAAGAAAGGTTTGAACGTAGGCTAGAGATCCTGGAAGATCCAGTAATTTGCTGGTAAAATACAAAAAAAGAAAGGAAAGGATCAGAGAGGAGCAGAAAGGGTTTAGAGTTACTTTTGTACAATAAAACAGTGTTGGTAGATGCCAGGAAACCAAATAAAATTAAAATAAGGAATAAAATACAATTGTCACTGTTATCTCTGTCCAGAAATTCAGCACAGAACGACACAATTCATATTTTCAAGCACAATCCTCTACAGCCTCTTACCTTTGGAGCAAGTCACGTCGGCCAAATGGCTGAAGCTCTCTATGATTTGTAGCATCTAGTCGTCCCCCATTTAACCAAAAATACTTTTTTTAAAAAAGCAATGATTCACAGCAAAAACTTCACTGACATGCTCCAAAACTCCTTCTGAAGGGGGCAAATTTGCACCATGGGCTGTTCAGAGATTTGAGGGGCATCTGGCCTCCCTGAAGATGGGTACGCTGAGCCCACGACTCTTCGTTAGGGAGAACCATTAGCTGTCTCCGGAGCGAGTCAACACATCAACTCCACGCACAGCAACTGCAACCGCATACAAAGAGTCACTTTTTACTGAGGGTGGGTGGAAAAACACGTAGGGAGAGCAACCTCTGCTACCAACTGTTGAAAACATGAACAGCTCTGATGACAGCAGCGTGGAAGCGTGCATGGCTTAAAGAGAGATCCACGTTCTTTATCAGCAACGGTGCACGCTGTCAGCTTTTAAGGGCTATCTGGTTTGAGAGGCAATTTTTCAGTCTCTAACTGCATTTGTACTTAGAACAGAATTACCGCTGCTTGGACGACCCATTACGTTTTTAATTATAAAAAGTTCCATTTAAAATTACCCGGACATTTGCACAAACTGTATTTAGCAACTCACTAAACCTGGGCAGATAAGACTAACCGCTACGCCTGCCGGGCACATCCATCTTAAAGTAAAGGAAGAAAAATAACACTCCAAATTGGATATCCAAACCAGTCCTTGCAACACACCTCCTAAAAAGATGAAACAAGGGCTTTAAAAAGCTACAAGCAGAGGAGACACAGTAGTATTGACGGAATATTGCAACTGCACAGCTTGGGGTTAGAAAATAGCTATAGTTCTATTTCTAGCATAGCAGCTGGCTCAAATAACTGCCTAATTCACTTAACCCGTTTTGTGCATAGGCTTTTTTTGGCTATATATAGAATAGAAATAACTGCGAATGAGCAGCAGTTGGTAAATGCCAGATATTGGCTTGTAAACCTCTATTTCCTTCTTTTTTTGTATGCGATGTAATACAAAACAGAGCACCTAAATTTGATGCTCAGGTATCTGGGATGGCCTTAAAACTGGAATTCAGGCTAATGCATTTAATTTGCTGTGCTTGTCAACAAAACAATTTTAGTCTTAGATTCACCCTAAGGAAAATATAAGCTTATGGTATTTGAACATATAAAAGGCCACAGTTCAAATAAAGACAAGGCATCAATAAACAAACTGCAAAGCCTTTGAACACACCCCGCCTTCTGCAGAGTTAAGCCCCGCTTGCAGAGGAACTGTTGAGGTGGAGAGGAGGAGAAAAATTCAGCTTATGATGGCAGGACCAAGACTTTAGAGGGTTTTGTGTTTTGGTTTTGTGTTCTGGTTTTGTGTTCATTTTTTTTTTTTTTTAAACACATGGCTTACACTAATACACACTCAGGATGCTTCCATGTGTTCTGTAGGACAAATATTTCTGCTTGATTGGAACTACTGTAGCACTATTAGCAGTTACAGCCATAATTGGTACGTCTACCACTTTCACATGCCTTGCGACAGCAAACTCTTTCACTTTAATATCTTACCATGGTCTGAGATTTAACTAAGTTTCCAAAGACAATTTTAAACTTAGAGTTTGACTAAAAGTTCTGCCATTGCTCCTATGCTCCTCCAAAGCAGCCCACTGCAATAAGACCCAGCAGAGTATGAGATTTCTCAGCATACCCTTCTGCTCATGAACAAACCCCTCATTTGCACAGCACCACCACCCACACACAAACATCCACAGCCTCAATTGGAGAGATTACTATCCTAGGTGTTTATCATCACAACTGGCTTCAAAATAGCATCAGGTTAGCTGTTTAGCACGGTATTTACTAACAGCATCGTGAAGAGGGGGGTATATGTGGAGCCATTTGAAGGAAGCGTATCAAATACCCTATAGGTGGGGGAGGAGGGGAGAACCCCTTTACATAGTAACTGCACCCTCCCCAAAAGCATTTCACAAGCCCAGACTCCTCGGCTAGGCAACTATCAGGAAAACATTCAATTCCTGTTCTAAATAATGTCACTGCTGAAGAGGAGCACCGGCTCGCTGGGAGCCTGCTAGCCAGGCTGCTCGCTGCGCAGACCTCAAGAAGCAAATTCCACTAAAACTCCAAGCGAAGTCGAGTACCCTGGCAAAGCAGACAGTTTCTAGAAACACAGGTAATGAAAAAGAAGATACTGAATATCCCGTACAAGTATTCTGGGGCAGGTGGACTTTTAAAAAAAGACATGAAGGCTTTCAAATAGTAGAAGGAATAGCCATGTAATATTTTCTGCAGGCTCCAGGCAGTTCCAATGGGCATGTCAATACACGTGACGTGCACAGAAATAAAGAAAAAAGTGTCTTTAAAAAAAAATAATGTACAGAATGAAAATAAATAGAAAAAAGGATCAAAAAATCGGACATTTCAGTTTCCTACAGCTTTCCAAGGACATCGATATATATGGAAGACTGTGGGTGTGCTCCAGGACAGCCTCCCAGCTGGAACGGGGCAGGAAAATATCTCTGCGGACACCGGGATGAGCAAAGGGCCTCAGCCCCAGCACGCTGGGGCTTGCCAGCCTGGGCAGCCACGGCACGCGCGGAGGGGACGCATCTGCTCCGGTCTCCGAGCCGCAGGTACCCAGGGCACTGCGTTACCTGGGGACAGTCCTCGGCCGCCTTTCTGGAGAGAGGTCAGATGGTAAAGCGCTCCACAAAACGTGCACGCTCAATTTCAAACTGACAAATCCGTTATCTCTCTTACCTAGTCTATTCTGACACGTTAGTGATTTGGGCAGCTCGTAAGAACACAGAATATCCCAAAAGAGAACTTCAGGAGAAGCTTAATTGAATAATCGGTTATTCTTCACGTTTAAAAAAAAATAAATACATGCGCATACAATTCCATGTGACGAGCTCCCAAGGGAAAATTTTGTAAAATAAGCATAAAGTGTTTGTTTAACTCAGAGAAGCAATTAAACCATTAAGAGCTCAAAGCAGGCATTATGCTGATTATCCCTTAATTGCATGCATTCACAGCAGTGACATACAAACTGCAACAATAACAACTATGTTACATACTAATTCTTTTCTGACCTGGGCACGTTTTACAACAGATCCATCAACAATATATATTCAACAAAAAGCTAATTTAAGAGTGCCGGTCCATAACTGCTCGAGTTTTTCCCTACCAGCACGGAGATATCTACAATTACTGCTCCTAACACCAATTTAAACACACTTAAGTTTACTTAAATACAAATAGATGAAGCTATTTTATCTATTCTTCATGACATACTATGTAACGTTAATGAGAGTCTAATGGCAATACTCATCTACTCCATCTGCCCTAATTGCAGCCACTTCTCGATGTGGCAGTATCTGACGGCGTCTCCTGCAACATCCTCTCCTACGCTGGGGGTGTTGGAACCTCCAAGGTACCATAGGATGGAGCGCGGAGGTTCCTGCGTGCTGCTGGGGACGGGACTGGCAGCCATCGGTTGGCAAACTGCAATCCAAGGAGCTCCTTCAGTGAAACTCCAGTTAGCAACCGGAACGTTTAAGAAACACCACGGAGAAGTCCCAAACTTTCCATTTTTTCTTAGCTTGCAGACAGGGCTTCCAGCTGCACTTACCACATATGAACACAGACTGCAAAATTACACCGCGACCACAACCGAGCAGCTGAAATGCAGGAGTTTGAACACTTTTTCCAGTCAAGAGCAGTCGTATCTCCTGTGTCCTGCGACAGGGGTAAACAAAGTAATTTTATAATTCCCTTGGCAGCAGCGGCAGAAGGCACCGCCGACAGGAACGCGCTCCGCTCCAACCGCGCTGGAAGAGAAAAGCGGCTGCCAAAGCATCTAGTCGCCAAGAAAATTACAATATGATAGTCTTAATTATACTAATTGCGTTTCCTGGTACCGAGGCAGGATTAATATAGTATTTCTTATGCTAGATTTCATAAACACAATCGGTTTCAGCTTAACTCTTCATAATTGTATTTCACAGTTCTTGCAAACAATTAGCCACCAATTACGTTCATTCCGGTTTTGCAGATGACTGATAAACACTCCAAATATCAAAATTCTCTCCCAAGGGAGGCAAATTACTTCTAACTTGTTAAGTAATCTTAACGAACCCTCAGCGAAAATCCTGCAGGCAAATCACCCAAGGGCGCTTGCTTGCCATTTCCATGCTGTTACCAAAGACGAGAAAAACTTCCACCAAGAGGAGAGCCATGCTTGGAGCAGCTTTGGAGAGCAGAGTAACAGTCCTAAGGTGATGAAATAACCATATATAAATATATATTTGTTTATATTTATATGTGTTTTTATATGTAATATATAAATATAAATACATACATACACACATACACACTCATGCACAAACACTTGTTTTAAAAATTATCAACGAGTTTGAGCTAATACAAGCCTCAAGGCAACAAGTGCTGGGAACTAGACTGGAAGGACCTTATTAGTTTCTCACTCCCACCCTACGCGCCATAGCCCCGTCATCAAATTCAAGGGCTCTGGCTCACACAATTGAGAATGACGGGCATTGTGTTTCGGTCCCCTCTCCAGGCACAGCTCCAACGTTCAAAACAATTGGGCTAGAAACGTTCAGAAACATTACGATGAGATAATACCGTCTGCTGCGATAAAAATAGTATTTTATACTGCGACGCCGAGGTCATCTGCAGCGACCTAGCCAAGACGGCATTTGAAGAGACTGACCCTCCGCAGCGGCAGGCGTGATAATCAAAAGCATCAGAGTTTCTAGGAATTTTAGGCCGGATTTTTATAAATAACACAGTATAGCCTTGCTTAATGTGTACATCACCTAAAAGGTGACGCTTGGATAAACAGGACACAGTTATAGGCCACGTGGTTACTTATGCAACTTTGAAAGCTGTATGGACAAAACCCCAAGTATTTAAGCTAAAATAAAATGAAGACTGTTGCTCAGCCAGCCTTGGCAATAGCAAAGCCCCATAACGTAACAACAAGAATATACTTTGCTGACAAAGCCTTACACCAGGGTTTCTGCATGGGTTATTTGGCTTCCTTCTTCCATACCTGTGGGGTCACAAGCCCTTCACTTGCCAGGAGAAGGAAAAAAAAAAAAAAAAAAAATCAACCTTGCTGATGAATAACTTGCAAGTCTTCACATGCACACTGAGTTAACATGGTTCTGTGCTTCTAAATATTTTTCAAAACCTCCTATGGGGGATATTGTCAGAGAATAACAGCAACCCAGAGGGGCAGGTACTGCTTCTCACAAGCCACCTACACCCAAATCTTCCCCCATCCCATCCCCAACAGAAACGAGAGGGGTAAGATTACAAAAAAACAGCAGCAAGAAAAAAAAACCAAAGACACCACATGCCCAAAACTGTGGTTAATAATATAATCAAGAAGTCAAGAAGTGGTAAGCAATAATCAAACACAGCTTATAAACAAAGCATTTGCAGAACCCTGCAGCTTTACATTGTAACACACAGAGGGTCCGCTAATAAGAAAATAAATTGCACAAATTCAGACAGAGAATTTGGTCTTGTGCTAAACACTGGGGGGAGAACAAACAAAACCCCACTCATCTCCAGGGGTAGCTTGATTTTCAAATAGTATTTGGTGCCCTCTGACCCACTAAAGAAAGGAAAAAGTAAAATTAAGTTTTGTGGTGTTTAAATGAGTGAATCGCAGTGTAGGTTTATTTGTTTCTATTATATTGGCTTTAAATATTTTAGAATACAAATTCAGATTCTAGATTTACTTGTTAGAACACTATTACTGATACTACTGGATGGCAGTCTACAGCCTTTGAGGTTGTCCCGTGTTACACAATTTCAAACTGGATCATATTGTTGAGTGTGGGTTTTTTTTCTTTTCTTTAAGTCAGTGATGCTTTCATGATCAAGCTGACGCAGCAATTTGTTTCTGTTAGTAACATCTATTCTCCAAACGTACATTAATGAAAACATTCATGATATAGAAAATGATCTATTGATGTCATGGGCACAGAACCCACCGCACTGCAGTGATTACAAGAGAACACTGGTGCAGAAGGAACAAACAAGACTCTTAAGGATATGATCGCACACGCCATATCTAAATATAGAAGAGGTTAGACTTTCAGAGTGAAAGCTACCCAACCCAAGAAATCTGCAACAGCAGAACCAACAGCTGATTCAGATACAGCCTCCAACGATGTCCTGGGTTTTGGCTGGGATAGAGTTAATTTTCACGAGGAGCTGGGAGGGGACACAGCCAGGACAGCTGACCCAAACTGCCCAAAGGGATATTCCATACCATATGATGTCATCCTCAGTATATGAGGGGGGAACTGGCCGGGGAGGAGGGATCACTACTCTGGGACAGGCTGGGCATCGGGCTCTGGGTGGTGAGCAAATTGCATTGTAAGTACTGCTGTTGCTATTTTCCTCTCCCTTTGCTGTCCCAGTAAACTGTCCTTATCCCAACCCACGAGTTTTACCTTTTTCTTCCAGTTCCCCTCCCCATCCCGCCAGGTGGGTGGAGGAGTGAGCGAGCGGCCGCGTGGTGCTCAGCTGCCGGCTGGGGCTGAACCATGACAACCACCCACTACAGATTTCTTTTCTATGGTGGGAATAAATACAATTTACAATTCAGCAAAACAATCCAATTTACATTCTTTACCATCAAGACATTTTAAGTCAATTCATTATTATTACATATCCAAGTTTAAATTTGTTTTAAAATCAGAAATAAAAAACATAACAATAATAAAACCCCTGTAATGCTTTTGAGTGACAATGTGCTTCATCCACATCTCCTACCTTAGTTTCACAATTAATTGATAGACAATCTGCCTTGCCGCCACAGAAGCGAACACGGTGTATCTTCAGCCTCCCTCAGGGAGGGAATTTCATCTGCAGTTCCCGAAGTGAAGTTCCAGCTGCAAGTATTTGGAAATTCCTACCAAGCTTCTTTCCATCTCTCCCTTCATCCCTCAAATGGACAACTCAAAAAAATAAGTCTGCATTTAGAGCCTGCTACTTAATGTCTGTTTTCCTGGGGTAACAGTCTGACTATACAGAAGGAAATGCCTGCCATAGCCTTTTTACAATATCATCAAAATATTCGCTATACCAATTTCAGGCAATGGAGCATATGAAGGTAATGAAAGTTATGAAGTTAATGAAAGTTAGAAAACTGGCAGAACCTGCTTGGTGGAGAATATAGTATTTCTTTCCTACAAGGAAATAGTTCTTGATATGCTAAAACAGAGAAGTGTCTCATCAGAGGCAGGAGGAGCACTGTTTGCACAGCACAATGGTTTCCCAGCCTCAGACACCAGTGTTTGAAGAACTCATTTGCCAAACACACACCTTGAATCCTTACAAGGTAGCAGAATCTGGGAAAAGCCACGATCGAACAGAAGATGTCTTCTCCACTAGAAAGTCTGAACTGAAGAACTCATTAAACACAATGAATTTACACTGCTCCAGCTTGAGGTCCTTCCTCAAAGTGATCTGAGGGTGTTAGGTCTATTCATGTGGACAGCCAGCAACGCGGTGCGCAACCTTTGTAGAAGGAGCCCATGGCAGAACCGACCTGGAGGGTTCATCGTTCCTCTCATTTGGATAATACATTGTCTTTAAATCAAGGTTAATGCCATTTGCCACAACAGTTACTTTGGGTTTGGCAAGAGGAACAGGCAGGACTTCAGTTGCCAGAATTCACTTTGCGTCCTCTTAAGAGGAGTGTCCCATTGCACGTCGCAGCAGATGTCACACGAGGACTTGTCAGATCAGGTATCCGAGACAAATCTATAACAAAGCCTGTTTTGTGCACTGCGGTGAATTTCATTGCATATACAGAACAAACATGAACCAAAATCAAAGAGGAGAGAGAATAAAAAGTAAAGGAAATCAAACACTTGCCTGCAAGGAGTAGTAATGGAATTTAATAAGCTGATGGAATAATTTCTTGACTCTTCTGGCCAACAAATATAATTGCTTCAGATTAAGAAAAAGCTGAATATAATTGCTTTACTAACTTAGAACTATAGCTGCACCATAACACTTTAAAAAGACTAAAAGCACTGACTAATGTGTTTGCAATGTCTGTAGTCCGAGTAGACGGGGTAAAGTATGTGGATCTTGGATTTTAAAATCCTGACACCATTGACGGAATGTACTGGGTCCATACTTGGAGGATTATTTGCATTTGAGCAGGACTGACACCGACAACTCAAGCATTCCTGCAGATAGCGACACACTCACAGAGGTTCTCTGTGTTTTGGGGAGAGATCCATAGATATTGGGAAACATTTAAAAACTGATAGCATGCTGGTATGAGACACCGCCTTTCCAAGTGCCCTTCAAATTAGTTTGCATGTACCACACTTACTGATCCTTGCAGACATATATATACACACACATACACACACACAAGTAAAATAAGGACAGACACAAACCCCAAACACAGGTCCTGCATATTTACAAAGCCAAAAAAAGTCTGAAATTATAGCCCAGACCATATGTTCTAACATTTGTCTTTAAAGTCTGCTGTCCTAATTCTAGAGATAAATGCATTTCCCAGCAGCAGATTCTTAGGCATTCAAAAATATATATTAAGAAAAAAAAAAAAAATCTTCATTTTACCAAAGGACAAACTTCATGAACCACTGCTCTGCTCATTTACGTGCTATTCCGCTGTGAAGCAGGATGCTTCTTTTTTATAGACTTGCAAAGGGGAATAGCTGGGAGTCTGAACTTCTTTCTCATCCTGCTGATGATTCAGCCCCTGCCCCTCTCCTCTGCCGGGAGGCCACGTCAGCAGGACGCGGCGCTGGCTGCCAGGTCACATCCCGGGCTGGCTGGAGCAGAGGCACGCAGCGGCGCAGGCAGCACGGCCCCGCTTGCCCAGGGAAGAGGCTGCGGGGTCGGGAAAGGCTGTGGCTAGCCCTCCCAGCGCCTGTGGATGCAGGCTGTTAGCAAGGCTCCTACGAAACGCTTAAAGAGTTTCCACATGGCAAAGGGTTTCAAAAATATTTCCATTTTCAGTATTTCTCTCCTTGCAGCGTGTACTTCAAACTTTAGGATTTGCAAAGATTAAGCCAAATCAAAATTCAGTTATGTATCAAGTTTCTTCTGTTTTCTTTTGTCTTGTATCAGGGGAGTTATATTAAATAACAGCTACTAATTCACTGTATTTTAATCAAAAGGGATTTTTCAAGAACTAGATATTCTAGACAGTGAATTTACTAGTGCAGGTGCATCTTAATCAAAATTTAATCCACACGCATGCAAAAAAAATTACTGTGATTATTCTTAGCATTATCAGATTTCAAATGGAGAAGCTAAGATTATTCACACA
Organism: Grus americana; assembly: GCF_028858705.1. Taxonomy (NCBI): domain Eukaryota; kingdom Metazoa; phylum Chordata; class Aves; order Gruiformes; family Gruidae; genus Grus; species Grus americana. The sequence continues at coordinate 23,057,547 of NC_072860.1, forward strand.
GCAAACAACCCATCCTATTCTTTACTTTCGGCTTCTTACGTGGTTTCCTATACTTTATTGTAGTGTGCTGAAAACAAAACCTATGAGCTGAAAGGAGAATGGTGCTATGATCTCACTGACAATAACAAGGGAAAAATCTACTTGAGTTAGCATCCCTTTGCTCTCTCCTCTCTTAGATGATTCCAACACGTTTCACAAAGCTATGGAAACGTGAAAGTTGTTTCTTTCACGTGGAAGGAATAAATGATGCACAATCAGGACTTTTTTTCCTACGGTGACCAAACACTAAAAGGCTGAAGAGTCCGCATCTGAAATGCGGGTAGAGTCACCAAAAAATAACACGGAAAATAAAAGGCTCCACTGCAAATTGTGATGTTTTCTGGTTAATAATGGGGCAACAATGAGAAAATAAGCAGAAACTACTACGCTAACAGTATCTGTCATGAGTATATGGTTAGGTATTGAGAACTGGTGATTTGCAGCTATACCTTTGAAAAACTCTGCAGTGACCACGGAAAATATCCCAACGGGAGGGACATGAGTGAACCCAGGGCTGGGGGCATGCCAGTGCTCCAGAGCAGAGCTTGCCAACACACCGATGCGAGCAAAGCTGGAAGATGGGTGCCATACCTCTAAAGGATGACACAGCCTCTGTTGATGGAAGAAACAAATATTTTGGCCAATACAGCAAAGGTTGGTTAGACAGGAATTTAAAATAGCTATGCGATTCTTCCAGATTACAGCCTTCCACAATACTTTTGTTCTGGAGGATGCTAGTGCAGATAATCCCTCTTTTGTCCAGTAACAGAACTTTAACAAATCAAAAACTTATTTAAATATGTTGATATACCAATATGGCCAATGGGTATTGGAAGCCTGACTTTTCCATCAAATATTAAATTTAATCACCAAGTACCATGAGTCAAGTAAGACAATTTAAAATAAAATTCTTACTACTCATTTATAAGATATTTGGGCGAAAAGGGCTCTTGCTGTAGAAGATAAATTGAGCAAAAGTTAATAAGTGAAATGTAATCAAAAGCTATTGAATACCAAAAGAGCAGCTGCATTTTAAAGCACCACCACACACAGACCATTTTGCTCCAAACCCTAATGACTAAAACAACCTGAACCGAAACAACATTTCCTACAGAGAGTTTTCCATACCGCGTAACCAGCCTGCACACCAGCACGTAGGTGGAAAGAGCCAAAACGCTTTGGAGAAACAAGCAGAAACAAAATCAGAGCTCAGCCTGCATTTCACCCCTCCCTTCCCTGACACAGCCAAAGCATGTCCACCCCGTCCCGCACCCATTCACCCTGGCAGACGTGTCCCCAGGAGCCCTTTCCCACCCAGCTAGCATCAGGCACCAGACAGACATGCTGAAGACGATGTTGTTTCTCCTCGCTTCGCAGAATTTTATGTTCTGATCAATGCAATGCTTTGCAGCATATTTTGAAAACAGTCATAAATGAATTTCTTTAAACTTAACCGAGGACCAAATTCTGAGAATTCAGCAGGTACTATGGAAAGAGAGCAGGTACTGCACCAGCCTGCAGCCCCCGGCTCTCACCAGCACACAGGCAGTGGCTGCCCTCAAGTGCCCAACATTATCTTCCCCCCTCAGATTTCACGAGCTGCCCTTGGATTAGAAGGGTATTTCTTCTCACCATCATTTCGGGTGCTGCTATTATTTCATCTCGGACTGAAACCAAGCCAGGTAGACTGATGGGTGCATCAGCTGCCTCTGCACCTGCAGAGCTATGGAGGGAGATGCCCTCGGCAGCTGATACAACAGGTAAGCCTGGCAGCATTGTAAAAACAGCCAGCTACCTAAACCTGTATTTTTTTGTTCCATCTCCTTAGGCTTCTTTCATTCCCAATCTTTGATCCGACATCCACCGACCGGTTCCCTCGTGTGCGCCCTTCACTACTGGCATCCCCACCCAGCAACAGGCCACAGTTATCTCTCATTTGCTTACATGATGTCCCATCTATTTTCAACTTTTTCCTTCCCTCCAAGAAACTGACTCACTTCCTCACTTCTAATCTCATACAAAAAAAAAAATAATTAAAGGGTTTTTTTGGTTTGCTTAGACTAGACTGAACAGCCTTATTTCACTTCCATACACGCTCTTCCTACATAAATCTACAGCTATTTAGCCTTTAATATTAGCAATTCCTTTGCATTACCGCACCAAACCACACCCACCCACCAAATTAAGGGAATAATAATTCCAGGAAATCTTTCATTTGAGAAACCACTGCTAGATTTTTAGCATACTTCTGGCCTTTCTCTCCAGTTACTCGCTTTTAGAGCCACAGAAAAAGCAGCACTGAAATTTAAATCAGGCAATCTGTTTTACAAGGTAAGAACAAGCAAGGGCCCTGCAGTGCTTCCAGTTCAGCGTCAATGGCAAAACACTTGAAAATATCACTCAAAACAAATATCAGTATTAGTAAACCATGTATGATTATTATCCTGTTTTCACTTCAAAATGTAACCACCCAAAGGCAATTTAGGTTCTTGTCTACTACACAGATGGGCAATGCTTCAACGTAGCTACAACCCCTCCGTGCCGTCGCACATCTGTATCTTGTCCTTGAGAACACCACAAAACAAAAGCCCGTTTAATGCAGAGCCTTGTTCACCTGTGCAACGCTAGAATTGAAGCGTAATTTCTTTCCATTAGCATATTTGTTTGCTTTGCATGCAAATTTTGTGCTTCACTATTCCAAACCTAGTGCTGTGGTACTGAACAAAGACGAGAGATAAGTTTCAAGAGGGTATTTTCAACAGAATACACCAGGAATTTCAATTTTTAATCACACCAGGTGCTGTCCTGCTACCTCTTCTTTCTTTGTTAAAGGCTCTTCACACGCAACGCGTACATACAGAAAATTACAGAACAGAAAACTCAGCCTGGTTTGCTTGTGACAGAAAATGAGACCCAGCTCAGGAATCATTTAGATGGATGGCAATAAAAAATACATTTAGCAATAATTGAGCAATTCCACGTAATCAATAGACAGAAGTGTTATTCGGTCTGCATCAAGGTCTCTGTACATAGATATTTTTCAACATGTGGGTGACAAGTTCAAGCTGCACCAGCACAATCATTTTGTCCATATTATTCATATCACAGTGCAGTGCACTCGACAGCTTGGCATTACTGCCTTCCAGGATTAAAAAGCACTGAACAGATGCTTGGGTACAGCTCCACTGCCCCAAACTATGCATAAACTGCTGTATTGTATTTTTAAGTAATTTAGTATACGGCATGGTTCTCATGCAGCAAAGAAGTTCCTACCAAAGATCTTAAGATACTGGCTTAAAAAAAACAGAACAAAAAAAAGCCAACCTTCAGTCACTAGGGAAAGAGGAATTTCCTGAACACTTCAGATTCACCCATCATTTCTTTATTCTAAAATTCAGGAAGCAGAATAATTGTTTTTCAAATACGAGGGAGTTGTTTCTGTGCCATTCTGTAGCTGATCAGATCCACGTTATCCCCCTCTCCTGTATTTCATTTAGTGTGGTTATCCCAAAGCACGAGGAATATGAGGTCTGTAGTTATGGCTGAGCAAAGAAATGGGTGAGCATATGCCTTGCCCTTGACCCTTCCTTGCAGAGCTGGCAACAGCCAAGTCCTGAGTTTGTGAAAAATTAAGTGGAAAAAAGCAAAAAGGAAATGAAGTATTTAAAGTATTGACGTATTTATGAAGTATTTATTATCTGTCAAAACTATATAAAAAGAGCAGCTTTAAAATTACTGATGATACAGCACATATACACATTACATCTCTCCAAAATACGGAATTAGGATTCTAAATCGGACATCCTTTAACCGCCCACAGGGGTACAGCTTTGCAGCTAAAGCCCCCAAGGTAGCTGGGGGGGGGGGGGGGGGCGGCTGGCAGCACAGGATGAGCAGGGCTTGGCTCCCCTGCTCCCCAGGGTTACCGTCATTTTCGGAGGAAGTGCACTAACACTTTGTCATTAATATGCACGTGGCTTAAAAGGAACAAAGATCGGTCACCCAGTCGCACACAAATAAAGGATGTGCTTTATGTTTCCACTCTGTAAGGCAGGCCAGGTGGCCAGCCCCAACATTCAGCAAGCGCTCGAGGGTTTGAGAGCCGAGGTGGGCAGGAGAGCTTGCCTCCTGCCTGCGTGGGCAGCATCAGGTCCCTGCCCGATTCAGCTTCCACCAACTGTTAAAGATTCTTCTCCATCAATCCCCAACAGCCCCTTTCTTTATTCCTTTATGTGGTGGTGGTTATAAAGGCTACAGAAGTCACATACCACAGCATCTCTCTCATTACGTGGGATGGAGGAGGCAAACCCTTAGCAAGTCAGCCGAAAACACCGGTCCTGGTGAGAGCACCTGGAACCGCTCAGGCACCTCCCTAAATAACCCGGCGTGCGGACTGCGCCATACAGACCTGTACTCAAAAGACCGGATTTACCAATCTCTTTAAATCTGTCCTCTCAAGCAAAGCACAGACCATCTTCGTGCCACCAGCCAGGGAACTTCTCCCAGGCGTGAGCTGCTCGATCCAGCCCCCCACCATGATCTACAGGGCTGATGAATCAATGTCTTAAACAAGTCACCTCTGCCTACACGCAAACCGACAACAGGCATGAAGGCAGCACTTGCTGTAACACATTGTATGCTCAATTAAAAGGACACATTTACTCCAGTTTTACAGAATTTTAGGGGCCTGTTTCTCAGTTGGGAGGGGGAGTATTTTTATTTTTGAAGTTTTCACTGATTACCTGACTGGTAAAACCCTGAGGAATTAGAAGAAGTTTCTGTATTTAGGACTTCTCCACTATTCCAAAACATCAGAGACCTTTAAGTGTGCATCTATTCTTTCTGTTTTTAAACAGTGATTACTCAATTAGTGGATAATTACACTTCAGGGTGTTTAAAACTGAGGCTACTCCAGAGAGGTTTTCCTCAAACAAGTGTCCTTCTTCCAACCTTGAGAAGACAAATGAAGATTCACCAAGTCTTCTTTTTCTCCACTATTTTTGTGCCAGTCCTCGGACGCCTGTTATCTCCACCCGTCCCAGATACGCCACAGCCATGGAGCCAAGGGGGGCCTGGATACAACGCGGTGGTTCGCAGGACATCCGAAACAGGCTCCAGGACCACAAAGTGAAGATTTCAAACTTCTCAAAAAGCCATATGTAAATAAACGCTTTCACAAAGATAAAAATCACTCTGCATAAGCAAAGTCAGCTGCCCCTGCAGAATCGCTACATGCCAAAGGAAAGAGCAGCTTTCATACATCCTGAAGAATTTAGCATGACCAAGTCACGACACCTCAAATTTTTAGTAAGTCTTCACTCCCTGAACTCAGGAGAATCACACAATTTATTATAAAGCAGTCCTCCTTATTGTGCATACAAATGAATCCTATTTACAAGCACATCTTACGTCCTAACACTGAATATGTGGCAGTAAGGAAAAAGTGAGTATCATCCGTTCAACGGGGAGCTACTCACAGGCAGACACCCTGCCCAAAAAGCAGCTTTCACGCTGCCTTAACATAGGGCTAAAATTATTGCTAATCCTAGTGCAGCATGGGAGCAAAGGAAAATGCATCATTATTGTCTGAGTGCTGCCCCACGTATAGGGAATACATTAACCTTTAAACATACAGACTACTCTATCGCGGGGTGGGGGGAAGACATTTTAAGTTTTGTGGAGCAAGGGGGTGTGTAATTTCCAAAACCACCCCACACAAAATAAGCCTGTCTTTTACAATAACCTCAGAGCACAGGAAAAACAGAACCAATCTCAATATATTTGCTGGCTGATTACAGTTTATTCCGTGATTGATTACTACTGATGTTATTTAAGTTCCACGATCGCACTGTGAACACAGCTTTACCAAAAGAAAAAAGCAACAACAATACAGTCAGGTGCTCTTCCATGTTGGCAGCATGTACTTACTTCAGCAATATAAATATTTCACAATAAAGCAGAAGTTGAAGCTTTAGCACGAAAAGAACACCAGAATTTTCAGACCGAACTTCAAGAGTGTATACAACCAACCATGTGTGCTTTGGTGCTCAATACTGCAGCGCTACCAAAGAAAGGAGACAATTTTATGCTAAAAATTCTAAAATAATTTTATGAAAGACTGATGATGAGTACCAAACAAACCCCATTGGCACAAACATGTCAAATTACTGGGAATACAGAACCAGGAGCTTTCAAGCTTTTTTCATTTAAATACACTGTCTGAACAACACTTTTAGCATGAAAAAAAATTATAAATAAATGGTGTCACAATTATATTTGTAATGGAAATTTTTAGTGTACTAACCAATATAAAGCATTCGTTTCAAATAAAAGGAGTAGCCAGCTTTATTCCTCTGTTAATTGCCACGTGAACCTATTTCTTACCACACAGCATGCTGGCTATAAATCTTAACAAGCAGTTTTAAATTGCTGCTATTATTGCTCATCAAGACCAAATAATCCTGGATGGCGTTCAGAGAAGCTTCTGTAACGTCTATCTCAAACAACTATTAATTCCTCATTTCCATGGGGATGAAATTCCAAGCAACAACCACCAACTCCTCCACTGCTTAAATGGGGGGCCACAGAAAAGATGCAGAGACTGCAAGATGGGAAATTTCAAACAGACATAAAGGAGAAACTCTTCCCTACGGGACCGGTGCAGCCCTGGAGCAGTTTGCAGACGGAGCAACCTCCATCCTCAGAGAGCTTCATGTGGAGGACAACTCCATCCACCTCTGACACCAACCCTGCTTTCAGCAGAAGGTTGGATAAGGTGACCTCCAGGGGTCCATTCTAATCCAAATTTTAATAAAAAGCGTAGTTATCCTTGAGCAGTATGATTTTAGTATTCGCTGCAGTCTAACAAACAGTCTTTCTTGAGTAGATTTGAAATTCACAGTCAAAATGCAGGGGCAATTCGCTAGCTTTACAATTATTATTAAACTGACTTTTTTCCTCCAATTACTATTACTTTTTTTTAGGAAAGGCTTTCAAATGTATAGCTGACTGAGATTGCTGCTTAATGGCATGAGATCTGGAAAGGCTGTGGGAGGCAAGACCCCCTACCTCCCTTCACAAAAAAAATGAGATAATGGAATAAGCTCAAAAAAATATCACTGAAAACAGGATTAACAGTACAGCTACATAAAGTCTATTCCCTTTAAATTTTGGTTTAACCTTCCTGTATTCACTGTAGACAGTGTCATACCTAGGGAAGTACCTGCTTCCCTTCAAAGCTGTATTTACTACTAGCTAGAAACCCTCCTCACAGTACTTAATATACCATCTGAAAGGTCTTTTATCGCTCCTCCCTTCAGACCTGTTAAAAGATTTTGTGTGGGCTCTCTCTTATAAAAAACACAAGCGCTATTTATCATATTTGCACCATTTTACCGAGAGGTAAAACAGCAATCAAAAGACTGCTTACGTGCTTTTATTCAACACTGCATAATTAACCAGCTCTGCTTCTAAAGAACTGATTTAGCATTCTGCTCAAAACCAGTCTGACTTCTCCAAGCACTCCACAATGCCTGTACTTCTCTGCTCATTTCCTCTCTCTCCTGATGCCTGTATGAAAAAAAAAATTCGTTTTTTTTCCCCATATCTCCACTTAATTGTCACTAGTTTTCAATCTAACTTGGGATCTCTCATTTGTATTTACCATTGGGTTATAAGGAAATATGCATATATAGAAAATAAAAAATGCTGATAAATGACTGAACAGAGAGAGAAATCTCCTAAACTTGCAAGAAATTTGTGACATGCCAAGATACTGAAGTCCTATAAAATGTACAGCAGTCAGGTCTGCAACTTCTCACTTTTAAGTGCTTCACTGTATTTTCAGAACTGCACATCATGCTTCTGCAGAGGCAAGAGAACAAGTTTTCCATAATGCAAGCAACGCTCGTCCACGTGTCTGTGCATCCTCTTACCTTGGATGCACTGCAGGGTTCCATCCTCAGCCCTTATTGTAAAGGTTTCACCTGGATTAACTTGAACCAAAAAGACCTGCCAAAAGAAAAAAAAACAAAACAAAACACATTTGTTTCACTGTGATCTTCAAAAATTAATTTTCCCCAACCCAACACCTGTGTTATCCCTACTTGGGAACAGATAAGGGGTCAGGGAGGGAACAGACTGCTATACTACATCTTTGGTCCAAGAGCACAGTCCAAGAGCTGGTAGAGATTTAAAGCCTACCTTCTCCTCTCAATTTTCAGAGCTGAAATAAAGACGTAACTCAGTTGTGTGAATTACGGCTTCGGGTTCCACCACCAAACTCTTGACGGTGTATTTAACTTGACCAAATGCTGATAGCTAAGGATGTGAATCTTTATAGCACTGGCACATGAGAGCAGAGAGCACGTAACAAACTCTGGCATGCAGCACCAAGCCACGCCGGGACTGCAAGTTCACTGGAATCAAAGTTTTTTGCAGTATAAGGGGAGTTGATCCATTACATTTTAAAAAAAAATTATCCTTCAGTCCTACACGTAAGAGATGTCAGTTATGCAAAACTCCATAGACACACACACAGTTCAACAGTTGCACACAGAACCAGCAATAAACTATTTAACACTTTTTTTTTCCCCCCCAATAATCAAAACATCACTCCATTGCTCAATTCTGCAGATGAGGGGAATGCTAAAAAGACCAGGAAGCACCAAAACTCACCCCAGTTCAGTGTACATTGTACTCATCTTTATTAATTTTCAGGTGTCTAAAATCATGGGTTTAAAACTTATGATTTAGACTTATTTCTTTAATGGAGAGTTTCACCGGGAACTACAGATCATTTACCCCATGCTCTTGCTGCCTGTGAAACTTTTACTCAGATATTTTAATCACACTTCTGTTAATTACGCATTGTCAGAAATTCAGTCAAAATCTGGATTAATCTTGGTATAATTTGAAAATTTAGATTGGTATCTTTTTGTGAAAACTCTCCCTAAATTTAGGTGTAGTTTTTGTATTCTGGGACACTTGCATGCAGAATTTAATCATTCAATCTGGAACAACAGAATTTGAATTAATGTTGTGTTTCTGAATTCCTTAAGCTAAATGCATAAAATAATTATTGCCTAGATGACCTCTTGAATTACAGTAATCCTACAGAAACCCATTATTCCAGCAACATTTTTAAAGCACAAGCTGGAAATCAGAAAAAATGACACAGGAAAGCCATTATTTTGTCTGCAACAGTAATTTCTCCCTGAGCACTGATCAGGGTGGATCTGATCCAGCATACAGAGCACAATAAATCGTTCAGAAAAGATAAGAGGCATAAAGCCATTCCATCTCTAATCTCCGAACAATCAACATTTAAGTGACAGCATTTTAGTGCTCTTTTGCTATGAATAGGCGTGGATTATCCACAACAGGATATGGGCATCAAGTCAAAAGAAGCCCAGAGCGAAGCAGTGTCATTCGGCTCAAAAAAACCAACTAACAAACCAGAAACCCGAACACAAAAGGGCAAAGAATCATAAAAATATAAAAATATTTCATTTGCATTACAGGATTATTTATTAACAGGTTTGATTAACATAAATCAGATGCCCTAGCACACCTTCACACCTTTGGAAGAACTTGGTCCAGCTCCTCAAAACACATACCCTGACGAGATGGATGTCTCATGTAAGAGAAGCTCGATCTTTTCCCTAAAGCGGGGAGTCGAGTTTAATGGCAGATGTAAGACTGAGCACGAGAGCCTTACTACACAAGGCACGTGTCTACCCCAGAGCTGCTTATCAGAAGGGTATGATTTACAAATTCCTTTTCAAGGATGGTCATTGCAAAGGTCAGTCACCAGCCCAAGTGTTTGTGTTAGCACAACTGCAGTTGTGCTTTCAAAATAATCCCTTGGGTTTTCGCATTAAAAACCCCTTCTCAAGATTATATCCCAAATAACAGCCGTTGCTTCCGATGGTTGAAATAAAGCAGCATTATTTTGCCTAATTATGCAAGTTTTTAACACAAATTGTTCCATCAACAAATTTGATGTGGAAATAACTCCTTATTTACAGTTCCCAAAGCACAACAGCTTTAAGACTTCATATTTACTTAAACCTTCAGCACTAGTTACTGTCACAAAACATGGAATTAAGTTGGTCGGAAAGCAAAGTTCCCCACTGTGTGCTGCAGGACAACCACCATCAACTCTGCTTGGCCTGTCTGCAGTAGGGACTAGGCAATTTTGCCCAAATTTTAACTACAGCCCAATAAAGACAAGAGACCACAAAATACTTTCACTCGGGATCTGCTTTTGAGGTTAAATATCAAATACATTGAAAGGATAACATTTTTCAACTATCAGCTGTGCAATTAAGCCACAGACCTTTTTGAAATTATATTGCTGCTGGGGAAAAGTGCTTTACTCTTTCAATTGATGAATTACAACAAGTTCCACCATGGTTTTCACCTAAAATCCAGTAAAACTAATCCTGGTTTCCCAGGCTCCTGAGTAAGTTTTTCAGCATTCACAAAATTATATTTGTGAAATACGTACGATTTGTACCATCTCATCTCCTAACACTTTACAAGGCTGAAAGCCATAACCAGTCTGGTTTTATTGATATTTGGGACATTTAAATACACAGACAAGCACAAAGATTTTCAAAGGAGGTCAATGAACTTGACTTCTATTAAACCAAGTAGGTCTTCTGCACCTAACGATGGCAGCCCCACCAGATCTCCACCTTCAATTCTGTTTTTCCGTGCCACAGAAGAAGAAAACACCAACAGTTGGGAAATTCATTCGCTTTAGCAAAATTTCAGAAAAATTAAGAGCCAAGGAGCAAGAAGAGAACCTGAAGGCCTGAGCCACCAAGCCTTTACGTATAGCTGAAAAGACCACCTCCTCGGCCATTTCCAGCTATGCAGGGTTTCTCAGAACAGTGAGGAAATCAACCTCCAGCTACAGTGGTACAGAAAAAGCACATGCTAACACCAGTAACCATCAGTGCACGTAATGGACTTACAAGTTATACTCTATGCAAGGGCTGCATTAGAATAAGTGCTTTAGCTGTTAAACGTTAAAAAAAAAAGAGTAAGTTCTGTAGACACTAAAAGACATTCTTCTGCACTAATGCTCAAATTAGCTACCTTTGGAGCAGAAGAAAACACTTAAGAGCTCTTGGTGGGGGGAGGCGGCTGTATCGAGAGCAAACAGGAATAGCCGACGTGTGACTGATGAGGGGTCTTGTGTGGGTCAACACCGGAGCAAGGGCTGGATGCGAAGGGAGGATGGTCGGCACAGAGCACACGTACTCGAGGTGGTCCCGGAGCCAGGAGCAGCGGTTGGGATGCTCCTCGGGTAAGACTCTCCGCTGGCCCGCCACCCCAGGCAGACAGACCCTTTCCAGCAGGCTGCAACCCAGCCCCAGCCTCTCCTTGCCACCCAAAGCTGGGGTACCGGGGTATCGGGTAATCCACCCCACCACTCAAACCCCTCCGCACTCACCCCACGCTGCGCTTAACCCCCTGTGAGCTCGAGCCGCAGAGCTGAGGTCAAGCCATTAAAGCCAGCACACACTGAGAATTAGATACCGGGCGTTTTCCGGCGAACGCCCCCGATTTGTCCCAATTGCCTGGGACAAATAATATCGAGGCACACTGTGACCTCTTTTGTTTATACACGCTAAGTATGTCAAACTAATTCAAAGATTTATTTTTCCCACGTCCTCCTAACAGCAAAACCATATTCTGCAGCCTGGAATGCAGCTTTTCTCTTTTCTGTCTACACAAGGGATCTTGTGAACGCCTTGTTTCTGAAGCTTTTAATTAAAAATCTGAGGAAAGCAATAAAAAAGTCTAAGATAACGTCTTTATTTTAATGAAAACAAACACAGACGATATTTAATTGCCCTACGTCTCTTCCAATATTCATCATCCCTAGAATGTACGTTTATGAGATGGCAGCAAGAGGAGAGAGAGCTTGAAAAGTCACTTTGAGCCCCCGCTGCTGCTCTGTGGCCCTGGGAGCATCACGAGGGTGCAGACCAGGGACACCCCAGCCCAGTTTCAGTCCCCAGGCCGCCTCGTATCCAAAAAGCTGGAGCCTGTGACAGCTGCAAGTAGGGTGTCAGCAGCACAGTCCCAAAAGCTCTTTCTTTTCCCCAAAAAGTACTTGGATGTTTGCTTTAGCAGTTTAATCCACTCGGTGTTGAAGCCCAGCCTTAGCTGCATCCTAGGAGAAAGCTTGCTCTCTCCATAACGCACTTTTTTTTTTTTTTACATTTATTTTGCATTTAAGAATGTTTTTATGTTTTATTTAAAGCCATGTTTGTTAAGACTGATTAACGTTACTAAGTTGCATAGTTACTATAAATATTTATAATCACACACACCCAATTTGGTAACAATTGCTCTTTGTCCAGAGCCAAATGTATGTCACTCCTGTCCCCCCCCTTCCCACTATCCGACTCTCGTGTCTACTGGGAGTGGAGGAAGAGACTAACGGTCCTGCCAGCAAAGTCTAGCACAGGCTTAAAGCTCAGGTCCAGGAATATAAAACTACACACACTGTGGGTAAAGTGTCTCATGCAAAGACAGAAAATGCTACCTGATAAGGACCAAGGGCACATGCTATTATCTATTTTATACGTATAAGCAAACCAATACCAAGTGGTTTTCAAGCACACAGAAGAAAAGTCACATTCAAAACAGGGCATCACCTCCTCACGGCTTAGCTGCAGATCACGAGTGAGTGCAGGCGCAGCACCAAGCCAGAAGAGCTCACTTGCAACCATGCGATGCAATACAATCCAGTGCTCACTGTAAAATCTTTCCACTTTATGAGAACCTTTTCCTTGCTAAGGTCAAACAGCCCCTTGCACTGCTTTGGCACGTTAAAACCCTGCCTGAAGCATTTTCCAATGTGGTGAATTTTCCCTTCCCTGTTTACCATGCTTGACACAGCTGAGGGGCACGGCATCTTGGATCCAGTCACAGGTTCCTCACAAATGCTTTAAATTATTAAAAATCCACTGTATTTACAATTTCTACAGCGCAACAATCTTGGAACATATTGCATCTTTGGAAAAAATAAAAACAAAACACGCGCACCCCCCAAAAAAACCCAGAATAATCGCTTGGGTCCATTCTCTATTCTACTTAAAAAGACTGTGCCCCAGATCCCGAGGAATTTCCAGCTCCATCCTGCTGGAAGGGCCAAAGAATTCACACCATTCTGTGTGCAATATTCTTTCAGGAATCCATTCCTCCTCACTCATACGGGAGCAGGTAGGATAAATACTATCAACCTCTCTTCAGTACGGAAAATCAGGGAACATGCTGCATCTTAAACAATAAAACAGTGACTTTTAAAAATTAATGCTTTGATAATAGTGTTCTGGGCTTAACTATCCTTTTTTCCATAGGACAGAAAAGAGAGGCATAAAGCAATTCAGTTTACAATGAGTGCTATTACAGAGAAACCCATAAGTGACAGATCCTGAACCCCCTAACTTATCACAAGCTAAAACGCTCCAAAAAAAAGATTAATAAAATAAAAATCAGTCTATTTGTAACAAATTGCTCTGATAAGCAAGAAATTTTAAGATTTCATGAAGTTTTAGCAAATTCAGTGTTTCATTACATTCACAAAGAAACCTATTTGTGAGAACAGTCATGGAGTTTGCCTACCAGCATCCTTCGGTTGAAATTCCTTCAGAGAAATTCATTCTAGAGACTTCCTAGATAGCACACGCTGCCCATGGGTTAACTTTGCTGACACTACTCATCTGCCATCTGTTCTGGTCTAAATGCCTAACACTACTCAATCTGCTTTAAAAGTCAGTATACTTAAACAGAAGGAAATTTCATTATCCTTTATCCGACAGCCATTTGTCATGGACTTCTCAACTCAAGTATCTTAAATGTGTTCTCGTTATAAACCTTTTTCTTCTTGAAACAAGCTTTTCCATGTGCAAATATCCCCTCTTCTCCCCTAAAAGGAGATTTCTTCAAGTATATATAAAAAAAAATTCAGGAAAGTATGAAGAAGTAACTCTAAATTTTGGCACCAAGTTCATTTGCTCAGCTCCTGTTCAGGTGCAGTATAAAGCCCAGCCAGCCAAATGCTTGCAAGCTCTTGCAAGGTGCACAAACTTGTGCTACCAGGAAAAGGTACCAAACCTTGTTCCTCCTTCAGACGTACTCCTGTCTCCCTTATTCAAAGTGTAAGACCTTAAAAAGACAAGAACTAGAGCACAAAACACTATGTACAGTGCCTGGGCTCCAGCCAAATAGTTAAAAAAACAGGGTTTGGTAAACACAGCTTTACAAAGAGCGGGCAAACAGGAAACTTGCTACACCGTTGCAGGTGCAGTGAGTGAACCAAGCCAGAATAAAACTTCCCAAAGCAAATCACCCAGCACTCTGTACAGACGTGCTATGGCACAGCTAGCTGGCTCTCCACTTTATACTCCAAGCTTTTTAGAGCTTGCAGCAGAGTACCTAAAGGAAAACACTGAAATTCTTGGACCAAAAGGTTAATTACCACTCCCCAAATCCCCACAGGAGTTACAAGTGGATTAGAAGCAGAAACAGAGTAAGCAGCAGCTCTGGAGGGGACATGAAAGCATTAAATACAATCAGCAATAGTGGAAATTAAGTGTGGGAAACTTTGGGGAAAAAAAAAAAAGAAAAAGAAAAAGAAAAAAGCCAGGGCTAGAAATGCCATTTTGGGTAGGCTAGAGAAGAGGGATTACTGTCAAGCAGGCAGAGACACTCCTAGCTCTGCCCTGTACAGCTCTACAGCACTTCTCCCCAGGAAGATAAAACAATTGAATGTTCCTATGCAATTGTCTTACAGCAGAGGACTGTTTACTGGCATCGGTCTCGGTCTGGCTGCTGGTAAAGGCGAAGGTGTTTCACCAGCTCCAGCCTGCTCTTTTCCACATACTTAAGACCTGGTCTTTTGAGAAAAACCCTCTTCTCTGAAGCTCAGCGTTCCCAGGTACAGCTTACAGCACAGCTCTACCACGCTGGCGTGGCTGAGGCTTCACGTAGCCACTAACACATGAGGGTGAGCAACGGCAAGTGCTCCCAGAGCATCTCAAGTGCTGTGAGCTCGGGAGCACGAGGCCCTGGCCACACGGCAGCGTGCGGAACTCCACGTGCCTCATCGCTCACCAGCTGAGCTGTGATGCTTTTTTACCGCCAGCTTCTAACAGGGGCTGTGATTACACCCCGGAAAAGCACATGTCCTTATAAAACTAGCATCTATTTATTGAGTAATATACACCATCTTTATTGAGGAAGTCATTCTTACCTGAATCTAATCTGAAGGCTGTTCCTGCCTTACAAGTAACTAAGATAAATCTCTTTCAACAAACACGTAACGTTTGCTTCTACATTACATACAAATCACGTTAAGAACAATTAACGTGGTCCATTTGCTGCTACTGTGTGCAAAGATCAAACACAGCATTTACTCCAATTTTGTTACATTTTAGAACTGTACTTTTTTTAAAAAAGTGAAGACATCAACTAATGCTTCAGGAATAGGATGAAAATGATAAGGCATAAAGGTGGCTAAGCTTTGCACATCCAGAAGAATAGAGGCCAAAAAAGTCTCACAGAAAACTGGCATTCCAGCTACAGGTACTTAAAGAGATAAAGTGATGAGATCTACGAGCATCATCCAACAAACATTTACGCAGAAAAAGAACCTGGCCCAGAACTGTTCTGCTGAGTCATAATTGCATAGCATAGCAGAAGCAAGTAGTAATACACTTCCAGCACGTCAGCAATTCTTTTTACTCCAAAACATTAGATGAGAAGCTAGTTTAAAGGCAATGGAGGCATCTGCCTAGCAAGGCTGCTGAATCATCGCTGATGGGGAAATTCAAAGATTGGAGGGCTCAGAAGACTTCATTTATTCTTTCTGTAATACAGAAGAACCCACAGGACAGTCTAACCTGATAAATGGTTCCCAGCAAGGACGAAAGGGTACGTTTAAAGAACAATTATCCTATCCAGTATCAATAAGATTGTTCCTTCACTTAAGTATATTAATACTGGACTTGGTAAATAGAGCCATTAAAAGCTTTCTTTTCTATTTTTTCAAGTTGAAGCACACTGTGCAGAGATTACTTAAAAAAAAAAATCACAACAATGAAAATCTGTATCAAAATGAGAACCCAGATAGGCAAACAGACTTAGAAACTTACAAAAGCAGAAATTATTCTTCCTCTCAAGGTTGGTCTACCTCAAAACACAACTCAGAGGGAGGAACAAATGATCAAGGCAATGAGAAGTAACAGAATGCCATTTTATATTGATTCATGAAGGACAGCTTATTTCTACCTTGGTTAAAATACTTTGCTGAAATGTCTCAATTCAGGAGGGAACCAAATTGAGTAACACAGAAAAACTGCTAGGGTAGATGTTCTACAAAGAGAAAGATTAACCAAAGATGACAGGTGTGGGAACCTACCAACTATCAGCTTGCACCTCCAGGCTGTATCCTGACATGAAAGCATCGCTACGGTCTTGTAATCATTCTACCTACTTCTAATCAAGCTTGTTAGAGAGTATCTCCCAAATAAATATGAAAGCAGCTATAAACTTGTCTTCCTTCAAAAGCGCACTCAAAATTCACTTCTGCTCCTCTAAGGTTTATAACGAAGCACAGAGTAAGACACAGGACTGCCGGGATCAATAGACTTCAGCACGCAAAGCGTAGCAGACACCACGAGACTCTTGTCTTCAATTCTCCATTTCTTTCCTTCATTCCCTTTTTTACAGTCTCAGCATTTTTGTTTTAAGTTCTTAAAAATCTCATCGCAGATACTAGCAAGATGTCTGGACAACAGTTAGCACAAATAAATCATGAGACTAACTTTCTGCAAAGCCCTCCAACATGTGGCATTTGTAGCCATTATTTCAATCTCATTATTTTAACTTCAATGAACACACATGCAAATAATCATATTAAATTTAATG
The DNA here is from genome assembly GCF_028858705.1 of Grus americana. Classification (NCBI taxonomy): domain Eukaryota; kingdom Metazoa; phylum Chordata; class Aves; order Gruiformes; family Gruidae; genus Grus; species Grus americana. The sequence continues at coordinate 23,074,539 of NC_072860.1, forward strand.
GTACACTTAAAGCTTTGCTCTTAATGTCTTTCCAGTGTAAGGGCAGATTTCTACCTCCCAGGAAATACTCTGCCCTCAGTGCTAGGGAAAACCATCTTCCTCATCTTCAAAATCCCTTGGTGCCCCAGAAATAGCTTATTTAAACCAGCCATTTTCCGCAAAGCTCACTGACCTGCTGTGATCCATCGCCATTCACGATGTGAGGCATCATGGCTACCTCCCCGTTCAGCAACGGTGGCAGCTCCAGCGGAATTTGGTCGGTCATCATCATTGTGACGTACATTCATGGAGAATTTTCCTCAACGGGCTTCCTGCAAGAGAAACATCAGTTAAAGACCCTGGAAAACCCACTTGTACTTTACAAGGTCACAGACATCCGCGTGGATTTTTGCCGTTAAGGTAGCAGAATACCTGCTTTTTTAACAGGATGCGTACGGGAATTTGAGGCACCAAACAGAGGTTTTAGCTGTTGGATCAAGAACATGGAAAGTCAAGTTTCCATGCAAGACTTCCAAAAAACCCAAGTAGCCAGACTACTCTTTCCCATGATTATAGTCCCCAGCCCTCATCGCACAGCTGAAAAAGGTAAGTTCTGAGCCACTTTGAGTGAGACTTGCTCTGTTCCTAAAAATCCGCGTCCTGCTACCACAGCTCTTGGAACTACATCACCTGCATGGTTAAGACGTTACATTGGTTTCATTCAATACCCACAGTTCAAAGCTCAACACCTTTCTTTTCTTCTCAGGGCCCTGTAAACAGGGAGAACTGCCACCTGTAACACAAGAGCAGGCGCCTGATTTCCACTGAATCACGATCCAAAGGAGAAAGGTTTTATCGGTAGCAGGAGGCACAGCACATCCCCATGCTCTAACCACCTTGCGCTATACAGAGGACAACAGAGTAGGATGGAAAATCTCACTTAAAAATTTGTGAAGAATCGCACAGCACACCCTCCCCCTTCACAGCTAATTGATGTGATATGTAAGCATCGCTAAAACCACGGGAGATCGCTTTGTAAAAACAAGTCTTAATTCAGCATTAAGAGTACCATCATACTGTTTTATGGGGCAATAATCCAGTTCTTTAGTGAATAAAATGGATGACCTAATCACATAATTTATCTAGAGTTCTGCACAAGAACTCCTAAGCAAAGCAACCTTACAAATCCAGCACTGATCACCAGAGAATGCCAAAGTCCTCCCAATAACCTCATATACATCACAAATTCAAGTTAGAAAAAAAATATGCAGTGACTTAGGTGACTGGTAACAGCCAGGTAATCAGAGCACAAGACCACCAGAGTATAGAGAGGGGAATTTTTGGCAGAGAGCAAGAGGGATATCCCTGCTCACGAGGAAAGCGTTGTGGGATCTAGTATTTACATGGAGCGCTTGACCTCAGGGCCATAAACCAAGAGTTGAATTCATCTGCTCCAGAGGGGACGAAGGGCTGAGCCAACCTCACCAGGGCTGGAGCACGCAGGTCCACCGACTCCACAGGCTGCAAACCTAACACCCCCATACCTGCTCTGCCCCCGGGTGCTGCCAGGATTTAACTTTACATTTCAAAAATACTGATCAGAACCATCAGCCTGACCAGGAGCTGGTACTCCAGCTGCTGAAGAGGACCACTTGTGTGATTTCAAAGCAATGCCGGTGCCCACACAGACTGAATCACATCCATCCTTTCATTCTTATCACACGGGCCCCCTTCACATCTGAGTAGTACCGGAAGACTAAAAGTGCATTGTTTTTCCAAAGATGTGCAAACTTTGCCCCATTACCTTCCACCATACACCTCAAGACCAGCATTTTAATTTAACTCAGTACCAAATTTAGCACGACTCTCACAGCTCTCTCCAATATTCTCATCGTGTGAAAACACCACTTTTCTTGTCATCGCTTCACTGAGATAAAAACAGAGGCAATCTATTTTCATCCACCTTTAAATGAAATCCCTCCTTTTACTTGAGAGACAATTACAGGACAGAAGTTCTCAGAAAGCTTGAGGCACAGTTGTCAAGATGATGGTACATCCACAGTCAGGTCTTGGGTCCCATCTCCTGTCTGCACCAACTGCTTTGTTCCAGAGCCTGGCAGTGGTTTAGTCCTACCATCACCACTACCCTGAGTAGCCTGTCCTGCAGCACATACACCCACGGAGTAAGGACTCTTACTAAACACTCCTGCAGTCCACAGGACGACACATCTGTCAGTGACCAAAGCTTAGTCATTCAAAGCTCCGACCCAAACGTTACATAGGCTACAGAAATCTGTCCGACAGCCCAGAAACTTTGCTCAATGCATTTTCCTCCTGAAGTTTTGCAATATTTGGAGCTTTTTCCTAAACTTTTTGGTTTTCATTACTTCACAGTCGGAGGTTTTCTTTTTGAGAAAGATCCATGTCCACAACCAATATTCATAGGTGACGGGGTTTGGGAGGGGAAGGAGGGGGACGGTGTGATTTGGGGTTTTTGGGGCTTTGTTTGTTTAAAATTATGAGGAAGAAGAGAACATGTGAGTTTTTGAACTATTTCTTAAATGCTTGGGATTAAGGAAAGGACTGAAAAAGCCTGATACTGAACACCAGTGAGAACATCGGAGTTAGTAGCTTTCAATGGAGACAGACTGGTTTAGTCAATCATCAGTTGTACCTCGAACTACACTGGTTATACATGTAGTTATGTATCTATAGTTTTTGTGTGTATATATATGTTCATATAGAAATAAATAAAGAATTTAAATGAATGCAATGTTCATAGGAACTACTTTAAACCCATGCAAAACAATACTCCCTTCCTCCAAATAAATGACATGTTCCTCTAGTCCGAATCTAAAAGCCACAGCTCTAATGGAGTTTAAGCATCACGTCGATGCTATTTTCTTAAGGAAAAAAAGCCAGATCATAGCTTGAAGCTACATATTTTCCTAATAATATTTCCATTCCAGGCACAACAACCAATATGTTGACATTTATTTGCTACATGTCATTATTTAAAGTTTTACAGCTGCATTCCTTTTGCTTTATTAATGGTTTGTCACTACAGCCATGTCTACACTTGCCTCACTTTAAAGGGGGGGAAAAAAATAAAAAGAAATAAAAAAGGCTTCCTTTATTTATCAGGCCTGGTACAAGCCCTCCAGAGGTAATGCCAGCAGCAGGACTGGCTACAAAGCACAGCTGGCCACAGGCATTATTTTTTAGCGGTATTTCACATAGATGTACTCCATGCAGTTAGATGACATGGGGTTAAAACATCTACCATGAGACTGGCAGACTTCACACCAAAGCCAAATCCTTTGGAAAAGGCTTCACGCACTTTTTTAGCTTATTTGCTCATCCATCCTACTTAAAACAGATTTATTCACCACACATTCACACCCCTCCTAAAGCCTAGCATCTCCCCTACAGGGGATGCCCACATGAGCAAACTTGATTAATGCAAAGAAGGTGAGGTCTGAATACAAGTACTTTTTTTTTTTCCCCCCCTGTAAATTCAGGAACATCGCTGGAAGAAAACACCAGACAAGGACTCAAAGAACCAGGTCACATTTCAGGATATAAAAACCCTTCCTTAGCTAAAACATGAACTGCCAAATACTAACCCACAGCTTTTTTTTTCAGGTCCTAACTCAAATTTGGGGTTTTGTCTAGAAAGCTGACTATATTTAAATTTAAAAGAGATATTTCCTGCGCGTCTACATTCCCTAGGTTTGGCCGGGACTGACCACAGCAACGCCAACATGGAGCAAGAGGCTGCATCTCCCTGCCTAGCTACCTCCAGGAATACGGGAAATCACAGCTTCCCATCTTACTGTGGAGAAAGGAAAAAGAAATAACCATCCAAGTTTGATGTTTCTCTCCCCAAACCAAACTTCCAAACCTTTTGATGTCTGCAAGTTACTGTTACAGACCTGATTTTCATTTTGGTACTGCAGTCTTCCACTGATCACTGAGATGACTCCATTTCCTTAAATTAATTCAATATGGGAATTACTAATACATAAATTAGTTGCACATGGCACTAGAGAGAAAATTAAAACACACAGAAGAACAAAATGTAACTATCTAAAAAACAATGTCCATGTATGGTAAATTAATATGACCCAACAAGTTACGTCAGAGTTCTCCTGAAATTCCAAAAGGAGTGTGAACCACATCAAGATACCAGTCTCATCCTTTTCCTAGAAGGTTTTACCCATTCTATTAATGGGGGTATAAGCCAAGAACATTTTTCTTTTGGGGATTTATTTCCCCACCACCACCACCTTCTGTCTTAGAACCTGGCAAAACCAAGAGGAGTTCTGAGTATTCAAGTGCTGTGACCGCTCTCTGCAAAGGCTAAATTTTATTTCCCTGCAGCAGACCATTAAAAGTTACTGAACACAACGTTCTGCTTTTGTAATTCTAGCTGATCCTGATAAAAAAGTTGTACTAAGATGACAGACAGCTTTCCGATACCTAGTGGAGCCATGTGTCCTGGTTTATTTAATGTTCAACAAAAATCCAGTACTAAATGCTCATTTGCACTCGTGCAGTGCTTGCTTAGGGTTATTCCGTCTGATTAGAAAAGAACATACTGCATAGAGAGTAAGAAGGTACTCCACCTTCTATCCTAGCATTACTATAGAAAAGATTTGAAACACTTACAGTATAAAACTTTAGAAGGAAGAATTTTCTCTTTCCAGCCTAAAAAAAAAAAATCCTTACAATTTCAACGAGATGAAGCTTATACACAGAAGTGCACGCGCACATATACACACAGACCCAAACGCTGCAAAACTCCTCAGATTTTCTACAGTACTTGTCCTTGAGCATGATATGAATTTGTCCATGGCCCAGCGGTGACCACAGCCCCTCCTGGCCACCAGCCACATCGCTGAACGGGACCGTCCATTTCTCAAACTGCTTCCCATGGGATTAAGCTCAAACGCTATTCAGCAATGGCAACCATCCGAGAACGCCAGAGGCCCGCTGTTGCTCAACCTTCCCTTCCTAAATTTAGGATAAATGTCTTAATTGTCATCATCAGGAACCATAAGCTATCCTGCCTTTATAACAAACCCCAGAAGTTACATGGTGTTGGTACGTATGGTACACACGTGTCCAGGCCCCCTCAAGAAAATTAACCCAAGGCATTCCTTGTAAAGACCACTCAGACATTGAGAGGGGTGTTGAAGATGACAGAATCTATTACCCCCGATAAAACGGTTTTCTTGAAATAGAATTAGTGGAGAAAATTTCTTGGAAATCATAAAACACATCCCATTGAGGTTGGGGGGAGAAGGAAAGGCTTGTGTCAGAACCATATATTTTTATTATTTTTTTTTTTTAGTATCAGGTTATGTAGTCTAAAATGAGCTCCTTTCTACCGTTATTTTATTTATATATGCATGTATTATATGAGCCCCTCTTCTACCATTCTGCATGTAGTAGGTGATCTTCTCCGATGAGTGCAACAACTGCTGTGCAAGAGAAGTAATCCAACCCCTCAGGAACTTCCTTGGTAGCTTACAACGCTAGTTCAGGTCTGATATCAAAAGTCAAACCCTTTCGCTGATATAACTCATCTAATGACCAGAAGTCACTTAAAATGCAACCGTTTCTAGCCCCTACCAGCCGTTTTCCCTGGCTTGTCTCAGGGCAAGCCAGGTTCTGCAACAAAGACGTTCAGAAATCGGTAGTTGTCTGACCACAGAAGGCAAGTATGTGTGGTATCTGATCTGCGTCCTCCAAACCGCATCCTAGTAACGCGACCAGCCCAAGCCCTACACCGTCATCTGCACGGTTAGTTTGCACGTAGATGGGTTCCCCCATCCAGTGCGCTGTATTGACCTTCAAAAATACTTGCGTTGTTGTAACTGGGGCTAAGGGAAGTAAGAGTGGCTTGAAGTGCTTTTGCCATGGTTAAAAAATACGTATGGAGTCACGGGCTCATGCCCACTCAGCACCATTGAGAAATCAAACACAGGTTTAGAAACACAGGCCCCGAAAACAGGGAACACGCAAGTACTTCTAGAAGACATCTCACTTTTGGAAAGAAATACAATGAAATGCAATGAGAATAAGAAAATCCTTCTGCGTTTGCAGCAGCCGTTACCTGCAGCACATGTTATTCTTCTTCCATAAAAAGAAATTTGCTATTTTCCAGGAGTTTGTACATGGAATAGAAGTACCATATCAAGGCCTGGTATATCAAATTATATCACTGCTGATCATTACACAATTGAAGAAACTGGTGCTTTTTCCAGACATATTCTGAACGAATTCAAAAATAGCTAGGAGAGAAAGATAACTAGGAAAAAAAAAATTGTACACGCATATTCAGACACTAAGAATTTAAAAGGAACACATGACCCACTAGGAAGGCTCCGAATGAGAAGCGCTGCTTCTGCACGTTCCTGTTGATCCTGGTGTTTGCATGCAAGAGATGAAAGAGCACACGCACGGCCCCATTCTCCTACTGTATCTTCTACTGCACACGTTGAAATTTAAGATTAATTAAAACATACATAACGCAATTATATTTTCACTGAAAAGCAGAGCGGTAAATATAGCTGCTTTCAAGAGACTCTTGCCATGGCTTGCCACTTGAATTCAAAAAGGAGTGGTAATAATTGCTCATGTAGAAAAGCCTCTTGAGACATGAGCAGTACCTGGAGGTATGCACACAGATGGTTGGTCAAGGCACAAACAGTCTGGAATTTGTCTTGTCTGATGTGCGTTCATTAGTTTAGTTAAATCACATCCGTCTGAAAGAGCGATCGAAACCTGAAAGCATTCTTTCGCTGTTTAATTGCAAGCAAGGTAGATTAATTTGAAAGCATCCAAACAGACGGGCTTCTTCGTAACAATTTTGGAGAAATACACGCGATTTAAAAAATCTGTTATGACAAAAGAAAACAGATTAGAGGGAATGCATACCTACAGAGCTCACTGGCATTTTATGAAGAGGTAGTAAAATGCCTGCCGCTTGTTCTCTGTGCCACTTCACAGACAAGGCCACCAGGAGCTGAATCCTATCTCCAGCAAGCTGAAAAGCATGAACATCCTCTCAAAATTTAACCACCGTAATTAATTGGTGGGTTTATTCCCCTCTAGTTTATTTTTATTTTAAATAAAAACACTTTTCAATGTCCATGGTACATTTCATGTCTAAAAGAGAAATTATCAGCAGTATTCAATTCTATAGGGGATGAGGAAAGTGAACAGTGTTATTCCCCCACACTGGTGTGAGATTATTAAAGCAGTTATCCAGACAGCAATGATAAAAGGAGATTTTTCAGTATTTTGCTTTTATTTAGGCCTATAATTTGACCTCATTTTTGCAAGATTTGAAACTCCATTTTTTTAAAGAACAGCAATTTTGCAATGCAGCCAGCTGCATACCTCTCAGGAAATGTTTGCAATTTAGGAACAGACAAACTATTATAACAAAAACAAAAAAAACCCCACACAAACACAAAAACAAACAAAAAAAAGGTTTCTATCTCATCTCAGCCTTGGGATGAAATGGAATAACCAAATAACTTTAAACACATACCAGAACCGAGCATCAGGAATGGGGAGATCAGGTCAAACAGCATCAGGCAGGAGTGTCTTACTTCGTAAGGCAAGTACAACTCATCAGCATGTAATAGCTCTGATGAAATACCAGAATAAAGCAAGCTGGTACACAAAGGGGTCTTTTACCAAAGGAAAACGTCACGCCACTAGTTGGTTTTCCCCCCCCGGTTTTCCGGAGGGGAATCTTGTGAAAACTTGTGTAGGAAAAGCCAGCCCACCCTCCTCTCACCCTTGCACGTGCCCCCAAGGCAGTCATATTCGGGCAAAAACGTAACGGTGCTAGGTGTAAGGGAATAAATACATCAGAAGTGAAATAGATCTCCAAAAATTTTATTAAGCTTCTATTAGCTACGGCGGAGCAGAAAGTCACGGGCAGACGAGCTAATCCAATGGCTCCACAGCCTTCTTACTTCTACAAATAGCTTTACAGCAGCAAATTCATCTGCTGCTCAAAATCAATTCTAAAACACGCACACACTCCGCAGTTACAGCCTGCATTGCTGCCATAACAGCAAGCTACACAGAGAAAATTTGTATACAACTCACTCTCACCGTTTAGGTTTTTCTGTGCTTTTTCTTTAATCTAAAAATTAAAGTCAGTCATTTTGGCTATTTAGATTCTTTTCCTTCTTCCAAGTCTTTACAGCTTTCTTTCCTCGCCTTCCTCCATATTAATCACAACAGATAAAGGGGACTCACCAGGGATATAGTTGCAAAAATAGAAGAGTTTTTAGCAGGCACACAATTCTCACAGTATTTCACAGCACTTCTTCCAAGCAGCAATAGGCTGAGGTTAACTCTTCTTGCACAATGGCGGCCAATTATTATTCTTCCACAATTTTTTTTTGTTTTGTTGGGTTTTTTACATTTTTCATTTGAGCTTTTTACATTTAAAAAATGTCTAGTTATAAAATTTGCTCCGGCACAATTTGCTTTAAATAACAACTACTTTAAACATTATTTTTTTAAAAGGGAAATTAATTTATGCAATTCCAAAAATACAAGCAGTAATCAACATTTCAAACTAATTAGCTCCCACTTGTCCACCCTCACAGAAACATTTGAGTAAGAGAGTTCTGGATGCTTATCAATACGCAACTGCGCTCAGCATCTCTGTGCTTTTCTAGAAAAGACCACAAGCCACATCCAAGAGGACGGGCACGAAGCAGGACTGTTCTGTTCCACTGACATCCTCCGCTGCTCAGCAGAAGACAGAGCTCTTCCAGCTGCGGTCCCTCTGCGTGCCAGGGCGAGGACCGGAGGATGACAGTGCCCCGACAGCTCTCCATCCCACAGCACAAACCGCTCCCCTAAGGGCAAAGAGCCATTTTGTGCAACAGAGACAGCACCACATGTTTCCTAACTGAATTATAATTCTTCTCAGGTTCTCTGCACTCTGTATTGCCTTTGACAAAAGCAATTGGTAAATGACACTCACAACATCACCAGAGTCGGTACGCTTAAACACTGTTTCAAACAAATACCAAGTTATTCCAACTATTTGCTTGAGGAAGAACAAACCCTCCAATCCAGACCTACACCTACAATTTGAGCCCCGATCCTGCAGACATTAGCACTCAGGTACATCTTTATGCACTCTTAATAGTTTTATTAGTGGCGTACCTAAGTACTGAACTCCTCCGGATCAGGGCTGTGACCCTGTGCACATGCCCAGGGACACACACAAAACCACACGAAGATAAGTTCTTGCACAATGGTGCAAGTCAGATAAGGCGTACGCTTCATCTGTTTGCTTTCTTCCTCCATTTAATAGCCAAAGTATTAATCATGGTTCAAGGTTGATAAGCATAGCATTTGGTGATAAATACCCTCCCCTTCAATTCTGCTCTCTCAAATAATAATCTCTCTGCAATAATATCACGAAGACCTTGATTATCTCTTCTAGAGTTCCTGTGCAGTAAAGAATCTACTGAAATCAATGGGGTGGGGGTTTTTTACCACTAACTAAACTATCAAAGAAAAAAAAAAAAGGGTATCTATCATATCAATCTGCAGCACTTGAAAAGCACGCATACCAAATTCCACTTACAACAAGGTTTCAGCACACCTTTGTGCAAGGCAAACTTTTTTGTTGTCGCCATTCACTGCTAACCTGACTCCGGGCTGACGCTGTGCTGACAAAGTAGCTCATTGTGTTGTTGTGGGAAACGGCGTCGGAGAGATCTCCCATTCAGCCCTGGGATTCAAGAACAGGCATTCACACGGAGCGGCCGCTGCAAGGGAGCACCTCTGGATGGCTGCCGGAGAAGTTTCTCATGTAGAAGGAAAGTTGAACCCACTATTGTCATCGTGCTCGCAGGACTGAAGTGCCTAAACTGCACGATTTGCAAAAAAAAAAAACCCAAACCCCATCACTCTAGAACTTTTCAGCATCAGGAGAAAAAGTTCAAGTTTTGTTTCACCATCCCTCACTTTCACAGACCTAGAATAAAATTTGCAGGAGTTATTTTACTTTTCTGAACTGCTTCATGAAAATGAACATAGTATACTACCTAAGAAGGTTTCTCTTAATTTGAGATAAACAGGATTTTAAAAAAAAAAAAAACACCACACCAACTCAAAATCCACAAACAAAAAGCAAACCACACACACAAAATCATCAAATTATTATTCCATTTTCACCTGGGTAATTTTGGTATCCGGCACCTTACAGGAAAGAAGCCTCTCCTACCCCAGGTATCTGATTTTTATCTCCACCGATAATAAAGCATCAAGGAACCAAAACCACTGAATCTTTCAATGCAACAGAGAACTAAGGGGGGGGGGTTGTTTTGTTTTCTTTAAGGTGGGAAGACATAGAGTCTCCATTTATCTAGACAGAAAATGCTGAATCTCCATCGTACTGAATATGCCAACTGATGCAGCTGTAAAGCTCAGTTATCTATGAAATGGTTTAAAAGGGAAAACCTTTGGGGTTTGTTACCTGTCCAAAACAGGACACAGTTTGTAATGCAGACTGGAGGAGAAATTAAGTTCTGTTGATACAGCAGGAGACAGTCCAGTGGGGTTACCAGCACTCAGGTTGTCCTTATCCAATTTAATCCTGAATCCTTGCCCTTCTAACTAATTTAACTCCCGCTCTCCGCCAACTCATTCAGGCAATGGAAGGCTTAAAGTTATTCTCAACCAAAATAAATTGGTATTGTTCTTTGATAATAAGCACCACAGTGAAGTACCAGACAACTTGCACAATGAAATGGGAAACCAGCATTACTTTAATAAATTACACCCAAGCCAGCAGTGCTGGTTGAAAGGCGGCCGTGTGGCACAGAGCCAGGCAGGGAGATGCTCTCCTCTCCTCTCCGCCTGCCCTGGGAGCAGCCAAAAGGCAACAGCCCCAGTCCTGTAACTCCTAGCTATAGGAGTCACTCATTAATGAGTTATAAGTCTTTGTTAATTAAAATTTCCTAATGTTTCACCCATTGACTTCAATACTACAGCTTTCAGCGTTAGCAGAACATAGAGGTAGTAGCAGTGCGGAAAGGTTAACAACACACTTTACACTTCAGAAATTTTTCATCATGTGAAAAATAATTAGATTGATGAGAATTCTGCTAAATCCTAGAACAAGCAGCACACTCCTTCCAGTTCACAGCACATTGCTAGCCAAGCTCCTTTGGGAATAACCCCAAAAGGGTGAACCCAAATACAACCCATCGCTTCTGGTTCTTTGGGGTTTTTAATTACAAAGTAGCATCCAAAATATCCTACCCTACTGCTTTTAGCTCCAAAACAGGAGAAAACATTATGGCAGCTTGCTGTTAGCGTGAGCTTAGGCTGAAAGGCAGGAAAATAGAGAAACGAAGGAAGAAAACAATGTGTTCTTACACTAGGTCTGCAGACAGATACTCAGAGTTCGTCATTTCCTAAAATCTTGGAGGACATAGCTGTGACCATCCAAGCCTACACAGACTCCATTTCGGATAAGACAGTTGGCATTAACCTGCAGGCTCCCATTCCAAATTAATCTTTACGGAAGGCAGCTCGGGCGCTTCATGAGACACAGCCGGACACTCGTGCCTGGAGAGCAAGGGGGACAACGCTGCTGTGTGTTGGAGACCAGCCCCCACGCACGAGCAAGCTCACACAACTCTGGAGAAATAAATTTTAAAGATAAAGAATAATTACAGGGCCTCAGACGGCAACGCAAAGTTCTTTTGGGAGAGTCAAGAGGTGCGGATACAAGATGGTAATAAGAAACAGAAGCTGAGCGAGTGAAGGAAGGTAAACTTCCGCACAGTAATAATTTTTAATGCAAACGTATTATTTAATCAAAAAGAGGACAGTTATACTTCTTTGTGTTTGCCTATTGATACAATTACACACAGCGCCAACGAAGTCAATTAAACCCTTAAAACTGGTTAGCTTTCCACATCCTTTAAATGGCACAATTCTAGTCAAGCAAAAAAACTTAAAACAGACAAGCAGCAGAAAGCAAATCAACTTTCAAGCATCATGCAACATATAACTGCAGTTTCATTTTCCCTTGATGCACTTGGAGAAATTAATTTCCAAAACTGCATATCGAACTTCAAAGGTGCAAGAGTCTAGAGTCAATATTCAAATACATTTAAGAAACCCACCGAAAGGAAGAAGTTGTACTCCGTAGGGGGGAACCATGAGAAGGTTGGTCTTACTGAACATCGGTGGGTTTTTGATGGAGAGAAAAAAAGTTCCTGACTTAATAAGGCAAACATACTTTTATTTCTGCTCTGTAAGTGACATTCCCTCCCTCTCCCTGGCTCCGTAACAGCATCCCCAGCCCCACGGATGCAACACACTACTCCGGCAAAACAGCGGGGAACCGTAAACTCCCTGGCCCGCCTGCTGCGGAAAGCACGCTGCTGTCAAACCCCACGCTGAGAGCCCTTCCAGCCCGAAACGCTACCAAAGTTATTGAGCCTGCGTTTGTCCCGGGAGCATCTCACACCACCTGTACGGACACGCGTGGCCGTGACGAACAGGGAAGTGTCTCGCGTGGGCTGAGCGAAGGCATGTGGAAGCCAACATGGCCGTGCAGTGGGATTCCCCATCCGCTCCCGAGCCGTGGCACTGGAAGTCGGTACCACAGGCTCCATCCAACACACCTCTCCTCTCTCCACTATTTCCACAAAGAAATTTCATTCATTCCCCAGGTTGGCATAAATAACCTGCTTGCTACTCACAAACATGACGTAGATCCGTTGTACAAGCCTCAGAGTAACTAGCTTTAAGTATGCAAAAATGAAATCATCGTAACAAAGCGAGTTTATCTTTGGGTCCTTTTAAAGGAAATCATTTTGGCTTTTATGATGGCTCATGCTTATCTACCCAGTGATAAACAGTGATGCAACAACCGTTCACAGCATTTCAGTTTTCTGGAAAGTAGTATTAAAAAACAAAAAAAAAGAAAAAGAAACAAAAAACAAATCCCAAAAATATTTCATTTGTAATTCTAGCTGGAATTCAAAAATTAAAGTATTTGGGAAAGGCAGAGAAAAAAATAGCTTTCCATCTTAAAAAGATGCAAACCTGAATCTCAATAAATGGACTTTGACTTGGTTTGCATATGGGGTGGGGAAAAATGACCTGCAAAAAGGCAAGTGGTTTTGGAGGGTGGGGAGGAGGTACAAATAATACAGAATTCACAGAATTCCAATAAACAGGTGAGAACAAAATGTGCAAGTCACACAAACATAAGAAAATCCCCCTCAAAACTCTAGTTGAATGTGTCCAAACTGGAAAAAGACTGAACCTACGAGAAAGGCTAATTCTTTAAGCGTCTGTTTTCTACAGTATCTTGCATAAATATCAACCACCTCACCACCACCGCGTGTCCTGACAGTCTTCAGCGTTCAGCTTATCCTGGCCATGCACCTCGCTTTGCCTATTGCAGGAGAAATTCACACAAATCCTGATGGAGCAGAGAATATTACAGTACGTTTATGTCCTTTTAAAATTAAATCCACATCAAATATAGTATTTTTTATATATATATATCTCTCTCTATCTAAAGAAATTTTAAAAATTAAAATGGGGGTTGACAGCATCTTATCTTTGACAGTGGAAGCAGAAACTTCAGAATATCAGCAAAACCAGGAGTTAGTCTGAAGAGTTACGCAGACAGCCTGTTGGCATTAGCACAGGAGAAAGCTTTCCCAGTGAAATTTAGTTGCGCTCAATTTTACCTGAATGATATAACTGACACATGACCCAGCAAGATTTTATTCCACTGCTTGAACACCCAGGGCAGCGCTATCGAGGCATACTCTAGTTTGTGTGAATAAGTTGGAACACCCAGGCGCTATCACCGAAAGTACGGCACAATCTCGATTCTTTAATATTTACATTCTGACTTGTTTCAGTCGCGTTTTGGCAGCGCAGAGCAGTGCCCATACAGATACCCACCTTAACAATACAGCACACAGTTAATCAGTGACAAAAGCACACCCATTAACCCCAGGTGTTCTTCAGGCAAAAAGCTTCACACGTCTCTGAGATTCATGCAGGTCGCGTTTGTTCCCCCATTTCTAGGGGGAGGGTACATATTTTTCCATCATGCTAATATCCGGTTTAAAAAAAAAAAAAGTAAAATCAACTGATATTATTCTCTACCTACACCACAGCATATTCCTCTTGGGGCAGGGGAGGGAGATGCCATGTCAATGCAACAATTTTAATAAAGACTCTCAACAGTAATAGACCTGTGTAGAAAAAAGTGCTCCAGCTCTCTCGTGTGAACATCTTCCTCCTCCCACTTCACACTCCCTAATCACAACTCCGGGATGGTACAGAAAGACAGTCTGGGTGTTCAGAGTTGTTTTAACGCACTGAGGAGTCATAAGCAATGGAGCGTGCTGCAGGGAAAACCCCAACACCAGACAGCTGTTCAGCATCTCATCCTCCTCCTGATGCTCACTGAGGAAATTCCCTCATCCTTAATGAATTCTGACTAATTTTTTCCATTGCCTCAGATGAAACTTCAACCATAAGATTTTCTCTAATCTTCTTCTCTGTTCCTAGGCATTGCTGCATCAAGCCCTGTTGTGAATCATCTACATCGCAGATCGCTGGGCAGACCTCCGCACCATCCCGTAGATGCCAGAGACACCTTACACTTCATGAAGCAACTGCCTAGAGCACAACGTACATGAGTGAGTCCTACAGCTCTAGACCAAGAGATAATCATTGCCCACTGCAGTTTTAAATACTCAGAAATGAGTACTATGAAATTCAGCACCATTACAACTCACTTCACCCTCTGTACCTTCTCTGTTCAAGGAAGAGCAGAACAAGATTTATTATCATTTCTACCAGAAGCTCAATCTGCTACAACTTTTGTCTTTAAATTTGTAGCTGAAGAGACGGTGGATGCTCTGATTCTTCCTCCTTCTCATCCATATACATTAGTGGTGCAGAAATCTCAGAAGAGTACTTGGTCAGAAGTAATGAATGAGATATTCATTCTCACCTAAATTGAGCAGACTATAGCATGTTTATTATTAAGAACACACTGAGGTACATTAGTCTTGAAGGCTTTTTTGAACACTTCTTGAATTTATTAAATTAAGGAAAGTCACTTTGTTACTAGCAATTTCCTTCTTGTGACAAATACGAGTGGGTTGAGCCTCCTGTCTGTAAAATATGGAGAAGTACTTATGCTAATAATACACAAGAGAAAGCGGTAGTACAATCACCAACTGCATTCTGCTTATAGCATGAACGCTGAAGTATCGTTGGGTTGTAAGAGGATTAAGAATTTCTGAAGATTAACAGAAAACTGATAAAAAAATACGGAGACGTAACAGTATCTAAGAGCAGAGCTACTTGACCAGTAAACCAACAGACTTTCTAGACCAGCTAACGGACTGGAAACCCACTCTCAGAAATCGCCCTTCCCTCTAGGGAGGATCACTCTGGGAAAAACATGATTTAGTGCAGTTTAACATTATATACCAGCTGTCAGATCTATAACTGATACTACAACAGGGATCTACATTTGTCATTAAGTTACCACTGGGAAGCTGGTAATGTAGAACCAAAGCAAGTGAGCTCCCTATCCCAAATATAAATAGGTATGGCAGACAAAAGGATCAAGTTTTTATTTTAGACTTGATGTTAAAGTTAGTATCACACATAGTCAAACACAAGGTAGAGGTCGCAAAAAGATTTTTTTAAACCATATCAAAAAAACCCTAACGCGTGTCAAGAAGATATAAAGGTGCAGAACAGGTGCATAAAATTCACTGCTGGATCCAAACCTGCAGCATTTAAAGGCATGCCAGTGACCCCAAAACCAAAAAAGGTGGGTTATGTTTAGTACAGTAGCATCAGGCCACTGCTCATCAGTACAATAAGTCTGATCACTACTTTTACAGCTTCCTTGGCAGCTTTATCTCCTGCAGTCTACGTTCAGGGTCTTACTCTCCCCATACCTAATCACAGAGGTTTGCGATCATCACGTAAGTCACAAGATATGTACCTATATGCACATATATACATGTTCATCTACATAATGGGTACAACTACCTTCATTTATCTTAAGATCCTTAGAACGTTAAGCCACGTTCAGAAATAAGCGAGTTCAAAGAATTACTAAAGATGACAAAGCAAAGTGGTGAAGAGAGAAGAAAAATCTCAGTTTCTCCCTCTCGTTTTCCTGGTTTAACCTGCTACAAAAACCTGACAGTGTGTCCTTCAGTCGTAAAGCCCGGCATGCCTGCATCCCAAAGCCTTACACACACTCGCTTCAATAGAGCCGCACGCCGGGGAGCGCAGCTCCTGCCACTAGCACATAGCAAAGATTCCAGATCATTTTTGCACCACGACTAAAATGTTCTCATCAACTGGGATTTCTGTTATAACATGTTACTCCAGCCTCAAAAAGTGCAATCTCAGCATGACATATTCAGTGTTGTTTCTCTTGGGTGCTGGGGATGCAGAGAAAATGGGTTAAGAAGTTATAACACACACCATAATCCTCCTATTTCCAAAACCAAAGTCCAGCTATAAACCCGAAGAATGCCACAGATGTACCAAATTCTTTTTATTAGCATAAGGAAGACAGGAACAAGGGTACTTCGTTAATGCCTCCCCTCTTCATTACACTGGCTTCTTTCTGTAAGTTTTACTAAATTTCAAAATGCATGTTGCTAACCTGAAGATATATCTACAGGCAAAAGAATCCTTTATGAAAATACTTGTTGCTATGAACACCAAAAAAAAAAAAAAGGAAAAATTATGGTAAACAATAAATTCTCATTGTATTTAGTAGCTGCAGGTCTTTGTTAGAAACAGCTATCCCAGAATACGCAGCCACATTCATGAGATTGAGTGAATTCTATCTGAAGTTTACAGAAGGAAGCAAATACAAACATTCTTACAAAGGTATTTTCATAGCAGGAAGCTACAAGCACTTCTCTGCTGCTCCGGCGGCTGCTGACCCCACGGCACTGCAAGCAAACCCGGCAGTCAATGGGGGAGCAGGCACCAGCAACGCCGAGTACACTTTACTTTCACTACAGGATTAATCAGATCACAAACCACCAATTAAATCCTGCTTTATGATTTAGCCTTTAATTCATTACGAATGCAAAGGCAAAACATGCAACAGAGCCTGGTGGAAGTCAGTCTGGAGTGTTTTGCTCCTCCGGCTATCCCAGTCCCCAGGCTCAGCCCTCCTTGGAAGTAAACGCCTTTTTAATCACGATGTGCAAAAGTCTCTATTTTTTTTTTAAAGAATGTAATGGCCAATTGTGTACCTTGTTGACAGCGATAAATGCAAATCAGTGACTATTCAATATGCACCTCAGCATGCTGGTGGTTTACTGCTACATAAGATACCCATATCTTCTTGTTCTCCAAAGCTTTCCTACTTCTTCACTTAAGATGGGAAAACTAGAAACTTCTCATCATCTTCTGCAATGCACAAGTTTCCCTCCCCCCTTCCATTTTGTGGACTTTCTGCCAATAATATTGTTGAAAAATAAATTCTTGTGGACAGGAAATATCCTGAGCAAAGGATATCCAGCTTTATGATACTTAAAATATTACGCATTCCTTCTTATCTGTCATTGCGCAGGCCAGTTGTCGGCGTGCGAGCGGGTGTGTAACGCCTTCGGGCGGCCAGGAAGGGTCCCACGCATCCCCCTGCAGTGGCCCACACCTTCAGATAAACCAGCTCCTTCAGATTTCCTTAAGATTTCCCTTTCCTCTGTACTCAGCCGCAGCCATCGCACCGCGGTCCAAAGAGACGAGACGCAACGCGGCTTTCCAAGCAGTGCTGGCTATCAAGAGCACATCCTCTCCAACCTCTCCTGATAAGGTGCTTTAAAACATGCCCACGACCCTCATCTTAATGGCCTAATCTGATGTGGGTGGCCTGGCCTTTCAAGCGATCCCTTCATTTAATTTCCTCAACAACTGCACTCCACAAAAGCAAACATCCTGCCCCGTTCCCAGAGCCAGATCCCAGTTGTGGCAGGCAGCTGCCAGCAGCATGGGCAGGAGGGGAGGGGGGACCAGCAGCACAGCTCCAGCCCATGCCGCAGACCTCGGCCGGCCGCCCTTGTTATGGAGCTGGTTCGTTCACTGGAATGGTCCAGAAGTTATGGCGACGGACACGTGGTTGTAAAAGAAAGTTTGTTCGGCAGGCCTTCAAGCAGCTGGCAGGGTGGTGGTGCTGCAGCCCTCAGTACCTATCCCACCCCGGAGCTGGGCTCCCCGTGCAACCAACCAGTAGTTGAACAAAAGCGTTAATAATTGGGTTTTTGGGGGCAACTGTGAGTATGCAGAAATCTTGAGCTTTTAATGAAGTCACCTAAATTGCATAATGGAGATAGCCATGTTAGAACATACTATGCAACTCTTCCCTGCTTGACCAGCTTCAAGCCCCAGTGAAACCATATCGAAAGCGATGATTCACATCTAACATTCTCTCAGTAGTCAGTAGCTTACGTTTCTCAACCAAAAGCAGGCAAATCTTGAAAATCACTCATATTCAACTCAGGATTCAATCCCTTCAAGGCATTCTGACTCTTAAGGAGCTTGCTGTCTCTTCCTATGAGGAGGACGGCCAACACCCAAAGCTAAACGCAGAGGGGCAGTTGAGGTAAAGCCACCCCTGCCATCTCCCGAACAAGGGCGGCTGTTCAATGAAAGAAAGCATTTCAAGAAAGGAAAGCAAAAATCCTGACAGCACAAA
Organism: Grus americana; assembly: GCF_028858705.1. Classification (NCBI taxonomy): domain Eukaryota; kingdom Metazoa; phylum Chordata; class Aves; order Gruiformes; family Gruidae; genus Grus; species Grus americana. The sequence continues at coordinate 23,093,308 of NC_072860.1, forward strand.
ACTGCAGCCATGACACTTGGATCTTTTTAAAATACATTTCTCTAAAGGTTTTAAAGTGCCATTTATCATTCTTCTAATAAACAGACATCCAGATCTATGCAACAAACAGTACATCCGCTTTACATCTTTCCCAGTCTTTATTTCAGTACCACTTTTTTATGTATCTTGTCTGAACACCAGATGCTTGTACACATTCAGGCTTCAGTCAGCACTGCAGTGACTAGAAATATTAGACTAATATATTTTATAGCCACAGCATTATTTCTTCAACGTTCAATACCCACGATCACGATTTACTCAAATTGTGACTGCCCACTCACCTCATGACAGCTCCCACATGAAGCCTACTGGCTTCCGGGCAGAATTCACGCCGCTGGATTACACGATACCTTTGGGACCACCCTGCCGTCCCACCACCGATCCTCCAAAGTCACTGAACTAGTGGGTCTGAACATTTAAAAGCCAAGAAACCAAGCCGTTCCCAGGGCGAGTACCTACGTTAGGCATTGCCAATGTGTTGGGTTTGCGTGGCAGGGTTTTGGCGGCGGGGGGGGCTACAGGGGTGGCTTCTGTAAGAAGCTGCTAGAAGCTCCCCCTGTGTCTGATAGAGCCAATGCCAGCCGGCTCCAAGACAGGCCCGCCGCTGGCCAAGGCCAAGCCAATCAGCGCCTCTGTGATAACATATTTAAGAAGTAGAAAAACACTTAGAGAGAGAGAGCTTTTGCAGCCGGAGAGAGGAGTGAGAAGATGTAAGAAACTCTGCAGACACCAAGGTCAGTGCAGATGGAGGGGGAGAAGGAGCTCCAGGCGCCGGAGCAGAGATCCCCCTGCAGCCCGTGGTGAAGGCCATGGTGAAGCAGGCTGTCCCCCTGCAGCCCATGGAGGAAGGATGAGGGGGTGTAGAGATTCCACCTGCAGCCCGTGGAGGACCCCACGCCAGAGCAGGTGGAGGCACCTGAAGGAGGCTGCGGCCTGTGGGAAGCCCACGCTGGAGCAAGTTCCAGGCCGGACCGGTGGACCCATGAAGAGGGGAGCCCACACCGGAGCAGGTTTGCTGGCAGGACTTGTGACCCCGTGGGGGATCCCACGCTGGAGCAATTTGCTCCTGAAGGTCTGCACCCCGATGAGAGGGACTCCATGCTGGAGCAGGGGAACGATGAGAGGAGTCCTCCCCCTGAGGACAAAGAAGCGGCAGAAACACCGTGAGATGAACTGACCATAACCCCCACTCCCCGTCCCCCTGTGCCGCTGAGGGGGGGAAGGTTGAAGCCGGGAGCGAAGTTGAGCCCGGGAAGATGGGAGGGGTGGGGGGAGGGGTTTTAAGAGTTGATTTTATTTCTCATTCCTCTACTCTGTTTTGCCTAGTAATAAATTAGATGAATTCCCTCTCTAAGTTTGGTCTGTTTTGCTCGTGACAACAATTAGTGAGTGATCTCTCCCTGTCCTTATCTCGACCTACAAGCATTTCGTTATGCCTTTTCTCCCCTGTTTGGTGAATGAGGGGAGTGAGAGAGCGGCTCTGGTGGGCACCTGGCCTCCAGCCAGGGTCAACCCACCACAGCCAACAAGCTTTGACTAGATTGTAGGAGCGAGGAAGAGAATTTGGAGAGCACAGCATCTGCTCTGACACATCTGCCCATGGGGCACGGAGGGAAAAGAGCCAGCAATGTAAGCAGAGAAGTCTTTGTCCTTAGGTGACACTTAGGCAATCCGCACACGCCAAAATTGTTGTGCAATTAGTATGTTCTTAATTTTGTACCCTTAGAGAAGCTAAGTAAGTGTACTTAATCAACTGAAAATAAAGTAATGCAAAATACAGCAACCCAAGTAACTAATTAGTTAAAAGATGTCAAATGGAAGCAAAATGAAGTGTCTAATTACATACCATCAGTGCAATTGTACAACACAATACAGACCCATAAAAAATACACCACTTCCTAATTTAATCTAAACAATCCAATTAAACACCACTGCTGAGTAATACTGAAGAGAAGGAAGTTAAGAACCTAACACAATGGTTAAAATCATTCTGGTGAGGGTCAATGAGATCTCTTCAGTCCACTGAAGTTAATTGACAAACTTGAACCAAATTCACAAGATTCAAGGCTTCCTCCAAGACAATTTTATGCAACAGAATTCATTTAAAGACATGACATTTAAAAAAAATAAAGGTTTTTGAGTTTTCCTCCAATATTTATATAAATAGTATACTCTCCTGTATCCTCAGCTTTTATTCTCAAAGCAGCATCTCAATCTCCAAAATCATTAAGCCTACGGAGAAACTGGTATAGACAGGTATTAATTCATCAGGGGAAAATGTCTTCAGAAACCCCCATCCCCATTATTGCATTTCTTTGTCCCTCAAACGGTTCTCTAATGCTAGGTTGACATTTTGAATCGTGAATGTACAATCAAAACACAAGCCATTGAAGCTTATCAGATCACTGACAATGTCATTTTAAACAGCTTAAAAACTTCACAGTTTTAGGGACAAATATCTTTAAAACAATGAAGCTATGCTGATGTGCATCAAAGAAAAGGCTACCTATATGCTTGCCATATTCCCATTTTTATTCTAACCTGAATAATCTCTACAGAAGATAAACATCAGTAGGAAGGTGAAGGAAAGGGAAAAGACAATGGAGCATTTCAGAGGATATAAAATCCCCTCAGACATTTTTCCAAATTCAGTTTCACAGAATCTAAGTGCCAAATATAACGGGCGTTTCCCATGTCCATTTCAGACAAGTTGGTTTTGTTTGTTTGTTTTTTAATTCCAAGTTGCCATCACTACTTCAGTAACAAAAATCTAGCATCCAAAATCCTTTTGCGAATCCTGGAAATAGCAGCAGTATGTTTTGCAGAGGAATGTCGTTGTAGCATTGCAAATATTGTGGAAACATTATAAAAATCAAACCAATTCTTAGGAAAAATAAGGCATTTTCAGTATAGTATACCAAGCACAGTAAAATTCAGTCCTTGAGTAGGAAAGCATAAATTTAATTGAATCAGATGGGATCAGGGCTCTTTCATTAAGAGAAAAATAAATTCAATGTTGGAGTATTTGCTAAGGTATTATCTGTGGTTTCATGAAAATAATAAAGGTAAAAAGATTGGGTCTTTTTGAGTTGTTTTGTCTTAAGTACAGTTATTGGCAATTCAAAAAGATTTTCGGGAAGATGTTAGAGAACCATTTTTAGAAATAATCAAGAAACCTTAAGCTGCACTCAACAAGCAAGTTCCCATCAAGTCACATTAGCAGTACTCTAAAAAGCAGAATTAACCAAAAAGATGCTTGGAATTCTTTCTGCATTACACAGACCTTCCCATTCTGCGTCCGGCATCCCAGCTCTCTCTCATGCCTACATTTAAATCTTTCAACCCACTCTTCAGCAAGACAAAGCCTACTGCTGAAACCAAGTCTCTGATGATGCAAGTGAAGAACAACAGTGAGTGTAAGTGTAGTCAAACCTACATAAATTCAGCTGAACTCAATTAAGTTAAGCCCATTGCTTTAAGGGCAGACCTCTACATATACACACACACCCGCATGTACAGGGAAACGCGACCTGAGGGCTACATTCTTGGGCGGAAAAACCAAACAGACTTCATTAAGCGTTGCTCCATACCTCGGTATGCTTCTTTTTGGATGCATCCTAGTAGCAGAGATTTCCAACCAGGATATTACTAAGAAGAGATGTTAATAATCTAATAGTCCTTTACACCTCCTGGAATCCAACACACAAGAGACACCTCTGTGATAGATACCTTTCTGTTATTCATTCATACCTTGGTATTTCAGCATTAGAGTTGTGCTTGTGCTTCAAAGCTCACTATCTCTTCCCCAAAAGGACAGAAGTCAAAGATCTGTGGACAAGCACTTCAAGTCAAACACGCCCTTCGCTATTTCAGGCTTTAACATAAGCAGATTCCATCACAGCTGTATTCTGTCTGAATTTTGTTTCTCTCTTACCAACACTGCACTAATTATCCCTGACAAAAGACAGACTTTAATTAACAAGCATTGACCAACGTTTATCTATAAACTCTTTCTTCCCATACAAGTTGTGCCTCTAAAGAGCTATTAAATGCCAAATTTTAGCAATGAATCATTAGGAAATATCCTTACCACATAGAGTTAACGCAGAATTCAGACAAGGCAGGAGAAGTGTGGGTCGTGGGGGCTGCCAGGGACGTCCTGTCCGCAGGAGAAGCCAAGATGCACCTCTGCCTGTGCGACAGCCTTTCTACAGATCCGGGATATTTGCGCTCCTGCAGCGCACGCTGCTCCAGGAAGGCTAGGTGGCTGCTATTCAGTGCAACGCACTTCACAGTGAGTAAATATAAAGAAAGATAAGATCTCCGCCTCAAGCTGTTCAGAAGAGAAAGGGAAGATCTTTCCTGACGCCCTTTCATACAGAGGACATGAAAGCCCGTCTCTTCAAATATGAGAAATAAAGAGCAGAGACAGTTTCAAAGTAGGAAGGAATTAAGGTATTGGGACAGGTAGCTAAAACAAACACTGAAGGAGAACAAGTAATTTAAATCAAAGCCAGGTAGTCGAGCTGTTCTTTTAACTTGCTAAGGTCTACTACAGGAGCTCTTAAAAGAGAGCCGCCACACGCGTGCACGGCAGAGCACTGAGGAGACCAGGAGATCTTCCGTGTGACACTTCTGCACTTACCTTCTCTTAACCCTTTTCACTTGGGGTGGGAGGTGGTGGTTAGGGGACGAGACTGGCGGACAGGGAGAACGATCACCGACGCTTTGATTTCAAACAGCATGAGTACCAAAAGACTAAAGCCGAAGTAAAATACACCATTTGTCCATTTAACAAGGACGTTTCCCCCTCGCACCGTACCTCAGCAGGAACAGCCCTGCCCACTGCGGGAAGGTGGCGTGGGAGCGGGAAGCTGTTGGGGCGGCGGGCGCAGGTACCCCACGGCACACCATGCCCCGCTCGGGTACACGGCCAACGCAGGAGGGGGGTATTACACGCCATCGGTGGCTTGGCTTGAAGGCAGGGATGGGCTGTTTGAGCGCAGGGCCAGGAAAGGCTGAAGAAGCAAGCCCAGGAAAGGCTGAAGAAGCAAGCCCAGGAAAGGCTGAAGAAGCAAGCCCAGCAGAGCCGCACCAGACCCCCGCTGCCGCCCCCCTGCCTGCGCCGGCACTCGTCCAGCAGCGAGGTGAGTCCGACTAACGCTTCATCCCCATCAGCCCTGGGGTCTAACTCCCTGAGCCAAAACAAGAGAAGCAGTAGGAATAAAGGCGGCTGGAGGCAGAACTGACCTTTTAGCAGCAGCACTAACTTCGAGCTGTGTAATCAGGCCACGAACCTGCACTTTGATGTACATCTGTAGTATTTTATCTACCAATATACACGTGGAGCTGGATCACAGCACCTCCTTTTTTAATATCATGATGTTTAACTATTTAACCGAGGTGATCTGCCAAGTTCCGTACAGCAAACACTTGTGAAACCGTTTCCTTCCCCCACTGCCTACAACATATTTAGAGAATTATTTGATTTACACCACAAAGGGAATTCAAACACAGCTCAAGAGCAAACAAAGCTTCCCTACACCATACACACAAAACCTACATAAGATGTGTGAAAAAAACCTCAGTGTTTTCCCATCCTTCTGGCTTCCGCACCCTGAACACCCAACAGCTGGAAGCTTCATCTTTGCAGAACTAGTCAGGATCATCCTGTGAGAGCTTTGGAATGGCCACAGCAATCAAACATTATTAGAGCGAGATTAATTGGACTTAACATTTGTTGTTTTAAACCTAAACTGCATGTACTAATTTCCCAAAACTGATGACAATCAAGAGAAAAAACTGACTTGAAAGAAAACTTATGTATAATTGTAAGCTCCCTTAATTTTTTTTTTTTTTTTTTTTTTTGAAGACAGACAACTATGTAAGAGAAATTATGGTCCTCTCGTTTGAGAAAGAGGGAAACTTTGGCTAAAAACCTATCCTGATTCCATGGCAAAAGGAAGATAATATAAATAGAATGCAGTATAAAAAAGGGTAAAGGAGGGAAAGAAGAACATACACTGATGCAAGTGAACTAGAACTACAGAAAATTGGTAAGTGAAACCAAGACTGAAGTCAAGACAAGTCAGACAAAAAAAATAATCATGACTTGCAGGACAACAGAAAATAATCTGCTTTTTAAAATAAACTAGGAAGGACTGAAATCTGACAGTGGTATAACCTCACTGCAAAACAGAAGTGAAAATAGGGCTAATGATGCAGGAAAAAAGCATTTAAGAAATTTTTTCCCACTCAGTATTTGGAAAGAAGCAAAAAAAAAAAAAATCCACTTGTATCAAAAAAGCTGATGAATTTATCTCGGTGACCAATTCAACCTCAAAATCTTACAATTCAGTTTTGATTCGAGCCTTTGAGGAAACGCGGCAGCGAGACGGAGGGGAGGCTGTGTGGATCCAATGGTAGCCTGTAGCTGAGAGCAAAGCAGGATGACCAGTGCAATTACATCCTATTAGTAAGGCAGAGCTTTCAGACAAAATAATCAAAAGTCAACGTAGGATTCCAGTGATAAGGAATTCAAAGATATGAACATAATCAGCATCGTTGTTCTATATAAAACAGGTCCTGTCAAACAAATCCAAGTGCGCCCTCCAATGAGATTACACCTTTGGTGGGAAAGATAGCTGTGTTAGCACGTGTGTATTCTCTAGCCAACGTTTCACTTAGTACCACACAACACTGATAAAAAAGTTAGCACTGCACAATCAAAACTAAATATCTTCAATGGATTAAGAGCTGGTCAGCTAACAGACCACAATTTAATCTATAGGCTGATAACGCTGTTTGTGACTCAGCCATACCCAACCGCTCGGCACACGGCACTCCAGCAGGACGTGCAAGATTTAGTTACGCGGTCCCAGGGCCAACAAGGATCGGACGTTGAAGAACAGTAAGAACCAGTGAGCAGAAGCAGGAACCAGGCAAATCAGAGTTGGGCGCAACATTAAAAACAAAAATCCAAAGATTAGTTACTGGAATAGATGGGATCAGTCAAGGGAAGTGAACGTTATTTCCTCCTCTTATGGAAATACGACTTTATGTGCACACCAGAAATATAAATTTCAAGTAAGCCAGGATAACTTTACCCTTTCTAAAAAAGAACTATAACCTCACTAAATTAAGCATATGCTGTACTGCCTACTGACAATTTTATTAGCTTGCAAAAGCTTAGTTGGCATTTGTAAGAGAACGTTTTCGCCCCCATAACAAGTCAGCCTTTTACAAAGATTTCCTACAGATACAATATAATATACTAAGCAGAAGGCAAATAGTTATTGCCCTTTTGCCACATTAAGCTGTCAGCATTCCTCCCCTGGGAGAGACTTTCAGAGGTACTTGAACCGCACACAGGCGCTGCCGGGAGGCTTGTCAAGTCTCCTGTTTGGGGGGGGGAACCCCCAGGCACATGCAGACCACTAACAGGATTTCTAGTCCAGCCTCAACTGGAGCAAGCCCCAGCAAACAAGTATCTCCAGTTGTTTCACCTCTGTGCCTTGTTTTCTCAGTTGTGAAATGGGGACAAGGAAATGCTTCGCCTCTTGTTAGGTGCTCTGGTATCTCCTGAGAGCAAAGGAACCATCACATCGATTATTCACCAACGTTTATTTAATGATTTCCTACTAAAATTGACAGCCTATCCTGGTCAATACTGCTAATTACAATTATCAGTTCACAGCATCTATTTGGCAGTCCGCATTAACAACTACAACTTTACACTGCAAATTTTTCATACAGACCTTCCTAAATTAGGAAACACTTAGCAGATCGTGGGTGGGACTGAAACTAAAGCTCGCTACCCACATACAGGCACCATTAAATAAAACCCCGCAGATCGCTGCTGCCTGCACTCCTGCCCCCGCCAACCTGCCCGCAGGTCCCCTGCCCAGCCCAGGGATGCTCCTTCTGCCCCATCTTCCCCTTTCCAGCCCCACTTTCATCCCCTAAAGCCAGATTAGTTCCTATTACCCAAATTAACTCTCCCTGTGCCATACTGGGCTGAAATCCCATCAGAACAATAAAATCAACTCTGACATACTTTGCACCAACTCAACCACGATTGAGCAAGCGGCCACAATGCGAGATGCCATTCCAGTCGTTTCATTAACTCCTCAGCCAGAGACTTTTTCTTTTTTAAATTAAAAAAAACCACAACCCACTTTTAAATACATTGGCTTATTGTGATTTTTAATTAGTGACAGGAGTTCAGATAGCGCACACCCAAGGCCCCGAAAGGGGGGCGAGGGGAGTACGTGTGCGTGCTTGTGAAACCATTGTTCCTCCGTCAATACAGCTCGTCCTCCAGCCCATCCAAGTTCTCAGCTGCCCAGTCACACAACTTTAAAAGTCAACAGCTGGGCGTTTTATAACCCTGGAGAACTCGCAAGCTGATCCTTACATCGCTGGCAAGGAGTCTTGGCCAAAGCCCGAGGACCCCATGGGGACCGTTCCTGCCCCACCACACTGCTTCATCTTCCTCCTTCAAGCAACTGCAAACAAAGGCAAAATCCACGCTTACAAGCCAGGCAGACAGCTGTTTTGTAAGCAGCTAAATGATAGAGGCAGGCGTACTGAATTGTGCCGGGCAGTGGCTGGGATCCAGGATCTGCCACCATCTGGAAGTTTGCTTGGTTTTGTTTCAAGTCTCCAGCACTGATGGATGGAAACAAGCTCCCAGTTCTTCTGCATTAACATAAAGACAATTAAAACAACTTCTCCCCCCCCCAAGTAGCTCAGAAATGAAAGCAGGAGTTTAAATGAGACAGTGTCAATAATACATTTAAGTAAAACCTGACTATTAGGAACAAAAAAAAAAAAACCCACCCACCAAAACAAAACCCCAGTTCAATCACAGAAAACAGCTTTGTCAACAAGTTCCTGTGACAACTCCTTGCAAGAGGAAAACGCTCAGATGAAAGCCTGCACAAGGACTCACTGCATCCTCCTCTCTCCAAGAAACATTAACTACTGCCTGACAAAAGCATTTCTGCTGAGAAAGGGAACACCACAGGCCGGTATTAAAGCAATTTCAGTGTAGCTACCAAGCAATTAGCTAGATAATACCTTCGCTACATGCTGATTTTTCTTTTTCCAGAGTACTAGTGCAAGCGTAACTAGTAATTTGTTGTTTGTACATGCACTTTTGAAGTCGCAGGTGAGCAAATTTAGATTTTCCTTTCTGTATCACAGAAAGTATTTCTACTTGGGCATTGCACACCTGTTCACTAGTTTATTTCACTATTTAAAAAAAACCACTACAAAACAAAACCACTTTTTCATCACATTTGACGATAACTTCCACCTTAGATCAGCAAATATAAATTCCAACATTTTGATTTTTAACTATTTAAAAGTCACATTTGTGAAACACTGATCTTGTTACTATTTTTCCTCTAAGCCAAAGCATAAACAAAGCTTATCTTGTATCCTGATTTTGCGTTGAAGCTTGTGATCATCCTTTAGTTAACATGCTCCTTCCTAGAGATTATTATTAGTAAAGGTTTGGATACAAACCTCCGGGCTTTACTCCGATAAGTGATCCACCACTTTCACAAAGCACCTTTATTGTTTGACATGATGTTCAAAGCTCTTTGAAAGCTTCCCATCTCCTTCTCTGAAGTTATGTTACATCAGGACCTTCTACCAATAACCATGAGTATCAGTAACGGGATACAGGTGAGATTCCACCACGACTGCAGCCGTACCAAAGTCTCAGCACCAATACTGTACAGCTCTGCACACACATAACCAAGCACAAGCAAACTTGAAAACAGTATTTTAATTCTGCCGATTCATTAAAAAAAATAAGGATCAGGTTTATAAATTTTGCTGTTACAATGAACGCCTCGAGTATTTTCATCACACAGTATTCCAGGACAGAAGGTCCTTTTCTGTCCTCCCCGCTTCCTTGAAACCCATCTGCCACTTGTACGCTCCTTATTTATATATGAAAATACTACAGCCACGTATTCTTTCATGGCCTTGCATAAAGCACTACACATTAAAACTAGTTAGGTCTTTCTGTTGCCATAAGATGTCTCCTGTTTGGATAGCTGGGCTGGTTTTGGACTAAGCTGTTGGATCAAATTCTGCAAAGGTTTTTATTTATTGACAGCTTCCATCCATGCGTTCATCTGCTGACACTGGCTTTTGGCTTAAACCGTCCTATACGCCTTCACAATGTTTACGTCTTTGATGGATTTAGAGATAGTAAAGTTCATCGGAACTTTTTTCCTGTTAAATATTTCTCTGTCTCATCTTAGTACAAAGGCTTTCTACACTTCCACTCATGCTTGTAACCCCCCTCTGTAACTCTACCACTTCAGATTTATCTATCTTTCACCAACATAGGTGATAAGAATGTACGTATTTTCCAAAAGAAGTCCCAGAAGGATTTGCAAAATAGTATTAATCTCCCCTCCCATCACTATTAAAAGCAAAATAAAAATCCACCCTTTGGTGCCCGCCTTTTTCACAGCTGTATCACCACAAACAAGTCTCTGTATCTGCTTTAAGAAAACCTCAATGCTAATACTGAGCACAAAGGTCAGGAAGAGATGATGTTGGGAGAAAAACATATAGCAGCCCTGCTAAATCTTTGTCCAATACGTTAGAATAGGTAAAAATGGTATTCTTCTGTTTCTTCCTCCCAACTGTGTATTTTGCATGTGACAAGAGTCAGATTCAGTTGCTTTCCCCTTGCATCTGCCAAATTCCTTTGCATTTTTCAAAAATGCAAAAGCTGTTGAATGCTGTGAAACCTTTTCTGAGAAGAGTAGGAACATGCAGAAATAGAGACACTTTTTACAGTATGTAGCTAATATAAAATACTCATTAAAGAACTGGTCAAGCACTCTTCAATGTTTTTATGGAAAGTCAGCTTATGAGATTTTCTTCATTTGAATTACCTGAATTTTGCACGTAGCTCCATCAAATTGCCTTGCACTTGCCACGCAGTAAGATCGGGTTCACGCAGCCCTGCCCGAGCAGCGACAAGCCTTCTGCCAAGACAGCGGTCCTGGGGGCAGCTCTGCACGTGCATGGCTCCCAGGGAACCACCAGAAGATGGTTACACCTCACTTGCTCTATGGAGCCAAGACACTGATATGTAATTAAGACACTTAAAAAAAATAAAGAGAGAGATATATATAAAATTTATGGAAAGTAACTCTCCTGAGGACAGAAGAGGAGAAAAGTTGACAGATCCAATCTGCCATCCCCACACACTTTCTAACTTGAGTACAAAACCTCTTCTCACCATCAGAGACTAGTCAAAGCTTTGCACTTCCCTCCCGCAGTGAAAGGACGGATCTCTGACTGCCACGTCGCTAGCCCACAGCCAGAAAGCAGCACCTCATCCCTACCCAGCATTGCCCACAGTCTTGCACTGCAGTAAAACCACGTCACTGCCAGTAACGAGGCTGTATCAAATTTGCTCATAGGTGGTATTATCACTGTTCAAGTAAACTCAATCACAAAAGACAGCATATTATTATATTTGCTTATATTTCATTTAGAGAACATCAGATAATCTTAAATGATGGCAGGGCCACAAATAATACACACGCTCTACTTGCAAACTTTTTCCTTCATTATTATTTTCATTGTCTTCACACTTCCATATTTTCTACCTCTCAACTCTCACATTTCAGAGGATACTACAACCATTTATCCACTCACCTTTGTCCCCTTGCAATAAACCAACAATTCAGGATGCATTGAAATAAATAAGTTGTAGCCTAGAAAAATCTAAGGAAGGAAGAAGGGAATAGAAAAACAAGGATTTATTACGGCAAATGAGAAAGGATTGAGATCTGCTAGCAAGGACAACACTGTAATAGTCTAGAAGGTCTGAGAAACTGAAAAACTTTTTACAGCAACTTTTTAGAGCATAATATCATTCTGTTTGATGCATAATCGAGCAATGCCAAAAGGAAGTGAAACCGTTGATGTCTAACTTCAGTGTTTTATATCCACAAATATTGCATTTACAGTAACATAGCAGCTCTCTCATATCCACTGAAGCAACCTATTCAGGCGCATAAAAATTAAAGTGTAGCCGTCTTGTATGTTAAAGACACTGCGGTTACAGAAGCATCTGAATGACTTGACTCTTATGTTTTATCCAGAAGCTAGAGGTGGCTGCTGTGGAAGAGATCAGAGACCCTTTTGGTTGCGCTCCATAGGATTGCCTAATTTCCACCCTATCACCATTTCCTGCCCACGGAAAAAGGCAGCTGGAACATCTGGACAAGCATGTCCAGCTCTGTTAACCAAGAGAGGAAAGGGTAAAGATAAAACACCACACACACCAGAGCTTGCGGAGAGAAGACACTGAAATTAGATAACAAGACCATTCCTCTCTGTTTCAGATATCCTAGCAGTGGTGGGCATCCAGTGCCCCGGCTGCTGCTCGCAATGCACGCTGACCTGATATATGGGCTTCAAATTAGCAACAACAAATTTGCACTGTATGTTTAACGAAGTCACAGAGGATGTTTATCTTTTGTGCAGTCATTAAGAGCACCAGTGAACTTAATAAGCAATAATAAACATCTGTTAGAGCAGCATATGGAGTTGCAAAAATAAATACATGCGGAGCAGACTCAAACAAGTTACTTTTGCCACCAGCTGACATACAAGACACAAGCATTAAGGCTGCCTGTATGTAAACACGAGCAACGTTCACAACTCAGATCACTTTTCTCCGATTTTACATCAAGTTCTGTGGGAGTTTTCCTTTGTTGAAAACAAATCACATCCTAAGGTTTTCCTCTTTAGCCATAAAATTTCTTGTGTATCAGTTACGGTCAGCTATCAATAACATAATCACGTGTTTCATACCAAATCCTGTAAGGCTGTGGCTCTAGACTTTCATGAGGCAAAACTGGACAATATGACACAGCAGCAAAGAACTCAACGAGCCGTAAGACGCTACCTTGTTACAGCGCTACTCTACAAGAGTCATGCAACAAGATATTACCTGTGTCTCTGGCAAAATTCATAAAATATTTCTGACTTCTGACGCTATTACCTCAACAACATCTGAACTTAACCAGAATGTGAAATATGAAGTCATTTTGGTTTGGAACTTTAAGGGTTTTGTTTGTTGGGTTTCTGTTGCTATTGTTTTGAGGTCCTGCTGAACTAAAATGCAATTTAGTTTTACAATGAGTAAACCCAGAGCACAACATACAAATAGAAAGTTACATAATGAGGCACCACAGGTATGAGCTACCAGTAGCTATCAGTACCTCAGGTATTGAGACCAGTAGAATATCTACAGTAACCTAAATCATGAACTTCAACATATTCACTGAATTCCTATAAAATTAACCCTTTATCCTTAAAACATTTAACATACATTTCCTGCTGGTACAAAATAGGCTGTAACTTCTCAGAGAAGAGCTGAGCCAAACCACATCAGGTCACTCAGAGGAGACAATGTATATGCCTGCTCAGATATCAACACAAACATAATGAAAGCACCATTCTCTAACAGACTGAAAGTTACGATTTATTTTGAATTTGATTATATTTTTTACCATCCCTTTCTCTTGCCCATAGACACCAACCTTCCTGCAGCTCAGCCTGCAGTTCTGAGTTAGTCTCCATCTCTAAGCTCCCCATAGCCCATTCACCGTGCTGCAAGCCACTCGCAGCTTAACTCCTTCCAACGTTGCCACCTCTGTGCCTTCATGTTCCCTCTTACACATGACGTCCAAAACATGAGGCCACCTGACTACATTTCCAATTTGTCATGTCCTTCCCTACTGCTCTTCATCCATGAACACCCTTAACAAACAAGCCGGAAAACTTCTGACCCATTCCTCAAAACCAGCTTTTGAAAGACACCGGTGGATTTTCTCTCCCCACATGGTGGCTGGCAGGAGCCATCAGCAATGACTCAACCTACAAGCCAAAAAGCAGTGCCCTGTGGTCCTGCCAGACCAGACCACTTGGCCTCTTCCGAAGCGCTCCAGGTTCCTATACCACAGCCTTCCTGTGTCATTTGTACCCACCTTGGAGCCAAGACACCACCTTGGCTGTGAGGCTGGGCACACCCCCACTGCACATGTGGATGGACACGTTCCTCCCATACAACAGCCTTGCGTCCTCATGCCTGCATTTTTAGTCATGCAAAGGCCACACGTCACACCCATCGCGTGAACAAGAGCATGAAGCAAAAGGGAAGAGGACAGAAGGGAATGCAGCGTGCCACAAACACAGATCTGCAGCCCCTCCCTCACCCACATCTGAGGCATTCAAGAAAAGCCAGCAAAAGAGCAAACATTGTGCCAAATGAAGTTACAGTGTACCGAGCTGCTCAGTCCCCCGGACACACGGATTGTCAGATGGCGTTGGCTGCTCAAGAGGGACACTTCTTCTGCAACACCAAATGCTGCACCCCGAGCCTCTGGTCTGTAGTGCGAGAGCACAAGTAATCCCACTGCGTGGCTGAGGATCACCTTTAACAACCGTGCAACCAACAGAGGAACATAAATGATACGGAGATTTAATTAAAAGCAAAACAATATCTTGGTACTGGAAACCATGAGTGGCTAATGAATAAGCTTGTACAGAAAGGATAGGCAAGTAGGACATTGAAAAAGCAGAAGTCCTAGGAATGAGAAATCTCACTGAAGCAAAAGCCGATTCTGGAAAAATCCAGAGTAAGAAACAGTTGTTTTCTTTCATTTGCTTTTCTTTGAGATGCCACATCTTCTAACACTTTCCAGCATTAGAAAATAAAGACTCATAACTCTCCCCTCCCCAAGGCAGGCTTTGAAAACAAATTTCCCAGTGAACCTGCCAAAGCAGAAGGTTTGACAGCAGCCGAGTACCCCTCTGCCCAGCTCAGGGGATGACTCAGTGGAAACTGGCCCTCAAAAAACGTGTTGTCATCCTTCAGTCAGGGCAACTGAATAGGAGCAAATGTCTCGCCTTAAAAGCCATAGCTTCCACGGTAGCAGAGTGAAAGGCAGCACTGTATACTAGAAGAACAGTGCCAACACATTTTGGTGAAAAATGACAGTTTTCTTTCCACCCCTTTTTTCAATTTTTAATACAGTTAATAAAAAGTATCTATTGGAATCAGACTAAAATAATTTCCTCAACACTTCAGACTGTCTCACAAAAGAACAGGATATTAATACAAGTTAAGTGGATTAAGAACTGGGGAAAACAAGACCAACGTTTTACCTGTTCAAGCCAAACACACAACTCACAGCAAAACACCAGCCACGGAACCACCCTTCTGCTACAGGAACAGAAGAATGCACACACACGTATTTGGCTAGGTCTCAAACTTGCATCCAGTTGAAATAAATCTAGAATAATCAGGTATGTGGTATATCCCAATTTGCCTTATCTTGTCACAAAAGCAGGAACTTTTTCAACTTCAGTCTAAGCCATTATTCCTGATACTAAAATATCAAACGAAAGGGGAAATACTAACACAGTACAGCAACCCACTGCATGAAGTCAGTCAAGCCCAAGCTGTGCTTTTGCTTTTTGACCTCACCGCCTCTATCAGTACTTATTGACAAAAGCTGCTGTTCGGGCTTTTGAGTTGAGGCATTACACACCCCGAATAATCCACAACCTCTGCAGTTTCGACCGTGTTGCTTCTGCTCTGTTAATTTATTCTAATAAAGCGATGCTTCTGTTTGCCGTACATATTCTAGTAAGAAGACACTGAAGGCAATTCTTTCTGTAAGCTGACGTTACGTGAGTCTGCAAGAAATACAGGCTCACCAGAAGGAAACCTATTCAATGCTCTCATTTTCCACAAATGCTATCATCTTTTTTTCTCTGCTGCATTATTCCACATCAATAAATAACGAGCCAAGAGCAATGCATAATACTTAATAACATACCTACACCAGCTCAAGTGTCGGCAAGCACAAGGTCACTTATGTTATATAAATTGCCATTGAATAGGCATATACTTCCACAATAAAGGCAACTTATAAAGCGGAATAAATTCTAGCGGCTAACTAAAGAAAAACAGTAAGGTGATCCTGAAACAAATCCGGACAAGTCTCTACTCCCACGCTTTTTCTGCTACCAAGGTCCAAAATGATCACACCATCTTACTTCACTACAGTCTTGGGCTTGACTAAAGAATCACGCAGAAATTCTTGGGGCAAAACATACCACTGGGATTTAGATTATAAACGTTAGCATTTTATTTGTGGGTGAGTGGGGAACAGGGAGCTACCGTGTAAAATTGACACAGCTGCATAGGGGCCCAGAGAACTAGCTACAAACTGAGCAGAACAGATTTGATATTTTGCTAGTTTAGATTAGAAGCATGGGGAAATCTGTCCACAACATCCCAAGGATCGTCGAGGGTGGCAACGGTCATCTAAAATTGTTGCTTTTTGAAGTTTTTATTAACAGCCTCTTGAGAGCCATTTCTTTTTTCTCTTTTCAAAACATTCCTGAAAGCATGAAGTATATGTTTAAATACAAATATATACACACACACACATTCTATTATTAGAGTCCCTTGCAAGGGCCTAATAATAGAAATGTCCATAATTACGTATAAGGCAATTACAAGAGACTTACATATAAAGCATGCTTTAAGGTATGTGCACTGTTGCCACAGAATAGCTATACACTAAGTCAGCGCAGAGAAATCAGACAAGCTTAATCACCTTCATCTCCAGAGGATTCAAGTGCTTCATTTCAGTTATCCTAAATCTAACAAAACAAAACAAAAAAAAACCACCCACACCAAAAAGCAGTACCAAAACACAACAGCAGAAACTCCGCTCCTGAATCCATCTTGTCACCCTACTGAGTAGCTTCTAGAGGTAGGAACAACAGACGCCAGAACAAGCAAGTGCCACACATCAGTATTAGCTGCAATCTTTGTCCTCCTCAAAAAATAATATGAACTATATACTTAATTACTTTGGCATTGTTTGTTGTTTCATATTACATAAATAGCATTAGACATAGCTGCAGCAGAGTATCCAAATGGTAACTTTCAGTACATACACCATTGTAAACTGTCACTACTGGAAATACAAATAAGGAATGTTTCTTAAACAGTTGGTGTTGTAGTTGGCTGTTTGGTCTGTTATCTGCCAACAAACACCACAATTTACTTGTAAACAAAGGATTCCTTAGATCAAATGCAGAGAGCATGTCACTGGAGAAGCTGTATGTTTTAACCTCTAAGCTCAAGGCAAGCCATCCTTTCCCAATCAAAAGCACCATGAAGATTTGCTCAAAGCCGCACTACCTGGGACCTCCAGGGAACGTTCCTGTTCAGGAACAGACTTTAACACAGACTACGCTTTTCTTGCGTACTTGCTCAATAGCACCGACATTTTTCATCCAGAGCAGCGCACAGATTTAACATCCGCAGCACCATTTCTGAAAGGCAACTAATCTCTCCAACGCTGTTACAAATTCCACAACAAATCATGTTTAATTAGTTTGTGCTTTTTTTTCTGGCTGTCCATAATACAATAGAGAGGGGGCTTCCAACTTTAATTTTGCAAAGAGGTGCTTAGAATGAATTGGTAAAAACGCAAACCACGCCATCCCCACTGGAAAAGCATTCGGAGTTATCTGCTTGCTGACACACCAACATTCCTGCCTGTAGATGGCCCCTTACCGTTGTGTATCCAGCGTCTCCTATTTCCACCGCCTTGTTTGAAGAACTTCCCTCTTCCCACATACCTTCCATCTCCAGGGACAGATCACACAGGGACACTAAACCTTGGCCGTAAACAACATGACTTTTGATATTCCTGTTTCTAAAGGATCCCCCACCGCTCAACTGCTGCCGTTCAGCAGCGCAGAGATCACCTAGGCACAAGTCCTCTGTGCAACACGCCTGAGAAACTCTTTGCCTCGCTGGTATTTTGCACAGCTGAGATTGACACAAGGGTCTGCCGGCTTCCTCTGCTATTTATTTTATTTGCTGTACACTAAAGGCTATTGCAAACAAACGGGACTTCGATAACTCACAGTATGTTGCACAAAACCATTCCAATGCACTGGGACACTCGATTTACAGACTTAACACCTGCTACCATGGCATCCTTGGTGGAGAGACCGGGATGGCATCCCAGGGCACCCCAAACTGCCAGTGCTGCTGCTCCCCACGGGTCACTCCATCTTCCCTCACGTCTCTCCTTTTTAGAGGAGTGGCAAACTATATTGAGAAGAAAAGCACGGTGGAGAGTAATTTGTTTTATTCAGCTGTGTATGGGCTCTGGGACTTTTATGTAATTATATGTATTTTGTAGGAATTAAGATCCTTAAACTACAAACATTTATTCATACTCTGAACTTTGTTTCTGTGCTAGTGCTCACCAGACCAACAACCTACATTTTTGAGGGGAAAGCCAATTATACTAATTGGAATGTTCATTAATACAACCGCACACATGCAGAAGTTTGCTGCATGATCTGTATGTATTTTCTTGCACAGATTAATGAATTATAGAAGTGTAACTGTTTCTCTCTCTAATCAGAGAACTTAAAGAAATCTATAAAGTAAAAAGAAAGAGATACAATGCAGAAATCTTCTTTTAGTACACCAAATACCATATGTAGGGGAAAAAAGTGCCAGAATAAACACATTTCAGATTGGAAGTTACAAACTTTTCCAAGAGTAAAGATAAAATGCTTGCAGTATGGAGTTACAGCTCAGAGCTTCTTGGCTGTAGTGGAATATCAGCTTATTTTGGATGCTAACTTTCTTCATTTCTTACCCTTCGGCCAACTATAGGCTAACAGTATGAAAAACCCCTCTCATCACTGTCCCAGCAGTGACCTCAAACCCAAATCAGATGAGTCCTGAGGGTTACAAACAAAAAAATTTAAAAAACTGTAAAATATCTCAACTTCCAGACAGACTCATCTCTGAGCTACATTATGAGCATAAACTAGCTAAACGATACTGAAGTGGGAAGAACAACATGCGATACTTCTGGGGCTGCAGACGTTTCTGTCACAGCAGGGTCCCGATACAACCACAAAGCACAACTGCTTTAAAACTAATGAGAAGGAACCACAAAGTGCTGAAGATTAGGAGAAAAGCACTAACAGACCGCTTCTGTTCGAGACCCGAAATGACCCCGGGAACACCGCCAAGAATCATTTTCTTACTGGTAGCACCGGCAGCATGTTCTCTTACTGCTGAGAAAGATACAGGGGTGGTCGGTGGGCACGGCCACCGGTGGGCCAGCTGAGAGGAACAAGATGCCTCCATCCACAGGAGACAGCCCACCGCTGATTCCCGAGGCTTATGGAAGCGATTTATCTGAATTTCCAGCCAAGCACACATCGTGTCATCCATGTCCAGACCAGCAGCTCCCCAGCAGAAAGGAGCAGAACCCCAGACCAGTGCGGGCACCGAGGCACTGCCAGGCTTGGCAGTCTCAAACTTTTTTAAGTGAGCCCAGCTGCAAAAAAGGTTGAGAAATAGTGTTCTAGACTTAAAAATACGTGCAAGTTTGAAATCCCATTACCTAGCACATTGTTAGGCTCGAGTTAGACTGGTTTGGCACCTTTTAGGAATGCACTAGTTGAGCCCTGGGTTCTGCAGGGTAAGCGGTTAGGGGATACAGCAAACACGGTTAGGGCACAGGGAATTCTGTTCTCACAAATCTAGCACTGAGTTCCAATTAAAAAAAAATAAAAAAATTAAAACAAAAATTCCAAAACTACTAAACAAACACCAAACAAGAATTCGATTTTTCCGATCTCAGCTTCCCCATCGTGATGGGGCAACTACCACTTTAAGGAGTCAGGCCAAGTACTTTTAGGTACTCACACAAAGAAATGCAAATGAAATACAAAATTACTGAGAGGGCAGGCTTGCCCCCCACCTTTTATTCTACAAATATAGATGGGATAAATCGTTCATTACATTTAACTCCAAGCCGCGCTACCTTAGCCAAAACCTCATTTAAATAGAACATTTCTGAGAATCGGGAAGGGGGGGAAGGCAGAGGGGAGGGATGCAGATGTGGTCTTAACCTAAGAGAGGTTAAGCTTTTAAAAGACTTTTTCTTTTTTTTTCCTCCCCCTCATTCCGTCTCCTGGTAGCATGCCATTTTAAAAAGGTGCCTGGCAAGCAAAATAAAGTTTCCAGGGTTTTCCTTCCCAAAGCTGCCTCAGCCAAGCGCCGGGCAGGGAGGACGGGACCGGGAGAAGTCGCGCCTTTCTCCAGCTTTTCCTCCAACATGCCCCCTGGATCCAGACGTTTTGGGAGGACGAGGAGGAGCCCCGGGGTCCTCACCTGCCTGGCACCCCCCACCCGGGCAGCGGGGCCGCTCTCCCCGCCGGCTCCCGGGCACAGCCGGAGGGCGCGGACCTGCATCCCGCCGCCCCACGGGCACGGCTCCTCCCGGCGGGGGGGGGGGGAAGCCGAGGGCAGGGCGGGAGCAGCCGCCGCCACGCACGCACCCACGCGTGCCACCGGCCCCCGCAGACACGGGCGCCAGCACCGACCCCTCCCCAGATTTCCCACACACACACACACACCCGGAGCCGCACCGGCCGTACCCACGGCGCGACGCGGGGCAGGGCGGCCGGGCGGAGGCGATGACAGCGGCCGGGCCGGCAGCCCCTCGGGATTACCGGGAGGTGCTGGAGGGCCCGTCCCGCCGCCAGCCCTCTCGCAGGGCCGCGCGGCGGGGCTGCTCCCGCCTGCCTGCACGGCGCCGCCCGCCGCGGAGCTCCCCGCGGAGAGGGACAGCCGGCGGGGCCCCGGGGAGCCGCGACACGGACCGGGCGGGGAGAGAAGGGGCGGGGGGTGGGGGGGCAGCCAGAGAAACTTTCCGCCAAGTGCGGCCGCGTCCCGCCGCAGCCCCGTCCCGCCGCCGCCCCGCGCTCCCGCCCCGCCGCCGAACAAAAGAGCCGGGACCGGGAGCGGCGCCTCGGGGCGGGGGACGCGGCTCCCCGGGGCTGCCCGCCGCGCTGAGCCGAGCCGAGCCGAGTCGAACCGCGGGGCTCCCCGCCCGGGACCCCCCCCTTCCCCCGCCGCGGCGTACCTTACCTGGCGGAGGGCTGGTGCGGGGCGGCGGGCAGGGCCGGGCGCGGCGGTGAGTCCCGGCTAGCTGGAGCGAGTGCCAGGAGGGCTCTGCGGGGATTCCGCCATGTCAGTGATGTCGGCACCACATGGGGCCCGCGGACGGCCCACGCTACCGCGCACTCTGGAGTAGAGGCTCCCGCCGAAAAGCCGGCTGAGGCGAGCGGCGGCGGGGCGCACCGGCCCTCCTGCCCCCACCCCGCCGAGCAGCCGCTTCGCTTCGCTCCGCTCCGCCCCGGGGCGGCCCCGCGTCGCCGCCTCCGCCCCGTCTCCGGGCGGGGGGAGCCAGGAGCGGGCCAGGAGGGCGGGCGAGGGGCCAGGGCGGCTCCCGGCCGCGGCCCAGTCAGGCGGCGCCGCATCGCTGTGTGACCAGCCCCGGCTCTGCCGCCTGGCAGGGCCCGAGCCCGGCCGCCGTTCCTTTCGCCGAGCTGCCGGTTCGTCTCCTTCGCCCCCAGTTCCTGCCAATTCCTGCATCGTTACTTATTACCAGAGATCGCCCTGGAACATAAATCACCCACCGAGCCTTCCTCCTGCCCAGTTCGCGGCCTCCACCGTCGTGGCAGAGGTTATCACAAAAAATGCCGTTTCTGACCGGAGAAGTCCCTGGTCCGGATAGTTTAAGGCTGGGATTTGCCTATGGTTCCTGTGCTCCCCTCCATGTCCTCCCCTAGGCATCTGCTGCGGGCTGCTGCAAAGGCGAGACACCGAATTAGAAGGACCCTTGGTCCCATCACCGTGATCATCCCTGTGCTTCCCTCGGTTGGCAGTGAGGAGGAGAAATTTCAGGCAACGTTTTGCCCGAGCTTAAGAAACGCTCTGACTTATTTGAATTGTTGCAGCCCGAAAGGAGAGAAGTTTATCCCCTGGCTCTGGAAGCGAGCCCTGAGGAACCGCGGTGGTCATTTACCTCTCAGCACTGCGTCCAAGCAATGTGGGAATCGTGACTAGAGCTTTAATCTAGTTTCAGGAAAAGCTTAAAATAGGACTCAGGACTCACCCACACCATGGATCACAGCCACGCTATGAAGGGTCTTTTGATTTGGCCTTGGTCCCTTGGTTAGCTAACCTTCCTCAGCAAAGGCTCATCACCCATACCTCTTGTGCTCTGCCTTCTCTCCATCCCTATCTTCTTCAATGTTATTTTTCCTTACAGCTTTTCTCAGCGGTTGATCTACTTTATCCACCAGAGCAAGGTTTCCTTTCAGAAACTAGAAAACCCCATGGAGTCTTAGGCAGCCCAGGTGTATTTTCATCAGCTTCCCTTAAAATATCAACAGAAACATTCTTTCCCATAGGACTCGTTGATCTTCTTGTTGAAACTCACACTACAAAAAAATTGTTTTGGCATAAAAGTTTGGTAAACCCAAAACATCATGCCTAACGAGGCTGTTGTTGGGGTTTTTTTTATTTTTAAAGTGGCCAAAACACAGGAAAATAAAAATAAAGTTATCTGAAATAGATAATTCCTACAAAAAGAACAAATTATCTTTTTCCCATGGGAAAGATTTTTCAATGTAAAATGGTCAGCCAGCACTAAGTATTGTTCATCGTTAATTGCAAAAACTTTTGTAATGAGCAAAATCTAAAAGTAGAAAAATGTTTTGTTTTATTAGTGACTCAAAACATGCAGACTTTTTGACTGAGTTACAGAGTCAGATGAGATTAATTATTCACTGGGGTGGTAAAGCCTTCACTTGGCCCCATAGACCATTTTGTGAAGGAAGCGAGAAAAGGGACAGAGGGAGGGAGTGAAGGAGTTGATTTAGAAAGGAAAAAATCACTTACCTGAGTTGGAAAATGACCCAAAAAAACCCAAAAATTAAATTGCAGAGTAAATAAAATCAAACCTGAAGAAAGCAAAATGAAATAAAGGAGAGGAAGGAAATGAAACTACTAGATTGGTTTGTAGCTTTTCTACCCGATGGGCCAGAGGAAGGCTACATCCTCACTTGGAGAGTCAAAGCAGAGTCCCTGGGCACAGGAACATTTTCAGTCTCACCTGGGCCTGCAGAAGTGGCCAAATTCACCAAAAAGCAGAGCAAAGCCAGCCTGGGCAGATGCGTACCTTTTCCTCGGGGCACCTTCTATTAAGCCACTCTGCCCTGATGAACTTGAAGAGCAGATATGGTTAACTGTGACTCTAAACTTGTTCAATGGAAACTGGGCATGGCTTATAAACCAAGGAAGAGGGCAGGGGAGAGTGAAGCAAGGACCGTTTCTCAGAAAGTTCCTACATAAATAACAGATAAAACTATTATTTCTTTAATGGTTTACTCCCTGAGCCAGCTCATCAAGGAAGAGCACTAATCAGACCAGGAGGAAATGTCTTTTGCCCCTGAAAAAGGAAAAGGATTAGGTTAAGTGGTGACACAGCAGGGACAGACAAATTGCGCTGGAGAAAATGACTGACCTAAACTATCATCCAAATAAATACAGACCAAAGCCATGAACTTAACTTTTCTGTTTTGATGAGCCTGGGTTTTTTTTTTCAATAGCATGCATATTTTTCTTTTATCACAGTGAGATCTTTCTGTTTACTCAGGAAGCAAGTGGCGTCAGAAACGCAATAGCGTGTCTCTTCCATCTCCCTTCCCACGTGCGCCTGTTGCGGAGGAGCGGGATGAAGGGACGATGCTGTCTCCATCTCCTGGAACTGTGTCCCTAGGACAGGCATTCCCAAGCTGCAGATCCACTGGGACCAGATGGAAACCCCTAACTCCTTTTAAGTAGGCATAGTTTAGCCATCACACAGTAACCATGTAGGCACTGTTTGCCTGGGGCTGGATCCAAACAATTCTAAATCCTGCATTCTGCCATCATCCCCATCATCCATCCCCTCCTATTTGGTGACAAATCCCAGACAGGGGCCTGTGGAAACACGATGCGGCCTCGGAGATCAGACATCGTTGTAAAGGCGGCAAAGACAGTCTTTATTCTCATGGGATACTTTCTCTCAGGTTCCTCATGGGATGCGAGTTAAACATTTACTGTTCCCACAAGCCACATGTTCTGTATTCTGGAGGGCAGGCAGGCTGAGATCTGGCACCGGTGCTGTTTGACAGTATACAGAGAATGCTTTGGTTGATTTATTTGCTGAATACTGTTTGTTTTTTAACCCAGGGCATACTGCCTTCAGTCATTTTTAATCCCACCCAGCACCAGGGTATAGGGTGGATGGTTCTGCTCAGACACTGGGTGGACTGTGGCTGCAGGAGTTTTCCCTCCACACGTGTTATTACGGCTCTGAGCAGCCGTGGGGTGGGCTGGCTCGGGACTCGGTGCCTAACGCGTTGCCTTTACCCATAGCAAGAGCTCTGGATTCAGACTCTTACTCTCAGGGCCAGCAGGAACTTTGAAAAAAAGGGATGTACTCGGCAAGAAACACCCTGGGTGACCCCTCAGCATGGTGAGAGCGGGCGCTGCGGCATCCCTCGCTTTGGCAGCGGAAGGGCAGGATGCGCGAGGCAAACAACCGGGAGCTCGCCTGACAAAAACATCCAGAACAAAACGATGTAGCACCTCTCCTCCCTCCCCCTTGTGATCACGTAACTGACTCCTGCCACAGAATAAAGAAGGGACCGTACAATCTCTTTTTTCTTGTTAATAAACCCTTTTTGAGGCCCTTGTCTTTTTATGTATCACAAACCATTAAAGTTAGTGCAATTTAAACAATTGGGTACTCAAAATCATACAGTACTACTATCAGGTCACGGTAGTCTTCTCTCACTTTTATCTGAAAAAAAAAAAAAATGAAAGCTAAAGGCAGATTAGATTGTACAGATTTCAATTCCTTCAATCTTTACAATGTTTTATTTTTGAGATAGTGCCCGTGGAGACTGGCACAAGCAAGAAGATCCGGGTAAGCATAGTTCGTAACGGTCGCTTTTACTGTGGGGAATCCAAAATTCTGCAGGATGCTCTTTTTAAATAACTAGGGCATGTAAACATTAGCATGAACCAGGATTTCTATCTGTACCTCTCTTATTTAGAGGAAATGAATGCCAGTTATTCACTGAGAGTATGTTCATGGTTTTGCATTCATGAACTGACCGAGTTTGGTGAGGAGGGTGTATTCATGGTATTAATTAGCAGAGTTTTCCCTTTTTAGGGCATGGGTCAGTATTTCTCAAGCTCAATAACACGTGAAGAAATTAATCCCCAAAAATCTTATTCTTGGGGTAAGATCAAAGGACTAATCACTGTAAGATTCTGAAATAAAAATTATCCGCCTCTCTTGTTATTGGGGTGCGTGGAAACTTGCATTGCCCATCAAACTGTGATAAAACCAGTTACCTACTGGACGTCCTTTTATTACATTTAATAGGCAAGACCTTAGTTTCATCTTTGAATCTCCCAGACTACTACTAAGCAATCAATACACCCAGTCAAACTCGACTAGGAGTCACAAAAGAGCCAGGGACTTGACCAGCAGCTAGCAGAGGCCCTTTAAACGCCAGCGCCACTATTCTAAAGATGTGATTTCTCACACGCCAGCAGTTGTTGTTTGTCAGGACATTATTCTATTAGTTGTTTCTTAAGCTTTACAAAGGCATCACGGAAAGAAAATGTTCCTTTTGCCCTCCCTTCCATGAGAAGCACCATTGTCTTCATCATTTGTCTGCTTGCAAGCTGAGGACTTACACAGGGCATTTTTTACATTTTTTTCATCTACGTTGGTTTTATAAGTTTAAATAAGTTCCCATCTGCCAAGAGCTTCCAAAGAGCATTGGCACTTCACCAATTCAAGCAGCTTGCCATGACCATTACACACCAGTTGTGCTCATTCAAAACAATAACTTCTGACCACTGCACCAGAAGAAAATACTCTCATTTATTGTCTCATAATCACGCATCTCGGCAGTGTTAGTTCCACTTTTGCCAACGAGAAATATGTTCCTTTTGATATTTTACAAATATTTCAGCTAAATCTCCTTAACACTGTGCAGTTCTTTGGCTCGTTAGGTTTGCTTTGGTTTTGTTTTGTTGAAAGCTCTCGTTTCAGTTCAGGCTCTAAAGAAAACAAAGCAGTATTGCTGGCATTGTTAAAGCCAAAAGTAGGGCCATGGAAAAAAAAAATGTTCTTCTTGGAAGATTTTGTAGATTGGTATTCATGAAACAGCTGGAGATGAAGCATACAGCACTAATCCTGTCCAGTTGCTCCTGGTCATGTTGCACATTCAGGAAATTCATAATTAGGTGGTTATATCCCCAGTGTTTCCCCTGCAGCACTCTTTACAACTAGCAATTTATCTTCCGTCTTGTTGTTAAAAAAGAAAAAAAAAAACCCAAAAAACCCCAACAAAAAACACAACTACAAAGGAAGAAGTGAGGGAGAAAATACAAGCAGGAATAACTTAAAATACGCCTAATAGTTTCTTCTCACTGTAAAAAAATTCAGACGTCGTCATTTCTGCACATACCAGCAAACTTCTGCTGATCCATTGCCCTTTTCTATCGCAGCACTTTTCCTCTGTGCTCTATCTCCTTCCTCTTCACAGTATTTATTTTGCCAGTTCATTTTTACTTTTTCCTTGCCAGTCATGCACCCGCTTTCCTGTAAAGGGCAGCCACACCTGACAATTTAGAAAGAAGCGCTTTACTAAGTAAACATTTCTTTTTCTTGCCAAATGGAAGCACAATACATGGGGGGTTCTATTCCTAGCTCCGTCCAAGGTTTCTAGAGTATTCCTAAGTAATTTCTGCTCTTTATTTTGCCTTCTCTGGTGGTATCATGAAAGCTTTTCCCTGCACACTGGGAATCTTCATCCTGCATGCTACAAACGGTGTTTTGTCAAAAATTCATATTCATTTTAAATCAGTCAAGGTACAACTTGAAGGCTTTTTCTTCTTTTCATAGCCTTTAAATAGAACAGCTTTATCTACTGTTAATTACATACATATGCAATGTGGAGATTTTTGTATACAGGGCAATCGATGAGCACCGTTGCCAGCTTTGGAATTTAACTGTTACCAGTGACTCGGCAGGTTTGCAAAGCATTAAAAACATGCATTTTAAACAATCATTATTACTGACTTTTTTCCCCAAAAGCAACTTAAAAAAGCACCTGGGAAAACCAAAGAGAAGACTACTTAGATAACACTGCTAGTTAAAGTTCAGGAGTTTCCATGCCTGTGATGAGGAAGCTGCACCGGTGGCTCAGAAGTCTGGCTTTTCAGAGATTAAAAAAACCCCACAGCAATTTCGTAGTGCGGCCAGCGAATGCACAAATAAGTTTAAAACAACAACAGAATGATAAACCCCTCCGGTGCTGGGATGGCAGTTCCAGCCCCTAGCTCACAAGATGTCCCTACATCCCAGCGAGAGGTTAGGGAAGAGCCAGCCCGCACCCCAGCCTTCCTCCCGACGCGTCTCATCCAGGGGAGCCTCGGCCGCCTTGCCGCACACTTGTGGTTTCCTCCTCCCTTCAGAATTTTGCAAAGTGTTTTTTTAGTCACAAATTCAGCAGAAATACACCTAGACAATGCCTTTTGTTTTTCCAGTTGTCGGCGAGCATCTCCAGTTCTCTGGCTGACAGCATGGAAGCAGAAGGCTCACCGCCTTTGAATGGAGGTGCCCAGTCGTGCCCACGTACGAGTCCTCTTTGAAAACATCAGGGAAAAGCACCATGACTTCCAAAGTCAGACAGATCTCCTCAAAAGCTCTATCTATCTGCAGTAAAACAAGATCCTTTATGCCAGGTGGGAGGTCCCTATGAAAAAAATATCACCAAGTTTCAATATATTATCTCAAAAAAAAAAAAAGCATTAAATGATTTAAGAAAATTTCACGTCAGATTCCTCTCCATTGATGACTTTCCTAGCGCTTCCCCAAAATTGCATGGAAATACGTAAAGCGTTACTTTGAAAAGCAGTCACGTTTTAAAAATTATTTACCAAGCTGCTAACTTTTCCAGACTTAGAAGGTGATGCCTGAGATAATGTATCTATTTCATGTTGATAAATAATGCGTCTGGAATCTAAATGTTTTGGTATGGCCTTGGAAAAAATCTTTTCAGCGAACCGTGCCTCAGGCTAGAATGACTTTAAAAGTAATGCTTATTTTACAATTCTATTACTTCTTTTATCTACAGTAAATAGCCAGGCTTAACCTCTCGGTCACGCTCTGCCACAGACGCTATCGCACCCAAATTCTACCCACCTTTAACAATTATTTTTTTTAACAAAGTGAAGATCTAGCAGCATACCCTGAAGATGAACAAAACCTGGAATTATTTCTAAGTAAGAGAGGAGCAACCGCTCCAAACAAGGCGATATAGGCAGCGTGCTGTCCCAGCTCCCATCTTATTGCGTGCACCCTGGCCGAGCACGGCTGCGACATGCAATGCTGTGAAACCCTGTCCGCACAGGTCCCGCGTCATTCGATGGCCGATAGGTCACAGATGAACTTGTATCTCACTGGCGGCTGACCACAGAGCTGGTGCAGAGCTGGAGGAATGCTTGTAGCATGATAAAATAAGGAGGCGGGTGGGTTCTTCACAGGTTTCTGCTGCGGTTTTTCTTTTAAGCCTTGAAGATTCGTGTGATTTAAATCTTGAAGCGACAGAAAAGCAAATGGACTAACTTTCATTACCCACACAATGATTATGTGAGGCTTAATCGATGGGTATTTATAAATATGCTTTGTGATCTCCAGAGGAAAGTTGTTACAGAGGAAAGGTGCTGTAAACATGCCAGTTACTCCTGTTGTTATATAAATCTTATGCCATATACACTAAAGATTAAATAACTATAATAGCCATTTTAGAAGGATTGACAAAGCTCTCATATGGATTTCAGATGTTTCTTATTCCCCTCTCCCCACATTACTTCAGCATTAGAAACGGAGGTGCGAAATAAAGAGCAATCTGCTTTGGGCTGCACTCCTCACCAGTTCCTCACCACGGAGCATGCATTTCTGTTTCCCTGAATTAAACTCTCTGCAAGATTTGCCGAGCTGACTCCCCGTGCCCGCAGCCAGTGCTCCATCGTGTACACGTGAAGCAGCGGTCCCTCCGCACCCCGGAGCCCGGGCACAGCCCCCAGTGCTGTAGGCTCATCTGCAGATGTGGCTGATGCTTCTCCTGTCACTTGAGTCAACTCGGTGCTCTCCCACGCATCGAAGCAGGAGAGATTTAAGTCTCCGGTGAAGTTTCCACCCTGCCCGATGCAGGGTTGTTAACCGTCTCTGTTGCTAACAGCTTGAACGATGAGCGCTACAGGCGGCAGGTGATGAGGTGTACGTGCGTGTGGTCAATGCCGCATCGCCTGCGACAGCCACATGTCTTGTGACAGTTTTGCAGCTCTCACGACTGTCAGCCCCCAGCTGAGATCTCGGCCTCGCCGCAGCCAGGCAGAGCTACAGTGCCTGGGTCTCAGTCAAGTTTCAGACTCTTAGACACTTGGGAATGCTGGTAAGAGACCCCAATGGAGGGATCATCTCAAGATTTCCCCAGGAGTCCAGCTTCCCCTGGATTCTCCTGCCACCAGGTTCTGCCTCCCGTGCCATTTAACGCGTCTTTTTGCAAGCTGCCTCGGTCTCTCTCCCCATGCCTTCAGCAATCCACTTTGGTTCCCCTGGGCCATTTTTACTACTGAGCCTTTTTTACTGTCCCAAATTCACAAGCATCCTTAGGGTCTCACAGTCTGTGGTCCATCTCATTCATAACTTCTCTGGTTTCTCCCAGCTCTGCTTGCTGCTGAACGAGGACGG
This sequence comes from Grus americana, assembly GCF_028858705.1. NCBI lineage: Eukaryota > Metazoa > Chordata > Aves > Gruiformes > Gruidae > Grus > Grus americana. The sequence continues at coordinate 23,123,139 of NC_072860.1, forward strand.
GAAAGGGCAAAGATGCCCAAGAGCCACGGTCTCACTTACCACAGACCACATCTCTTCTCAGCCGAGGTTGCAAAGCTGTGGTTACGTGAGCAGTAATACTGGATCTGTGTCCTTCCAGATTTTTTTTCTCAGCATATTTATCCCGGAGCGGGCATATCTGTTGAATTTGTCAGCATGCACGATACAGTTCATGTCAACGTGATACCTTTATGCTAACCCTGCATCTGTTCTGGTTCTATATTCAACGCGTAGTTGGGATGGAAGTGATGGACAGTGCCCGATCTGGCGTAAAGCCTGGCTGTTCGAAGTTAATCCATCAGAATTTTAAAAGTAAACTGGAACTGGCAGAGCGAGTTTAGACCATATAAATACTTGGTCTCATATGGCAGCACTTTTTAATCCTGTCCTAAAGATAAATTTATTGTGTTGTCACACCACTCCCTTAGTCCTTTGGTGTTTTGGTTCTTCTGTAACTATAAAAGAGGGATCCCAGCATTTCTGTAATGGGATTCACATAAATTCCTCATGAAAGTATGCACCTACTTGGAAGCAATACTGAATTGATAATTTCTTCTGATCAGCACTAAAATCCTCAGAGATTAACCCAAAAATGCATCAATCCTTCAGGCCATTGGGGGCATGTATTTATATTTAATTTTACCCTGAGATTAATGTATTCAGAATAGACTTGGCTGTTCATTGTATGGGACAGTTAGGAGAGTACTCTGAAGTATTCAGAATAATCAAGTAAACACATGCAGGATGGGGTCCAAAATGGGACTATTTGGAAAAAGCCTAGATCTGTCTGGCACAAAGAAAACCCAATGAAGAACAAAATGCTGATTTCAACAAATACTCAAGATATGCCCATATCTTACTTCACATTTCTTGTAGAATGGTATGCTTAGAAAGAGAGCTACAGTTACTCTTGCTGGGGAAAGATCTGAACTTCAGATAATTTTTTTTCTTTTTAAGTCTTTGTAACTCATCTCTTTTTACATGCTTGAACTTGATCCTGAAAACTGCTGAGTTCCATTCATTGATTGACTTTGAGACTCCATTTTAGGAATTAAAAAAATGACACCTGAGTATTTTAAATCTAATTCACTGAATTTAAAAGAGAAAACTCTTGCAATCTGTAAATCATGCATCCAAAACTTACAAAAACTTAGCTATGTTAATCAGAGGATGGAGAAAGCACATTTAAAGTGAGCTGATGCAAATGCTACATTTTAAAAAGCCAAGAGGTATTGCTAAAGAAGGGAAAAACAAGCACCTTTTTGGGGGATAAATCAATAAAATGATCGGGTGTTTTTTCACTGGGGACACAGGTTAAGAGAATGAAAGTTAAGAAAGTGAGAGCAGGAGAAATTTTAAGCAGGTAAGCTTAAGACAAGCTAATTAACACCTGATTGCTTTCAGAGACTAACAGACATTATTAGCGGGATTTCTTTCGAGAAGTTGTGTTCCTGTCACCTATAGCTAAAAATAAAAGACCGTACGCTGCACAGAACACGCAGCGTGTGGGATTGCCTCGACCGGCCAGGGAAGAGCAGATGAATGGGGTTTGAAATCTGGGATGAAACAAAGTGATCTTTTGCCATCTCCTGATTAATTACATTGGTGGAAACAAGCTGCTTAATAAGGTTTCTTTGGGTGCAAGATGCAAACTTGAATTCAGGTCCCTTAATTCAGAGGTAAAAAACAGCTAAACCTGTGGTGTTTCTGCATTGTTTAGAATACAAATTGGGTTAGGCTGAGCTTTATGCTGCAGCTTGTGGCTCCAGCTATAGGTTCATGATGCAAAGTCTTTGGCAGCAATTTAGACTTGAGCTATTGCTGCCCCTTGCTGCTCGGCGGTACCTCCGTGCTCTGCCCTCTCGGTCGTGCCAGTCCTCCTGGATTTTGCATCGATGCCGGGAATCAGGTCGGGAAATGGATCTGGCTGAAAAACAGCATTCCTAAAAATGTTTGGGTTTATTTTTGCTCTTCCAACGAGGTCTCTCCGTGACTGATTTCACACGGCACAAGAAGCAGCGGCCGAAGGCAGGGGTGGTGGGCTGCGGTACTCAGGCAGGCAGGATGGAAGGGGAGGACAGCTCTGCGTTAAACCAGCGTTCCTGCCAAGCACACGCAGCGACGTGACTTTGAACCGCATCTCGTCCAGGCACATGTCCCATACTGAATTCCACCAAAGGAAGACAATTCTCCTTCAGTTCAAATGCAAGAGACTTGTGCTTTAGAACAGAAAAAGCTGTGTAATTTCCTCTCTCTTGCTAAATATTTCTGAGCAGCTACAGTGTTCACCCTGTTGACAGGCATGAAATCCTACCTGGTCACTAATCCCTTACCTGCTCCCAAGGATAATTGACTACTAAGCACAAACGTTGCCTGCAGCATTTTCTGTTGGGAGGTAGCCCAGCTGCTGCAGAACAAAGATCCAAACCTGCTGATAATCCAGCAATACTGGGGTTATATTACCAATCTTGCCCACACCCTGAGTCATGTGTCTGCTGCCTCAGTTCCTTCTTTTTGCTTCCCTGATGAGCACATGCATGCACTCACATGCATATGTGCACAAACCACACGCTGTGGGGTCCGGGAAGGCTTCCTGCATTCAGATTTATGCAGCCTAAATTCCACCTAAAGGAGTTTTCTAAGGCGTAAACGCTTCTGGATGGGGAGATGCAGGTAAAATAAACCATTGAGCTAGGGATCTCGGTGGAGCCTAAGCAAGAAGAATCTGGTCACTGGGGTCTAGCTTGTTCTAGGTACACTGTAAGTATAATTAGTTACTCCCTCTAGACAGCCAAAGCTGCATATCTTTTGTCTTTGCTGCCTCTGTCCGTTATTTGTCCTTTTTTGAGGAGAACTCCGCCAGTTCCTCTGCTGCCTGTTAGCCCTCTGCTCAACTTCTTTATCCTGATACTTGGCAAATTCGCCATCTATCCATTCTTCACCTGCCCCCAAACTCTCCCTCGTAGATGTAAGGTCGGTCTAATTATAAATCTCACTTTTGATAGAGTCAACGGTGCGGGTACTTGATGTTAGCTCTCTTATTATATATTTGTGAGCCATACTGCACCTGGTGAGGTGAGGGTAGCACCGACCAGTGACAGCGGGGTGGGTGCCACAGCCCACTGCCCTGGGGTGCAGCTGTGACCTAGGAGGGAAGGGTCCCCGTTCCACTGCTGGGAGCCAGCCAGTTCTCATCACCTCCTGCTCTGGAAGTCTAGCACTTCTCTCTCTCTTGGTATTGAGCTCTTGCTATCATGATCCTTATAACAAGGTCTTTTTAGAGTATGTAGGAAAAAAAATAAAAAATATTTGCTTTCCACTGCTGTTTTCAGGAACATTCATTTGCATTTGCTTGCTTTTTCTGCATGCTGACATGCAAATATCCAGAACCCCCTAACAGATCTCCATTCAGAATTGCTCATGGTAGTGTCTGAGAAGCAGCTGAGCATCCTTCACTTTGTATACAGTTCTCTTTCTTCTGCAAATAAAGCTGGAATTAATTCCTCATCAGGATAAATCCTTTGCAGGTGAAAGCTTTTCAGAACTCAAAACATCTGAGAATTAATACAGCAGCTTCCCTAAACATCTCAAAATCTTCAAAAAAAGTAAAGATGAAGAAAAAACACTGAGACCAGCCAACAACTTTGAAAGAAAGCCCGTGTGGAACGATGGAAGTGCTTGGAAGGGAGACTTCCCTAGGGTGAAGAGTGTTGCTTAACTGCAGGACTGTTTGAAACGACCTGTCTGTGCTTAAACTCCAGATTCAGTTCAGTGCTGTTCACCCAGGCATGTTTCTAGCCAATGTCAGACCAAGCCAGCACATGGACTTCTGAGGAACTATTATTTTTCTTCTTTTCCTTTTATTTTTGGAACTAGTTCAGAATCAGTTGTGTAATTAGAGCTTAAATTATAAATGATGAACAGTGATAAGGGACATGCCTTACTTCTCCAATGCACCCGCCTGTTAGAGCTGTTTCCCTCTGGGTATTGCCCTAATGTAAGTTCTCCGTGATGTCCAGCACCGAGTTGTTTGTTCATATGACTCAGAGTAGTTTCAGGGAGGGTAGAATCTGGCTACCTTATTTCTCAGTGCTTTGTAAGAAAGCACAGAAAGGGAGGAATATTTTTATTTTCCTCAGATGGTGTCAGTCCTAGGTCATATTTTATTTCTTCTTTGGGACCTCTGGTCCTTCTTGGATTTCCTCATTGCATACCTAAACTCCTTTCAGGTGCACAGGGGTTTTCTGAGGACTTCACTCATCCCACCTGGAGGATGAAGCATGGCAGGTCAGTGTTCTGGAATGATCCTTCAAGGCACCCTTCGGGCACTGGTGGGCTGTCAGGACATACCATGCAAGCTCAGCTCACTATCTCTGTTAGGATTTACAGCAGACAAAACAAGTCTGTAGCCAGGACAATGGAAATGTGATGAAGAGGATGTGATCACTTGGTGGAGTCATCAAATAATGGATGCATTTATCAATCAGACAAGGAACTACTTTGACACGTAAGAGTCAGTAGACTTAGTTATGAAAGCAAGGAGATGGGGCAAAATTGAGTCTCTCATTTTTATTTAGTGGAACCAGAGGCAGAAACCTTGCTGGAAACAGGAGTTTCTCCTTCCTGCTCCAGAGGGTGGTTTGGCAGATGAGCTTTCCTACAGAGCAGAGATCCTCCTAAGCCTTCCTGCTGCTTTCAGTTTCGGCTTTTCTGAACAGTGGGTTTTGGGGGTTTTTCCAAAATTCAAGAGCCAAAAAGAGAAAAGGGCATACAAACCCCTGTTTTTTTACCCTTCTTCCCAAATTCCACTAGCTGGGTTAATTTTGTTCTTGAGTTTACTGTGGTAATTTCTCTCAAGTTCCATGAATCCTCGAGGCCCCTTTATCTGTGATATTACTGAGGCTCTTTTCTATCAGGGTTGTATATATCCAGAGCAGACATCTTTGATCACATTCTACCTACTACAAGGAGCAACACACCCAAATCACTGGTGGTGTTTAGACTCCCACTGACTTGTTTGGGTGTCCCAATTCAAGGAAAATCTGCAAAAACAAAGACAGCATTAGCAGAGTTCCTCTCGACCTTCCCTTATCTGTAGGCAGAGACATGGGTCCATAAACTCAATGTTTAGTTAAAACATAACTGCTGGTACTGTTAAGTTTGTAATGAGGAAAATGAAGTAGAGATCAAAAGATTTGCTTTTTTGTGGATTTAATTTTCTTCCTCATCTTTGCACTTTGGTCATAAACACTGCTGTTCCCCCTCTGCCCTCCTGTTCCATATGCTGAAGATTAAGTTGGGAAATATTTTTAGAAAAGACATGAGTATACAGAAGGGAGTATTAGACTGTGACCTTATAGCTGCTTTTGAAGTTTTTGAAGGCTACATGGCAAACGTTCTCAGTATTTCCAAATTCTCAGAAAAAAAAGGATATTCATAGATTGCTCTTCATTAATTTAAGTGTACTAATTGGCCACATGTATGTTTATTCCCTCCCTCTCATGCATGCACACACAGAGCAAAGCCAACACATATATTCCAAGAGGCCTGAAAGAGATAATGGACCCACAGTATTGCCTCAATAGCTACTGGCATGGAACGAAAAGTAAACAGCAAAACAGGAAAAGGAAGGCTAAAACTAGATTAAACAGATTGCTGCATTCAAGAGTGTGCAGTCATCTGGGAACTTAATGAAAAAAAAAGAGTTGAAAGGAAAAGTTAAAACAAATAACATACAAGCCTCTCTTGTATTTTTGAAAATCCCTCACCAGCTGTGTGGTAAAATGCCTTTAACAAACTAGCATGCAGTATAAAACTTAGATGTACAGAATTAACCTTTCATTCACTAAGGTAAGCAAAATATCAGGTTATTCCTCATCACTGGAATTCAAATTAGGCCCAGACTGTTTGACAGGAGCTGGAAGGAAGATGTCAGGAATCCAAAAAAGGAGCTTTGTCTCAGTTACAGGGGAAAAGTATAATTTCTCAGGATTAAGACATGCTACCAATATGCTGCATATGTGACACAATATGGCTTCAATTATCTGTAAGAGAAGGTGTGCAAAAATCAAGGTGATTTAAAAACCTAGCCTATAACCGAAGCCAGCTAGATCTCTTGCTGTTTCTATCATTTGAAGCCAAAATCTCCTTCTGAAGACTCTAGTCCTTTTTAATCCTGATTTGGATTTGAACTTGAACCCTAGGTCCTAGAATAAATCAAACCCAGATCTTCACATGTTCTTTCCAAACTATTTCTGATAACACAGCCTCTATAGAAATAACCTGGCTTTGCTTCTGCAATGATTTCTAAGAGCTACGACCAGGAATTTTGCTACTTTTCTGACTCACTTCAGAAACATACCTTGTCAGGTTAGCTGATCAAGCTAAAAAAACCAAAACCCTAGCTTCCTTCACCACTGTTTAGTTTTTACATTTGGAAATATGAAAACTATCTTAGAATAAAGACTCTTTTGGGACAACCCATCATGTCAATTAAGCAGTACTTTTCCCTCTTGTCTGATCTTCAAGAGAGAAGGTAATCAACTTGTCTGCAATATTTCTGAGTTCTGTTGTAGCCCCATAAATTGAAAGAACTTTTTGGAGCAAAACATGTTGTTGCCCACTGACAGAAGGCACAGGAAGAGACTTTTCAACTAAGTTAAGCAGAAACAAATGTGTTGTTGCCCTGACAGGAACACCTGTAACCAATCCTACAGACCATTTTCACCATGGAGTCTAAAGCAAGAACTTCTCCTGTTGTGCTGCCAAGGGCATCATGTTTGGGCAAGTGCTCTCTTTCTGATGTATTCTGTAACACAGGACACTTCTTCCTTAATCATGAAGTCTTCTGGTCCAGGCCAGAAAAATCTCTCTTCATTTGAGTAGCCTAACCTGGGCTAGTGAATCCCACAGGGTCACGTGCAAATAGTTAGGACTGAACTTATTCAAGAGCCAGGTGCCTCTCCTGCATTCAAACCTATATTGCCAATGAGATTTTACATAGGACATTACTTTGTTTATCCTTAACCAACATTGTGCAGCAAGCATTTGTCTAACCTGTTTCTAAATATTAGCTGTAATTCAGTTTCAAAGCAATGGACATCCAGATAAAACTACATGGTCTCCAGTTCTGCTAAGTGAAAGGTGTTAAATAGAATCTGGAAGGCAGTGATGGTCATTGTTTGTACTGCTAGCATCCAAGAGAAGGGGGTACTTGTAGAAGTCACCACTTCTCCTAACAAGCCAGTCTTACTGGTTTTATGTAGCATAACATTTCTTATATAAAAGCAGCTCTTGATACATCTGTCTTTATGAGCAATTTGACTGCTGAAAGCCATTCACAGCATAACAGCTGACAGAAGACACTGGTGGAGCAGAAAGTGGAATTTAAAACCCATGGAGCTCTGAGTTACTGTGAAGGGGGAGCAGGACCTCCCGCTACACCAAGAGCATCCAGACTCCTATGGACAGCTCGGACTTACATTAGCCCAAGACTCCATTGAATCGGCTCTTGTTTGGCTGCACTGGCAAGCTCAGGTCAGCGCTGTAGACCTCTGAACTGCATCTGACCTGTAAAAGAACAGGAAATTTCAAGTTCTAGTACAGCCAGTATCATAACCTTCATCTGTACAAATATTTGTCCTGAAAAGTAGAAAACATTGAGAAAACTACACATTAAAAATGTACATGTTGTATTTCCGCTTGGATGAGCCACAGACACCAAAGATCATTTCACAGAACTGGAAACATCCTGACAAGATATGAAGCCACAGTAAGACAAGAGAGGGCTTCTATGTAGAAGTAGGGTAGTGGCTCCCTACTTGCTATCATTTCATTTTTCTGAAGATTCCAGGTACCGATACCATAGAAACAAAACTAAGATATTAAAATTCTAAGATGTAATGCTCATCGCTGTCTCTCTAGCCTTAGATATTAGCCTTCGTGCTTCACTGGTAATGCAGGAACTGTGTCTATTTTAGCTGCCACATCAGAGGATGAGTTTGCAGCTGGACCTGCCCCTCTCTTCCAGCTGCTCCCTCTGGTGCCAGACGAGTTTTCAGCCCCTGGTTCATGGATCCTCCCACATTCCCCACCCCAGAAATGCTTAAAGATCTGACAGTTTAGGAGGAGGATATTTCTCCTTGCACTCACTGCTGAGCCTTCAGCTGCAATCCCTGCACCCAGTGGAATGCAGGTGGGAGACAGCAGTCTGTAATTACTTCAAGGACTGCAAATAGAAGGGAAAAAAGTACTCAAGGAGATGAAACCCTGGTCCAAATGGAATCAGAAGGAATTTAGCTGTTTACATGAATGGAGCCAGGATTACCCCTCCAGCCAAGATGATAAGACCCTGAAGTTTATCTATACATTTACTCTTGTTTTCTGCCAGTAATAAACACAGTAAAAAGATAAAGATGTATCAAAGAAGCTGACTGTGCTACAAAGGATGTTTCTCCTAGCTTCAGGCCACAAGATTATCTTGCACAAAGCAGTAAGTATGAAAGCTGTTGTGCAAACACTACACACCGTTGTTTATTTTGTCATATCACAGCTAATCATAACCCTTTCAAAATGCTGAGCAGATAGTATGGAAAGCACCACACTCATTAGTGTGGAAGGTAATCACTGCTAGATTGGAGAGTTCAGTTAAACCACTTCAGCTGCGGTTTATATGCATCATTGTACAGGACTTTGCAACTCATCTGCTTTTGAGAATGAAAACTGATTATGGGCAAGAACTGTTCTAATGTCAACTTTGACATACTCCAAGATCCAACTTGGTTACTATGCCATACATAACACTGCCGCAGATACTGTTTCTCCATACTTTGGCAAGGGAAAAGGGCTTCATCGTACAGCTTTTCCCCAAGTATGATCTATAAGCACCATTACCCCTGTGCTATTCTACTGGAGGGCTCTGTCAGAAACTGGTGATTTTAGGACATTACTGGTCACAGCTCTGTCCTGCTTAGGACAAAGCCAGTCACAGTTGATCAGGTGTATCCCAGAGGTATACAACTCACTGCTTATGAGATACTGTGTAGGTGAAGCATCCATTTATCTGAGGCTTTCTTTTACCTGGGATCATCCCAGCTCTGACTGTCATCTAGAAATCCTGCAGAAATGACCATTTGACCTCAAACAACCATCGATGATTTACTGGTCCAAGAGAATCATCACAAGGAGAAAGACAGAGCTGAGCAAACCACAAGGACTTGTGCTACCTTGCTGCTGTAGGCTACTGCCTTTCCAGCAGAGCTGGCAGCTCACCCGTCTGCACCACGCAGCCTAAGGTCTGGCACGTTAGCCGAGACCATCAGGAGTTTGTACCCAGACATTACACCAGACTGCACAGCAAGAGTCTGGCAAGGGGCAGTTGGCAACAGCAGGGCCAGGGAGGACAGAAGAGGAGCTAGAGATTTCAGCCCATTTTCCTTCACAAGTAGGATGTACAAGACATTGATGATTGGTTTGGTGCTCATTTTCTAGAGCGATGCTGACACGGGGGGGAAATCCTCCCCTTTTTGTCCCTATAAAAACCACATTAACAGGTAAAGTTTTTTAAAAGCTTCCTCTATAACAACAGATTTGAACCATACCGATTTGTTTCCAATTTTGACTTCTGCTTCTTGCAAGCACCACAGGTTCAAAGGCACCAAGAATAATGCTCACAGATACACCGGCAGCTAAAAGGGCCTCAGCTTTCCTGGTCCTGATGGACCTGACAGGTTGCAGGGTTCTTCCTTCCCATCATGTGGCCTGACACAAGGGGGAAGAGACAGAATTATGCAGCTCTCCTCCTCCCCCCACATCCTCCTGGAGACCTCTCCCGTGGACACTGCGCCGGACACAGCCTGTGTGTCAGCAGGAGCCAGCCCTGTTTCCCTTCTCCTCCTTGCAGTGAATAATCCCCAGCTCATACCAGGCAGCAGTAACTAAATGGAAAAGTTTACCTCTTTGTTTATCCACCACCAGTAAGGTAAGGTTTAATCACGTATCCCCAGTCATTCAGTGCCCCAAGCCTGGCACCTGAAATTGTAGTGCAAGTTCAAGGCTGTTGCCATCAGCATCCATTCACTTTAGGTTCAGGAGCAGCTGAGCCTGTGCAAGCAGGGTCATTTTTCAGTTCTTGCACTGATCCTTGAGCCAGTTATCGTCCTTGCTGTTATGGCTACAAAGCCAGGCATCAGCATGTAAATCAGCCCACTTCTGTCTTGCAGAATCTGCTAGACAAGCTCCCAGCAGAGGTGTGAACTTCCCCAATTAATCTTAATGAAGTGTTAACTTCAAAGCTGAGCTGCAGCCATTTATAGGTTAACAGAACCTTACAGAAAAAGCCTCTCAGCTTGACTTGTTAAAAAAAACAGCTCCAAGGGGACAGGATTGGTCAAATTTGGGGGTTATTCTGGGATCTGGAAAAAATCCCACTTCACTGGCAGCCTTTGCTCATGCACCACTTCCATTGCAGCTGCATTGTTAGGAGACCAAAGGGTCAGGCAGCCAGACTGGAAAAACTGCACAGTGAATGCATGCTAAAAATATCACTGGAATGGAGCAGATGGAGCAAGATAAGGAGGCCTGGATGATAAAGGCTGTGAGGAACTGTAAGCTTATTGAGCCAAGTGATGACCTTGCTCATACTGTCTTTTACCTTATTCAGGTCAGTGAAGTGCAGAGCCAAATTCAAGTCCTGAGCACGGATTTAAGTTATGTATCTCCACAATCTTGTTACCCAGGGATGCAGATCTTTTACCTTAAAAAAAGAAGTGCTTCAAATTGGTCTGTAGATGCTTGCAGTGTTACTATTAGTTTTGCTAGCACTTTCAGCCATTGCTGTATTAGTGCATTTGGAAATGTGAATCCACATCACAGACCTGAAATATTGGTCTCTGGGAACAAGTCCTTCATTTGCAAGAGTCATTAACCTTATTTTCCTGATACAATACCACAGAAATGGAGCCTTTGAGGAAGTCTCCTCTGACATGTCTCTGCCTGATTTGCAGCCAAGGAGCCCACCTAAGAACTGGAAAGGAGGATGTAATTTGGGGAACCAGGCTATGACCCATCAGTGTGTAGTCACTTCCTATTCCTGACATGAACTGGTTGTTCTTTGTTCTCATTTATTATTCTAAAATAGGAGAAATGTGTTGAGCTGGTGTAGTTGTAGGAGCCATATAAACAGACTGGTAGGACCTTCCTCGGGGCAAGTGCAACCAGATCAGACTTGCATGACTTCTACATTCAGGTGCTCCAGCAAGTGAAAACCCAGGTACCTCATTTTTAACTGTCAAAGGCAATGGGAAAAGCATCGCCTCTGAAACAATGGCATGGATCTGCTTGATACAGCCCAAGAAGGCAAAGCCCTGTGCTGAACAATGCAGATTGCATTCCGGATATAAGAACTTAAATGTAAGAGGAAGATCCTTCCTGGCACTTCATTACGAGCTCCCTTGAAGATCTGACTCAGCTGATTATTAATTGCCAGAACATGCCCACATCTGCCTGTGTAAGCATTTAAAATATAAAAACTGAAGAAAGAGGTTAAATTAATTATTCCTATTTTGAAGTTCAAGAGTAAATTGCTATGTTGCCATGGATGCGGCTTTGTTTATAGTATTGTTTTTTCCTCATTATTAGCTGCTATTAACTAACAAGAAATAGGAGTTCACTTCCAGCACCATAACATGTCTCTGACCTCCAACATACTGCCAGGGTAGTAGTTTAAACTTAAAGTTTTAGCTTGGCTAACAGATGGGTGTTGGTCAGATGATGCAGGAGGTCTGATCAAACAAGCAATAGTTCTTCCAGATCCACAAGATTTTCTGCAGAATACCTCAAAACCAGCTATGCTCGCCAGGGTCAGGAAGCAGTTATTTTCACATTGCAAAGTTATTTCATGCTAGCAGTTACTGCGTGTTCTCCTTTCTCCGAAGTGTCTCATTAGAGAAGACAGGCTAATAGTCTGAGCTTGGCAACAGCAGACACAGTCTATAGTGGAGCAGGGTGAGAGGTCCCACTCCTTTTAGTAGCCATGGGTCATCACTGACAGGGAGAAGCAGCAGTTATTTTAACTTACACAGTTATCAGGTAACTGGGGGAAAAGGGTCTTTCAGCAGCTTCCAGCTGTGAGATCTGTTGAGCTGCTGTGACACTGCTCAGTCATGAAAATGAATCTACAGCTGCCAGTAAGTTCTTTTGTAAGTGAGGGATGCTCTATTTTTTTATCCATTGGAATGGGTGTGTTAGTGGATATTTACCATGACACACAAGCTGCACAGGCTGACAGAGCTCTGCACAGCCTCTCCTTGTTCTGTGCCAGCAGGAAAGCTTTGTTGTGTTCCTGGTGGGGATGAGCACTGCTGATGGCCAACCCTTCTCCCATCACCTCCTTCCCCACACATGTGTTCAGGGGGAACAGCCTGGACTGTGCAGATTACACTGCCATTCTTAGACAGAGCAAAGCTTACAGCAGCTCCCAATGCAATAATTTTTCTAACCAATTCAGTGTCCAACTTGAAAATCTGGGCTGTGCAGCATTCCCTAAAACCTGACCTTGACATACATACAGGAACACAATGGGATAGCTGTACTTGAGCTTGATTTGTCAGATATAGTCTATACCTTTTTAGTTTTAATTGCACACCCAGTATGTTCTTCACTTAAAAGACTTTGTAGAGGCCAGAAACCAATTACTAGCAAACCCAATGATTCTACTTTTTCAGATCAATTATTAATGTTTAAAAACTTTGTGCTATTTCTTCTCTAAATCATTTTCACTTGCATAGTAACAGCAGAAAAGAGCAATGCATCTCATAACAGAGCAGCCCTATTGACTGGGGACAAACAGGTGCTTCCCTAAATGCTGCTCTGCAGGGCTGCCAAGACATCTGTAAATAAGTTATGCTGTTGCGCTTTTCTCAGTCTGATTTACATAGCAGAGCTTGCAAGAGTTTAAACCCATACCAATGAATATATTCTTTTGGATACCAAATCACTAAAGCCATGGAGGCACAAGTTCTTAGCCATCCCTTGTCCCCTAACTAAACTCAGCACTAACAAATGGAGGGGCATGAGTGCCTCTGCCTACATCTATTTATGTATGTAAGTGTAAAATAACCATGGAAACTACAACTATTTGACCCCAAAAGAGACAACTAAGGATTACAGTAGAAGTCTGCAGTGTCAAGTGACACACAGAAGGCAAATAAGAACTGATTGTTCACAGAAGGTCACTTCAAGAAGTGATGGATGTCATACAAAGCTAGCAGATACCAGGTTCAAAACAAAGAGGATGCTGTTCCTCATATATAACACCATTAAACTCTTCGCTGCAGGACACTGTGGATGCAAAAGGTCTACATGAGTTCAAGGGAAGGCTTGAGAAATTCAGATAAGGGAAATCCATTGATAGTTATTAACTACAAAGGCACCAACTCTGATTCACTGAGCTGCAAGTGATCAGATATTAAAGGAATACTTTGGAGAAATATCTCTTCACCATCAGCCTGTACCCATTCAACTACTCTTACACTCTTCCATTAATATTTGCTTTTGACTATTTATCAGGGAGAACCAAAGGCCTTAAGAGATGGACACCAAGGGGATAACAGGGCCAGCAGGACAATGGGACCTCTCCAGCCACAGCCCATTCCCACAGTACCCGAGCAAGGTGAGTACAGACCATAGGCAATATCACAGTGATGAGACAGGTCCAAGGCCAAGAAGTCAATCCACATGTGAGGGCTAGGATGAGGTCCAGTGGTTGCCAGAGAGGTCCATAGCAGCAAGACAGGGCCAAAGTCAGATCAGCCTGCAGGTTGAGGTCCAAACCAATGAGCTCCCCAAAGAGAGGCATTACCAAGCTGGAGGCTAGCACCCCTCCAACACAGCTCAGGCAGGAGCTGAGGGCCCCAAGGCTGAGCTTAAATAGAGCTGCTGGGGCCATGGGTGTGGGTGGAGGTCCCAGGTGAGGCTGATCAGGGCCAACAAGGCTTACTAAAGCACTCGGATTCCTGACACCACTGTTGGGGATCTCTGGTCTTATGGTGTGCTATTTTCTTATATCATGTAAATCCATGTCTGAATGTTTACATTGACAGCTTACTGGCAGTGTGAAGTGTCACCCTCACCAACTCTTTCAAGTGAGGGACAATGATATGGTGAGACTATTAATATTCAAGTAGATGAGGACCAAGCCCTGAAGATGAATACTAAGATCAAGACTGCGATCAGAGCACCTGTTCTCAGGCTTAAGTCACTAATTAACACTTTGCACAGGTCCACATATTCATGCTTGAGATCCAAAAAGACTTATGCCTTGGCTTAAGTTGTGCTGTACAGCGTTAACCTCTTCCTGAACAGAGAAAGTTCTGACACCCAGTATCTTTTACTTTTTCTCTCGCTGATATGTTTCATGTTATAGCAAAAAGGCAGGAAAATATGACATGATTTTAACATATAGATTCATGGAAAGGAGTCTGAGTTGCCTGTTACAGGTACAGAATATGTAGTATATTAATGGGTTTTAGCCTTCCATAATGTGGCCTAGATTTTAGCAGATGATGGAAAGCCAGTCTTAATGTGAATCACGAACAGTCATGTGAATCATTTCCCCTTGCATCTCTGATCACACAACATACTCTGGCAGGGACAACAACAACATTTACGGAAAAATAATGGCAGTTATATCATTAATGTGCTAAGCTGCTGAAAATAAGAACACCAACACCAAACTATCCATCCTCTCTCAGTGGACCACTAATGATATATTTACTAAGGTTGTTGAGCCACGGGAACATACAGTCCTGTACTTAATAATGTGAGTCATTCAAATGGAAATTTTCTACACTGAAATTTTATGACTCTAATTAAAAGCATTAAAAAAAATCTATACTTCCTTCATGCTTTTTTGTAACATCTTTGTTTTGAATATTACCTTTATGATATTTCCATTTATAGAACCATTAAAGGTCAATGAAATAATAAGAGTTCTGCTTACAAAAAATCAAAGTTTATTGGCCTAAATTCATGGGTCAATATCCCACACCACATATGAAATTAAGAAAACAAGTCTTTCTCTTTTTTCCCTACTGATGCAGTACTGAACTCTCTTCTTAATTAAAAGTGCCGTTGCCATAATGGCAGTCCAGGGCGTCAAGACTTCTGTTGTATTTTTAAGTTGGATAAACAAAGTGCATAAAAGGGTCTGAGGACTGAGCATTCAAAGAAATGCCTGGGTTTCTATAATACTCAGTAGAAATGGATGACAATCATGACACACTGTATCCCACCATGACAAGCTGTCTGTAAGAAAATGGATTTGGGCCATCAAATCCAGCACTCCATCTCCCTTCTGAAAAGTCTCTCAGAATGGGAAAGGAAAAAACGGGAGCAACGGACTGCAAATGACAAACTGCAGAGGCAGCAATGACAGCGAGTCTAAAATATGCTACAGAAGACATTGCTGTATTAGCAACTCAGAGATGGAAATGGCAAGGCCAACAGCTAGCTAGAAATGGAAGACTACTCTGGACAGAAAGAGAAATGACCTGAACTTCTACCCACAATTTGATCTGCAGCCAAAGCAAAAATGTAGTTTGTATTCTAAACAGCCAGTGCCGCTACTTCATGTGGTTTGCTGTTCTCTGGGCTTTTGGTTCAAGGCTGTTGTTCTGTTTCCATAGAAAAAGCATTGCTCTTCTGCAGACAATAAAACACATGAAACTATGGTTATAAATGAGCATGGCCATGGAACAGCCCTCATTCAACAGCATCTTGTTAACTTGCGTACTGCCTTTCTCGATTGTTGCAGCTTCCTCCCCAGCCTGCCTTGGTTCCTGGAAGAATGCAGTGAAATGCAGTTAGGATTGTTATCCAAGGCGGTTTTTAGCCCTCAGCTTCTTACCACCAGCTCACTCTGGCAGGCTTGAACATCTCGCCTTACTTTCCTAATTCTGTACCAAACTGCACGTGGGAAAAAAAAAAGTGTATTGTATTAATCTATTATTGTATAGTAATATTTTATTATTATTGTAGTCATTTTTATTAATGACCCACACTACATCCATTTGCATGGGACAGCGTAACTGAAGACAAGATGTGATGAGTCTGGAGATAGATATGGTGAGTCAGTGGATGCGGGTGCTGTAGTGTGTTGTCTGTGCAGTTAGTGATGGTAAGACTACGAAGACAACTCCCCGTGCACATCATATTGTGTCCTGCGTTGTGTCCAGGCTTACTCTTTCTGTCAATCAATAGCTCAATACTCTCCAGTCCTATTTCAATCAATACTTATTCTGGCAACAGTTTTATACACCACAGCAATGTGCTGCACGTACTTCTTTTCTGTTCTTCCTCCACCGCTTCCAGTCACCAACTCAGTGTCTTCTTTAAGACTCAACAGTTCTATAGAAATGCAAAATACTGCTGCCATGCCGTGCTCAAACAACATAAACCTAAAGTGACTCTGTTCTGGCTTTCCCAAACTGACCTGTTTCTGCCTGCCCTGATACACCTTGTCTTATCTGCGTGCATCTCTCAGCAAGGAGGTGGTTTCTAATTTCTGCCTGATTTAATCTCCGAGCCTCAGAGCGTGTCTCAGGGGCTCCTCAGGTTTGTGGCTGAGACAAGGTCACGGCCAGCCGGAGCGGCCGTTGGCAAACTGGAAACCAGTGCAGGAGGTGGGCAGCAAGGGCGGGTGGCACTGGAGGCACTGGGCAGCTGGGGCAGTGCTTGGGTGGGTTCCTAAGGGGAGGGGAGAGCTGGGGCAGGGAGGGAGCACTGAGGGAAAGGGGAGCACACAGGGTTGATTTGGGTTGCTGGGGCTGGACGGGAAGAGGATCGGTGTAAAGCGGCACAGGATTGGAAACTGGGTTTTATCGATCATGTTAAATGCTAAATTGTGTTACAAATATTGAGAACCTCATTTTTTTAACCATTTTCCCCAGTATTAGATATTGTATAAATTAAAGACACATCATACATGTTATATATAAATATAAAATAATATCGTATTGATTTATCATTTAAATATAGGTCCATCCAGTGAATTGAGTTCAGAAAGGGATTTCTTATTTTCCTGCTGAGACTTGAGTTCTTCTTCCAATTCAAAGTCTTTTTATAGGTTAGCTGCTAGGGAAGCCGATCTACAGGAGAGCTCATCAGCTCAGCGGCGCTGCTCACATAGAGCATCCGACATTCGTACTCTCTTTGTTCACCGCATTTCACTGAACACCAGACAATGTAAAATATCTCTGCTTTAGCCCCTCCTTATGTGATCTCGGCCTCCCATAACACCATCCTTATTTCCCAGAGCCCAGGTCAAGAATAAAACATATCCTTTACAGGAACATCTGTCAAGGAAAGTGAAAATTGTATCTAGAAGGCTCACTCAAAGAGATTAAATTAACTCTGAAACTTGTCACCTGCAAATACAGCTCAGCTACTTATGCTTCATGTATTCTTACTGTTTTACAAAATTATCTATAGAGATAACCCTTGATTTCAAGAGATGATGGGCCTGGATCAAGTACCAAATCTGGGACGAGACCGTTGGAAACTCCTTGTCCTCAGAGATGTGAGCAGCAGGGCTGTCGGAGTGTGAATAACTGGAATTTATATAAGGGTGATGGTGATGTAATTTGTACAGCTGGGACATCACATGAAAGCCAAAGGAAAATAAGAAACAACACATTCATAAACACAGACACACACAGATTAGCGGGAAGTTTCACCTCAGGAAATCATTGTGGCTCTCTGTTCCTGTCAGTAATGTGTCTGCAGATGTCACCCAGCAGCAGCGCATCACCCCTCGAGCAGCCCCAGAACACAGGGGCAACCAAAAGGGTGATGAGAAAGAGATTGCCAAATACTTCTGAAACAAGCCAGGGACTGGACCCGTCCGGAGAAAAATTACGCAATAAAATAAACAACTTTTGCCAAGAAAACCAAGACTCGGGGAGGAAGTTGACTGTGCCAGTCCTGGCCACAGAGGAGAAAGCTGTTTCTCTGGGAAGGACAGTGAAGTCGGATTCAATATTTGCTTCTCCTCCTTGTCAACTTCCTTCTCTACTTAACATCTCAGACAACTAAGTTTGTCCAAGCTGGTGCTCGGACCCAAAGCTTCCCCTGTGAATGGTGTCTGGCTGCACACGGGCTGCACCTCTGTGTGAAACCACTGAACTCAATTTTCACAGGTATACGTGGCATGGGAGAATAATTTCCCTGCTCCAGAGAAGCCCCATTTTCTTCTCTGACGTCACCTTGGCAGAACTCGGCAGAACTCGGTGGTCTGCCGTTAGAAGACAGACCTCTTTTATCTCTATTATAGACCAACAATTAGAGAAGGAAAAATCACAGGTCCAGGAAAACCTCATTCCATTCTCTGCTCACTGAAACGAGAGAGGTAGGGTTGGAAGAGCAAGCCAAAGGGTGCACCTTTAGATAAACGTGACAAAAGACACAGAGATGCATGGCTCTCCCCTGAGAAGCGAGAGCCTGCATGGGCCCGTGGCTGGAAACGGTCTCTGGAGTTTCAGCCGCTGGTTTGTGTCCTGACCTGGAGCCTTCATGCTGGAGAGCCTGCTTGGCTTCTGGGGCCCGCTCAGCCTCAGACGCTCTGCTGACGTTACCGGCCAATTTGCCAATCACGATGGTAATCACAAGTCTACGAGGAAATGAAGTCACAACAGTAACTGGAATAACTTCAGAAAAGCCTTCCATGAGGCTGGCGGGGACTGAAAACCATTACCGACGAGGGCTGAATTAGAAACAGTGGAAAACTCTGTCTCTCGTTACAAGTTGCCACAATATACGGATTAAAAGGATTAATCTGGTTGGTGGTGCCGTACGCTGCGCCAGGTGGGCTGAGGGAGGCCTCGGCTCGGCCGAGTACTCAGAGAGTTTTAACAGGTTAATGCTGGCAAGTTTGTTTAATACACTGAGCTCAGTTCCTGTTGGCTAATGTTAATGTTGGCACAATTAGGCTGATGAAAACACTGTGCAGATGTCCTCTGGTGATCCAGTCCCTCCCCAACACTTGTAACGATCAGATAATAAACTCTTTTTCCACAGTTGCTCCGGCTGGTGATTCACTGAAGATTACTTACACTAGTTCTCCACTTCCTTTACTAATGTGTCCGGGCTTCTTACCTAATTCAGTCCTTTCTTCTCGGTCGCTCTCGTCGTTGGCCACTCACAATTTTCTCGGGATTTCTTGCTACTTGGAGAAAGCAGGGCTGAGCCAGCAGCGCGACAAGCACCCGGCCGGCTGCCTTCCCGGCGGGGCAGGGCTGCTCCGGGAGCGCGGGGCAGCTCAGAGCAGCCGTGCTGACTGCCACGCTTCTCATCTCACTGGTTTATTTTGAATCGCTACAAATGCTTCAGCTTGCTGGAATTTTTTTCTTCTTTTTTTTTTTTCTTCTTCTTTAGGAGCTTTTTCTGCTAACTAAACTTGTCTTACTTCTACGTAGCCGATTGCCTCTTAATGTTTACTAAATGCGACACTGAAACATGATTGTAAATTTAAGCACCTGCCTTATTTAAACCTCCATTTAGAATATTCAGAACAAATTATAGTTTTCCTATTGGAATTTAATTGATTCTGGTCCGTTGTTTTTGCTCCTAACATGTAAATTTTGCTGTCTCACTCCTGCTTTTAATGATGCTCACTTTTTCCTTTAATCATTGCTAATGAAAAATAGAAAAATGAGAGGTAGATGTTGAAAAAATAATGGCTCCTTATAGATGCCTGTTGTTCAATATTCAAGTGGAGATACGAAAAAAGCGATCCGTAGAACAATTACTGGCTGTAAGAGCTTGAAGGCATGAGGAACAAAGGCAAACCTTTATTCCCTGAAGAATGGTGGCATCACATGGTGAGAACACTCTTCCAGTTCTCTTGACAGGAATCTCTAGCATCAACATAAAGTCCAGAACAGATTTTAGTCTCTCTGCTTGCCCCCATACCTTGTCTTTTCTAGGAAGAGTTCTGATATTCTGGAATGTTTCAGCATTTTAGCATTGTTCTGCAAAGGCCTGTGTCTACAGGGTGGAAAGCAGACTGTAAAAGGACGTGTTGGAAGCAGTGTTAGTCCCCTGGCTGTGTCTGGACAGAGGGACGTGGGTTTCATAGCATCCAGACAGCTCCTCAGCCTGGGTGTGTTGTCTGCTCAGTGCCCAAGTTCCAGGCTTTTCTCTGTATTTTCATTTTTATAGGAAGGAAATTTGTACGTGTGGGCCAGATTAAGGTCACTGCGTGGTATAATCAGATTCTGGGTCAGGATAATCAAGGACCGAGACCCCCAGGACATCCAGCGGTACGTCCCCACAGCTCAGCTGAATTGTCACCTGGTAGCAGTTCTTATTGCCCGTGGGGGACGAAGCCCTTGATGTGATTTGCAGAAACCAGGCTGCTCCTGTGGTGCTGACTTTTCTCTTATTTTCAGCCGCTAGAGCATATTAAATAAGCCTTTTCCCAGTATTACTCTTCCATGCAGCCCCTGCTTTAGTTGCCATAGGGATGGCTTGTGACTGCGACTGGCAGGGATCTCGAGGCCATCTCTCTGGTGATGGGATGTCTGCTGTCAGTAAGTGAAAGCCCTTACTCATTTGCATTTCACAGCTACAGCGATGTTTATTGCCAGCATCAGAGCAGAAGAAAAGAATGATTTGTTTTACTTAATTTATTTTTTCTTGCAGGCCAGTTACAATTCTATTTTATATTCTTTTTTGTTAGAAGTCAACAGGAATCAAGCCTAGACACTCATCATCTGAGGCAAGGAGTACGGTGTTGACCTTATCTCCAATCTAAAGATGTCATACAGATTTTCAAAAAACATAAAGCCTAAGGAATTGATCTGTGCATGGTGGGTGGCAGTGGTCAACTGTGCGCTTCAAAAGGCGTTCTCACAGAATGCCATTAGGCATTTATATGCAATAGAAAATGAGGAAAGCAGCCTTTCTTCCCCTGCATTGTTTTAGTTTGCAAAAGAGTATGTTGACAGCATTGTTTCTTAGTTAAAAATATTTTGAGCATGAGATGTGATAAATATGAACATCTAAGAAGAGAAATAAAACGAATATTCTAAGAATAATCCAAACTATGTGTGATTTGTGTTTCATCAAACAGTTCTGGGGAATTTATCCTTATTTGTTAAACAATACTATCTAGATGGAAATATAAATGAAATATCCCACTTTTCTGTAACACCGTAACAATTCACCAGCGCTGCATCTGGCACTACAAGAGCCATGTACTTTCCCAAGGAGCTCTGCTGTCTTCTCTTGCCGTAGGATGGGAAACAGGAGGTTTTGCTTTGGCAGTCTTGAGGAAGGGAATGAATTTCCCCTTGATGCCTCCTCCCCAAAAGTTAGCAGTCAAGTGGAATTTCCTTCTGCAGAGCCACAGCACGCAGGAAGGGCGGGGACCGGGGACCAGATTGTGAGGCTGAAAACAAAAAACCAGGGATCAGCTGTTTCAGCATGCAGCGACTCTTCTTCACAGGACGAGGGAAAGGACAGCAGACACATGCCGCTATGCCCCGTGGCATCCCTCCCACAGCGGTTTTGTAGGCATCGTGAATGTGAATGCGGGAGAAAGTAATGGACCTTAATAATGCCTAGTCCAGGGAAAGCTGAATGAGTTTTGTAGTTGAGTGGTTTTAGCCGAGCTCTTCCTGGAGGAGGAGGAGTGCAAATTCACATACGCTTTTGATTAGGAGTTTGTCTTCCACATGAGTCTCTGAGATGATGGAGAGGATGAAGTGTAACTGGAAGGATGGATATTAGTGACCTCTGAAACCACCTTTAAAACTTCTTTCAGATTAATTCTCCAAATTAGCTTGGCAGAGAGTAGGGCTGCCTTCCATTTCTTGTCCATCTCAGACAGGACAAGTCTAAGCTACAGGACCAGCGGTGCTTTCTAATTGTGGATTACATCCAAGCATGCAACTTGCTACTCTCTTCCCCTATATTCTGGTCTCCATGGGAAGGAAATGGAGGCAATTACTCTCCATGCAGGTTTCCAATTGAGCAAGACCGCAAGAAAGATCTGTAAAGAATATTTCACACGCAGTCTGCACATTACTAGCATCAGCACCGACCCATCCCTCTTGTGAAAACAGTTGTCATCATTTCTCTGTCACTCCCTGCTGGTCTTAATCACTGTATTCCTCTTGTATCTTTTCAGTGCTTTCCTACTCCATTGCTATCTTTGTTTTTTCCTCTTCTCCATCTCATTTCACCTCCTGCTCCACCCCGCTTCTTCCCTTGCTCCCTCAGTCTTTACCGTGCCACTCCTCAACGTGGGTGAAAAATCCAAACTGAATAGGCAGGGTCCTGCGAAATAGGTGGGAAGGACCGACAGAGAATAACTGGATGTACGGACAACTGCAGACTCTCACGGTGCTGCCTGTCAGCAAGCGGCAGACAAACAGAGGCTGCATTGCATGGCAGAGCAGAAAAATGATGCTGTACCAAAGAGCCCAACACCACGACTGCTAAGGCTGAGTTGAAGAGCTTTGAAACACCCGTGCTATCAAAAACGGGTTCCGCTGATGTATTTAAGAAGACAAAAAGCTTTCAGGCTTGGCAAGTCACAAGTTACAGCTACATCCATGAGAAATAACACGGCTGAGTACAGTACTTGAAACTTCCCGAGACTTGCTTGTCCTGCTGCTGGTACGTCTGCGTGTGCTACGTCCTTGAAAACTGTGAGGCCCTTGTGAAGCAGGAGACATACAGTAGGATAAACACTGGTGTAGTGTGTGACTCCCATAGAAACAAATCTGTCCCTGCAATTTAAGTCCAGGAAAGCATCCTAAAACCCCTTTGACTTAAGTGTCTGAGGATCCCCAGTGTATGCTCAGTAACTGATACACGGCTGCTACCCGCGGGCTCTGGGCTGTTTTCTGAATCCAGCTCGCGCAGGGTTTGAATAGAAGACTTGGTAAAGGCATTACAACTTTCCATTGAGAGACTCCACATCGCGCTGAGAGGTCGATTTACATTTTTAACCCTCCTGACTGTTGACGTATTTGCTGTAATAGTGTTCGCAGACAAACCTGGGAAGCTCTGCAGCTAAGAGTGCCTCCTGATTTCATGTGGATTGCTGGCGCTTTGAGTAGACATTTACCAGCAGCTGGGAGCTTGGAGATACAGCATCTATTCTTTCCTTTCACATTTGCCTACAGAGCTGTAAATGTCAAAGCCTTTCAAGTGCCCCTCAAACAAAACGAGTTAGTAAATCAGCAAATGTGGCACCGCACACACTCACGCGGTGCATGTTAAGCTACTGTACTTCATTCACTTCTTTATCCGATGGCTCCGTGAGAAAAGAGAGCTCGCTGAGGCGCCGAGATGCCTTAGTCATTTTGTTTGTTTTTTCACATGGCTACTGTTCTTGTTTTGTTTTTTTTCCAAAAGCTGCGTCAGATGTGCTTAGCATTCAACTCAACTAGATACATTGGATGAAAAGGCTATTTTCTCTTCACTGATGAAATATAATTGAGCCCACTTATAATGAACTCACATACCAAATAATGAAACTCCATTTGTGTGACCGGGACTTTTTTCCGAACCCCGCAATTCCCATTCCCCTAAGGGGATGTTTTATGTGCGTTTCCACCACTTTCACTGAGATCACAATTTGGCACATCAGCTTTGCTTGAAAATGCGAGTTCTTCATTGTCTCTATACCAGAGAGAAGCAAGTTTGTAAAAAAGAAAATGTAAAGAGTAGGAGCAGTTTAATTAGCAATCAGTGTTATTTGCAAAAAGCCCCAGTCTGGCTTTGCTGAAGAAACCATTTCTTTAGCGCACAGTTTTTCCCAGTCTTCTCTTCTGTTTTATTATTCCATTTCACTGCGACTCATGGTTTACTGGGTGTCTTCTTTACCCTCAACCTGTTTAAAGTTACCTACTGCAAATTCTCCAGGAAGCTGCCAGTTTTGGCACAGCCCTGCAATCTATTCCCTTGAAAGCCATCAGGGCCTTGTTAAGGAGCGAAAGACAAACATTTGTATTGTGTCTTTGGGGCTCCCGCAGAGATAAAACTCTCCCTTTGGTTCAAATATGGGAAGATGTCCCCAACCTCCTTTACGTGCAAGTGCTGTGGATAAGCAGGGTACTTAGCCAAAAAGTCTCTGCGTGACCTCATGTGCGTATCTGGAGAATGTCAGAACTGCTCACTGAAGATAAGGAAGAAGACTCAGCCCCAGACAGGGAAGATGTGGAAGGAAGGGTGGGCAACACTGTCTATCCATGCTGGGGTTTAGGAAAAATAAAATTATCATGCACTTATTCAAATCTGACTGCCTAAAGCCATGCATTTCTGTTCCTCTGAGCTCTGCCCCAGGGGAGCTGGTGTGTGAGAAAGTCAAACCAACTGCAGAGGACTTAGTTTTTAAACTGAGTGATGTGCTTTTTCTGAGGTGGCATTAACCTGGGGAATTTGGGAACACACACACACAAAAAAATCCCTTAAATTTGACCACGCTGCCAGTGCCAGCTACCAGCCCAGCATTTTCATCAGCCAGGGTGAGATCTGATCTGGAAGCAGGCTGCTCACAATCAGAGACCCATGGTACAGCAGAGCTGCAAGACTTTATCACAGGATCATTTTGGGAGAGGTTCTGCTACGTGACTGGTGTCCTCTTTTGGTCTCACACAGGAATAAATCAACATGGCTTTGTGCACCTTATTTAAAATGAGTATCATCAGCAGGTTTATGTGCCAGGGCCTCACGTGGACTTAATGGTGCTGAGCAGCCTCACCTGAGACCTCACCCACACCTGACCATGGGCCCTGACCCTATTTAAGCTCATTCCAGAGCCCTCACCCTCTGTCTGGGCTGTGCTGCAGGGTGCTGGTCTGCAGCCTTGTTCCTGCCTGTGCTTCCTGGGCTGATGCTGTAGGTAGCTGTCTCCTGGGTGGACCCCTGCGTGTGTGTTGCAGCTCATCTGGTCTGATGTCCCTTTGCTCCTGGGTGGCCCCTGGACCTGTTCGTCCCCTGGTGGCTCTGGGGCTGTTGGTGGCTCTGGCTGCTGTGCCTGGGCTCTGTGGGAGGGAGGCAGTGCCCTCACTGGGGCTGCCCTTGATTCCCTTCCCTCAGAGAACAGCTGGAGCTCTTGCTGTAACAAAACTAAACTGTGTTGTTTATGTGCATTGTCTTTTCAGAAAACAAAGAAAAAAACTTTTTTTTCTTTGTGAGCTGGGAGATGAATTACTTAAATCACTGAGGAGTTCCTCCAGACTGTTATGTTGGTGGTAGCCTTATGACTCCTGTGAGAGCATCTTTTCATCCATGTGAGTAAGAGCTGACCCTGTCTGCTTCAGGCCCTGGGTTCTGAGAAAGGACATCAATTTTTTTGAGCTCTTCACAAACCAAAGGTAATAGATTATGGCTTCTAACTTATGTGGCACCTCTTCCCTGCTCTGAGAGGGTTATTCTGACAAAGGGATGATACCTGAATGCATATTTCTGTAGCTGTCACATTATGTTCACTCAAAAGCAATGTTTCCTGCCATCTAACTGATTTTTGTAGTTATAAAAATTACTGCTAGCAAATATCTCTCTTGCAGATATGGGCTTTAACTTTTGGAGTGCACAAGTAATTCTAGTTCACAGGAAAATATCATCTCACCAAGTGAAGCAGACAGCTATATGAGTAAATTCTAGCCACTCATTAAAACTGCGCGGCAGGTCTAGCTGGTGACAAACCACATCTGTCAGGCTAAAGACAAACATGGCTGTGCCTTTGCTAAAGCACTGTGTGGGCTGAGGAGTGTTATTGTTAGTATATCTATGCTCATCTGAGAACAAAATGGGGATGGAGACAAAGAAAGGCTGGGAAGGTGTCTGGCAATAGTCTGGAAAAGCAGTTGGGTTGCTGGATGCTGCTTCCCCAACATGTGTGACCACAGGGGCAGCAGCACTAGGGAAGACTCACCTGCAAGACTCACCTAACTTGCTTTTCTTGGGCTCCTCAGCTTGTTTGAAGCATCAATTGATTGGCACTGGTCTCCAATTGACCCCTCATCACATTGGGTTTCAGGTGAGGTTGAGGCAGGTCAAGACCCTTTAGTCTTGTCTTCCTTTGGAGATTGCTTAGAGGTTAGGGTAGGTGAGCTAATACCCTGGTTGAATTCACTCTGCTAGGTGATTTATGACTAATATCCAGGGAAGAAGCACTTTGGAGGATCTGCTGAGATGATACAAATGTAAATGGCGTACAAAACAAAGATGGAAGATAGCAGCAATGCCTAGCAGCAAGCTGTTACCTTGGAGCGATAGTCCAGTGAGGTCTATGCCCAGGAGTTTCCTGGTTTCAGTGCATTAATGCAGTTAAATGGAGCTTTAGCAGAAATCCTGACAGCACCTAGTCTAGCTCTGGGCAAGAGGAAGGCTGGACTTCTCTAAATCAGTGCTAAAGAGGGATATTGGCTATTGATTATCAATCAGCAAAGAATTAAAGTATGAGGGTGAATAAATATTGCTTGTCTTTTTAAGATGGATGACTTGCTGTGTCCTGCAGTGTGCCCTCTGAAACTGTCAGGAGCTGCAGACAGGTTTCCCTGCAGACATGCAGCTTCCCCTGTGCCTCGGCAGGGGCTGGGAATCAGAGTGGCAACTCTCACTTGAGTTTCAAAGAAAATTACATAGCACTTCAAACTAAGTGTTGTGGGTGAGGATGAAGGCTGTTAGTTATTGCCATGATGAAGCTAATCCAGTCCTAAGGAGGATAAAGGGTTGCTTAGCAATACTGTAGCAATGACTAACAATGCTTTACCAGGCTTTTACTGTTTACTAAGACTTTAATACTGGCTCAGTGGGTTTTCTAGAGGAATGTTTTTACTATTTTTTGTAATGGTCTTCCCTCTTGAGAAACTGTCAAACTCATCACATGTAATGAACAGGCAGCACTCAGCAAGCATTTGGTTGCTGGTCATGAGTTGATTTTTGGCCTGACCTCATTAAGATTCTTTATCTCTACCTTCTCTTTCCCTAGGAGTTCTTAAATTAGCTACAAAGATTAGATTATTTAAGTGCTTTTCATATAAGTGCCTCCTAGTCTGTTTGTTTTTTCTAAACCACTCCTTGTCCATGTGGAAGCTTACTTCTGGTACTTAAAGGAGAGATGTACTGGGGAAGAGGTTGTCTGAACCAGTCCAATCACATCTCAGAACTTTATTGTGGTCTTCTGTAAAGCTCTTTAACAGGGCAAGATGTATATTGCTCCATTTAATGTTCCTTAGTAGCATAACTATTAAAAGTTGCCCTCTTGGTGGTAAGAGGCTACTGTATACTGTGCAGTATATTCATACAATTTTCATAAAATTATATATTGAGGGCCAAGTGCTGTACTCATGTGTTTTGGTATTCAGCTGAAAAATACAAGCACACACCAAAACTGGTCATCTTCTCTGCTGAAGTATCTGAGTCATGGCTGTCACTGTAGAAAATGTATAGTAGTATTTTGGGGAAAGGAAAACACATTAAAGCTAAGGAGTGCATCTGGATTCTTTAAGCATTCCCCTTGGCCATATCTACACTTCAGAGCTGATGCTATCAGGGGAACCAGTAACAACACAGTAATCCCCAGCAAAACATAGCTCACATGTTAACTGTGTCCAGACACTACTGTGCAAGCAAGGACCTCTGCGGGACTTCACTGCGCAGATGAGCCCTGTGTGTCTCTGCCCCAGGCAGCAGGACCCCGTTAGCTCCCCTGCATGAGAGCCGAAGCCTTTCTGCTCCAGCTGGGAGCAGGGATGCTGCTGAGTCAGAGGTGTGTGTAGTGAAGGACTTGTGGCAATACGGTGGGTTTCCATGTTCGCAGCCAGTGTTCGTATAAGAGCCAAGTACAAGTTTTCTTTTGGGAGCTCTACAGAAAACAGTACTATGGCATGGCTGCTGGGGGGCCTTAACAACCCCCCCTAGGTGGGGTGCAACAGCCCTATGGAGGATGTGAAATTTTGAATAATTGTATCTCTGCAACTTTGCACATGTTCCATAGTTATAGTATTGATTACTATGAGATGGGATGTATCTCTGCTGTTGTGAACACCAGTACAATTTCCAAGACTCTGCAGGATGCAATATCCCTCAGTCATTCAGCTCCCTTATCTGTGCAAATTGGGAATGAAGAGGAGAAATAAACTGAACACACTACTAGAAGCTCCTGGTGCTTGCTCTGTGCTGAGATTCTGGTTTTAATTGTCACAGGAATTTCTGTATCTTGGATTATTCAGCACTAATTTCTTAAATTTCAGCTTGCTTAAAGTGTTGAACTGAATGTCCTAGAACTGAACTGGGAGAAGGCAGCACAGAGTAGTCACCCTGGTTTGAGATGTGGGGCACAGCCTGGTGTGGTTTTGTGGAGCCATGAGGAGGGCATGCCAAGTGAGACCTCCCCCTCTGATTTGGTGAGCTGTGCTGTTGGCTCAGCTGCTGCAAGGATGCTCTGTGTGTACCCAGCACTGTGCCAGCTGCCCTGTCACCTGTTTGTCATCATGCTGAATCACCTGGGGAAGGTTTGGTGGCTAGACACTGTGGAGCACAGTCAGCTCTGATCTTTGATGTTCCTAGAGGGGAAATGAACTTTGAAGTTAAAATTCAGGTTTTAATTGTTCCCAGCTGTATTATGAATATTACCCCAAAATCCAGTTCTAAACCCCTCTGAATTTAGCAGACATCACTTAATGTGAATGTTGTCCTCTAAAACCATGACTAGACAACAAAAATGACTTAGATAAATTTGTCTTTCATCCTTTATCAATGCTGTTAATTAGAGCCTAGACCACAGCAAAGAATTAGTGGTGACATTTCTAGTGAGCTGTTGGTATCTGGGTCTCCCTAAGAGTCCTTCAAGCTTCTGAAAATGGGAAAGACCTCTTCCGGTTTAGATTTAAACAAGAGAACCACTTTACCACTAACCTCATAGCACTGTTACTTAATGATGTGAGCTCAGCGTATCAACATGGCCATTTCACTTGTATTTTATTGCTGGTGTTTTAAGGTATTTGTCTATCTGTGGGAATCTCTCCACACAGAGCTATTTCTGCATGTCTGCTTTTAGATAGTCTCATGAAATCAGCATTTTGCTGCCTTGGTATGTGTAGACTAATAAAATCCAATATATTCATCTTTTCTACTCACTTTTTCCAAGCCTGTCTTTCTCAATGGCCCTCAGTGGGTGCAGATGTCTGACACTGAAAGTTTATCTGAGGCTTTTCTAAGCCTCTCTGCTGTATCTGACTGCAATCAGCCCATAAGATTTATTACCTCAATGTAAGACTTCCTGAGCTCAGTAGCTGTGAGGAAGGGGAAGCCACACAGCAGCAATATGTGTGAGACTTAACACATTCCTAGCAAAAACACACCTCCACTTGGGAAGAAGGATGATGATGGCACACTCTGTAAAATAACCCCAAATTTAGGGTAGGCTTTCTGGTGCAAGACTCCTGAGATAATTTGGGAAGTCTCATCTGGCAGAGCTCAGTAACAGGGGTGTCTGCAGCTGGATCAAGCTCAAACTGCATTTGGGATCTGGGGCTTGTTTTTCCTCTGCTGTCTCTTCCAGCCCTAGAAATATAAAGAGAAGAGAAACATATGTACCTAGCATGGGGTAACAGAAAACATCACTAAACTTTGGGGTTTTGCATGGGTGGGGTACCTGGAGACAAAGTGTTGGAGGCTGCCTGAGGTTTATATAGAGGTGCCAGACATCGCCTGATGTTCCTCATTGAACATGGCAAAAGGGTTGGGAGGCTGATTTTTAAAATAAAATGGGATTTTTCTCTGAAGTATTTAGGAAAGGAGGGAGAATGGTGTCTGTGTGCCCTTTTCAAGAGAAGCAGGTAGGTGAAGGAGGAAGAGACAGGAATGCTCTCATAATAAGTATTCCTTTTTTTACCGAGATCTCCTGCCTACACAGAGAAAAACAAGCTTCAGAGCAGAGGACTAGACATGCAAGGAGGGATTTTAATCCCACAAAGGTAGGAAAATGTGCCTGAGGTATGTATTATTTGTGTAGCTTTTTATATTTCTTGTGCTAGCCAAGCTGCGTTTGTTTTGGAGCCAGTCCACCGGCTGTACGCGTGTCGCATACCTTTGCACTGCAGCTCGGAGCATGGGCAGGGCGGGAGCCCTCCCAAAGCGCAGGACTGAATAGTTTGGATGGTTTAGCAAGCTGAATCATCTTGCCAAGGGGTCAGACAGGCAAGGTGCAAGGAAATTGGTAGGAATATTTGGCTGGGACCGGCACTGCCTCTTTTGGTGATGCTGAGCTGTTAATGGGACTCGGGTACCTCCTGACACCTCACCCTCAGACACCGGTGCTGGGGTGAGGGACAGAAGGGAAAGGTTAAGACATGGGAGGGGTGGTTTCTGGTTCAGACCTAGAGACAGTATTTAGTCTCAAAACCAGCAGACTTGTCGGGAAGTTCCTACATGGCACATGTTTATCCAGTTGCTTAAGACCTGCCCATCTCCATGCGTGCTTCAGCTGTATTTGATATTTTCCCATTCAATCATGCAATTGTTTCGGTAATTTTACCAGGGAGTGAGGTAATCCAAGTTAAACTCTGCTACCTTCCACCCTTGTTTTGAGGCTCTTTTTCCTGAGGATTTTCTCAGACTGGAGGATTTCTGTATCAGTGCCACCAGCCCAGACAGCTGTGGACTGTGGCAGAAATCATTAAACTGGCTTTGCACTGAAGAAACCATTCTGTGTAATTATATTCTGGCTATAAAAGGTAGCTAGGACACATCTGCTGAAGTTAAATCTAAGTTCAACCAGGGCAGACATTCCAACCTGAGGAATTTTTTTCTGGAGCTTCATGAGATCAATTCCCCTGTGGCCCCAGTCATCCAGGAGGTAGATCCCTTCAGGGGTCAGCACATCTGAATTGTGGGTAGAAATGGGATTACTGAGGGTTTATTCAGCCTGGCCAGTCACTGGGCTGTGTGCAGGAAAATGGATATATCGGGTTAGTTCCACAGGGCAAACCCCCAGCCCAGATGGGAGAGGCCAACAGCAAGGAAATAGATGACGTTGGTATTGTGGAAAAACATTCTGTGTGTCTCCTTCCCTTTTGAAGCAATCCTGTAAGGATCTATTTAAGTCCTCTGAGATGGGCCTTGAGGTAGTCCTCCTGCATAAGAGCTAATTTTACTTACAGTTCTTGTTCCTGCTTGCCACCAGGCATCTTGTGATAAGAGCTATGCCATGGTTCAAGGTGGAAAGTTCTCACCTTGCACCATTTTTGTGCTGAAGATAGTCATTACTGGGGCTGAGGGGAGGTTTCCAATAAGGACAGAGGTACCAATGTCCCAACATAGCCTTTCCTCCCTACTCTATAAACAGAATTCAGCTGCTGCTGGTGCACTCGCCCTCCAAGAAATTGAGGGTATAATACTTGTTTCTCAGTTTATTGGCTTTAGCCTCCAGCCTGCAGCAAACCTTGGCTTTGTTGGTCCTGTCTTTGGCAATTAGGAGTTAAAAGAAGAGTAAGATCTGCTTAGCCCTCCCCAAGAGCAGCTGTAAGCACCCACCCAGGGAGGGTGTGGGCTCCATTTTCAGCCAGTGCCACCCTAAAGCCTCAGTCCAGGTCTTAAAGTCCTGGAAAGAGCCAGGATTTCAAACTTTTCCATCCTGTACCTGCTTTCTTGTCCTTTGTTCTTGTTTCTGTCTGCCTAGCTCAACATCTGGGGCTTTGGGCCTTCTGTGAAGTACCTGATGTCTGCCATGTATGGAGACTCCAATAACTTAACATTACTGGTGTGGATGGGAATTCACCCCGGGTGGTGGACACCTAACAGCCAGGCACTCTGGTATCAGCTATGTGGACATCTTAGGTTTCTGCTGGATCTGAACTTCTATAAATGGGTCAATTGCTAGCTCAACTGAAGCCAAAGTAGGAGATTTCAGTAGGATTGGGGTAAATCTCGTAATGTGCAACTTGCAGGGGGAAAAAAAATGTTATACCAGCTTTGCAATTGGATTGTTTAATCTGTGGAGTAGGTGCATGTTTCTCTCCTTGAAGGCTTTAACACAATAGAGAAGTTACTGTAACTAAAAGAGTTTTCAGAGGACATCCATAATATTGCCAGAGTTTTGAAATTATTTTCTTTCTGTACATGTACCTTGTCTCAAAGGTGCTTTACAAGAATCATCTTCGTCAGATTCTTATTCATCAGCTGTGCCTTCAAAGGAAGGGCTGCTTGTTTTAAGGAAATATGGCTATTAACTAATGCCTTTACTTTTCTTTGATCTTTGCCAGCAAAATTTTTCGTGAATTTCTT
Organism: Grus americana; assembly: GCF_028858705.1. Classification (NCBI taxonomy): domain Eukaryota; kingdom Metazoa; phylum Chordata; class Aves; order Gruiformes; family Gruidae; genus Grus; species Grus americana. Next base: position 23,155,458 of record NC_072860.1, read on the forward strand.
CTGTAGTCTTTCTTCCATATACAGTTTGCGGCATGCTCACTTATTTGTTCCTGGATTAGTTTCCAATTAATTACCAGAGCCAGTTACAAAAATTGCCATTCAGTGTGATAAAAGGGCAATTTTTGTAGAGCTGTAAGAGCAGGCAAACACTGTCTCCTTTCATGTGGTTTGACTTTAACCTAAACTGCCCCGAAGGTAAAAGATGAGGAGATGAACTGCTCCTTATTTCTGATGGGCATTTGCAGTCAAGTCGGATGTTAAGACAAAGCAGGAAGCACTTTGTCAATAATAAATCAGGTGTCCTGAGGAGGAAAAGGTTGATGGGGGCCTCAATGATGTTTTCTTCTCTGTTATTAGTACCTGCATGGTAGGATTAATGTCTGATGTTTTCTGAGGCGAGTCAAACATGAAAGCCTGAACTGGGATGGAAATGTCAGGGTTTGTTCAGAAGCAAGCAGGCGGGCAGCGCGGCGTGGTGGCGAAATGCCCATGTGTCCCCCAGCAGAACCAGACGTGTTCTTACCCGGGGTCGGGGAATGTGAACTCATATAAACTCCCTGTGCACCAAGAAACACAATTGCACTTCACATCCTTGAAAATATGTCCCTCAACTGCTGGTTTGAGCCCATGTTTCCAAGCCTTCAGTAAAATCTGTAAGCACTGCATATCTGGTAACCACAGCTTCCGTAGCATTCTTCCTGTACAAGGATTATTTGGCTTTGCTTATTTACATGATGTATTATCAGAATTAAACCCCTCCATCTGTGTGAGGAGCAAGTGGTCTCAGGTCAGTCTTCTGCACTGAACATGTGTCATGGCAGTTGGATCCAGTCTTTACCTTCACACTCATCCTCCCTGCTCTGGCATTTACAGCCATCCAGTAGCTGAGATATTTTAGTAGGCTGCTTGATCTCCTTTGCTCTGGTCAAAGCAAGAGTTGACAGGGCTTCATTTTTGCTTTCCTGGTTGCTGCCAGCAGTGGAGCTGCATGGGTGACAGCAGTGGCAAGGTGTCCATGACAAACCATCCAAAGCAAATGCCACCCAGAGACACAAGGGCAGCCTGTGGAAAGCTGGGGTGCAGCTGCTAAGGAGTTCCTCCTGACTTGATAAATGGAGGATTTTATTGTCTAGAATGACACACCTAGTGCTAAAGTTATATTTTTAAAAAAATAAATAAGCTGTGTTCCAGTGCTGTAGCACTATTTAGATCCTTATTTGTCCTGTTAAGGAGGCATTGTGTTTTTGAAGAGCTCGAAAAGCATGGCAGGCTGGTAATGTCACTTGGAGCTGCTGTAGCAGAATCTTACATGGCATCTTCATTGGAGCCCCTGCAGTATTAATTACTCAGAAAACTCATTTGTGGGCAATGACAGTTCTATAAAGAAGCGTGCTGGACTGAAATAGAAATTATAACACTTGCAGAGAAAATAGCTTTTGTATGCTTGCTGCCCACATGAGCAGAACTGCTGACTAGAAAGCCAAGAGATTAAAAAGGTTATCCGGACAAGTGTGCTGATTACCTGCCATAAAGCACTTGGTTCAGCTGAGCAGACCATCACCCACTGTAATTTTGCCTAACTAATGATTATAGGGTTAGGCTTTAATTCTGCTGTCTGCTCTGTGTGCAGATGGACACCTGTACCAACTACAGCCAGATGAGAAGAGGAACCTGTGCTCAGAAGCGATTTTATTTTCTGAAATGTCTCTCAAATTCTTCCTTTCTATTTTGGTAGAAATGTCTCTAAGCTTTATCGAGTGAATGTGATAGTTCAAGACAGTGGTTAACCAAGATCACAACAGCATTACTGTTTCCAAAATCTAAGTAACATTAATGTTTCCATGAATATCATATAGCATTTCCACACAGAAACTGTAGTTGAATTATATGGAAAGTGAAATTGTAACACAGGCTTACGTAGGTCATCAGCTATCAGGGTTGCCAGACTTCCCTCGTCTGGAAGAGATAGTATCTTGGCTTGAACCATAGTTATTGTCTCTCTGGGCAGAAAGTCCTTAGGAGGTTAGGTTGGCTGGAGCTGCAAGGAACTTTCCTTTCCATTTCTCATTAGGAGGTAGTGGATGAAAAGTGTAAGCATCAGGATAAAGGATTGCGGGATGATGCTGGCCCTGAGCCACAGGTTGAAGCATGGGGAGTAGGGTTGGGGAAAGGACGGTGATGGCTATGCAGGAGACAGATGGGGAGACTGGGTGAATGGAGGTGGTGGGCTGTTTAACAGAGAATGAGTCAGGGAGCAACCCACAATCAGGATTGACATTTGGAGCAATGCTGTGATTTGCAGCAGTCAAGGACACAAGTCCATGATCTAATGGCTGGAAGGTCAGTGCTCAAATCTGTAGAAGCATCAAATGTGGGTCAGTGAGCTGGGACTTAAGTGTGAGTGCCAGCCTGACAAACAAAGGTTTTATTAAAAGTAATGCAACAAACCAAATAATCTTTCTGCTTTGCTTCTGTAAATTAAGGTATTTTGGGGGGTATAAATATAAGCCAGTTTCTGAGCAGACAATGGAAAGACCATAGCTTCATTGCTTCAAGGGATGCACTGGCATTCTCAGATTAAACACATGGTTTTACAGCACAGTTGTAATTCAGATCCCATCCAACTTGTAATGATTCCTGATTATCATAATACTAGTTACAGCACTTGTGTCAACAGCATTGTCTGTGGTTCTGCTGCTAGGAATGTGCTGAATATTATGTTGAGTCAGGGCCTTTATATCTTTCTGTATTTTTTTAGGTCAAGGATCTCACTTTAGTTAAGTGTCTTGCCATTACCTTCCACTTCTCCCTTTGCATATATGCACAATATAAGTTTGATGTCTTAGTAAAATGGATACCACCTCTAGTCAAATTTAATTGCAGTGAAATCATGGCACTGCTCAGACTTAATAGCAAAACAAACTTTTTCTGGTTCTTGAGGGCTGCTCAGAACACTTTACAACAGGGTGGGATAATAACCTGTGTGCAGCCTCTTACCCCAAGTGGTGGAAGAGGATTAATCCATGCATTTTACATGAATCCCAACTGGAAGAACATGTAGGGATCTAGAGAGGTTTTGCTGCTGGAGAACATGGTGGAGGCAAATACTGAAGCTTATATCTAGAGTTTGTATCACGTACTACTGCTTTGATTTGAAAATGTTCTCTTTGTCAAGGGCAGATTCTTTAAATTTGTGGTCTGTACAGAGGTCCTTGCAGTCCATGTTGTTGTGTGCAGGTGGTAATGCTAGCATTAGGCTTAGACATTTCCTTCGTTGCTCAGCAATACATGCTCTGCCATATCTTTCTGATGCAACCATTAAATTAACAGCTTCCTTTGTGTGCTGGAGGTTAACAGGATGTCAATACATAAAACAAATTCTCCTAATGTCAGCATAGAGCCTTTGTTATCCCTATTAGTCTCAGTGCCAAAACCAAAAAGTGTTTCTGCTAAGAGGGGCTCCCGTCCCCAAACTGGTGTAATTGGTCAACACCCTTCCCCTGATTCCTATGGCTTTGGGGTCAGCCCTTGAGCATGGAACAGTTTGGCCCTCCTGGGTAACCTAGAAATCATATTTGGAAAAGCTCTGGGTAAAGCTTGTTCAATGTTTTTTTTTCTGATGTTTATAGTTATTGAGCAGATTAATACTGGTAAATATTAAATAGGGTCATCTGGAAATGGATAAGCACTCTAGCTTTTGCCAGCAAAGCACTTAAACACATGCTTAGAGATAAGCACACATACTAAGGTAAATGGAGTTGCTCGTAGGCTTGGTGTTGAGCATATGTTTAGAGTTTCTGGATTTGGAGAAACTCATTGCTTGAAATCATCATATTTTATCCTTAATGAATGGAAATTAGATTCTAGTATGAGAATTGATTTTCATTAAACAAAAAATTAAAAACTACTAAAAGGTAAAAAAGTCAGGGTGAAAAAGGAAGCTAATGTGAATGCCATAAAATGGAAAGAACATAATTTCAAGAAACATTCCAAAATTTCTTTCCTATCTTCCAACCTGCTTGAAAACTTGTTCAGGCCCCCAGATTGCTTGGCAGGGTCAGCTCAGCGCCTTGGGGAGCGGATCGCCGTGGGCGATGTCTCTAGTGTTGCTGTTGAGTGCCATGGTTGGGTCTGGCTGGCACGGGGGAGGACGATGCTGGAGGAGGGGGTAGGGTGGGCTCTCCCCTTGCTGAACTTGGCTGCAATAAGGTAAAAATAACGTTTAAACTTCTTCACACAAATCCTTAGAGCAACAATCTGCATGGAGTGAGCACTTACTGTATGTGCACTTCAAATTCTTGGTTGGAGCTTAAAATATCCAAGTTTAGAATCACAGACCTGCTTTGGATGTCTTTACAAAACAATGTTTGGAGAGACAACAGCTCACACTAAAGCATATCTGACCTTCTCCTGGCAGGAGTACTACAGGAGTGTGCAAAAGCTGATATGAAGAGAGCTCCTGGGTTAGCGTATATGCCTTTGTCTCAAGAGGAAGATGAATAAAATGGTAAGAAACACTCTGAATCCTGCTTTTCCCTTGAAGCACCACTGAAAATTTGCTGCTGTGCTGAAGTGTGTCAGCATCAAAACAGAGGGAAGATTTTTCCAGAGGAGTCAAGCCCAAACTAAGAATTCCTACTACGCTCAGTGGGAAACTATATAATCCTGGCCCTTCATTTGGCAAGGGTTTGACTTTTTCAGAGGGTGGAGTGTCCCCAGCTGGGGGGGGACGGGCAGTGCACACTGGCATTTTCCCGTCAAGCAAAATGGGTGTAAAGAGAAGGAAAGTAAATTATTATCAGATCTGGGACGTGGATTCTCTTTAACATTAAAAAAGGATAAGCTGTGCTCATGAGAGGAAGGCTGAGGAAGCCACCGGGGAAGGGCTGACCCTGCGGTGGGTCAAGAAGCACTCCCGTTAATAGCGATCTGCAGCATCAGGCTTTTAACCAAACTCATTAAAAGCTTGATTTGTGCTGTGCCTGGTAAAGGAGTGCCTCCTGCTTACCTACCCATGGTGATGGAGGAAAGGGCCTGCCCTGCTCCCACATGCAAATGAGGATTTATATGGCTAGAGCCGAAACATTTAGCAAGTGAGTGCATGAAATTTAAGGTTACCTGTAGGCAGCTGTTGCTCACCCTGTGGGTGTTTTATATGGCTATTTAATTGCATGTTGCTCAGTACTAAATGACTACAACTTACGTGAATAACCACAGCAACGTGAATGCTGCTGCCTCTGAGATAAAGGACCTTATTTGAGAAACAAAGCTCAACTAATAATACCATAGGCCTCATGCACTTTTTAAAGTGTACTTTATCTCTGATAAAAAGGAAAGAAATGGTCTAGCTCTTAAAAATAAACCCAAAAGCATTTTAAGGACTCTTTCCCTCTTTTCTATTCTTTTCCCAGGTTGCAAAAATAACATCCAATAATGAAATGAAAACAAGCTGAATACTTACATTCAGTGGAGGAGGCAAGAGGTAGTCGCAGACAGCTGGAGCATGTCTGGGCCAGTGTCTCAGTTCTTTCTTTCTGCTAGTTTAGTGCCACTCCAAGAATGCAGACAATGCTGGCTATGACTGTTTCATATTTGATTTCCACACTTAAATCTGCGCTTGTTAAATGAAACCCCATTGTCAGGCTGGCACGCATCCACGCTGACTCCTCAGGTCCCACTTCAGAGCTTTGCTGTCTGTGTTTGGGTGTCCTGCTTGTAACCCTTCAGTGAGGATCAGTTATGCAAAGAGCGTTGTGCTGTTTTAGTGCTGCTTCGCGGCATTGCAAGAAAAGCTTTTGGACTTTTTCTTGCAGCCGCATCCATGGATAAACCCTCATAAGTCTTGGTCTGAGGGCAGACAGAAGTGCTGCAGGGAGGGGATGGGGTTTTGGAACAGCCTCAAGAGTGGCGGATCAATTGGGCACTCAGCTGGAGCTGGTCTCTGGGCAAGGTACCGGCTGAGCCGCCTGCGGGAGAAAATGCTTGGGCAAGCGGGGCCTGATTCTGCAAAGGGCCAGTATCCTGCCCTGCTCAGGGGGAGGACACCCCTGGAGATGCTCCTGCATGCTTTGCTGGGTTGTGACCGGAGGGGTCAGCAGTTGCAGAGCTGTGCTGAGCGGGGCAGGAGAAATGCTGTGTACTGGGAGCAGAGCAGTGACTGTGAATTACTAAGGATCATTTCATATCTGCTGTAAAATACCAGGGAGGGCATGAAAATGATGAATCTTATTAATAAAGCTTAGGGGATTACAAAATCCAAGGGCTGCCCAGTCCTTTAGACTTCAGACCCTCTTGGTTTCCCCCCCGCCTCCCCATAAGCTGGTACCATGGTCTGATACCTGCTCGTACATCACTTGTGCAGCGTGACCTACCGTTCAGTAAATGCCGGTAATGCCACAGCAGAGTTCTGCCCAAAGTAGTTTGCAGTTTACTTCACACGAGAGGAGGGAGGGGGACAGGATGGGGCCGTGGTACCATGGGGTGTGATGCTGGAGCAGGAGGAAGCACTGGCCGTGTTTTGATTCTTCAGATGCCCTGGAGGAGTCCCTGGTGCTGGGCTGTTGTCATGGAAACACTGTTATTTTTGGGAGATTCAAGACTGGCTCCAAACAAATGTTAAAGAGAAGAAAAAAAAACCAAGGGATCGGACGCACAGAAGATGCAATTTTTCCTCAGCGCAGGAAAATTTGCAAATGCCTGAACCAGCAGCGAGTCCTCCAGGGCATGTGGGCTGGAGGTATGTCGGGGTTGGAAATGGATGCTGTGCCTCACGTGGGAGCTGGTCAGGAGCGTGGTGCCTGCGCTCTGGCTCCGCTTCGGGTCACCCAAAGGCCCATTCCTCCTCCTGCCCTCACCTCTCATCCTCCCACGCTGTCCAGGTGCTGCTGCTGAAGGCTCTGCCTGGAGCAGAGATGATACGTGCTGGGTGGTGGTTATTTTTCCCACTTCTTCTGCTGTTCAGGTACCAGATCTATGTCTGTGCAGGTTTTTAACGGCTCCATGCATTAATGGCAGCGCAGCATTCACACTTTGAAGGAAGAGCAGAAAGGCAAATCTTCATGCTCTGCTTTCTGTAATGTCAAGAGCAAATTGTATAATTGCCATAAAACTTTGCCCAGCCTCTAAATTCAGAGGTCCAGGCTGTGTATGCTAAAGGTGTGTTCCTTAAGTTGAAACGACACTGGGATGTAAGGTGTATGAGGGGCCAAATTATGGTTCAACATGAGCCGGCAGTGTGCGCTTGCAGCCCAGAAAGCCAACCGTGTCCTGGGCTGCATCCAAAGAGGTGTGACCAGCAGGTCGAGGGAGGGGATCCTGCCCCTCTACTCCGCTCTGGTGAGACCCCACCTGGAGTACTGCGTCCAGCTCTGGGGGCCCCAGTACAGGAGAGACATGGAGCTGTTGGAGCGAGTCCAGAGGAGGCCACGAAGCTGATCAGAGGGCTGGAGCACCTCTGCTGTGAGGACAGGCTGAGAGAGTTGGGGTTGTTCAGCCTGGAGAAGAGAAGGCTCCGGGGAAATCTAATTGCGGCCTTCCAGTACCTGAAGGGGCCTACAGGAAAGCTGGTGAGGGACTGTTTGTCAGGGAGTGTAGTGACAGGACAAGGGGCAATGGGTTTAAGCTGAAGGAGGGTCAATTGAGATTAGATGTTAGAAAGAAATTCTTTCCTGTGAGAGTGGTGAGGCACTGGAACAGGTTGCCCAGAGAGGTTGTGGAGGCCCCATCCCTGGAGGTGTTTAAGGCCAGGTTGGATGGGGCTTTGGGCAACCTGGGCTGGTGGAGGGTGTCCCTGCCCATGGCAGGGGGGTGGAACTAGATGATCTTTGAGGTCCCTTCCAACCCAAACCATTCTATGATTCTGTGATTTAATGGAATGATGCACATGGCTTCAGGGGCACTATTAATCCTGATGCAAGTGCGTACAGGATCTGCCTGTCCTTGCACAGCTGTGCTGCCCTCCCCTTAACGGCATTACAGGTAGCAATCCACCTTCCCTGCTGTGACTGATGCTCGTGTTTCAGTGTCCAAACTGGAGCAGTCTCACAAGCCATCACAAAACCCAAAGATGCACAGAATATGGCCAAACTCGAGCGCATGTCTGGTATTTGCAGGGTGATGTGGTACCACTCACAACGCGATGGGTCCTTGCAGAGGTTTGGGAAGTCAGCATAGGTAAAGGGGATCAGGACTGTGTAACCCAGGTAGTTGATCCCAGCAAGTGAGCAGCAGCAGTATGGGCCGAGGAGAAGAGACGCAACAGCAGCAGCATATTGCACTGAGGTGTCTGATGCTTAGTATGCTGATGGTGAAACTAGCCTCCCACTGAAAGGGAGACAAAAGCATTTTACCACTTTTCTGACCTGCTGAGAGAAATTTTTAAAAAAACTTTTAGACTAAAGTGCTCAGTATTCTTGTATTTCTTAATTTCCAAGTTGGAAACCCCCCCCCGCCCCGTTTTTGATATTCAATCTCCTTTATTCTGTGTCCAAAAAGGGATGTGATGGTAAGGAAAATTAGTAGCTTGAATGTCATGAACTTATTAAAGAAAAATGTGGATTTTATTTTTTACAGGGAAGACAGTCATTGAAACCATATTTTACTAAAAATAATAAAAGAATAAATTGGAACAGGTATACTTATGCAGTTTGTCATATAGTACAGTGGGTGGCCTTTAAAATTTGAACTGCATACTTGAATACTAACAAAGTTCCTCATTATAAAACCAAATGTGATAGGAACTGGCAGAACTACCGTGCTGGTGGGATATTTAATGTGCACCCTCTGTAAGCCCTGCACAGCACATTTGATCCACGATATTAGCAAGAAAAGTTTTCCTCTTCGAATACATGGTCCGGATTAACTCTGCTGTTCCCTTGCCACCTCCTGCGTGTGACGCCATGTAGACTCCTGGGTTTGTCACCCCGACTGATGGCACTTTGCACTGAGTTATCACCTACCCCTGCCCTCAGCAGCTCCATGCAGCGGGATTTTGAGGTGGCTGAGCTCAGCTCTGGGGTAGGTGGGTGGAAAGCTTTGCTGCTTGAGCCATCTCAGTGCTGGGTGCTCAACCCTCTGCTCCCCTGCTCTTGTGCCGCCGCCTCCTCATCCCGGCGCATCCCTGCCTAGGAGCGGCTTGCTGTGGAACCAGCTCCATCCTTTGTGCCAGTTGGGGGAAGCCTTAGAAGAGCTTTTAGAAATAATTTAGATTTCCTTTGATCCAGGAACTCTGCAGGTAAAGAACTCATGTTATTAGAGCAAGCAATAACTAGCTGCTGTGTGCCTCTTGGGGAGGGGAATGGGCTCCTCTCCACCAGTCTGGAATAACTGCTCCACGTTCCTCCCTGGTCCAGTGTGCAGCGAGCGGCTTTAAAAGGGGTTGGATCGGGCAGAGCAGAGGCAGGAGCAGGGCCCTGCACATTCAAGGCCAGTTGTGAGCGTACTGGAGGAAGAGTTCAAAAAAATTCACCTTTTGTGGGCTCAGGCATAGCATCGCATGCTTCTGGTGCGCAGCGTGGCCACATGCAGATGACATTTATAGTTTGTTGCCAAGAGGGCAATGAAAACTGGTTTTTGCATCTCCTGTGCTTGCTGTTGTGCTCCTCAGCAACCTCAGAGTGCTTGGAAGGACATAGCCATCCCTAACAGGGCACAGCACCCAAACCACCACGCTGGCACTGACCACCACCGCACAGCAGCTTCAGTCGGGACTCTCATGCTGACAGCTGGGGAGCAGGGAAGAAACCCAGGATGCTGTGGATGGGAGGGCCTGAAGAGAACCCCAGGCAGCGCAGCACAGAGGGGAAGGTTATTTTAATGTCTGCTTCATGCTGCTTTCCTCATTCTGGACAAGGAATGAGTTTGGGTTTGGCTGTTCATCCAAAGCGCTGTCAAAGACACAGCGGACACTTGCGTTCTTCAGCAGGTCTCCATCAGGGCAGGGTACATGTTGTTACTGCTCTTATTTCAGAACCAGATTTGACTGGGGAGAGTATCTGTGTTGATGATGGGAGCTGACATATACAGGCGCGTTTTCATTCATTTAAGTACACCAGCAGTGACTCTGGCTTGCAGTGAGTAACTTTTTTTTTCCAGTGTAAGCATCTTGGACCCACATGTATCTTTGCTCCTAACTTCAGGCTGGTGAATGGAAAGAAGAGCTGAAGATGTGCTAAAGGCAAGAGTCTGTGTCTGAGAACGCAGAAAATAGCACGATCTGGGCTGTAATTTCTGGTGTGACATGGGAGACTATATCAACACAGATCCAGAACCTTGAGCAATATTGTCCTGCGGTTTGATTTCCATTCTGGCATGCTAAATGCAGTAAGGCCCAGGTTTTTCATGGCACTTTCCATTTTTGATTGAGGGAATTTGAAAAATACTTGTCTTGAGGCTGAGCCTGAAGTTGTAATCTTGGCATATCCATACCATAAAATTCCTATGGATAAAAGCAGAAACATCTGGATTCATGAGTGGATGTTGGCTAAATCCACCAGAAAAAAAAAAAAAAAGCCTTCAAGGGATCCTAGAGGGTTCTAGCCAGAATAAATAATACAACAAAATAAGAGTGCTATTAAGAGTAATTGTAATACTGAAGCTGAATTATGAGGGCCAAGCCCTTTTCACAATCTGCTTTTCCAGCTAAAAGCCCTTCAATTTACACTTAACGCACATGTGGCTGATGGAACAAAGAAAAAATTGAAGAAGGATGAAAGCAGTGCAGAGATTATTCAGCCTCGCTGGTTTAGCTCCAGGCACATCGTTTAAATGAGTAGATGATCAGTTTCCAGTTTGTTTTAAATTCTCTGGCAAGAGATTTTACGCTCTATCCCAAAGTTGGATGTGCTTAAAACTTTTTATTTTTAAGGCTCTGCCATTTTGGTTTTATTTCTTAAGGCAAGACTCTGAAAGTGGTCTGCAGGAGTCACCTGAGTGCTGGGACTGGAGGGACAGCCTGGCTGTGTCACTGATGGGACCGCATCCCTGCTCCCAGCCCATGGGGACCCTGGGACCGGGGAACAGTTGCTCCCTTTCTCCCTCACCCCTGGGAGGCTGAGCCCTGCCTTGCTGAGCCAGATGTTATATCTAAGCTCAGCAGCACCCAAAGTCTAGGGAAGTGGCAAAACCACTGTGTGCCACGGACTTGCAGCCTCTTTGGTCGCACCCTGTTGCGCCAGCACAGCTTGCCTGGTATAAAGCTAGTGAAAGGGGAAAGGTTTGTGCTGCTTGCCCCTTGCATCTCCCCTTGGTGTTTCCAGGGTTAAGAGCCACTGAACAGCGCATCCTCTCGCCACCCAGCCCCTCCTGCGTGGATCTCTTCCACCCACCTTGCGCCAGGTCATGCAGCATGTCCTCCTCTGCTGCGACAGGGTGAGCTACAGCCACAGCCAGATGTTTAGAAAGTAAGTTGTATTTTGCTGCAAAATGCCCTTAACACACCATCCCTCCCCAGCAGATGCAGTCAGTGTTTCTCATTCACTGTACTTTGTCCACGCAGATCTGCATTACTGACCCTCAGTGACCTCGCATGTCGCCCTTCCCGATTCCTGGAAAGCCTCAGGCGTTTGCCTGCTCTGTAACCTTCAGCCAACGCAGCTTGGGGTGAGTTGCTTCCTTGTGGAGTAAAACCCCTGTCAGTCAGTCCTTGTCCTGTCCTCCCTCCTTGTTGCCCTTGTCTTCCCTGTTATCCATACCAAGCCAACTGGTTGAACAGCTCCTGAGGGATCTGGTCTGTCAGTACCACCCCAGTAAGTCCTCCTCCACCGAGAGAATTTAGGTTGTCCTCCACCGACACGCTTCCTGTGATGCACTGCCAATGCTTAATGTTCTCTGAAGACTGCCACTGGGCTCTGAATGCTGGGATATGTGTTTGGGGTGAGGCAGTACTTGAGGTATGACTGGAGATAGCAGTGATACATGAAAGGTGATGTTTATGGTGCTTTATGTTCCATAGAAGGAATAATCCTGTTTACACTGTAAGGAGTGGGAGTTCGATTGGCCTTAAAATAGCCTCAACACATCTAGGAAATCCATAAAAAGGATGCCCCAATATTTCTTAGGACATTATTTTCAGCAGATCCTGTTATTTAGTTTGTTGCCAACATCTGTCACTTCCTCCACTGGGTATTGCCCAGCACCCACAGCTGACAGGACCTAATGCAGAAAATTCAGTGTGCGTAGCATCTTGACTGTTGGAGTGAAATGAGTCAATGCATCTGCTCATAGAATTTACAAAATATTTGTTTTACATTAGCTGCTCTCACTGCCACTGTCCACATCTGCAGCCGTATCCTTCTACCCAACTTGAAGGCAATAGGAAGGTCTGCTGAAACTGCAGGGCTCTCGGTTGGGAACAAATAGTTTGAGAAGCTGAGGAATGAGAGACGAAGCAGAGCTAAATTTAGAATCTCAGATAAGAAAATATCTGTATCTTTGCTGCTCTGTGGTTTTATTTTGCTCTACACAAAGCACACCTTGGTTTTGCATGGCTGTTTGCAGATTGTACCGACTCAAAGTAGGCTTGTGGAAAAAAAAGGCTTTGATGTCTTCAGTAAACAAATAGCACTGTTAAAAGATCTTCAGTTCTTGTTAGCATGCTGCAAACAGCTATGTTTGAAGAAAAATAAACATCCCAAGGTTGATGGAAGGGTAGGAAAGCCATAAAGTACTGTAGTCAAGTCCTTGGTGTGAGGACATCAGAAATGACGGTGCCATGAAAAAACTTTTTTCTCTCTCCTTTTGGATGAAAAAGAAAAGAACAATCTGGTTTGTGGTTTGCCAGCCATGCGGTGGGAGTACATGGGTATAAAACCCCACGGCTAAATCATTACCATCCAAATCGCACGAATACTATCAAGCCCACTGGAAAACCAAGGGTAGGAGTCCCCTGGAGATCTTTCCCTCCATTGGGCTGAGGGGGAGAAGACTCACCCTTCCTCCAACCCCCTTTTTGACTCAGTGTCCTCAGTGCTTCACCCACTGCCCCAGGGTCACCAGCACCTCCCAACCCTCGCAGCTACAAGACCTCATCCCAGAAGACCTCATTGACTTTTATGTTGTGCAACCAGCCAGTTTCTGTGAGGAGGCACCAGGCGTGCGTCCCCTCTCAGTGAGGAGGATGAGGATTTCATGGGCCGTGCCTACCTGAGATTTTCCTCCGTAAAGCTTGTTGTACTTGTCTCATTGCATCACTTACAACATCCCTTTGGAAATGCAAAAGCTTAGGAAATGAACCAAAGAGCTAAACAATGATCTCAATTACACCAGCATAACCCTGGGGATGTTAATTTACATTTATACCCTTCTAACAATCCAAATTAGGTTCAGAACGAGAATGTTTGGGTTTTCTCTGTCAAGAGAAATTAAAAATCAGCAGGTCATGATAATAATCAATACATCTATATTTACTGCAAATTTAAAACTCATCAAAAGCCTCCAGGGAGTCTCTCACTTTAGTTTCATGTAATTCCAAGCATTTTTCTGTTTAAAGAGAGTTCACAGGAGCTAGGAAATGAATAATTCAGACATAGTTGACTTTTTAAAGTCTCTGTAGCATCACTAACATCTTTCCTTTGATAACACTTGTGTTCTGCCTACCAAAGCTCCCTTCTAAATGGGACTGGTGAGGCAAACGCTCCATCCAATGAACGAAGGCTTATAAGAAAAAACGGGGAAAAAGCAAAAATTCTGAGGGGGAAGAAAAAAACCTTAAAATCCCAAAGGTAATAAGTATCCCTCTGGTAACTTCATACAAGCTCTTCGCTTTCATTGTGAGCCTCTCCCTGCTGGATTCACAGCGAGGGTTTGTAGCTAAAGCAGAGGCAGAGACGGTTCATAATAAACAGAAGCTCCTTAGAGACTGTAGCCATGGCATATGAGAGCTGTTTACCTGGCATGATGAAGCACTAATCTGTTTATCTTCAGATGTTCCTACAGAAACAGAAGGTATTCCAGTGTAGTAAATAAGGCCCCTTCACCCCCAGGGATATGTTTTCTTTTTTTTCCAGACTTGTTGCCCTTCACTTTGAGCTGCAGAAAGCCCATCCTATGATTTCTGAATTACTCCTTCATCCGCCTTCCCAAGAGGACAGACCGCTTCCCGGTGCAGAGCGCCAGAAACTCACTGACAGCAACTGGGCTCGTTGTTTCCGACGCTGACCTGCCCATCGCAGCCAGAGTGAAACCAGCACCCTCAGTAGGACATGGATGTGTCCTCCAGAGCAGGATTGCTTTCTCCTCAGGGAGAGTTATTGATGATGTAACATGTTTGTAGCAGGGAAATTTAGAGGGAATAGGGTCCAGCTTGTGGCAGGAAATGTAGTGTATGGCACAGCTAATGCAGTTGGTGTCTTTGATTGCCCCAAACGTGAAAGATAAGGTCACTGAGAGCTTTGAGCTGCGCTTTGGAGGCTGGAGGTCACTCCTGGCTTCTCTTCCTGGGCATGATGGGGAAAGGCCTTTGATTTCAAAGGCATTAGGGCTGGGTGCCTCCCACTGCTCATCAGACTGCACCCCTGTTTCTCCCTGCCCGCCACAGCAAATATTTTGATTGCAAGAGCCAAAGCAATCGTGTTGTGTACTTTACCATATGCAATCCCTGAGGCACGCCGCTGATAACCATCAAACTCATTTCAGACCTGTGGCCCCCCCGCTGGAGCGCTGCCACCGGCCAGGGTGGCATCGGGTACCACCAGCTGCCCCGGGGCACATCCCCGTCCTCCTAAAGGAGACTCGAAGAGGACGGTCACGCTGCCGGGTAAGCCAGCTCGTACGGTGGTGCGTGCTGCTGCCATGAAAATGCATGGTGAGGGAAAGCAGAGTGGCAAATTTAACAAGTGCTAATTTTACCGTTACACTTACACCTCTGTAGATCCCATAATACCCAATTCACCCTGTTGGGTGGGATTCGGCACTGACCTGATTTATGGCGTAGCACAGCGGGCTGTGTGGAGCATGTTTATTCAAATAACATCGGCCTCTTCACTGAACGCTATTCCACTTCTAGTTTAATTAAAACGCAATTTAGCAGGGCTTGCAATTTTCTTAAATATGCCCAGTCTTCAGTGAATTTAATATTAATCTCTGTTCAATGTACAAGTCAGTAAAGTGACATGTGGAAAATTACACATTCTTGACTCAGGAATGCAACTCGGAGGATGACTTCATGTTCCTGAATGAGAAGATCAGCATGCCAGATGTGCCCAGTGCCTGACCCCTTTAAAGGCTCCGAAAGATCATGTGTGACTTTAAAATGTCAGAAATGAGAGAGCCTGATAGCTTTGTTACTTAGCTTCCCATTTAATTTGGTTAGGGCGGTGTGAATCTCTTAATAACACGAAGCAGAGCTCTGATCTCTGTTCTGGCTGCGTGTTTCCAATAGACACCCTAAGGCCTTTCTCATGGCCGGAATGGTTAACAATCTGTATTTTCTTGCTATTAATTAGAAGTTGTATTTCATTTTCTGCTGAAAAGTGAGCCTCACAGTGTAGCTGACAAGTTTGCAGTCCTCACTTTGAGTCATGCATTGAATTTTACTGGATTGTTTTATCTGGAGACAAAAGCAACAAATGTGAGTATAGAATTAATACCTTTTTAAAATAATTGTATTTTTAAGTCACAAAAATCAGATGGCATTCGGTCGTTCCTGCTCTTACCATTTCCTCTGCTATAGACTTGAATGTCCTTTCTTTTTCCTTGCCCAACTGCTCGCTCCCAAAATCCTGCCGAATAGTACGTGGAGAGTGATCCAGGTCTCTGTCTTTAATAAGCGTGTCCCCATAGCAAATTATATACAGCATTTTGTACACTTGTATTTTTCCTCTACCCCAGTGCATTCCACGCACCTACACAGTCATGCTAATTAGATCATGTAATAAACTTAAACGTGGCAAAAAATCTGTTCACAGGGTGTTGCAAGACAGAGCTGGATTTGGAAAGCAGCCATTCATGAATTTTGTTTTGTTTGAGAAAACCCAAAGGATGTTATTTTACTGAAGATGAAGCAAACCCCATGCAATAGGAGCTGTAATCCAGGGAGACAAATTATTTTATTTAAATAGTCCTCAGTGAGCCCTGATATAAGGGCTTGCTTATATGAAAAAAAAACCCCAAACCTATGTGAGTTTAACAAAGCCATTAAAAATAATTAAACCTAAACTAAAAAACCAAAGTAATGTTAAGTTAAAGCAGATTAGTTAAGTTTAACTAAACTTAACTGATTAGGTAAGCTTAACTAATCAAAACTAAACTAATGTTAATCCCTAATGTGTGCCTGCAAAGGAGCTAAGTAGCAAGGAACTTTGAGCATCACGTGCCTTTTAAATGAAAAGAAGTGTCTACATGGGATATGGTGACAGATTCAAAATGCATCTCAATCAATTTTTCTATAGATGGTCCTAAACTGGGCACAACGCAGTAATCCCTGCCTTCCCAGGGTAACGTAGGAGAGTGAAAACCCGGCCTTCTGTGACATACCACCTCAGCCTTGCAACCTTACACTTGCATGCTTGTTTCTAGGAAAAGGAGGGATTCTGAGCACTCTACACATTCGACGGCAATGTTTAATTGGTCCTGGGGTTTATGATACAATTGGTAACGTGGTCGGCTGTCAGGTAGGCGTTGCTTCTTAGTTTCAGTTCGGATGCTAAAAGTTTTGGCCACCGTTGCACTGAATCACATTTAAACCTGTAGATCTATTGAGCCGGCTCTTAAATAAAACCACAGCAATTTTCATAGCGATGTAGGCAGACTGAGAGCATTACCAGATGATTGCACTTCTGCAAAGCTAACAAAGGCAGTGACACGGAGCATGGAAAAAAAAAAAAAATATAAAAATGGCATGTTATGAAACACCCGGGAGAAGGAGCTGAGGTTGCGGCTGGGTGGTGGTGTGGTGGTCCGGGAAAAGCCAGTTCCCTGCCTGCAGATTTCATCAAACTGCCATTAATGAAGTATAACGATAACTTTCAGCTATATCCCTGATCAACACTAGATGTTGCTATGCTGCTACTCATATAAGCTATACATTAGTGAGGCTTTTAAATGGTATTTACTGCAATTTCCTCTTTCCTGTTTCTGTTATTCACTACATTGTGAATGTTAGGTAAGCTGCTACTTTAATTTACTTTTTTTTGAAGTTTCGTTTTTATTTGTATAATATCAAGTTTATAACCCCCTTAAATGTACACGTAAAACTTTACAAGCAACAGAGACTCTTATAAGTGATAACATGAAGCAACTGCTATATGAATGTCAAATATTTACTTAAACTCTGCTTCTGGATTTTTTGCAATCCGAGGGGAATGACATTGTTAACTGGATGATTCCGGGAACAGACTGACAGCTGCAAGGCCACGGAGGGAAGTTTGTTTATAAGGGGGGTGGGGGGGGAATATAAAAAAAATTAAAAAACCCTGCTGGGTTTCAGGCTTTCTACTCCCACATGTTTGAGTGGGAGAAAGGACAAATCTTAGGACGTTGATTTCCCCATGGCAACAGAAAACGGAAATTACTTTAACCCCATCTAGTGACAGATGACTCATTGCTCAGCCTGCTGCTATTTTCCAAGCACTGAAACAATACAGCTGCAGAGAAAAGGCCAGCCTATATTATCTCATAGGCTGAGCGCTGGGGCTCGTGGGAGAGGGCAATTCTCTGGCTGCCTTTTTATCAGGGAGCGTTTGGGCGATTCTTGTCTTGTACAAGGCAAACGTCGCCGCTGGAGGGCAAACCCGAGGTGTCGCAGGGACGCAGGTGATGCGATGCCGGTGGGGTGAGGTGCTGGTGGTTGTCCCACTCGCTTCTCCTCACCCTGCATCCAGTGGTCCAATGGGGCGTTTCCATGCTTTCCGTTTAAAGAACCTCCCCTTGAATCACGTGCAAGGAACTGTGCATGCAATAGAGGAACGATTCGTTCCCAAATGCAGCCCGGTGAGGGGACAGCGGGTGTAAGCAGGGTTTCCAGGCCCCTATACTTCAAAAAGGTATCTGATGGCAGAAGTGCGTTTCGGTCATAACAAGATGCCACAGATAAAAGCTGAAATAGAAATATTCAGCTTTGAAAGCTGAATTACTCTAGCTGAAAGGGTAATTAGGGAGAGCAGTTTCTGAGCAAGGATGACGGAACCATTATCGCTTGGAGTCCTTATACCCAGATGAGGTACGCATGCTGTGAAAGATAAGCTTCAGTCCAACTTGTAGGACAAAGAGGTAAGCTGTGTGCTCAGGAGGTCAGCCTTAATGGTCATATCTGTCTTTTTGCGCCTTAGACCCCTTGCAGCAGAGCCACATAGAGATACCAGCTCATCTGAGGAGCATCTCTGCTGAGCACCTGGACAACAACTTGCTCAGCACCTTCTGGACATGGCAGAGGAGGGCTGTTTTGGAGAGGAGCTGATTTGAGCTCATGGATTCAGGGAGGTTTTTCATCTGCCTCGTTGCACCAGCAGCTCAGCGCAGGAGGCACCCTCTCTGTAAACACTGGTCTTCCCAAAAGCTGGTATGGATTTAGTAAGGCTCAGAAGTAAGGCTCTGTAAGGCCTACTGAGCCTCAGATGCATTTTGCACATAAAATATTACACCATTGAACGGGGAAGATTAATGCTACAACTGAGATGATATGCTAAATTATTGGTCAGTCAACATCACTTTATTCACCTCAAACTGGGGGCAGACATCACAGTGTTGGGAAATTCAGAACCCCAGGAAAACTACGTGGCAGGATGGTGCATGGGATAGGTGAAACATTTTCTTTGTGGGAAAGACGGGCTGAACTGCTGGTACAATAGCTGAGTCTACTCAATCTTGTCATCTGTATGCTGATATGATTAATTTTCTGCTCCCTAACAGCAGAAAATCAGGTCCATAAGTTTCAATTTGGATAGTACAATTAACAAAACCAGTAACTCCATTACCAGGTTGTTCTGGAAACTGGATGCTGGGCTGCATTAACGGCACAAAGATTCCTTCATGCAGAAATCAACACGTACCAACATGAACGGATGGCTTTCTGGGCTCAAACCCAGACTTTGAATGGGGTGCTCCGGGCTGCACGGTGCGCTGCTATCTGTGCCGCGGCACAGGTTCGTTATCCAGGAACACCCGGCTACAGCCATCCCAAAGCCATGATTTCAACAGCAGCTTAACCGGGGTGCTCAGAGCTGCTGCCCCTGCCTGGCATTGCCCCTCTTGGCTGCTGCTTCAGCCCAAACCCTTTGTGGCCAGCTCTGATTTCTGGAGAAAGGAAAGGGATGGTTCGATCAGGAGGTGCTTCTGGGCTACGTGTTGTTATCATAGTGCTGTTCCTTCTTCCGGTCCTTTCCTTACAGTTTTGTTCAGCCCTCTCCTATAACGCAGACTGTCCCCCTCCCACAAATGCAAGAGCCCTGCAAACCTGCCAGCTGTGGGGAAGGAGGACCAGAGATCACAACAGCTTATTCTTGAGAAAGAAAATATAACTGTTACCCTCTAAACTCATGCCAGCCTGGTAGATCCAGAGAAAGACGTGGGCATCCAGGTTAAACTCCATCTTTCAAGAATTCATCCATCAACGTTCTGGTTTAGAAGCCCATGAATTACGGTGCTGAACAAAAAGATTGTCCCTTTCAGAGAAGAAGCAATTGCCAAGATGTCCATGTAGAAAATGAGAATAACGATTTTAATTTAGGCATGCTTTTTTGCTTTAACGTTCTCTCCGCTTCTTTAACTAGAAAATGGCTACATTACCTGGAAAAATATTTTTGTATTGTGATGCTTGAGGGGAAAAGAGCTAATTAAATTTGTAAAAGTGGAAAATAATGTCTAAGAGGCCTTTGTAAGGCTGTGATTCTGACTGCTGGTGTCAGCTTTACTGCCAGTATGTGCAGATGGTAACGAATGAGCTACCATCAACCACCCTTTATTGTCCTAGGGCCCCATTCAGCTCATAAATGTCTCTGCTTGGTTATTATTTCCAGTTATTTAGTGTTCAGTTTGTAAGTGCAATACTCCCATTGATGCTGTACCCCAAACCAGGAGAGCAGGGTAAGTAATGGCAATTTTTCAAACAGGTCTGTGTGTACAGAGCCCTCTAACCAAGCCCAGAGAGGCTGCAGCAGCCACACATGAGCCAACATCAGTAAAGACCTCCATGGTCGAGTTGCTCACACATAAATATGGCTTTCCAGCAAAAGCCTGGTCTGCTGGGACCTGTATAGCACAGGCCCAAGACCAGGCATGGACCAAAGGGTCTGGGTTTGCAGGGTTGGTGGCTGTACGGTTGAGTTTGAGCAGGGTAATGAAAGGTGGGACTCCAGGACTTTTGGTAATGCACGCAGACTTTCCAGAGAACATATTGTACTGAATTTTGCATAGCCAGAGGACAGCATTTCTTCTTACAAACAAGGCATAATAGCCTCTTCCAGAATAAGAGTATAAAACACTTTCCCAAAAATAGTATTTGAAGCTTTGGGCAAACATAACGTCTGCTCTTCGATCTATCAGCCTGACTCCTGTGCTGTGCTCGGTTCTTCACAGTCATCCTTAGAAACACTTCCTCTGCCTCTTTCAGCATACAAACACTTCAGTAACTTATGTAAACCACAACCAACCACTGTACGGTTTTGTCAGTAATTCTTAGATCGTACCAACAGGTTCTTCTTTTAGCAGTATCTGCAGTTTCTGTCGAAGAGCTCTGCAGCACGCCTTGCCCCGAAGCCCCATGCCCAGGCACAAGCAGCAGGCAGAGGAGCTCCTCTCCTCCGCCGGGCAGGTGGAGGTTGGGGTCCAAACTCTTCATCTCCTTTTTGCAAAGCTTTCTTCAACTCTGCCAGGATATTTTCATCCCACTTAAGCCATGAGGGCTTAGCTGTGCCTGGGTTTCTGGCCAACCAACGCTCTCTCCTCGAGCAGCCTTTATAATTCCCAGTGAACCCCAAGGCCAGTTTCCCTTTAACTGCAGAGTCCGAGAAATACCACCCCTTTCCGATTCTCGTCAAGGCAGAAAGAGCGTCTTCCTTGGTGTCTAATTCTCCTAAGCCCGTTCAAGTTTTCCTACTGTGGCCTGCTAATTCCCAAGCAGATTTGCCTATAAAAATTTCCCTCTCTTAATTTCGACACATTTTCCCTTGCACCAGGGCAATGGAAACGGTCACAGGCTGCCGGCTTTCCTGGCTTGCCTTTTGAGGAAGGCTGCAAATTTTTATTTCCCAAGAACTACAATTCCCAGAAGACATCTTATCTTCCCCCAAACCAGGAACTGAGGCCCACTGGCTGTGTTACATCTTTCGAAAGGCTTCCTCCTCCCTACGGAGCAATGACTGAGGAATGGACGAGCAAGGCAGAGTGGGCAGGAGGGCAGCGTGCACGGGGAGAGGCGGGTCCTGCCGCTGCCGTTCGTGTCCATCTCAGCACAGCCTCTGCTCCTTCAGAGCCCCGTGCAAAGCCGGGGGAGAGCATCGTAAGCTCACTGTCTGAAGGCACTGCTCCCGCTTACATAGAACTAAAAGATCCCAAGCGAAACCATGGCTGGCCGGTGTTAAATGAAGTGTTTTAGGGACTGTGTGAGAATGGAAAAAATGCCCTCCCCGGCCGTGTGTCTCCACTAAAGTGATGTTTCAGCATGTCTGTTCTTAGGAGTCCACAAAATCCTCTTTAGCGTCCGATCAGATGCGTTTGCGGTAGCAGCTTGCCCAGAGTGCTGCAATGCCAAACACTCTGCTGGCTTCCTCCTCCCAGGGGAACAGTCTTCGGAAAGATTTTAAGAGGAAGGGCTTAACTCCATGGCCCTAAGCAGTCGCCGTACTGTTTCATGTGATGTGACTCAGCACCATACTTGGTCTCTTAACAAGCCTTAGTGCTCCTAATTCGAACCAGTCCTTTCCCAGACTATCTCCGTGTGAGCGCTGCCTCAGTCAGTAAAGTCATTACTGGCGGTACCACCCTAAACAAACCTATTTGTGCGGGGGCTGTAATCTCCCAAACTGATCTTTGCTTTGTGCAATCAGAAGTCAAAGGTGTTCCTTTTACGACATCCTTCTGAAATCTGCTTTTCAAAACACTGAATGCTCACTACTGCATCTGGAGTCACGAGGAGCCTCCCAAAAATCAAATAGCAGAGTACGTCATCGGCATCTTGAAAGGTCCGAGGCTGGCATTTGTAGTGCAGAAAGTTAAAGCTCGGTTTCCGGCAAGCCAAAGGAGTTGGGTAACGAGCAGCATCATGTCTTCAGTGCTTTAAAAACGCAGTGGGTGCAAACGTGAAAGGAAACGTCAGGCTGGTGTTTCAAGAATAGCATGCTTTCCCCTGTCTGATGAGGAGGGACTTAGCTGCTCACTGATAGCTAGAGTTTACTGAAATAAATATTGACCTTCAAACAAGTACTAGCACTAGTATGAATACTAACCTTAATACAATAAACCTAACCCTTGTCCATCTTTTTCCCGTACTCTGTTTCGAGATCTGGTCACTCAGATTTCTCCCAGGGAATCTCAGCATTCCTTTTCATCTCTAAACGCAGTTTCAGGAGCGCTTCGCTCTGCGGGTCCAGCCTGACCCACCAGGCTGACAAAAGCCGCTGTGTCAGGAGCTAGCAGATGGAAAAGCAAAGCATTTCAGAGTGAAGATGAGACAACCCTTCAAAAACGCGGAATCAAGCACTTCTGAAGAGTTTGTAAGAAATATCCTCACTTGCCGAGAGTAAATCTGTGAAAGGAGTCGCACCCTCTCCACTTATAACATTTCCCTGTCCCTCACAGGACAAAAATAACAAAGTGCAATTGCTGCAAAAGGCAATCAGATAATGCTCGTTTCTAATTGCTGCTGGCAGGGAAGCCTCATTTTGCTCCAATTTCTGTGAAGCAAGTTTCAGTTGCCGAAGCTCAGCCACTGACACCTCACAAACATTCGCTACCTCTTCCCCGAAAGGCTGTAATTTCAGCGAATGTCGTATGCAATGCTCAGCATTTATATGAAATAATTAGGCAGCTGGCTATAAGTAGCTGTGCACCACGGCATGTGATGGCTGGGTGAGATGCACCCAAGGAAATGCAGGTGAGCGGAGGGGCCATGCAACTGCCGTCTGTTTGCAAGAAAATCAATATTTGCACATCTAAACATGCCACAACCATCTTGCTCAGCGATAATGATTGTTCTTAGAAAGTCTCCGGGGCCGGCCGTGTCCCCCGCGGACCGGGATGCTGTGTGCACATGGCTCCCCTGGGACCGGATGGGCACCAGAAGCAACAGAAGAAAAGCAGAGCTACCCTGTCAAGATATTTTTAGCAATTTGGAACAGCTGAGTGGTTTCACACTGGACACACACGCACTGTAGCAGGGCCTGGGTATTTTGAGCCAGAACTTGCAATCCTGACGCACCTTTTCCTCTGCCATCACTGTGCAGCCCCTTACTTCTCCACCTCTGTTCACCCACTTTTAAAGTAGCATCAATACCCTTGCAGCACAGATCTGTTAAAAAAGATGAAGACAGTGGTTGGCCAGAGTCCTAGTTTTGCCTGGTTTTCTGAAAACTACAGGGGAATTTTTCCTTTCCATTTAATACAGTTAGATGCAGGAATATTATACAATTTTTTTCCCACTGCTTTGAGATAAAAAGTCACTTCTTCCTACCTTTAAAACAATAAAAATTGAAGTAGTTATTAAAAAAAGAAGAAAAAAAAGGCCATGAGCTGCTTGCTTTTTGGCCTTTCAGTGTGACACTAAAGTGACGTCAGAAAGAGGAAGCACCTCAGAGCCGGAGCTGTGGCGAACGATCCCATGCTGCTGGTGGTGTATCTTCACCCGCTTATCTCTTAACTTCACCCATCTTGCGGGCCAACTGCCTCCAGGGGCAGAGGCACTACCGTCCTCTCCGCAGGCTCCAGAAGGGCTCCAGGTATAACTGCATCTGCAGCGCGGCGCTGGGATTTCACGCCGCTGGCTGTGTCCCACGGATTAACGCCCGAGCATGGCACGTCACATCGTTTCTGGGAACTTTGCAGTGAATTTAGTTCAGAGCCAGGTAAGCGCCGGGTGGCTGGAGCGGGAGTTTGCTGGGGCTGGCTCAGCGGGGCACTCGTTAGCTGGCACGAGGTTTAATTTTGGGAATGCCACTAACAGCATGAGAAAGCGATGTGAAATTGTCCTCTCCCTCATCAGCTTCACTCCATTCCTGACTCCAAAGTGTGGTTTTGCTTTAAATACAGAAGGAAAGGTGCTGGCAGGAGATAAGGCTGTTTGGCTATGGGATGGGCAGTTTGCTCACAGTTACTTAAGTCAATACTAAATACAGACGTGCAGCCCTGAATCACACCCAGCTCCAACCTTCACTGGCATAAACCAGCCTGGAGATGCTTGGTTACTGGGAGAATGCAAAGATTTGGAAACAGATGTGTTCCAAAGCAGCTCATGTGCATAAGGATCTGCCTGGAGAGATGCCAGTAATGACGCCGTGACCCCAAATAAATGGCAGCCCTTGTTGCATGAGCACAGAAACCTTCGGTGTCCTCGGCTGGAAATGGGGGCTGTAGCTGTGGAGCAGATGCTGAACAAATATCTCACGCTCGTGTTGTTCATCTACACGTGGGGGAGCCAGCAAACTCCCAGCGCTGACCTTGCTCCAGCTGATCTGAGATAACTAGGTATCCAGGAATCCATTAGGGACTGGCAGAAAGTTAAAAAAAAAAGTTAAAACCCAAGTGGCCTGTCTCTGGGTGTGCATTACAGGTTGCTGTACGTGATACTTATAATTAAATTGCTCAAGAACCGGTTCTGGTTTAGGCGTACATTCCCTCAGTAAGCGTGACAGGGTAAAACAGGGTAATCTGGCACTTCACAGCCACTTTCATTTAAAGGCTTAATAATGACTGACACCTCAAAGGCTGCATGCCAGTGGTTGTTCTGTTAGCGTTCTTGAAATATTTGCCAATAATTTTCAGAAATCTATAATGGGACACTGATTGCCAGCTGAGAAAGTGCGATAACTGGATGAAATGCAAAAATTTTAATGCTTTTACCTCTGTTGAAAGAGGACCTGATGGATCAGCCAGGCAAATGGGAGTCGCCGTACATGTAGGTAAATACCGTGTTGCTCAGCACGCTGATCCCGAACCTCAGATAAACACTTGTGTCCAGTTATTTCCTTGCAAAAGACGTCCATGTGAAGGCAACTCATCCTGTGTTGTACACTTGGGTATCTTTGTCGGCCGAGCACGCTGTGATTTGTAATACTCTGGTCTTCCCAGATTTATGGTCAGAATTAAAGGAAGGTGAGGATATACGCCGGTAGTGCTCTCCTGAGGTCTGTGCAGCTCACATGTTGGTGAGTATCGATAGAAGTGATTGCAAGGACTCTGCTGGGGTTTTGTATGCAAGGTTTTGTGTTTCTTTAATTGTTTGGGTTTTTCACTTGCTCTTCCTTTTCCAAAGCATGGTTTTACATGTTTTGCTTGGACTGTGCAAAATGTCTGGAAGTCAGGGAAAAACAAAGAGGAATAGAGAATTATGCTATTGGTTTTAGTGGAGGGCCTGAGCAAACTGGGAGCAGAGTACTGGGGAACTGGGACTGATGGCAGCTTTGAGTTTGGTCTAAACTCTGGAAAGGCAGTGCACTGCATTTCTTATTGCCTTTTTGTGTGTGTGCTTCTCAAAGAGTAACACAACTTTTTTGAGACTAGCTTTATGCTTCCTGATAGATTTTCTGAAGGAAAACCAAAACCATTTTTGTGTACATTCTGTTGGGGGGTGGCATCTGCTCCAGCCTGGGTTTTCCTCCCATGCGTCTGCGCACCTTTGCTGTGCGGTGCCGTGGGGTGTCTGGTCCTTCTCTGGGGGACTTGCTGGTCACCTCAGACCACGGCGTTCAGCTGTGCCGGCTGCTGCTCCTTCTGCAGCCCCTGCAGAGCCTGCGGGGCTTTTCCAGCTCACGGTATCTCGAAACTGTCATGATTCATTCAACCTCATTTTTTTCCTGTTGTGATCCATCCCACGGGCCACGACATAAAAATCCTCTTTCCTCCGGCCACCCTGCCCGCGGGTACCAGCGAGATGGTGCGTGGAGGATCGCGCAGGAGACGGGGCGGTGGCAGGAGGGGACAGAGCCATCCTGGTGTTAAGCTTCATGGCCCCAGCACGGGGTCTTCAGAGGAACCACTTGAGCGTGTTAAGGAGCAAAGTCTGAGAGCTGCCTCCGGCTTGGCACCGTCTCCTTTTCTCCAGAGCACTGAAAAAACTCTTCTGAGTGAGTCATCCCTCTGATTTACGTGAGTCAGAAACTGGGGAGACATGAATGCAACAATAATCATGGTAAAACACTGGCTCTCTCTTGCCAGGAAGGTGGAGGTGAAGTGGTATAAGATGTATTACGCCAGTTTTCTAGCAGAGTTTTGAACAGGAAAGTTTTGAAAGTTATTACAGAGCTCAGATGAAAAAGAAAACAAAGTAAAAGCAGCTGCACTACTAGTTGCTGCGGGAGAAGCGGGTGTCTCACAGGACTGTAGGCAAATTCAGAGCAGTTACGATTAGAAGCAGCAACTCCTTATCTTGTCTGACCATCTCTCTACCAGTTGCAGTTTGCCCGGATATTTGTAAGTTTTTAAGTATGAATGCCAGAATAAGCTATTCTGATCACCTGGTCTGACCTGCAGTGTCGGGCAAGCCGCAGGCTTTATAGTTTCCTTGAACAAGCGTAGCCTTTGGAAGGTAAATCTCCAATCTTTAATAAAGGTATTTTTAATGGTGATGATTCTACTTCACCTGATGATGGACTGTTTCACTGTCTGGATTTGCGTCAAATCCGGCTTTGCCTGGTTCAGATTCTGACATTCGGGTCCTGTCGTGACAACGTCCTGAGAGGTTTCAGGTGACATCCAAGAAAACATTTTCATTTCATCAGAATAACTTTCCAATAGCATAAACAAGGATCTGAGGAACCAGAAAAGTAGCGTATTGCAGAAGTATGCAAAAAAGATGATTCGTGTGATAATAAAAAAATTAAGTGATGAACTAATTTTGAGCATTTTAGTGAACAAAGCCAGAGTTTAAATGAAAATATTCAGAGACACTGAAATAATACTGCCGGTGGCTATAGGCACATGTAAGCCTGACAGAGGTTTTTTAGATGCAGAGCATAAGTGGAATACACAAAGTTAGCACCAAGCAAAATGGGAAAGTGACAATATAGAGAAAATTCACCATTTTAAAAAAATGCACCTATAGAAAGATGAGGTGTGTGCTACAGAGTGAGAGAGATTCTGTAGCGCCCTGTCTATATGGGATCATACGCAGTCAGAATAGCAATGAAGAGAAAATTATGTTTACTAAAGCTAGAAGGGAAAAGAAACTCAGGAAACTCAGTACGTAACATTGTGAAAGAAGCAAACAGTGGCTCACAGGATGAGATTTTTGCATATACTTAATTGAAACACAGGGAAAAAGAAAATAAAGTGGGAAGCTTGGAGCAGTGCTGGAGCCAGCAACATGGGAACAACACAGAGTTGGTGGTACGCTGCGTAGGACAGGATATCTCAGCACTATACAAGAAAAGAATGTGAGATTTAAACCAGATAAAACCAACTTAAAATTGTGCAATGACTAGCACACTTCCTATCCCCCCCTTCCCCCCCCCCCCTTGAAGTCTACTTTAAAAATAAAACTACAGGGAACTTCAACTCAGAAACTGTTGCTTTTAATGTAAACAAGTGAACATGTCCACCTAGAGAAATAAAACCAGGGAAAAATGATTCAGAGAGTGGACACATAAGCAGAACAATGTTATGTCTAGAACAGATAAAGAACTTGCACTAAAACTGGAAAAAGTGCAGAAGCTTTAGTTACAGCACGCCCGCCTAGCCCTGCGATGAGTAAAACCCTTGCTGCCGAGGCACCAACCAGCCTCACCTCTGGGTGATCCATGCCCAGCTGGGCTGAGTCATGGGTATAAATGCCAGCAAAGGCTCAGCTGGGGAGGGGGGTGGTGGTGCTGCTTTCCTGGTTGAGGGGGTGGAGAGGGCTGTGGGGAGCCTGGAGGCTTTAGGGGAAGGAAGTCAGGGGATGAGTGACCGGGGGATCTGGGTGAAAGCGAGAAGATGTTAGGGAGGAAGGGCTGGCTGAGACCTGGAAGTTGTTTCTAGTAAAGGAATGGGCTGGCAGGCAGCGAAAGGAGAAGGACGTGCAGGCTGTGTGGCAATGGAGCCGTGGGCTGGGGTGGCACCGTGTCTGCTGGGGCAGTGAGGCTGATGGAGCAAGCTTGGGCTGCGTGCAGGGTGGGAGAGATGTGTTGTGCCCCATGCAGAGCTGGGGGGTTTAAATGCAGCCTCAGGAGGGGCTCCCTGACGCTGAGCTGGGAGATAATGTTGGCTTTGGGAGGTGCTAAACTGTTCTTGCCACTTGAGCGGCTGCAAATGGGTGGCAGCTCTGGGAACCTGGGCTCTGCAGAGGAGCCCCAGTGCAGCCAGCGTGATGCAGCACAAGGGGTGCTGGGGGATGGCTGCTGGTACCTGCCTGCATCAGGCAGGGAAGAAATACAGAGCTGGAGAGGCATTAGATGGAGTTGTGCAGGAGTGTTTGCTGCTCTCTTGAGGGTGGAGACATAGAATCATAGAATGGGTTGGGTTGGAAGGGACCTTAAAGGTCATCTAGTTCCAACTCCCTGCCAGGGACACGCTGCTGTGGGGACCATCAGTGGGTGGTTTCTTTGGCTGAAGGGCTGGTGACAAGATCCTATTAAATATGTGAAATTCTGAGATGCTAAATGATGAAAAGCACAATGCTGTTCACCAGAGTTGTGCATCAGGGTGGTACCACACACACAGGGTGGTGGTGGGTCAAGCCTGTGCAAGAGGGGAGATGCCCAAAGCTCTCCATTACCAGGAAGCTAAAGGCCTTTCAGGCTTATTTTAAGATCATTTATTTCCTCAAGGAAAATCCTGCATCCCAAAGTAAGCTGCAAGGAGGTGTCTTAAGGTTTGGTTTTTTTTTTTTTTTTGAAAGACATGTTGTTCTCCCACGACACCACCAGGAAAAGCCCCCAGTGAGCATCCCACAGCTCAGCGAGCAGGGTACGTCTGGTGTGGGCCGAGTCACAGGAACAGCGAGTTTTGACATTGCTAGAAAAAAAAAATGGTGCCTACTGATGTCTGTCACAGGAAAGATTTGCTCCTTTCAGCGGCTTGGTGCTGCAAAATACACTTCATACAAGACAAAGGTCTCTTCTCAGGAGTTTGAATGGCTGTTCTTAGCTGTTGATAAGCTTGGAGTTAGCAAAATAGGTTCTTCTTTCTTTTCTATAAGCATAATAAACATAAATGTACTATGATAGGGTCAATGGAATATAATATGTTCTTACACAAGTAAATTTGTTTAATCTTGTTCCCAGACAACAGGGACAAAGGGATGCTGCAGTGAATGCCTCGCAGTGATAGTGTTTGAGCAGGGAGAGGAAATTAGATCCTGTTTCTGAAAGGGGAGAGTGAGGCTCTGTGAATGAAGAATAAATCTAAAAGGTGCTGCTTTTTCCTGTTTTGTTTTTAATGCTCAGATATCAATACAGGGAATAACAGTGGAAGCTGCAGCTGGAGAGGGCACTAGGGGTCACCACTGTCTTATCTATATCATCTGGATTTAATTCTGAGGATAAATAACATGATAGAGACCAAAGCCAGCCTATTCTGATTTTTTTTTTTTTTTTTTTGGTGGGCCAGACAGCTTGCATTTAATTTCTTCATTTTCTCCTCCTGCCTGCCTTCTGTCTGTCTCTCCCTTAAAACAAACCCCAGGGAAGCCTGTGGGATGCAGCCGGGGAGGATGCTCTAGAAGCAGGGGAGTTGCATGAAAATTCCCTCTGTGCAGCTCCCATTTATTTAGAGCAAAGGTTAGGCAAATCACAAACGCTCAGTAAGTCAGGCAGAATCACAGAACAGCCTTGGCATGTTTCTGCAAGTACCGCAGAGCAAACTGATTACTGTAATGAATAGCACCCTTGTAGTCCGGAGCGTATCTCACGCATTTTGCTCTGCCTGGCTGACAGTCCTCTCTCTGAAGATCTTTCTCCCCCTACTTTTCCCCCAACTGGCTAAGTATCCCTGACATCTCATGAAACTGCATCTGATATCTGCGTTAGAAGGAGGATTGGGTGTCTGGGTTGTGAAGAGAATTGCGAATCCTCTTCTCTGAGACTTTTTTTTGACTTCGTGTCTAGGAAGTAACCATTGGTGTGGGCTGAATCTATTGTCTGAGTGTTGGAATAGTGCATTATAAGGTGGGACGTAAGGTGTCTAGACAGAAAAAGTTTTTTTTTTTTTTTTTTTTTACTGAGGCAGATGATTTGTCTAGAGACAGGTAGGTAGGCTTTCAGGCATACATGACCTGATAAAGAGGTTGCACGCCCTGCCAGCCTGTCTTTTTTTAGCTATAGTATTTAATCGTGCAAGACATAGATTGCCTTTTCTCAGCAGATAAATTAGGGTAAATTGTGGTGTTTCTTGTTGCATGATATTGCAGAAGTTGAAAATGAAACTGAAAATGAACTGAAAATCTGACTGGACATATTATTGAAAGAAATATCTGCCAGGGGATGCAAAATTGCAAAGACAGCACTTCTGGCTCGGAAAGTCCCTTGCTTGCAAATCCCTGGAGACAGGGAGAGTCCTGGAGAAGTTTCCCCATAACCTGTTTGCGTGCTCCTTCTTAAGCACCGGTTATAACTCACTTGGGATGGTGTCCTGGGATGAGATGGTGTTTAGTCTGACCTGGCACACAAGAGAACACAAGAACAGATAGACGTTCTTCGATCATCCCAGCGATGAGAAAGCCACTTGGAGCGCGTTACTGTGCAGGCTGTTTCTGGGCAAATCCAGACTCGTAGCCCAAGTTAGAGCATAAGTGCACACAGGACGCATCCGTCTGCGCTGCTTGCTTCTGCCAGCTGCGAGTTAGCTCGGAGCTAGTTCAATGTCAGCTCAGGTATTTGTGGGCTGCAGTCGCGCTACCATCCAAAGGTGGAGGAGTTCTCCGACTCCCTATTTTAGGATTTTATGTAACATCCAGCTTATATAAGCCTTTGTCTGTTAACAAAATGGGTGGAGCATGTCTTGCTTAGGTTCCTCGCTAAAGAAATGCTTGTTACTTAACTCTTACTCAAGTGCTCATTACGTGCTTTAAGAATATCTTAGTTAGTTCCTTTCCTGTTGCCAATAACATACCGACTTGACAACCTGTTCTTGACAAATGATAAAACGTGTAATTCATCATTTAATGAACTGCATCTTAAAATATATTAGCAACAGTGCTGTTGAGGTAGATGAGGGAAAACTGAGGCAAACCCCAAACCCTGGCCCTGGGTTACAGCTTGCTTGCTTCCTGCCCCCACCTGGCAGGAGACAGTTTGGGGGTGCTGGTAGGGGAGAAAGGATGGTTTGGCTTTTCCAGGATGGATCTTGAGCACAGCCAAGGTTGCAGCCAGCATTGGTTCCCAGGCTGAGGGAAAGGTGTCCCCATCCCAAAGCTGCTTTGGACCCCAGGGAGGTCGCACTGGTGGCTGTGGTTAACGAAATGCCTTTCCAGATCAGGGCTTCCTTCGCCAGCAGGTAAAGGTGGGTCGTATCCCGCTGTGTGGGAATGGTAAGGCATTGAAAGCTGTCAGGTGCCCAGATCCTGTGGTAGAGAGGACCATGTAAATTGTTTTCAGATGGACTTGTTGAGCTCACTCAAACCTGGCATTCATGCTACCGTAGGGCTTTAAATAGAAAGACAGTGTGTGTCTTAGCTTAACACCATAAGGAGACGGTTTGCACTCTCTCCTTCCTCCAGATACTGTGCTTCATATACTGACGTGCTTGGCATTCCTTTACGTTTTGTGAATTGCTGCAAAAAAAGCTCCTTTTATTTTTTTCCCCCTCCCTCTTTCCCTTACAGCTGCGCCTTGCCCTGCAGCCCCGCCACCGCTGCACGGGGCAGCTGCCACACGGGGGCATCCAGGTATCTGCGGAGCGATGCGCCGGGGGCAGCGGGCGGGATTTCGGCCCAAAACCAAGTTTGTCATACAAGAAATAATGTATTAGTTCAGCTCCGAGGCCCGTTTCTGTCCCCTGAGGCTCTTAAAAGGGTGACACAGATCGGAGATGCACCGCTGCAGGGAAGATCAAGCTAGAAGTAGTAGCTCGTGTTTTATTCCATACATTCATATAATATATATACACATTTTTTTTTTAGCTTTTCATTTACCAATTTCATTCACCCACCCCCCACCCCGCCCTCGAGAGGAGGAAAAAAAAACTCCAACCAAACCCAAACAGCGAGAGCTTTGGTTTTGTTTCCATGGGAATTTTGTGAGAGGGGGAGGGTGTGAAAGAAAACTGAAATATTCTGGCCAAACCCGAGAAGTTTTAGATCCTGAGCATCCCCCGGGGTCTCGCTGTCCCCTGGCCGTGCAGGAGGGGAGCTCTGGGACAGGGCTGCAGCTGCTGCTGTGTCACAGGGAGCATTACTGTGCTGCGCCAGAAAAAGCAATTTGGGTGGGAGAAAATCTGACTACAACTCCCAGGAGGCACTGTAGCCGAGTCAGGCCATCAAGTTCAAGTGCCTTTTGTGAAAGCTTCCTCCCCTGCCTCTTCCTCCAAAGTTAGGAGGACAATTGAGGTCCTTGGAGGGGAGGGGGAATGATTTCCGCAAACACACCCTCCCTTTTCCTTTTGGAATGCTGGTATTATGAACAAAACAATAAAAACCACTTTTTTGTGCCTCTATGTGGCTTAACATTAGCTGGTCTCTGGACTGCTTCATCCTTGGCAGCGTCGCCGGTGTTTGCCCTGGCGTGGACCCTGCAGGCTTGTCCTGGGGTCTCTGGTGCACACGTCCACGGGGCCCCGTCGCCCGCTGTGGGCGATGTGGTGGTCTTGGCAGTTGGAGCTGAGCACTGTTCTGCCCCCTCCCTCTGCGCATCTCATGGGAACGTGTTCAGGCCCTTGTTGCACCACTCTGAAATGGCCACAGGAAAACACATTTCCAGTTCCTCGTGGGGTTATGCCCAGGTGTTTGGGGTACGCCGACCCTGTTGTCCTAAAGAGCTGCAGAGTCACTGTGTTACGTGGCAAGCGAATGACCATTTGAAAACCTGGCAAAGGAGTGGTAGATGGTAGATCCCCCACCAGTCGCAGACCTGGCTTCAGCACAGCTGGGGACAGGGTGCAGGAGCCATGGTGGTGTCCCGTGCTGGAGGTGTGTCCCACTCACATGGTGCCAAGGCCAGCCCTTGTCCTGCTGCCAGGCAATGCAGCCAGTTCCTCCCTCACCTGGGGCTCTGCAGGTTCCTTCGCAAATGGGACCCAACTCGGGGAAAAACTACTCCCCAGTTTTTCCTCTAGTTCCCCTCTGGTTGCCATGGCTTTGCAGAGGCACCGGCATCACCCGCACTCAGGGCCAGGGAGCATCTGTGCTGCTAAAGGGGAAATAAAAGGAGAGAAAAGGTCCTGCGGGTTGTCTGCAGGCACGAAGGACAGGC
This sequence comes from Grus americana, assembly GCF_028858705.1. Taxonomy (NCBI): domain Eukaryota; kingdom Metazoa; phylum Chordata; class Aves; order Gruiformes; family Gruidae; genus Grus; species Grus americana. The sequence goes on from NC_072860.1 coordinate 23,188,922, forward strand.
AGAAAAGTGCTCAACTCAAGCGATTGATGGTTTGTTTGTTTATTTTTGCCATCTTCCATACTTCACCTAACCAAGAATGTGTTGGTTGCTCTGAACGGTGTCAGCAGTTCAGCAGCACCGGGCTGGGGAATAGCCTGTTATTTCTAATACTGTAAATAACAGCGCTGGGGTTCGTGCTAGTGTAGCTGTGCTCATTTAACAAGGGCAGAGCAACCTGGGAAGAAAAACTCTATAGGTATCTGTATTTAGATGACATCTGTGTTCATTACGTCAGACGAATCCCTGCCATGGCTCCCCTAAAACCGCTGAGGGCCTGCCTGTGCTCCAGCCCTTGGGCAAAACTGCCTTTTGCCACAGAGTGAAAGGGGAGAGTGCTTTTCCAAGCGCAAGAAAATGGTTTGAGAGGCTTGGAGAAGTTGGTGGCTTCTTTGTGCTGTCGCATGCTTGCTCCCCTCTGCTCTGAGGCTAGTGTCTAACAGCCTCTGCTCCTCCCTTCTCCTCCTGCGTGGTCACCACACTTGTCATGACCAAGATTAGGGATGACGTCCTTATTTAAAAAAGAAAAAAAAAAAATCCCTTTTTCGTTTCCCAGGTTATCTTTCAGCTGTTGGATTGGGTTTGGTGTGCAGCAACGTAGGCTCTTAGTCCTCAAAAAGTCTTTCTACGGATGTCTCTATATGACTCATGTATCCCTACTTTTGGCCAGCTCATTAGGCATGACAATGAAAATTTTTAAAGAGAAGAAAAAACATGAATGAAGTGCAACTAAATAATAAAATAAAAATTCCAAATATTAGCACCTTGGTTTTACAGACTGCAGCGGCATCGATCCCCGTGTGACTGCTACACAGCGCACTCTTTGCACCAGCATCTTGTGTTAAATAAGAAAACTTCACCCACCCTGTGACAGCAGTAAGTGTCCTCCGAGGAATACATGGAAGTTCCTGAAGATTGAAAAGCAGGTGGGAACAGAGAACGAGAGAAACCCCCGACAGACAATATTGTGTTTCTTCAGAGCTCGAGATATTTTTGAAGGTATGTGCCAAGTATCCACTTTATGAATTGTCTCTGGACAGGGAAGGTTACGGGAAGTGCAGCGATCTCTGATGGACGTGGACACGATAGCATTTCTCCTGGAAGAGATGATAACTGTGGGTGGAGAACCTGCTCTCTTGTAGTGCTCGGGAGAGAGGAATCGTGCTATGTACATGCCAAAATGCTCATTGAGAGTGTCTGCTCTCTTCCACTGCTGGTCTAGCCCTGCTCACAGTGGCTGCCAAAATAAACCTAGCAGCGGAGAAATTAAATATGCATTAACTGAGCTAAGGTTTATGGATTTGTAAAGATTTGCCAGAATTCAGCCAGCCAGTTGCATAGGTGATGAGCGCTGAGATGAGTGCCGGGCAGGCGGGCAGGGGTTTGTCTGGGGAGAGTGTTGTGCTTCTCTGTGTCTGAGATGTCCCCTCTCTGCACCAACATGCATGAGAGCTGTGCCGAGATGGCAGATGGTGGAGCACCCCTGCAGCCCACTGGCTTCTGCCCGAGGAAGCTGTGGGGTTAGCAGAGGTGATGAGGCTGGAGAGGACGGCAGAGATGGGGCATCCCGGGCAGGTGGGTGCCCTGAAGGATGTTCCCTGTGCCACCTTTCCACCAATTCCCATCCCATATGTTGGCATTATCATGAAACCTCTCTGCAGCGTGGGGTAACGTGTCCTTCTTGAGCATGGCTTTGCCTGGTCTTTGGGGTGGAAAGGTGATGCCAGTGATATAGGGTGACTCTCCGTATTTCCCATTGCCCCTATTCTTTGCTGCAGAGTTCCACCCTGTTTTTCTTTGTTGCTTTGTTCTCTCATGATGCTGAGTGTTACAAACGTCTGCGATGTCTTTTTCCTTGCTCAATACAGACGGCACTGGTGAGCCACCTTGACTCACAGCTCTCCATAGGTGCTGAGCGTAGCAGTGTTTGAGCTCAGCACTGTGAGTTGAAGGAAGCCATGTTGCAATGCTATTGGGAACCCACCTTAGATTTCTCAGTTTGATTTTAAATGTGAAGCACATCACTCACACTGTCTTTAGTAAGCTATTGGTAAGCCAAGCATAGTAAACCCAGTGTAAACGAGCTGAGCTGATGTGCTGCAAGTGTGCCCATGAACAAAGCAGGTACTGTTCTGGTGGAGAACATGGAGATGCTTCAATATTGCAGTGCCAGAACAGGGGTAGAGTCTCTCTCTGCATTAGCAGTGACCAAAGTTGGGTTATTTATCTCGTGGAAATTTGAGGACCATGGTTCAGTTCCTCACTATTTAAGAGAAAAAAAAAAATCCTTTATGGAAGAAAAATATCGTAACATTCATATTGAAATCTTGCTGTAGAGACAGAAACGGGAACACTGAATTCCCTGGAAAAATTCACCAAGATGTCCCCTGTGCAGCTGCGGCGGTGGAAGCTGTAGTACTGCAGACAGGTTTCAGGCATTTTACCAGCATGCCAGTATGCAAGACTGTGTTAGAGCTGTTCAACGTATGGAAGATTTTTGCTTCTCCTCTTGTCAGTTCAGCGCTTCCATAAGCACAAAAAATTTCTCTCTCTCGCTAAAAAATCTGCTTCTTTGCATATTAAAAAGGGCGCATGGGAAGTAACATGAAAAACGCAGACAAGTACTGCTCAGATACAAACAATATGTGACCATAATTATTAGGTTGTCTTACGCTAAAAATAACATTGCATGCGTACTTAATTCATTGTTAATTTGCACTGACTTTTTCATTTGTTCTCCTCGCCAAATGTAATTTCTTAGTGGCGGTAGGGGAAAACCGACTTGTCCCTGTTGAAGAAATTGGGCTCCTGTGAGAAGAGTATAAAAGGGGGGAAATTGTGCTCCCTGCGAAAGCTGCATTTGCATGAGCGCGGAGCAGATCACTTCGAGTCTCCTACTAGCAGGGCTGTGAAGTTGCAATAAAAAAGCAGACTTTCTCCTCACCGTTCATAGATCATTTCTTGATTATTATTATTTTTTTCTCTCTCTAACAAGAAGCGCCCACCATAAGAAGGGGGCAGAACCCATGAAACCACGCTGCCCTTTTCCTCCACCCTTCCTGCCAGCATCCCCACGTTCTCCTTAACGTGCGGGGAGTGGTTTCCCTTTAATTAGCAAGTGCTCATAGGCTGGAGTGCCTTGTGGGCTGGGTCGTGCTTCGTTTTGCCTTGGGGGGAGCCAGCCTGGATGCTTGAACCGAAGCGCCGGGGCCGGGCGGGCGGCTCCGGGGTGCGGGGCGGCTCCGGGGTGCGCTTCCTCCGGCTGCGGGACCGCCGCTTCCTTGGGAAAACGTCTTGGCCGGTTGTAAGAGCACCATGAGGTACCCGTTTCCACGGGGGCAGGAGGTTGGTAGAGAACAGAACCGGAGTTGCCGGTTGTTTTGCGGAGCGGTTCGGTTCCCGCCGGGGGGGGGGGGGGGTGGATGCGATCCCGAGTCCGCCGTGGGGGGGGACGGGACTGGTTTTGGGACGGTTCGCGGCGAGAAAAAGGCAGATACTTAAACACAGAACGCTTATTTTTAAGTGAATTCCGCGCTTGGACTCTTTGCTGAGGCTGGGCAGGAAACTTTGCGGATGGGAGGTGTTTATCAGCGCTGTAGGACGTACTTGGGATGACTTACTGATTTTTCATGCTGTGAACTGGGGAGGTTTGGCTGGTGAGCCCTACACCGGGCTGGAGTCAGCCGGGGGCTCTGGATCAGGGAATTCGAGGTGGTAGCTGTACGTTTGCTGTGAACTTGAGTGCTTCTGAGATGAATTTGGCTGGTTTCTTCAAGGCTGGTGAAACTGCGTCTCTGCTTTGTCCTTCTTAGAAGCTGCCGTTTCGGGACATGGGAAAAACCTGAGTTTCCGAACGTGCAGGCAGCTGGCTGACACAACCCGTTCTGCCGAGCTGCTGGCTCAGTTTCTTGCAATGAAAGCCTTTTCTGCCTGTTGCTATTTTTCTTTATTTGGTGTGATGATCTTTCTTGCTATAGGAGGCAGCTCTTTGGAAATCTTCAGCCCCAAAATGCCTCAAATCTGGCCTCGGCAATGATTCAAGCCAGTGCAGCTCCATTGACTTTGGGAGTGTTTTATCTGCGTGGTCAGGGCTGACACGGGCTCTCTGTACGCAGCAGGACAATACATATTATGTGTCCAGGGCTACATAGTCTCCAGATCCTTCCTTTAAGTAAATCTGCACGATGCCTCTGAAGTCATTAGAGTTACGTGGCTGTTTGGGGGACAGACAGAGACAGTTTAATTGGGTGGATGAAGCTCTGCTGGTTTGGCATTCAGTTGACGATCGTAAGTAATGGGATGTCACAGTGAGGCTGGTGCATCCATGGCCGCTGGGACAAATGCTCTCTGTCTGCGTGCGGCGTTGTGTTTCGTAGCTGCCTGGGTTTGCAGCTCGAGGAGCAGGAACTCTGTTTCGAGTGTCTTTGCTCAAGAATTCATGTTTTCCTTCCTGTGCCGTCTCTGGCATTTGATAGTGTGAGCTCATGCCAGAGGCTCGCAGGTAACCGGGGAACTTAATTTCTGACCGCCTCTTCTCATGATGCTCCCAGGTGTGTTAGCTCTGCGGCTTGGGTCTTGTGGCCAAATCCTGCCTAGCTTTGCCAGAAGTTGGGAGGCTCCAAGTTTAAGCCCTTGGGCCCTGTGCTACCCTTCTTTTTCAGCCTGTCGTCAGTCTGCGCTGTGCTTACTGTGAATATGCAGAAAGCCCCTTCCTTTGGGGTAAGCATTACCGTGTGATGCTGAGTGCTGCCCAGGGGTGCTGGGGTCCTTGATCCCTGCTCAGGGGATGGGTGCTCAGCGCTGGTGTGGGATGGTGGCCACCAGCTCCCCTTGTGCAACTGCTCTGCCCTCGCCTGCAGCTGAAAGGGGCCCTTCCTCCTGTCCTTTTGCTGTGAGATACCACCAAACCTGTAAAATCAGGGGATTTTTTTCAGTGGGAAAGTGTGTCTGGCCTTCCCCGGAGTTGGGGGTGCAGCATGTGGGAGACCCTTGGTGCCTGCACCACCACGGCGTCCGCATCGCCCGTCTTCCTGCAGGGTTTAGCTGGCCGGGGGGGCTGAGCCGTGGCACTGCCCTCCCTGCCGGTGAGGGGATCAGCCCCAGGCTTGGCCAGAGCTTCCTGGGGGAGAGGGACCAGGTTTATCAAAACAGGCTGGGGAAAAACCCAGATCGCTCTGAAGAGACCTATTAAAATTTACAGAGATTTCTGTAACCTGTGGTTCAGCTGATTAAATGAAAGTTTATTGAGAGGTACATCTGTTTCTTTTTTTTTTTTTTTTTGCCAGGATTTTACTTTCCTACTTAAAGAAGTTCAAAGGGTCTCACTTAAATACCCATTTGCACATTTAATTTTGTCCAGATACATAACCTCTTCCTTTTCAGGATTATTGAAAATTAGCATTGAGGTTCTAGTCCTACTGAAAAAGACTTAATACAGTGACTTCTCCAGGGGCCACGATGCTCTCTTTATTTTGAGAGGCCGTTGCTGGCAGGTGTCTCCTGAACTCATGAGCTCTCCCAGCTGAGGAAGAGTTTGCTGGGATCAAAATTGCAGTTTCTTATAACTGCTGAAGATGCTGTTTTACATACATATGAATAAACTTATAAGCGCTAGGTAGATAATCTTTGCTGGTGAAATCGTTCTTTCATGAAGCAGGCTGAAATCCCATGCCTCACCTAGAAATTTTTACTACTTTTCTTAATAGTAGCAAAGTGTACAGGCTTGTGTCAACTTGACGTTGATATCCTCTGTAATTTATGAAGTGCTCTTTAGACTGCTAGGTGTGTCTGCAGTAAAGGAAAGATCCCGTGTTTACAGTGGGTCTGCTCTCGAGCAGTGATTTTAGGAATCTCTTCCTTGAAAAACCGTGCAAAGAAGTGCAGTTGTGTCTCCTCTGTCAGTTAGCTATGAACTGAACTTGAGTTTTTACAGTTATTCCCTTGCTGGTAATCGATTTAAAACAAGCTAGCAAATCTTCAGGGAAGGAAATGTCAGGGGAATGCACTTAACTGCCACTGTTGCCACAAATCTTATTCCCTTGAAATGAAATCATAAAGAAGATATCAGTTATTAATGTTCATACAGGCTTCTAGATTCATCTTCTCTATCTCTACCTAATGAACGCATGAAAGGAGAAATTCAGTCTCTGAAATCACCGAAGCCCCGGAGGACTGTCTGTTACGAGCAGCACCCTTCTGCTGCCTTTGTCGCAAACAGGTGGTTCCTTAATTTCACATTGGAACAGCTATTTTGTAGCAAGTCATTTAAAAAACAATAATAATAATAATTTAAAAACAAGTTTGAGTGGGAACGAGCATTGTATAGTGGCCCTAAATCTGTGTATAATAGAGCTGAGGAAGCATTTTGATTTTCTTCTGGGTGTTGAGCTGCTGGAGTGTCTAATGTCAGTAAGCACCTGGTCTTGGCTGGGGCAGGCGAGCGCGAACACCTCGAGCCTTTTCCTCCTATTGTCTGGCTGACAATTGATGATGTGTTTTTAACTTGCTCTCACGTGCCCTGTACGCTGGAAACTCTCCTACAGGGACCAGGATTAATACAGTCATGGCCATATGTCTGAGTTGCGGTTGGGTGGTTTTTTGTTTTGTTTGGTTTTGTTTTTTTCTCCTTTCCCTTCCCAAAACCTTGGCCAGCCTTTATTTTTGCCAAAAAGAAGGGTTTTTTTCAGTCCTTGTTCAGGTGCTGCTTGCCATGCTTTTTCTGTACTCAGAGATGTGGGATGTGTGAGTAGCTGGCACGCAGCCTGGCGTCTCTGCAGCCGGCTGCGCGGGGCCAGACCTCGGCCCTGCTGAGCTGCAGGATGGTGATACATATATGTTATGTTATCAGTGTAAATTTTTTTGTTTATTTATAAATATTTTTTAACAGGTATTTAGCCAGGTGCCCCTGCCCTGCCGCGCACTTTCACAGACTCGTGAGCGTTTGCCAGATGTACGTACCAGCTCCACGTGTGCAGACACCCTGGAAAGCAGAGGGTGGTGGAGGGATTGGGAGGGGGGAAAAGCTCTGCTTGCCAGCTTCTCTTTCCAATATATTTACCGTGCTGCTTCCCCACCTGCTTGGCACAGGGCGTCCGGGGTGGCAGGAGGCAGCCGTGGCTCTTGGGGCAGGGGACATACACCCTTACCCTGGCTCCGGTGCCTGGGGGGGAGCAAACAGGAGGGAAACACCTGGATTTGCAGATCATTAATTTTTTATGTATATATATATGTATGTGTGTGCGTGTCTTCAGGATTCAGAGTTTGTTTTCATGCAATAGTAGTGGAAAATATCTAATCGCTGGGGTCAGCATCGTGTGCCGCTGCCCTGAGCGCTTCGTGCATCCCTCGCGCCCACGCGCTGCGATGGCATTTGGTGCTTTCTGGATCCTTAAAGCAGATAAACGCCATCGCAGCCGGGGTGGGTTTGCATAACGGAGCGGGGCTGGTGTCTGTCAGACAGCTCGCCTGCGCTGGGGTGCCACGTCCCCCGGGCGCCCATCTGCTGGTGTGGGGAGAGGGGGAAGAAGCTGTCTGGTGGCTGCTGCTCCCACACTGCAGAGCCGGGACCCCAAAAGGAGCCGGGACGGCGCCAGGCACCCCCCCGGCACGTGCTGCCCCCCTCGCCAGGGGAGGAGAGGAAGCCGTGCACCCCAGCAGGGAGGCGAGCTTTGCCTCTGAGGATAAAAACTTGTACTTTAAACACAGTTCTGGCTCATGTGAGTCTAAATAGATGCCAGTGAGGGAAAACTTGCTAAAAAGAGGTCAGAGAGCGGGATAGAGGGACTACCAGAAGGACCCGCTGCTACGCTGCAGTGAGCGTGGCGTGCCGGGTGACGACGCAGAATGTGATCGGGGTTTATTGCCAAAAAGAGATGCGGGATTTTAATATCAAGATAATGACTTTGAGATAGCAATCTTATCGGGCTAATGTGCTTGCTTTGTTGCCAAGACAATGTGTCCGAGAGTGGGGCCAGGTGAATGAACCCGGCAGCGTCTCCTTGCCGTGCGTCTGCGTGTCTGTGCTGAGTCAGCACTGAAGCCGGCAGCAGCCGCGTGCGGCATTTGTACCTCTGTGCTCTTTGGTTGATCGTGTTTCTGCAACCATTTTCCCTTAAAACTTCCTCTTTGCACTCTGGGGATGTGGTGCTGACCGTTTGAGCTCCAGCAAATAAAATTGTGCTTCGCCTCTAGTAGGATTTGACAGCAAAGTAGCCAGTTTGCGTTAGTTATCTTAGTATAATGACATTGTCTCTTCTTCTTCTATCCCCTTTTTTCTGGCAGAGGTGGCATAGATAAAATAAGAAATGATCCTCTCCCCCAAGGATCTGACTAGGGAGAATGGGGTTTTTATTACAGCCTGTGTGGACAGTGATGGGGTGGGTGTTTTGCAGAAGAGAGAGCGCGTCCCTCCGTTGCCCGCCCTGGGCAAGCTGGGTGGGGTATGGAAAGCCTCCGGGAGAGGAGGTGCAGAGCTGGAGAGGACAGAAAACCTCATCGCTATTTGCAGATTTACTCAAAAGCAAGAGTCTTTTTCCCGAGGTGCGGAGTTCTGTTTAGGCTCATCCATCACATGAGGGCTTTTTTTTGGTCAAATAAGATAAACCGGCTGATAAAACACCTGGTGCTTTCCTGGGCTCCTCCAGGGCCGGCGGCAGGCGCGGGGGGATCCCGGTGCTGCTCCCCAGCTCTGGGGGCTCTTTACAGCCCCCTCCCTGCGGCTGGGGAAGGTGGTCCAGGCACAGAGGGACCCCTCTTCTCCGGGACGAGCGTTCCAGCGCGCAGACAAAAGGCCGTATCAGGCGGACAATGTCGCACAGAGCAGCGCTCTGACGGCCTCTGTCCCAGCCCGTGCAAGCGGGTGATTCACGGCCAGTTGGTGTTTCTGGTTGTCTCGCCGTGCGGGAGCTTGCTTCTCGGCTCCTTTCCCACCAGGGTCCCGCCGGCGGCGTGCCCCGGGGCTCCTCTGTGCCGCTGACGCAGCGCCAAGCCGCTTCCCAGAAACTGCTCCCGTTTTACCAGCTGGGCTTTTGGGAGAATGTTTTTAATCAGAAATCCTTGTTTCTTGCTCTCCCCCCCGGGTCTTTATTTCCCGCCCCAGAACACAGCCCTCTCGTGAACACGTGTGGCCAGATGCATCGGCTCTCGGATCAGGCGCCTCGCGGCCAACATCAGTTGGGCTGACTCTTGCATGTGACCTCCAGGGATCCCTCCAGGGGTAAAACTAAACCAGCACGAGTAATTAATTGCGCATTTCTACCGCTTTCGGTGACTGGGGGTGCTGTGGCCATGGCAGTACATCCTAACTGTGCCCCGCTAGCAGCCTCAATGCTTTTTTTTTTTAAGTTTAAAAAAAGTATTTCTCTCTCTCTCTCTTCCTCAACAAATTTTGAATGTGACACACAAGAGGTAAAACAAGCGGATATTTTTGGCCTGCATTTTATCATTTAATTCAAGTAAAATGCAGTTACGTGATGCAGTTGGCTTTCCTGTGTGAAGAACGCAATTCTGCCTTGTTTGGTGTTTTCTTGGGTGCGGTAAGAAGCACCCGTGGGTGCTGGGGTCTCCCAGGAAGCTCAGCTGTCCTCTCTCACTCACAGCTAAAGGGCTGCTGAAATAATTTGGAGAACAAGCAGTGCATCATATAGTCTTTTCAGAAAGAAATGCTTTGGTGTCTCATTCCTCTTTCTAAATATCTATTTGTGTAGTCCCCATGAGATGTTCTGAAGTGTATTTTTCCATGACAGAGGTTTCCTGCAAATCAAATTTTTTTTTTTTTTTTTTTTTTTTTTTTTTTTTTTTTGCAAGGGTCCCACCCAGCATTAAGTCTTACCAAGAAAGAATAGTAGATGACTCACGGTGGATTTGGGTGGATTTGAAATTTCTGCGGTTAGACCTGATCCCGCTGAGTTTTGGCAGCAATTATGGCAAAACAAGCCATTTTGTTCAGCGAGAGAAAGAACCGACGAGATGAGAACTGCTGTCTGAGCCCATTCAGGGTTTTTTTTTTTTTCTTTCCCTCCCAAAGCTATTGCTTTTCTTTCTGCCAAACAGCTTTTTTTTGTACATGTAGAAAACTGTCTGAAGACACCTTTCTGAGCAGCGCTGCTCCAGAAGGTCGTGGCAGCTGAGGGAAAAATAATATTTAATTTTCTAGCTCATCGTGTGCAGCCACCCGTCTTGCGCTGAGGTCTGGAGGGTTAAGCTTGTAAATTGTAACCTTCATGCTCTGATTTCTTCTAGGAATGTGTGGAAAAATACTGTACAGCATTCTTGTTTCACAAAATGAGAAAGAGCTGCAGGGCATCTCTGGCTTGTCCAGACACCCACATGGCCTGTAAGGTGCTGGGGGTCTGGGTGCGTGGGTAGCGGAGAGGAGCGAAGAGGCAGCTGAGGCTGACTTTCAGTTCAGACACGAGCATCACCTTTCACCGCCTGCCACCAGCACACCTCTGTACCAGCCTGATGGAGGCTTCCCCCCCCCGCCCCGGGAAAGGATGATAAAAAAAGAGAGGCATTTATTTTGTTCTAAGGAAGCTGTCAGTATTGTCAATGTGTGTAAATGAGCTATTTTGTCTAAATTTGCAGGTGTTTAGTTGTATTTAAGCAAGAAACGTAGGGGAGTTATTCTGTTTCTGCAAGTTACTTCTTTATAATGAACAGTTTTCCATTGAATTTGCCTGCGTTTGATATTTGTTCAGCAGGTACTGATCTCCAACCTCAGCCATTGTTCCAAACTTCTGTGATTATTTGCTCATCCTTAATTCTGATAACGAATCAAACATCTCAAGGTATAGAAAAATTAACTTTTCAGTAACTTGAGTACCCTGTGTCCTGAGTGGTGCTGTGATCCCACGGAGGGTCATGTTGAGATCCCATGGATGGTCTCCTTGGGAGAGGCTGATCCACAAAGCCACCAGAAGCCCTCCATAAAGTCTTGGGGACAACATCACCTTTGCCCTCTGAGCTCAGCTCAGAGCTTCTCTTACAGTTAACTCTGGGGCTTCCCCAAGCCAGCTGTTTTCTTCTTGTGAACTAGAAGTCCTCAAATACTTGTTTTAGCTGGCCAGGGAGAAGGAAAATGCAGTTCTGGGAGACCTTAATGTTATCCTAGATCCATAGATGAAGCTGTTTGTGAACTGGTGGGAGATTTCTGGGTGTGAAAGGGAGTTCGGGGGCTGATGTTTGCCCGTGTCAGTGTTTGCCGCTGGCTGTGGCTGAGGGCAGAGAGCTGCTTTTGGAAATGCAGACCAGGAGCAGGCGTGCGCCATTGCCAGCTCTTCGGGCACGATGCCCTGTTGTGTGACGGGCACGTGGTGCTGGGTGTCCCTGCTTGGCAGTGGGAGCTGAGGCCACTGAATGCTGTAGCTTTAGGGGTAGACTAAGGAATGGAAGTTGGCCAAGGATGGAGACATCAAATTCTTGTGGAGTTTATTAGCTGGAATGCATGAAACATCTTTAAAACAATTGTTAAAAAAAAAAAAAATCGTCAGGGAGCTTCTGTTTGGAAAGGTGCTAAACCCAGGTTTGGAGGCATGGGTACAGGGGCATTCTGGTGCCATGCGAGTGGCTGCACCATATCACGGGGCTGTGCACCTGTAGCTCCAGCCTGTGCGTGCCTGCAGCAGGGAGAGAGGGTGACAGTGCTCTCGGGGTAGCGCAGAGTCCTATTTGGGATGAGGGGGCAGTGGGGGGGCTGGCTGAGGAGCAGAGAGAGGAGCTGCGACGTACCCTCGCTGGGACGGCTGGAGGTGCATGGTGTCCCCAAGGTTACGCAGCTCCTCCCGCTCCACGAGCCTGACATTGATCCTGTGCTTTGGGCGTACCAAAGTACATCCCTGACACGCTGCAGTATGCAAACACCTTTGCAGAGGTTATTGTTCAGCGTGCGCGATGGCAGGGTTGATTCAGGCCACCAGGAAGCATCAGCACGGGACGGCACCGTGCAATCACCTGCACGGACCACGGGGCTGCTCAGGTGGGTGGATGTGCAGCAGCCATCGGTACTGCGTGTGGGTCCCAGCTGTGCACCCTGCACTTGGGGGCTTTCTTTGGGTGACAAAAACAGCAGCAAAGCCTAGGTGGTGGTCAACCTGCAGTGGTTGTCCTTGAAGCTGGTGGTGCCCCAGGGAAGCTGCCCTGGGAGATGAGCCTGTGCCGTGGGACCCCCAGGCAGGGGAGGGAGCTGGACTTGGCTGCTGCTTGCATGGGGGCGCTGAGTCCTGCACTGTGGTGTTACCTTCCGGCTCCATCATGGCCTTCTGCTCATGCCAACCAGGTTTTTTACAAATTATTTGAGGAGTTCCATTAAAACAAAAAATCAAGACAACAGAAATGGCATTTTATTAAAGCAGTAAACTATTAGTAAAAATACATGGTCTTACCTGCTACTCCTTGTTGCTATGATACCCACAGAAATTTCTCATTTCTTTGGGAAAGTCACATAACGGGTCAACAAAAAGTTAGCACCTTCCTATGCATGTGGTTTGTTAACAGCAGGAGGAGAAAAGAAAAATCATGTTCCCACTTAATGGAAACTTGGCAATGAGCAGCGGAGTCGCAGCTGGAGCGAGGACGGTGACCTCCTGACGCGTACCTGCACTCTCTGCCTTGACACAGAGCAGCAGCCGCCGGGAGCGAGTGCCTGTGCAGGGAGCAGGGCTGGGGAGCGATGGCCGACAGATCCCGTTGCAGTCGCCCAAATCCCTCCCCGAGCGCAGGCTGCAGCCTTTTCCCCGGGTTTAGCTTGGCTGGCGGGAGTTATGTGAAGATCTGTAAGTGTTTGCGTTGATCAGCTGCCACCTAACCCCGCTGTGGGATGGAGGTGCCGGGCTGCCTTCCAGCGAGCCCGCTCGGCTCCCAGCCGCCAAAATTCCCTGCGGAAATGTGGCTTGGCAGGTGGTGGTCACTGGAGCAGACGTGGCACCGACAGATACCAGAATAGCGTTGAGTGATGTATAGCGCATCAGCCGCGTAGACATCTATACGTTTAGATCATGCAAATATGTCCTGTATTTGTATGACGTGTTCAGCTATATATAAGAGCGACAGCAATGCTTGCCAGCCCGCGGGCACCGTGGTGGTCCTTGTCACCTCTGATCGTGGTGGAGATGGAGTCTTTTGCATTGTGCTTTTGCCCTGGCAAACTTCTCGGTTTTAGGATTTTATGTAAGCTTTTATGGCCAAGCTGTGTGTGTCTGCCAGCCTCTGAACTGCTGCATCCTTTGACCTTCCTGCCGTTTATACTCTTTGAAACGGGTACTTTTTCGAGCCCCTCTTCTTCCTCAGCTCAGGACTCCCTTTGCCACCCTCTGTTGCGGGGTTTGAGGATGCTGAGGTGCTGCTGATATCCAAGATGTCAACCGCCTCCCTTCGCCCGCTGCAGCGCTAGCAGGTCTCTGGTGGTAGATAACCGGGTGCTGGAGGCTTTGGGCATGCCCTGTCCTGGCTTTCAAGGGTGTTCTGCACGGTGCTCCTGGGTTTAGGGGTGCAGAGCGTGTGCTGTGACCACACCAGAGCATGGAGGGTTCACAGTGCTCCAGGGGTTGAGCACAGCTCCTCAGAGGACGCACGGCACGAGGTGCGAGTGCTGCACTTAAACGCTGTTGTCTGTGCCTGAGGAATCCAAAACGTGCTGATGAATAAGTAGCCAGCATTAATCACCGATAAATACCTAATGATCGGCTTCCCCGGGGCGGCGCAGGGAGCGGGAGCTGTGTTTGGGGTGTTGCTGCTGGGCAGGGGTGAGCGGGGGCACCAGGGCCAGAGCATCCAGCACATCGGTGTGAGATCAGCAGGCGCTGCTCATCTGTGGATGTTGATGTTTGACTGTTCTGTGAAGCAAATAAAATGAGTCCTTGGGAAGCGCCTGACGCTTAGGCTGGTCCTGGGCGTGGGGAAAAATGCAGCACAGAGGGGTTTTCTGACTACAGCAGTGGGTTAGTCACCATGTAATGACAGCGCTGCCCGCCGTGATGACCACTGCCTTACCTCATCGTTCCCCTTGACCTGCCTGTTTTTTCTGTTGCCTTTTTTCCTACCATGAACGCTGTGGGACGGGTGCTGCAGAACCCAGTACAGGGGCAGAAGGGGCTCTGCCCCGGTGCAGATATGCGACCTCCATAATTTACCTGTTATTTCCAAGCAATCCCTGTCTCGAAGCATCCCAGCCCCTGTTGCAAACAGACTGCGTGGATTCCGTGATGTAGCTTTTCCTCCGGGCAGGCTGGTGGCTTGGCAGTAAGCCTCACGTGGAAGGGACTATGGAAATCGATAAAGCAGACCCAGGGAACTGTGCTGCGATCGTTAAAGTGGGAAGTGCTAATTGATGTCTGCTTTTAGAGGTATTAGTATTAAATGTAAGAGCTTTGTGAGAATAATTGTTTTGGAAACAGTGTTTTAAAATATTTTGGTTTTATCAGGATTGGGCCAAAGATAAGAAATTTAGGTCAGGGTGATGTTGGAACATGATGTTTATTGTTGACTTGGATTCATATTTCAGTTCTTTTCCAGCTCCAGATCTTTCCAGGGTGAGATCAATGCTTTGGTTCTTATTCAAGGGTTGTTTTGGGTGTTTTAGAAAAATATACCCTAATCCTCTTGTTTTGTCCCCATAGTATGAGCATCCAGAAGGGCAGATTTTTCAGGAGGCGTCTCCACATGCCACGCTGGCTGCTTGCTCACCTGGCTGAATGGCTTCCACGTACTGAACTTAAGAGCGGAGTTAAGTCGTTGCTGAGCATTTTTGAACCCCTCTGTCTTTTAATTTCATACTTAGGGAATGTAACATGCTACCTGTTACCTACAAGAGCCCTGGGATTTTGGTTAATGTGGGAGGGTATACTGAGAAATAAAATCAGTGCGTGTCTTTTTTTGCTCAGTATGGATATGTGGCTTTCCTGGGCTGGAAAAGCGGGACCCTCTTTGCACGTGCTGCGGGGGACGCTGAGCCCGGGGAACATTTCCTGACTGCTCGGTGGAGGTCTGACACCTGCCAAAGACTGCGGAAGGAAGATGTGCCAGGGCGTGCATCTGGGGCTGGTGATAAGCCTGGCTTTTCCTGGCAGATGCAAATAATTCCTCAAAAAGGGCTCTTGTCAGCTGAGGGTATTTCTCCATGAAAGAATGGTCCAAAGCTAATTTTAGGTTTAAAATGTGGGGAAATATTTACATGGAAAAGCTTCATCACCACCAGGCAGGGCAAATAGCTGATGAGGGCATTGCATGTAGGATTTCCTTGGCATCTGGTTCTGGGCTCCTAGTGCCTGTATGGCATCCAGGCTCCTGGCAGCAGCAGGAGGAGAGAGGAAAGTCATGGCTCAAATCGTTAGGGCTTTGTCTTGGGGTTTTTGTTGGGGTTTTTTTTTCCTCTTTTTAATAACCCCATCTCATTGCCCTGTGTTAGCCCGAGCCCGTCTGTTTTACTCCGTGCAGTCAGCGAGGCTCGTGTGGGTCCCGGCACCGGCACTGCCTGCGGGACAAACCCGAGCATGGGAACAGAGGTCGCTTGTCACAGCGCTCGCCAAAAGGTCGCTGCACTGGGAGAGATGTCATGAGAACTGGAATGAGGGTAATTTTCAGGGATTATAGTGTTTCTCGCTCTGGGGATGGGAGTTGATGTAGAGCATCAAACCCTGGGAGGCATTAGCAGGAAACGCCTGGTTTTACTGGATGTATTTCTTCTTCCCTCCTCCCGTCTTTCCCAAATGAAGGCTTTCTCCGGTTCATAGCTCTGCGTGGCGCTTGTCAGCATCATAAGCTCGTTAAGGAGCAGTGATTATCTGAGCTTGTTGCAGATCAGCCATGATACACGTAAGAATAAACTTGGGCTGACCAAATTTGAGGTAGTCTGTGCTATTACCGGCTGCATATATTTTCACATCAGGATTTGAATGTCTTCAAAACACAGAACTGTTCATGAATATTTACTAAAATATGTATTTTCTGCTTTCCAGTTTCCCTGCCTTAAAGCCATGCTTTTCTTGTCCTTTGCAACAAGTAGAAAAACACTATTTCTTTAGCAAAGGCTGAGATTGTCCTATGATCCCCTAAAGTAATAACTTAGGGTTAAAGCGTAACCAGAATGGCAAATAACAAAAATAGAAATCAGGCTTGCAAAATTGCATGATTGAGCTAGGGGTTTGTAATACGTTCAGAAGGGCTCAGGGATTAATACAGTTAATTTTTATAGTCATTTTCCCTGTAGATGAAAGCTTGATTCTTGGTGCAGTCACTATTTCCAGTGTATATATTTAGCCAGCTCAAGAGGTTTGGGGCCCGTGTGCTGTGGGGACAGCCAGGCAAAGGGAGACAGAGAGCTGAAGTTGTGCTTGGAAGAGGAAATGATTAATCTGAAAACTGGGCTGGACGAAAGTGGTGTCAGCAGTGTTTGTGCAGCTTTTTAGTATGGTTTTTTTCCCTTTTTCAGTTTTTCACTATCTTCCTTTTTCCTTGTTTGTTCATTCTTTCCAAAGTTTTCCTTTAAATGACTCTCTTCTCATTGCTGCTTTTGTCCAGGCAGACTTTGAGCCGGACAGAGCCGGAGCGGTGCCTTTCCCCTCTGAACGTGCAGGTCGCCGTGCCAGCTCCTGGCTGCCCGGGCGGCAGGTTTGGTGCTGGGGGGGGATCTGGGGGGAGCTGGGGCCGGTGTTCCTCCCCCCGTGCCCCGGGAAGGTGAATAAGGGCAGCCTGTCCTGGCAGACCCCAGCCCTGGGGACTCTGCAGACCCCTCTCGGGACAGTGCCCTGCCTCTGCCATCAGACAGGGTTCCTTTCTCCCCAGTCTCTGCTTTTAAACCTGCAATTCAGAGCAGTTATCTCTTGTCCGTCTTGCTCACAGCTCTCTCCTCCAGGCTTGCAGGCTGCTGTCCTGTTCCCTCCGGGCGCCTTCTCTCGGTCCTGATGCTGTTCCCACAGGTCAAGCGCTTTAGGTCTGACTCTTCCCGTCTCCAGCACCCTATCTTCCTTTTTGGCTTGCAGGCAGTAACCCTCTTAGTGCATCTTGGCACAATTTTTGCCTCTGTTCAGATTACCAGTTCTTGACCTACTGAACCCCCTGTGGGTTGTTTTCGTTTGTTTTTCTTTAACCAACTACTACCTCTTTTCTATCCTGGATGGCAACAGCCAAATACTGAAATGCAGCACTTGTTTCCAATAAATTTCATCCTATTATTTCCACCCTTCTGCAATTTGCCAGCATCGTCGGAGTTCTCTCTCTGTCCTTCGCATAATTGCAGCCTCCAAAGCTGACAATATCAGCAGGTTTCATAAGCCCCTTCTCCAGTCCATCATTAGTGCAAGGAGCGAGTGGCACTGGATAGACAGGACCTTCTTGGTGCAGCCCTTCTGTTTTGCTGCTGAATCACGGATAACCGTGCTTGGCACGTGTTTGCGCCCAGGCTGTTGCAGATTAACCCAGACACATTCCTCAGCTTGCCTGTGGGAATGCAGGCAGAGTCCGCATGGCGAGCTCTGGCCAAGAGGTTAAATAGCTCTTACTGAGCAGAGCCGTATAAAGCAATTTGCAGAAGCTTTCAGAGGGACGTGGTACGTCCTAGCTTTCCAGCTAACCCCTGCGCTGCCCTCCCTGCTGGGTTTGCTGCTGCCCGGGTTGATGGGGCTTGTGACAGGGCCACAGGCAAGTCACGTTTTCCCTCTCGAGCCCGTAATCTGGCTCTAATCTCCAGAGGGGGAATCTTGCTGCTGGGACTGGCTCAGGTCCAGCTGCGTTCGGACTCTGCCTTGTCCCAGGACTTGTCTGTGCCAGCTGTGAAAACAGCTTTAGTGTTTAAAAAAAAAAAAAAAAATTAATCTTGAGTTATGCAGTCCTGCTGTGGTCCTTAGCAATTAATCGTTGCATACACTGGTTAATTGTTTACCCATTAACCGACTGTGTCAGTTAATCTGACAAGAGGAGCCCAGCTGTACCTGGCACGGTGGGGAGGGGAGGAGGAGGAGGATGCACATCCTTTCCATGCTGGCTCCTGTCCGCGTGCTCTTCCTCCAGCCCTCTTGGTGTGGTATTTGTCTGCTGGTTTCCTTCAAGTGTAATTACTGGCACGGCACGTACAAAGTGTGTTTGGGCTTGCCTTCTCTTTGACTGTGCAAAACTCTTCTTTTGGAAAGTGCATTAAGTTTCCATGAAACAAGACAATCTCTTCAGATTAAAAAAAAAATAAATAAATAAACTGTGCTTTGTTTCCAAATGGGAGTACAGACAGAAGAAATACAGAGCAAGATGCTGCTTTATATCCTTTAGTCCTAAAGATGACCAAAGAAATTCTTTGTGTGGAGTGCTGAGTGGGAAATAAGATAGGATTTTATTGTATGCATTGATGCAGAGTGGGGAAGTGCTACTGCCTGGCGTGGGGCAGCTCGGGGCTCTGCCCTACCACCCCCCCGGGGTTGTTTTGGAAATCCTGATAGCGTGGCCTCCTTCCCAGGAATGCCATTTATTTCTGCCTGCTTTCGAGGGAGAAAATCAGACATCCAAAGCCAGTCTGTATTTGCCCTCCCTGGACAGAGGGGGATGAGGTCCCTGGGGGTGTACGTGTGTGGGTTTGTGTTTGAGTTATTCGGACAGATCTCTTGAAGTGACGTACCAGTCCAGCAAGCCTCCCATCTGGTCCTAAAGTCTTCTGTGCAGTGGTGGCATTCCCAGCCACCAGTGGAAGGTGGCAGAGCCACCAAGACCCTCGGAGCCCTCGCTCCCATGATGAGGCTGTTGATTCTGCATTTACTTTGGTACAATGAAGAGATTGACCCAGTTTTTCTTGATTCAAGTCTATGTGCAAATGAATTATTTTTTTGTTCCTGAAGGCAAGTGATTTTAATGTGTTTTTGAGCTTACATGATATCAGTCTTATGTGGTAATAAAATTATGTACTTGTTTCAAGAGGAAACGATAATAAAGAATGTTCTTTCAAAAGCAGCTAAACACATAAATTATTAAAATGTTAAATTATTTCCAAATTACGGCATATCCAGCTCTTTCTGTGGAGCTCACTCAAGAATAATTGCACAGTGTTCTTTGCAGAATTTAACAGCAGAAACATTGCACTTTTTTCTTTCTTTAAAAAAAAAAAAATCATTCTTTCACACAATGTAAGAGCTTCCATGGCTATAAATGGGCATCCTTGTATTGGCTTCTGTAAAATGTTACCACTTTGTCCCATCTGTATTTTTTCAGCGTAACTGTCAAGCTGTGACATTTATTGCAGAGCAGAACAAAGATTGAAGAGGCTTTTTATCCTATAGATGCCCAGGAGCTGGAGCTTGGCTGCGTGCAGGGACCAGCAGCCAGGTCTGCAACCCCACGGCGAGTTGCAGAGCCTGGAGGAGGAAGCAGCTTTGCAAATACTCACAAGCGCTGAAAGCTTGCGTCAGTGTTAGTGGACATGCCTCACATCTTGATTATGTTTTTCTTAGTTATTTATTTTTAAAATTTTCTTCCTTCCCTGTTTCTGTCCTGACTCAGGCTCCTGGCATGGGTGGGTGGGGATGAAAGTGGGAAGTGCTGTAGTCATCAGTGCTCAAACATCTCCAAGCGCCCCTGCCCCATTGCCCTGAGCAGGCAGCAGCCTTCCCCGTGCTCGCTGCCCGCTGTCCCCGCTGCAGAGGGGCAGCGGGATGGTCCCTTGCAGCCAACCGGGCTGCGTAAGGGCTGCGAGTTCCTTGGGGGAGCTGGTGGAAGGGTGAGGACGACCTGCAGCATCCACCCGTGTTGCTCCCAGGCTTTCTGTGAGCATCAGGGTGCCCCTGACCCTGCGTTGCTCCGTGGACGGGAACCTTCGTGGCTGGGACTTTTGAGCCTGCTGAGAGGATGGAGCCATGGGAGAGCGTGAGACCCGCAGATACCACAGGCGATTGTGTCAGGTGCATAGAAATAGAGGAAATCTTAATAATGCGAGGAGTTTATATCGCTAGTTCAGTCAAAGGAAGAACAATTAACAAAAACGCCTACTGATTCTTCTGAGGGAGCTTTTCCTCTATGCAGCCTAACGTGGGAATTGCAGCATCGTGTGAATTAAGTCTAGGATTTGGCCAGGCATAATATGGTTTGTGCTTTCTCTGGTGCATCGTTGTGATTACAGAGAGAGCTGAGGTGGCCAGGCGAGTTGATGCACAAGCTTCCTTTGCTTTCCCTTTGAAATCATTATGTGAAGGTACTCCTGAGCTGCAACCAACCCCCTGCAGGTTTTTGTAGCTGGAAAGTGAAATATTGTGTATTTTCCGTTTTAAAGCACAACCAGAGTGTATAAATCCTGTGGTCACTGGCATTGAGGGAAATGTTCTTTTGTAGCCTGAAGCTACCTTTGCTTTTCGGCTGCTCTGGGCAGGGGTTTCGTGTAGCTGCAGGGCTGGGCGTTTTGCACTGGGTGTGTAGGATGGGGGAAGTTGGGGTGAACGGAGGGAAGACGGGGCCACGCGCCGCCGGGGGTTTCCCTCAGCCCTGCTGCGCTCAGGTGTTGCAGAGGGGGGTGATGACAGCCCTGCCTCTGCCTCCTCCCCAGCCCCCCGTGGCTCCGGCACGCGGGTCCTTGAGATGTCGCTGAGAGACGAAAGCCATGCAGCTACGTCGACGCTGAAGAAGATCGCTACAGACATGAGCAACATCATCGAGAGCCTGGACACCAGGGACCTCCACTTCGAGGGGGAGGAGGTCGACTCGGAGGTGCTAAATGACCCAAAAGGTGCTGGTGAGTTGCCCATACCTTCTCACCCCGTGTCCCTCCCCCAGTGATAACTGATAATCTGTTGACAGATAGGGCGCAACCTCCGTGGTTTTACCAAGCCCAGCCGTTGGCCCTGTTTGAGGACCAGGAGGCATTGCTCTTAGCACTCGAGCTCTTAAGTCCCTTCTGTGAAAGCTTGTCTTTAAGCTCTCTTAAATAAAACCTTGTATATTTTAGTGGAATTAATGCTGCTGTGTAAATGCTCCCGTGTTAAAGTATTGCAACTATCTGCTGACTTTCATGCCCTCGTCGATAGTAACGAGACTGTTGAGCTAACGGGGTTTGTGGTCCTTCCAGTGTGCATTCCTTTCTCTGCCATCTATCACACCTGTGGGTTCAAAGAGCCGGGCACGCAGACGTACCTCACAGGATGTCCTGTTCGAGTGCGTGTGTTGGAAGTGGAACGCTTTACTTCCACAAAGAAGGTCAGAACTTCCAGAAATTTCCTTTAATTTCCATAGAACTGTATTAAAATACTGCTTGTGGGTTAATTTTGCACGTGCTTGTTCATGGGCTGAGGAAGCAGAAATGCCTGTGTCTCAGAAAAATGTTCAAGAGAGGAGGTTTCCTGTCTGTTTATAAAACCTAATAAAGCAGAACAAGAAATTGCGAGATGGAATGATCCAGAAGTAAAATTGAATGAGGGCTCTTTAGACGAGCAGCTGCAGAAAAATAATTTATTTCAAAGCTGCAGCCCCTGTGGTGGTGTTCTCCCGTGCAGGTACCAAGCCCCAACGTTTACACCATCGAGCTGACCCATGGAGAGTTCACTTGGCAGGTGAAAAGGAAGTTCAAGCACTTCCAGGAGTTTCACAGGGAGCTCCTGAGGTACAAAGCCTTTGTGCGCATCCCTATCCCTACCAGGAGGTGAGTGCTCAGCCCTCCGGACGCGGTGGGCTTTGGGAAGATGTGACCTTTTCTCTTTTAATAGCGTATTGGTTTGGCTTTACCGATCCCGTTTGCTGTAAGGAGGAGAGGGCAGAAAAATTTAGTCTCTACAAACATGTAGCCGCTATAATGAAAATACTCAATCTCTACCTATTTAGCAGCTATAACCTAAGTGGTGCAAGCATCTCTCTGCTGACCCAGAAAGCACGTTGGGTCCCAGGTCATCACCTCTGGAGCTGAATTTGCCTTGAACTTGGGGAAGGGTTATGCTAATGGAAACTGTTGGCGCTATGCGGCTTTCTGCTGGCACGGGCTGGATGTGGGAGGCGTGGGGGTCCCCGGCATGGGTGGTCAGCCCTGCCTGGGCTGGCCTTGCTGCTCGGGGTGGCTGGAAGCGTAAGGGGAGCCGTGGGAAGAGACACGGTGTGGGTCGGCAAGAGCATCCTGCTGTGGGGAAATGTGGGGAGAGGATATAGGAAAAGGTAAAATTATGAGGGGTTAAGGGCCAGGGGAACATAATGCCCTAAAAATAGGGTTTAGGCTTCCTTTTGTTAAAAGGAGACCCTGAAAAATCAAACTCTGATGTTTGTGTTGTATTTTTGTTTGTGAGCCAGTTGGAGCATACTGGCTTCTTTTAAACGAATCCACGCTTCCTGGTTTTTTGCTTTCCTGCCCACCCATCTCTCAGTTTTTAAGAGTTTGGATGGGAAAAATAAAAGCATCGCAGAAGAAGGGTTATGTATCGCGGCATGCACGCGCTCACAGCGCTTAGACTTGACTTTGGGGTTTGGTTTTTTCCTTCCAGTCACACGGTGAGAAGACAATCCATCAAAAGGGGAGAACCGAGGCAGATGCCGAGCCTGCCACACACCGCCGAGAGCACGGTGCGGGAAGAGCACTTCTCTAGCAGGAGGGTAAGCGCCCGGCTGGGTCTGGGGGGGCTGGAGGGAGGCTCGGGGGGGGGCTTCTGAGGTACAGAGATGCCAGGCAGGTTGCTTGCAAAGCCACACGCTATCAAAGCCCTTGGTTTATTACCATTAAAGTCTTTTGCTTAACAAACTTAGGCTTTGAAAAGTCCAGCTTTAATGCCAAATTCTCCTCCATGCAAAGAGGAGGATGCTGCTCCTGGCGTCCACACGGGTGAAGTTTTCCTCTGCGGCTGAGGAAACCCATGATGCCCGGAGTGGCGGTTCCCCTCCTCCCACCTGCTCCGATTTAAAGATAGAAGAGGCAGTTCGTAGGGTCAAGTTGCGTGATGGAGGCAGCCCCGCAGCCGTCAAAATCTGAGAGATTTCAGTCCTGTCCCCCCCTGAAAGAGGAGATGACAGTCAGACTCTTGATGCCGAAGTGGGTAATTTTAGCCGAGGCACACGTGTTCTGTGTAACTTCATCAGATGTTAACAGATGGGCCCTTCTATGAAGAGGGTGGATATCTTCCTACCTCTTCATTGCAGCTTTGCCGTTTGCAAAAAAAAAAAAGTCTGTAAAAAAACCCTCCCTGTTCGTTCACCCTGTGCTTATCGTTCTTTTTCTGCTGTTCGTTCCCTCCCTGGGCTTTCTGCTGCGAAGTCTCAGGTCCCAGAAGGTTGTGTCTCCTGGCTGTGCAGTGCAGATAACCCTCCCTGCTGTGCACGGCTTCGCTGCCGCGCGGGAAGTTTCAGGAGAGAGATCTTGGTTTAAAAGAGGATGAAAAAAGTTTTCTAGATCCCTTTTTTTTTTCTCTTCCCCTTGGTTTCCTTGTGGGAATCCCACAGCTTTCACCAATGGGATGCACTTCTCTCTCCTGTAATGGTTTCCCCCTTTCCTGTCTGGGGACGCCAGGCTCTCCAGCGACCGGTGGCCCGGCCACTGCCCTCTCCGTGGCTTTGGGACAGGGCAGTGTGGTCACCATGCTCCTCACCCCATGAACCCAGCGTTTTGGTTGCATCTGAGGCTGTGTTTTCTCACGAAGCTAATTCGTGTGGGTCAGAAACAGCAGGGACTGATTTTGTATTTCAAATTGTTCTGAAACTTAGGTTCAGTCAAGGAAGTTGACCTCTAAAATGACAGTGCCAAGAGACAGGTCTGCTGGTGGGAGGTACAAACACAGATCTGTGAACAGTAAACAACCTCCGATTGAACTATTTATGCTGCTGAGCTGTAATCTTCCATGAGCACGTAATAATGTATTTATTTATCCATTCAAGCTGAAAAGTGTGTCTGATTTCTTGATTGCTGCCTAATGCCAGACAGTTGGACTGTGTTTTTCTTTTTCTTGAAAATTCCTGCATCTTATCTAAGGTTTCAATATTTTAATTATAGAAACAGCTGGAAGACTACTTGACAAAGATCCTAAAAATGCCAATGTACAGGAACTACCATGGAACAGTAAGTAGAAATTAGTTTGCTTAAATGCCTAAAGAATTTTCACTTTACAAATGTTGAATTCCATTGGAAGAAGACACGCAACTTCTTATATAAGAAACATTTTACAGCCGTTTTGCAAGTGTTTTGGCTGAGCTGATTTCTCTAATGTGGATGTCATATGATTAAAACCAAAGAAAGAGAACTAATGGCTCGGCCTGGGAGGTCACTGTCATAACACAGTGATAACCTCCTCAAAGTAGTCCAATCCAGAAAGCTGATTGTACGTGTATGACGTGGTGGGTTTCTGGTTAATTCTGGGGAGCGTTTAAGATGATAAGTTGATGTTTTAAATATTTAAACAATTGGAGTCCAAATTATACCCCTTCAGTTTGGGCTATGTGTGTGGTCCTGGGTGCAAATTTCTCTCAGGTTCCTGTTCTGTGCAATTTCACTGGACTTTGGTGACGTTGAGTTTGTATGAGTGATAACGGTTCGCCTCTGTGGGTCTTTTGTCACTTCCAAAGGGTGATGACTTACTTCCAGTTGGCTTATTTCCCCAAGTCAATAGTCTTTTTTGAAATGAGGAGAGATGTCAAATCCAACTTGAAAGCTATTCTTAAATGTTTCTTCAGTAGTTCTCACCTGTCAGCTGCAGCTGTAACTTCTCCCTGGGATGGTAATTTATTTTCCCTTTTTTTTGGCTGCACGATGACTGTGTTACTTCATCTTTTGCGTTATCAGCAAAACCTGATGCATGCATTGAGTAGCTGCAGAGCTTAGTGACGTTTCTGAGCCAGGGGTGATAACTGGGAACACTTGGTTTTCAAACAAGGCAGAAATGTAGATTAAACTTAGGGTATCTGTAGCAGCCAGTTCTTCTCTTTGACTTTTGTTGTTGTTTGGTAGGAATTCTGCTCTTCTGAGGGATTTCAGTTGCGTAGAGATGTTGGGCAGCTTGTAGCTGGATGTAATGCCCGAAAGCAGTGTGTGCTCTTGTTGCAGAGCTCTGTGTGTTGAGCACCACTTGTTACATGGGACAAAGTGCTAAGGTCTAGAGAACAAGTCTTATGAGGAGTGGCTGAGGGAACCGGGGTTGTTTAGCCTGGAGAAAAGGAGGCTGAGGGAGACCTTATCGCTCTCTACAACTACCTGAAAGGAGGTTGTAATGAGGTGGGTGTCAGCCTCTTCTCACAAGTAACAAGTGATGGGATGAGAGGAAATGGCCTCAAGTTGTGCCAGGGGAGGTTTAGATTGGATATGAGGAAAAATTTCTTCACCGAAAGGGTTGTCAAGCCCTGGAACAGGCTGCCCAGGGAAGTGGTGGAGTCACCGTCCCTGGAGGTATTTAGAAAATGTGTAGACGTGGTGCTTAGGGACATGGTTTGGTGGTGGGCTTGGCAGTGCTAGGTTTATGGTTGGGCTCGATGATTTTAAAGGTCTTTTCTGACCTAAATGACTCTATGATTCCACGATCTGGCGTTGGCCAGCATGCTTTGGGCTGCAAGTAGTCTTCAGATCTGGGCTGAGAGGAACTGTGTTTCTTAGAGTGCTTCTTTTGGGCTTAACTCCAAAGCAGTCAAGAGCTGTGTTAGTCTGCATGTGGAAAATAGTCATCTTTTGTTCTAAAGGCAAGATTGGGATAACTTGGCAATTTTGATCAGTAGCATATGCAAAGCGGGGGAGAGTTATTTTACAGTGCGGATCCATCTTGTCATTTTTAGGCAGGTGTTGCTTTTTTCAAATATTTTGGAGAATTTCTGCTCAAGTAAGAACGTGGGTGATCTTTTGACCAGGCTGTGGTTCAAGGCAGGCTGCCGCGGTGGGGGCCGGGTGAGGAGACGAGCAGTCCTGCCTTGCCCTGGCAGCTGTGGGGTGCTCCCCTCCTCCTGCGTTGAATCGCCCTTCTGTCCCCAGTCCCCGGAGCCAGATGTCACTTTGCACATAAATTCTCAGTTTATTGTTGGCTTTTGCTGGATTTGGCCGCAGCGAAACGTTCGGTGAGGACTTTGCTGCTCATGGTGGCAGCGCCGCTAAGTGCAGCACGTCCTGCAGGCGATGCTGGAAGAAAGCACGGGGAGAAAAATGTGTCCTTTAAAAAAAACCACCAAAACAACCCTTCTCAGACTACAGACTAAAGTGAAGATTTCTGGCATTTTCCTTGGAACTGTCTTTGTCCTCCTTAGAACAAAATGAGGGCTTTGCTTTTTCTGTGGTTGAGGAGTCTTTTGCCTGGACGCTGACAAATGCTGTGACTGTCTTAATCTTGGAGCACATTTTGACTCCTGCATGTTCCTCCCTTCAAATCCACGCACCGAGGTTTTCGTTAAAAACCTAAATCCTTCGTAAAGTCAGGTACAGAGTTGCAGTGGCAAGCTGTGACCTGCCTGATGTGTAACCCTTGGTCCTTGCAAACAGCCTGCTCGGCTCGATCGCATCTCCTTGGAGATGTTTTTACATCTGACCTGCACAGTTGAATTAATTTTATTTTTTGCTGCTTTTATTTCGCGTTTGTGGTTAATTTATTGTTTGTCAGTGAGAGGATCACCACTTTACGCACTCTCAAGGATGTGCCGTGCGCTGGGAGAGTCGAGCCTGCAAGTCGAGCTTGTAGTGGCTTTGCAGACCTGAAGTCCCCAGTGGGTTGAGGATCAGGTCCACGGTGACCACATGACATTGTAGAGGTTGTACATCCACTGCCCACCCTAGGAGATGCTCCTGCAGGCTGCGGAAATACAGCCTGCTGAAGCATCATCATTTAGAGATGTACCAAGTGTCCCTTGCTCTGACTGGGGAGCTCTGATAACATTTACAGCCTTTTCACGTTTCTCATAATTTCTCAGCATTCATTGTAACAGAGTATTTTGTGTGGAATTCACAAATAATAGGTTGTATTATGTGATCGGACTCCAGCCTTCACAGCCTTTCATTTTTATTTTTTTTTTCCTTTTAGCTGTGTGATTTATGATTAAATCATAATTTCCAAAACCTTTTTATACTACTTCTGGGCT
Source organism: Grus americana (assembly GCF_028858705.1). Taxonomy (NCBI): domain Eukaryota; kingdom Metazoa; phylum Chordata; class Aves; order Gruiformes; family Gruidae; genus Grus; species Grus americana. The sequence continues at coordinate 23,215,928 of NC_072860.1, forward strand.
GAAGTTCTTCAAGACAATTACCGTTAAAATGAATGTTGCGGGAATCTCAATGTGTTAATTGTCCACACTTTTTTCTGGGAAATGGAAATTGGGGGAACAGAGCCCAAAACCATTAGGAAACAGGGCCCATGGGCTTGACTGTATTCAGTATAAAAATTTTATTAATTGGACCTTTGCATCTTTTTTTGTATGAGCTGGAATAGTTGAAAGATGCCTAAGCAAAATAAGAAATAAGATTTGGTTGAACCAGAGCGCATGTGTCTAACATTTTGCATGAGCTTTAGTAAGTGAGTATAAAACCTCATCTTAGGTGAAAGCAGTACAATGTGAGAACAGCTCCGATATGTGAGAGTGGCTACTGGTTTGTCTCTGATATGGCACTTGGATCTGCAGACCATTGCAAAGGCCCCCGCCCAGCCCTTCAGTATTTTTAGTTATTGCACTTGAACTTTAGCATGTTTAATTTTTATTTTTTTTTTAATTTGGATTTAGTATAAGCCAATTTTTTTGTGTAAGAAATAGCTGGCATCTTCTGCTGAACATCTTATTCTGAAGCTGGCATCTTGTTCTGGAGAGTGGTGTAATGTCACTTCATTGCTAGCCACAGCTGCTAATCAAATCTTTATGGGGTTTTTTTACCCGCTAAATTAAAAACAAGAGTTGAAATGAAAACACAGTGTGGAGCTGCTGAATTCCTTCTGAAATGCGGATGCTCTGTGAAATTTTTGCTTACATAAATCATGCAGGCTCAACATTGCGGGCAGAACGGGACGGTTTAAAACTGTGGCTCGTGCACCTTGCAGCTGGTTCTCCACCTTTCATAGCTTGTCTTTCCGCAGCTGATCACTCCAGTCTGCAAGATTTTTTTGTTGTTTTTTTTTCTTTTTATTGCTACAACAATGTCATTGAAACTGCATTCCCTAGACCCATGTATCATACTTAAAATATTCTGCTGCGGATTGCTCTGAAACCGGAGCGGGATGCCGGCTCCCCGGGGAGGCAGCTGGGCAGCGCAGGAATTCAGATGTGAGGGAGATGGAAGCAGAGCCTGAGCCTCGCTGCTCTGCCTTCTCCACTCGGTTTTTCTGTCCATGACGAGCACCTGGGATGAAAGGCACTGTAACAGTAAAAATAGCAAATGCAGCAATGATCATAATAATAAATCATTTGATCAGATATCTTCCACTGCACTGAGGAATTTTCCTTCTAACTGGTGGAATTTATTTACGGGTTTTTTAACAAACTAATGCTCCTAACTGGCACTGTTTGATCAACACGTTGGAAAGGCTCCTGCCACCATCCTTGCTGTTTCAAAGACTCCTTGGCCGAAGAGCAGGTTGCTGCGCTGCCAGACAATCTCTCTATTTTTATGTAGTAGTAGTCGTCCTGTTTCTGCAAGTAATTTTTCCTCCTGGCTTTTCTTTTTGCTTCTTTGAGGACAATTATTTCTCTGCGTGCAGTGCTCCTCAAGTCGCTGCCGGCTTTCTTGTTGCAGCCAACATTTTCAAAGGGTTTTTGACATTTGTGTGCAGTTTTTTTGTGTGTGTGCCCACTGTGAGATGGATCTGGGTTTCCGATTCATCAGACGGGAAGGCCAGCCATTTTCTGAAGAAAGGAAAATGGGATCCAGGGCAAAGAACTGGCCTGAGACTTCGCTTGGCACCTCTAACAAGAGCTTTCAGGATACACTGGCTTTTCAGATGCTCCCTGTCCCGCTCCCAGCGTCGCTGAAGAAACAGCTGAGATGTTCATAGGTCAGCGCTGGTGCTTTCCCAGAATGTGTAGTGAGAGCAGTGATAGCAAGATTGTTAGTAAAAGCATGAAATAACTTGTTCTAGCTACTTTCTGAAAACAGGCTGAAATCACCCCAAAATGAGGGCATTGAATTTGCTTCTACTGAAGAGGTTGCATTATGTCCTTGAGCTACTCGGAGGAGAACAACAGGTTTTTTGTTCATCTCTGTGATCTTCTTGATGTGAGAAGTTTGGGAAGGTCCCAGCAGCAGCAGAGCATGAGGAGGAGGAAGGATCTCCTGTCCTACTGCCGCTTCTGTGGGGCAAAAACAATGTTGGGAAGGTGTTGGGATACATGATACATTTGGTATTGGGAAGGGAGCCTGAGCCGGCCTCACCATAACTGCAAGATAGACTTTTGCCCCAAATTTACTGATTTTGTTATACTTAGTGGTTGAAAATATCTTTGAGATTTATGGGTCTCCCTATGTAATTTCTGTGTAAAATTGGATTTTGCTGATGAGGGCCCTGAGGTGGGTTTGCCAAAGAGCAGGTGACAGTGGCCACCATGGAGGAGAGCCCTTCCTTGGGTGCTGGCACCTGAGCTGCTGTGGGGCATGGGTGGGCATGGCCTGAAGCTGGCCCCGAGGCCGTCTCACGTCCTGACCGTGGTCGGGAGCGTGGGTTGAGTCCTGGGCTTCGGTCCCGGCAGGCTTCGTTGCCAAAACATGTGGTTAGAGGGTTCCCTCCGGCTTGCTGCCTGACCAAAGGGGAGAGCAGCTCTTGTCCTCACCTTGCCCTGAGCACTCTTCTGCACTTGGGCAATTTTATGTCATAATAAATGAAAAGTGAAGTGCCTGGGTGCAGACAAGCCTCTGCCATGCAAGGCAGCTCCTTCTCGGAGCTGCTCCTGCCCAAGCCCCATCCCACGTGGGATGCCTGGGGCAGGCATTTCTCCCTGCTAATGGGGCCCAGGGCTAATAACCAGCAGACTGTCAGGAATGTCCTGCTGTGCCAAGAAAAGCCTGCTCGGTCGAATTCTCTTGATGTCCTATTTTTAGAGGTGAACGTAATCATTCTGTGCTTTCTCACCTGCTTTGCTTGCCATTGCGTTCCTCTGCAATCTCTGCTGAAGCAGGAGGAGCTGCAAGGAGCAGGTTGCTTGAGTTTGAGATTTGGTGTTAAACCTGAAAGTACGGCACGTGGGTTCCCCAGCCTGTACCTTCTGTGGAGCTCGGTGGGTGCTGACCCTGCTCCATGCTGACTGGCAGAAGTCATGGAGAGCACGCTTGATCTCGCTCTCCTCTTGTCCGCCCATGGCTTTGTGTGGTATTGGCTTCTGAGGCCAGACAGAGCAGTGGTGTGTGCACAGTGTTGATCGGGAATGGCCTGCTGTGGTGGTCGTGGAAGATGCTCGTGCGTTGAGGGGCTGAACCCCCATGTGATGTGTATCCATGGCGTAAGAGGCTCGAAGGGAATAGGGTGCTCCCAGCCCCGTGGACATGTGCTCCTTCCCTTTCCAGCCTTTCTGTGAGGCTCACTGGAGGAAGGAGAGGATTCAGGCAGCCAGCCAAGTTCACAGAGGCCCCCAAACAATGTCAAAATTTAGTCCTCATTTCAGCCAGTGACCCAGGAGGGAGGAAACCGGTGGGTCCCTATGATACATTTGATCTTGATTGTTCTAGTAGCCTGAAATGTGCTCTCCAAAGCACACTTAAAATAAACAACCAACCAAACTACTTTTCTTTGTCTTCTTGAAGATGCTTAAGCGATGGTGGGTAACTTCTGCTCAGGTTCTTCTGTAGGTTCTGCCTTTATGACAAGTCACTTCAATGAAGCAAAGTATTTTGTGGATTGCAGAGTATGAAAGATGGGGGAATCTTTTTCTCTTTCCCCAGATGGAGTTCATTGGAGTAAGCCAGCTGTCATTCATCCACGACCTGGGACCAAAGGGCATGTGAGTTGTGTCTTTGTGAGTTATGGTTCACCAGGAGCAGGGACTTAGAAAATAAATATTGCTCAAATTGGTAGTTTTCCTTTCTTGCAAATAACTGACTGGGCAATATTTTGCCATCTGGAGAGAAACGCTACAACTTTGGGAAGCAGTTTTGAGAGCGGGATGCTTTGCAAGACGCGGGCTGCAGCTCACGGGCTGGCTCATGAGGTTTCTCCCCTTCCCTCCCTGCAATGTGTTGACCTGCATGTTCTCATGCTTCTGCTCTAAACCAGGGCCCTGTATTACTTAAATCTGCATGATTTCCTTTTACGGGGTTATTTTTGCCCTTTTTCCAGCTTTGTGGGCACAGAGACAGCTTGGGCACGGCTGGAGGCACTAGAAGCCATCCCTGGGACCAGGGGCTGGGGCTTCAGCAGGCATCTTCCACCTGAGAGCTGCCCTGCACCTCCAGGAGAGCCATGCTGCCCGTCCTCACTGTGTTTCTGTCCTTGCAGAGAAGGGTTGATCATGAAGCGCTCCGGGGGCCACCGCATACCTGGCCTGAACTGCTGCGGCCAAGGGAGGATGTGCTACCGATGGTCCAAAAGGTACTGCTGGGGTGGGCGAAGGCGGCGATGCCGTGTGCTCCTCGGGCACACGTACAAAAATCCTCGTTTGTCTTTCTCTCCCAAAAAGTCTGTGAGGGAGATACTTGCTTTTTTACAAAAGCCACAGGTTTTTAGGTCAAAAGGGTCTGTAGGCTGTTCCCCCCTCACCCCCCTGTGATGGTGGGTTTTTTTCCTTCTGCTTTGGAGATCATAGAAGGGACATGTTGCTCCAGAGGAAAACTGGGATTTCCTACACTCCCAAGCTGGCAGAAATGGCAATAATTCCCGGGTCCGTGCGCAGCTTTCCGTGCTGCGGGAGCGCCCGGGGGCTCCGTGCCTTCGGGAGGGGACGTGGCTGGTGACACTGCCCCAGCCAAATTTCAGTCTGGTTTTCTAGGCTTCCCTTCCTCAATTTACAAAAGGGAAATCAATCAATTGAAACACTATCTGGGCTGCTTTGAAGCTGAATTAAATTGGACGTGACCCGCAGCAATAGGGAGCCCTGTTTGGTGCAGTTAACCTTGGAATGAAATACGTCGCCTCTTCCTTATTACTGCGTGTGCTTAAATGCCCGTGTTTTCATGGGAGTTTTCACAAGTCACCGCATTCCCACGGCCCTTCCCACTGCAGCAGACGTAACCTCTACTGTCCCTTTACCTTCAGTGTTAGATCTCGGTGTATCCCGGGGTGCAGCACAGGGACACCTGTGCTACGGAGCCGTGTGTGTGTTACCAGCTAGCGTCCAAAAAACGCAGGGGGTATTTCCTGGAGCTTGCTTTTCCCTGGCAAATTTTTCCTTTTGAAAATCCAGATAGCACATATCTGCTTTCTAGCAACAATTTGTTGGTCTGTAAGAGCTTCCCTAAGCATTATCCACCTTTGGACTTCAGCGTCACCAGTGGGCTGTGGTTAGTTTATCTTAAAAATTTGTTTTCCAACAAAATCTTTCTGCATTCATGGGAAGAAAAGATCCTTTTTCTTAATGCAGTGTTACAGAAGATATCTGTAATGAGTACACAAGGAGATGAGGAATTGTCCTTCTTCCAGGTCAAATAATTAAATTGTCTCAAATTCTTTTTTCTCTTTTATGGAAAAAATCTTCCTTTTCCTGTCAGCACCCCTCATTCAACTCTCCCCTATGTTATGCAGAGCTTAAGCTTTATGCGGGACAGTAGCACATTGAGCTCCGCGATGGATCTCATTTCTCCTTTAGAGCCCAAAAGGGGATGGGAGAAGTATTTGAGTGGGATCGTGTGCAGAGTGACACAAGAGGGACACGGAATCCCAGCCATGACTGACAGCGCGTGCATCAATAAATAAGCAAATAACAGTAATGTTTCCCAGAGAGGGTTATTTAAGTGAAGGATTTTAGGACACGACAAGCTCAGGGCAGACCGTGGCCATCTTTTTCCCACAACGATTTTGCTGTAGGCATTGGGGGTTCGTACCTCAAATTCATTTCACTTATTGTAGGAGGAGGTTGGGTGTGTTATGGCCACGGGGGCTGTGGAAAGGGACACGGAGGAGGACAGTGGGGAGATGCTGTGGGTGGGCACAGGCAGGACTTCTCGGGCACAGAGAGCTGCCTGGGAAGAACAGAAGGGGTAACGCTGGGAAATGTACCCCATGGGATGTTTGGGAGTGAAATTGTGGGCCAAAGCTGGGGGGGGTATTTTAGCACTGAATGAGAGGGGATGCTGGGATAACTCTTTCAGGGCCCTGAAAGAAAAGGAAAATTATGAGGTCTTGAAGTAGGTGAGGAGCTGGGGCTGTTACTAAAGATACAGGAATGAACAGATTTTGCGGTATTTTCTGTTGCTTTGTGTGTTTCTGAGTGTGCAGAAGAATGAGGCGAAGGTCTAGTGGTGGAGACCTGTGTGGGACAGAGGGGGGTGGTTACCCCAGCTACGCCGCAGGGGGATTAAAAATTAGAAATGCCATTCACAGTAAAAAATGTGTTTTTTCTCCCAGAGTTGCCTTCAGGCTACGGTATTTATGTAAAACCTGCCGGTCATCTCTCATCATGTGTTTCTAACAGGGTGCCTGTTGCTTGGCAATAAAAGCTTTCTGAATTGCCTTGTTCATATATTTTGATAGGAGTGAAAGTGATCCTAGCATCATAATTAATGTTAGAAATGTCAAGTTATTCCCATATTGCCTCTAGGTATAACATCAACCTGAATAAAAACCTGGGGTGGAGGGATCCTTGTTGCACCTTGCCCGGTGCTGGGACACCTGCCTGGGAGGTTTGTGGGCAGGGAGGTTCTCATTGATTTTGTTAGACACGAGAACTTATATTTTCAAAGATTTCTCTAAAAAGGAGTCACGCAGGTAACTCTAAAAGTCTTATATTGAATTCAAACTCATTACCCAAGTTCATAAAATAGGCACTTTTCTGCTCAAGAAAACCATACCCTGGACTAGCCCCTGAGAAGAAATGTTACCTCTTAGTTGAATGCTGTCCTTTCCCTGATAAGTGATTCACGCTTGTTTTGAAGGAAACACCTTTTCAATTTATGGTCTTTTATGGCTCATGTGTTGAAGACCGGCGTGGGTGAAACAGAGGTTACCTGGTTCTGTGCCCGTGCAGGTGGCTGGTGGTGAAGGACTCTTTCCTGCTGTACATGAAGCCAGACTCGGGGGCCATTGCCTTTGTCCTGCTGGTGGATAAGGAATTCAACATCAAGATAGGCCAGAGAGAAACAGAAACTAAATACGGGTTGCAGATCGACAATCTCTCTAGGTAAGGAATACGGCCTTTTTCTTTCTTTGCCTTTTTTAAGGAAGAATCGATGCTCCTCTCCGGGAGGGGTTAACAAGGCGTGCCAGGCTGCCGTGGTGCTGCTCAGCTTCCCCGCAGGGCTCAGCGCCTGGGCGGCTGCTGGTGTGTTTATACCTGCTGGGGATTTGGCCTGTAATGCTGATCGTTTCCGATGTCTTAATGAGGCATTTGGAGCCTCAGCTGCTGTTTGTCCATCCTTGCGGTTATTGCTCAGGCCTGAGGGCACGGTGCATGTTGAATCGCACAGTCTGGTTTTGCAGCAATTGCTTACAGCAATTTTCTAGGTGCTCTTTTCCTCTACATCCCAACCAGAGTACTACCCAAAAGACATACTGTTTGGGATAAAGAGATATTTAATATTTTTATGGTAGTGTACAGTATATTTTTTTTTTTTAATATAGCATAAACTAGATCCAGCTCTCCTCTGAGTTAAGCTGATGCTATTAATTTATATCTGGAGTGGTTTTTTTTATACTTGGCAGAGCAAGACTGTGGTAGTCATTCGGATCAGTTCAGTCCTAATTTTTTTCTTCTGCAAGCAAAACAGCAAAGCAAAGACCCTTACTATTTCTTACTTCTTGCTTAAATAAAATGATTGATACAGGTGCATTTATCAACGTGGGTAGACAGGGAGGAACAGCCCAATTCAATGTACATGGCTTCAGCATCCTGCCCCATGCGTGGTCTGTTTTACAGGTCGCTGATTTTGAAGTGTAACAGCTACAGACATGCCCAGTGGTGGAGGCAGGGCATAGACGAGTTCGTTCGGAAACACGGCAAGGAATTCCTCACAGAGCATCGCTTCGGTTCTTACGCAGCCGTGCAGGAGAACACGCTGGCCAAGTGGTGAGGACCGTGGCGAGGCTGCGACCGGGTCACCATGCCTTGGGCGCTGTTACCTGCCGCAGGACCAGCGCGTGGCTGCCTGCATTAGCCCCGGGTCTGATGGATAGAGCTTCGGTAGCTGTAGGGACCGGCTGCAGTTTTATCCCAGTTTCTGCTTCTGGAAACGCTGTTTCCAGCTGTACGCTCACGGTTACAGGTGCTACTGAAAAGGTCTGCCTCTTGGGCTACTGCCTTCTCCGTAGCTCTCTCCCAAAGCAGTTGTGCTGCAGCCTGTCCTGCCCGCGCTCCTCTGCGACCGATGGTCTGGTCACGTCCTTCATGCTCTGAAATGCAAGATATGTCCTGCATTTGCAAGACTGATTCTCATTCTGTAAGGCAGCATCGCCCTCCCAGGCACCGTGGTTGTGTTCGGGTGCAAATGTCACTCATCTGCTTGAAGAGCAGCATCAGATTCAGGCCTTGCAGACTGGCTTTGTAATGAAAGAGAATTAGCAAATGCAACTTTGGGTATTGTCTAAGGGTGATTGGGCTTTATGCACACAGCAGTCCCACAGAAATCCTCCCATCTGTAGCGTAACCTTGATTGCGCTAAGCCATTCCCAGAAGCTTCTCAAAAAATTGATTCTAGTTGGAAGCAAACCCTTGCAGTACTCTCACTGCAGCTTCTGCCTTGCAGCAACCGCTGCCCAAATAGTTTCCGTAAATCAAAGCAAACACCACTCTGTCATCCTTTCCTGAGAGCCAAACCTAGCTCGCGCATCAAGCAAAACCCCAGAATATTGTGTGTGGTTGGCAGAAGTGGCACTTAATAATCTCGTATTGTGCTGTTTCTTTAAGCTACTAATAGCAGCATGAAATTCTCCCTGCGTGTTGTCCTAATTCTTGAAAATAGGTTTGTGTTTGCTTTTGAGAAGAGAATGTAAATGGCATTAACACAGAGCCCCATCAGTCTTCGACTCTGGACTTTAATGAAGGGTAGGAAACCTAAATCTATGTGCTGTGTTTGCTTTTACAGGTATGTAAACGCTAAGTGGTACTTTGAAGATGTCGCGAATGCCATGGAAGCTGCTAAGGAAGAAATTTTCATCACAGATTGGTGGTTTGTACTTACATATTTGGATGTTGACCAGCCGTCTCTCTCGGGACGTTCCCGACAATGCGACGCTGTTCAGAGGCCCTACAGTATGGCAGCTAGCCGTGCGGCCAGATGGTTTGGCAGCACACCCAAACATCTCCTTGTGCTGTATTCAAAGGCCTTTTCAGGAGGGTTGGCAGCAAAAGCACATGCTTGAAATCAACAGCTTGGTTGTCTCCTTCCAAGGAAAGGCCTGAAACTGCATGAAGGCACCACCTGAATTGCAAATGTTAGGGCTTGAGTTGCTCATCCAGGAGTGTAAACCACTGCAAACCCAAGGGGCAAGAATGTTTTTCAGTGTGTAAGGGAACCTGGACACTCAGACCCCTCTGGCAGTGCTCTTCCCGTGTGATCCCGCATGGGACCCTCCTTTCAGCTCCTCCTCGCTGTTATGGAAAGCCTCGTGCCAGCGATGAGAGCATCTTTCCGGGGGTGTAATTTGCCTTGCTCTGCTCTGAAACGGTCCAGACAACGGAGGGGGAGTTTTGTCGTCCCTTCCCTGAGCTGTGTGGTTGCCGAAGGACCTGGCCCTATCCACTTCTTAACTAGTAATTCAGGATGTTCGTGCAGTGCTCTGGTTCCCGTCTGAGGCAGAGAAAGGGTGCTCTCACACACTCGAGACACTGGGTGCCTGTGCCTTGCCTTTGTGGAGGCTCATCTGGCTGAGCCAGCCTGGACCTGGGGGACAGGACCATAGGGCAGGCTCCCAAGCCATGGCTCAGACACCCTCTTTAACCTTGGGCACATCGATGCGCTCCTCTTTCTCCATCTGTAGAATGAACCTCTTGCTACTAATCCATTGCCCGTAGAAACCAGGAGGATTAATTCTTAGGTGGCAATTATGAGAAAGCTAAATATGATGTTAGCTTTTACTGGGGTAAACCTGTTTCCTAACATGAGCACAAATAAACCCGATGCTCCTGGATCCCCGTGTGCAACATCAGGTAGCAATACAAGAGCATCACGTTTCAGACCCCTCGTCTCTCTTTCTTACTTAACATTTTATTCAGACAACTGTTAAGTTTTGCAATTCCAAGATGCATTATCTGAAACTTGGAGTTTTGGATAAAAATGCTGTTGACAGAAGCATGTTTTTAGGACATAGCGATATGCTTTAATCAGGCACAAGTTTGCATTCTCGGTACAAAAGTAAAGGAATGAAATTGTCACCTTGCTTTGCAGGAGTTAGATGAGATTGCTTAATTATTCCTTGTAATCCTTAAAGCTATGGATCAATAAAACGTCCTGTTGAGAAATCGTATTGCTTTGTTTTCAGGCAGCAAGGAAAATTCAGCACAAATCCATGCTACTCAGCCTAAGTACCAGGAGAACTAAAACCCCACTTTTATTTACTTCTTATGCCTACACGTTTCTTTCAAATCTACCTTGGGGTTTTCTTTTGCTGCAGCTTTCTGTCATAGATAGAGTCCAAGCTTCCCCATTTACACATCGCTGTTAAACTTGGTCTCATGGGTTGTTGAACACTATGATGAATGTGCTGGGCACGTCCCCTGCCCTCTGTAATGCTCTGTTATTAAAAAAACAAAGAGCATGATGTTGGAGAATGCATCACTCTGGGACATGAGCCTTCACATCCACTTTGTAAGCAAAGAAATCAAAAAAGTTTATATAGAGTTGATTATTTAGGCCAGTGCTTTGTTTGCAGGCTACATATGCTGTGTTTTTTCCACCCCTTTATTTTCTTAGGCTGAGCCCAGAAATCTTCATGAAACGACCCGTTGTGGAAGGAAATCGCTGGAGGCTGGACTGCATCCTCAAGCGGAAAGCAGTAAGTGAGCTCCACCCTTAACCTTCTCTCTGCAGAAAACCCCGTGCGCCCTCCCAGTTACAAGGTCATACTGGGACTGGAGCCTTTGCACCATTTATTTTGGTAGGGAGGAGAGGTAAAGCTGGCCAAGCCTCATTTCAGATGGCCTCGGAAAACCACGTGTTTTGATTTGCTCCCCGTTTGGGCTTGGAGGAGCTCAGAGGCAGAAGGGTAGAGCCTCTGATTGCCCCTTTGAGTCCTCGGGTTTGGGTCGCGTCAGCCTTGCATTGCAACTGCCCCAGCTCCTGGTGGGGGCAAAGAGCTGTTGCTGTTGGATGCTTTCCTGGTGACACACATAATTTAGAGGTGTAGGAAGGACTAAGCACTTTGTGGTGGCTCTTGGTAGGTGGTTTGTACATTCCTGTGTTGTGCAGATCCTGTCTGGCATTACCATGTACTGTGTGTCTGTGCTGCAGCTTTCAGAGCTGAAGCTATGAAAGATACCATCAATCTTCCAAGAAAATCAGGATGTCATTAGCGCAAAAAGTCACTTGGTATCATCCAGAGGTTCATGCTAATTCACTGGAGCCTTCTCTTCTGGTTTTCCATACTTGATACATTACATAGGTCCTTGTTACAGCTAACAGCAAAGAACTGACGTTCTTGCTGTAGTAAAGATGTGCCTGTTGACATTAAACATCATCCTAGTGTCCCCCAGCCCCGTTATCCCTGGCGGAGCCCCTCTTGCCTTTGTCCTGCCCGGGCCAGGCTGCCCAAAGCTGCTCTTGCCATAGTTCTTTCACGGCTGCCACCCTTGGTAATAACGAATTTTAGTGGAGCATAAGAAAGGCCAAAGCCTGAAAGGCTTTTGTGATTTTTTTATTATTGTTGTTGTTGTTATTGTTGTTATTTCCAAGGATAACTTGTATGATTAGAAAAGACTTTATTTTTTTGGTAGCTGGCTCTTACTTACCTGTATGTCTCCTGGTTGTCTTTGTTCCTACCCACCCCTTTCTATATCCTCATGGCACCTGTGGCCACTAAAAGGAGGAAGATCCGCTGTGCCCTCCCTGCCTGTCCCTTCTCAGGTGCAGACTCTGGTCATGAGGGTCCTGGTGCATCGATGTGGAGAAGGGATGTGGGGAAAGGGCTTCAGCAAAGCATTAAAAAGAAGTGTACAAACACAAGCGGCAACACGTTCCCCAGAGCTGGGCTGAGATGCTCAACATGTTTACAGGGAGGTGATAAACATGACTCAGGGACTTGGACTCCTATTTGCATTGCCACGTTATCTGAGTTAATAAATGTTCGTGTTCAGTAAGCAAATGCTTGTACAACCTCGATAAGGCTTTTTTCCCTCTGTTTTTCCCTTCTCTGCTGTTCCTCCTGAACAGAAAAGCTCAGACCTGCTGTTGACCTGGTGCCTTTTCTGGCGTTCTTGGTCAGGATTCCTGTGCAAAGCTCTGTGCTGCTGCATCCTCTCCTTTCTTCTGCAGCGCTTTGAGATATGAGCAAGCAGCTGCAGCTATTAGCTCTGTTTCTCTTTTCTTTAAGCGTTTTCATTTCAGGAAACATTTTATTTTGCTGCTGGTTGTACTCTGCTTTCCAGTAACACATGTGAATCCAGGCTACAGAGAACATGTTTCATGGAGCCAAGCGAGCCAGGCAGAGGAGCTGAGTGTGAGGTGTTTATGAACGTGGGCTGTGCTTCAGTTGTTCACCCAACCCGTGATAACACCAGTGCCAGAACTGGTAGTTTGCCCCATGTGAGCAAAGTCAGGAAGAGAAGCACAGCTGGGGAAGTCTCTTGAACTCTTGGTGTCGTAGAAGGTCAGGAGTCCAGGTGGATGTCCTGAAGTAGTCTTTGACTCCCCTTCCCTTCCGAACTAGTTGTCGTCACAGTCCTTACCCGCTCTGTGTGCCTAGAAAAAAATAGAGTTTTTTTGTGTCTGACTGTTGCTGATTTGGAAGTAGTCGTATTTTCTGGCAAATGAAACGGCCACGGGGCATGCTCACTGGATGGAAGAATTTGGCTTTGTCACATTGACGTGGATTTTCCTATGGCTATAAATACCTTATAAGAGTGAGGAGTGTTTTAAGGTTAATTCCTGGAAATACTTGCCTGCTCTCTCACTTGTGGCGTTTCTGTGATTCGGCAGGGCGGTTGGCAAGCTGGTGTCTGGGTATCAGGATAAGGCCGTCCTTTATGTATGTACAGCGCTGCCTTGGGCTTCTCTGGGCGCAGCGGGGAGCAGAACATCCGCCACAAGTTGGAGACTGCTCGAGCTAGCAGTAGCAACTTTGTGGGAATAGCAGCTTGAAAGGCTGTGGAAAGTTTAGGTCCCAAGTTTAAGCTCCACTGCAAGATTTGAAGCTGTGCTGATTTACAGCAGCAGTTCCAGTGTGTGGCCAGCATCTGCTGAGGTTTGGGAGGTACTTGGCAGTTTTGAAAGTGCTTTAACAAGTGCCCTTAGAAACCCTCCTGCGGATACCATTCTAGTCACAAAAAGCACCATCCTTTGAGCGCTGCTCATTGTATTCAAGGAGCATGTTTAGCTCTACCAATAGAACTCGTTTGTTGGTGTTGAGTTGGTTGCATCCCCTTTGGGAGAGGGATGTCCATATGACTACACTGGTATCGTTGTCCTGTGGAGGTTTTTAACTGGAGGCAAACATCAGGGCACTGTGAAACAGCAGAAAACTGAATTTCAGCGGATGTGTGCAATGCTATTATATGTGGAGTGAATCACATTTGCAAAATTTTACCTCAAAGGATTTTTTAAAGGGGCTACTGTAAGAACGACCTGTTGGTAGGCCTTGGTGTAGCTCAGCTCTTCACACACAAATCTGGGTACTGAGCCCTTCTCTGGAGGTTGAACAGTTTTCCTGAGCGGGGCAGGTCCTCGCATATTGTGGGATCACAGTGGCAGATCTGGAAGAGCGTAATCAAGGCCAAGGAACCTCAGCCTGGATTTCTGTCTGCAGGCACAACGTGCTTACTGCCTCAGCTTTTCCTCGCTTCAGAAATGGGCTGTATCCATTGACATATCTGCATACCCTGTGTTTCTTCTTATTTCTGACAGCAACAAGGAGTGAGAATTTTCGTTATGTTGTACAAAGAGGTGGAGCTTGCCCTAGGGATCAACAGTGAATATAGCAAGCGGACGCTCATGCGCCTCCATCCAAACATTAAGGTAACGGCTCATCGGGCAGTCGTATGGATGACATTTGCATTCATTTGTTCTTGATGGCTAGTGCTGACCCTCAGTGTTTCTAGGTGTGAGCTGGAAGAACAGTGATTCCCACCATTGCAGTGGGAATAGTCTGAGAGTACAAGCATCGCCCATACAGTAATTACCACATCTGGTAACTTCATTTCTTTAGGTTATAATTGAACATAAAATTGCTTAGTTTAGACTTGCCAAAGCAACTATTCATCTAATTCACAAGAAACATATTTGATGTGACAAGTTAATGGGGTTACATCAAACGGAAAGTTACAGTTTGAGAATGTTGTCTCACTTCAGCATTTCTGTTCATGTATATAGATGACAAGAGTCACCACTGGATGTTTATGTTTCCATCGTAAATGAACAGCATTGCGCTCTCCTGTGCTGGTTCGCTGCTGCTCTGCTACCGAGCAGAAAACAAGTTCTGGCACATGAACTAGTAGATAAGGCTAGATCCACTCTCTTGAAATTAGATACACATCCATTTTATTGAGCAATAAGATATATGTTATACATGAGGGTGACAAACTCCTAGAATAATAGATTTTTTATAACTTGACCAGTTGCCATGGTGAAGGGAAGCATCCATTCACCATCATCTTCACAGCAAGACTCGAAGGTGTAACTGGAAGATATATGCTATGTGTGTAACTGATTTTGGGAGCAGCCAGGTGAAACTCTCTATCTTTTTCCCCAGGAAGCTAGTCTAATGGCTTTCCTCTAACATAAAAAAACCCAACCAACTATATACTGAATGCTTAGATATAGAAGTTACTGTGCCATAAACACATGTCAAAAAGAATCTCATAAACAAATGTCAAACAATTTGCTGATTTTAAATGGGGGAAAAAAAACAGCCAACTTCTCATTTCACTTATGTAGTGGCAACAACCGGAGAAGTGAGTCAGATCACCAATATGTTGTTTTCTTTTAGAGCAGGCTCTGTGTTTGACAGCTCAGCTATTATAGCTCTACTGAAAGCATGATTTTATTTGTTGAAACAGTTTCCTTGACTATAGCTCTCTTATGAACACTGTTGTTGTAAGCGTGACCTATCCCAACATCAGTGAGCGTTGCTGCTCGGGAATACCCGCATCGTGGGGAAGCACCTGCCTGCCGGTGAGGCTGAGCCCAACTAGGGGGAAGTCATGTAGCTTCAGTAATTACACCGTTCTGTGTGGAGGCATCTTCTAAAAACTCTGTTGTTTCACCATCACCCTGAGCAGCCAAAAAAAAAGCTGGTCAGCTCTCTGGCTGGACGGATGTAAATTGGGCAATGACACTGAGCATGAGTGCTGGTTTTCTCCCCAGGTGATGAGACACCCAGACCACGTGTCCTCCTCCGTGTACCTCTGGGCTCACCATGAGAAGCTCGTTATCGTTGACCAATCCGTGGCATTTGTGGGTGGCATCGACTTGGCGTACGGCAGGTGGGATGATGACGAGCATCGCCTGACTGATGTTGGCAGCGTCAAACGAATGACGGCAGTGAAGTCGGTGTCAACGACCAACCTGGCAGTAAGTGAGCTCGCTCCAGCTGGTGGCCACCTTCAACATCTACGTGTCAGGTTTGCGGTGGGGATGAACGAGCTGTGCCCACTTCTAAGCTTAGGGTTGGGTTTAGGAAGTTTAAAAAGGAATAGTAATGGGAAGGAGGAAGTATCTGAGCATCAAGTGACTCTTTAGGGCTAGACCCTGACCAGCCCTTGGTAGGACACAGAGATAGACAGCTGGGTTTCCCCTGGAGCTTGGAGCAGCAGTCTCAAGGCTGCATGCTTAATAAAACTTAGCTGGAAATGCACAGTGAGCACTCACAGAGTGCTCTGGACTGGATACTCAGGCCCTCACAGGTGCCTTGCTTGCTTCTGCTAACCTGGCTCTGTATGCAACCAGATATCCCAAAAAAATTTAGAGGCCTAAGGTTGTGATAATTTCAAGGGGAGTAATAATCCAGAGTAAATTTATGGGATTGAAGAATGTGCTGCCAGTATTAATGGGGTTTTTCTGTCAAGTGCCTCCTCGGTAGAGACTCTCTCCCTCAAAAGCATTAGTAGTTCCCACCAAAGTGTGGCTTTGTCACGGAGCAAAATTCGGCTCGTGGTTGTTCCTGAGCATTGATATGCGTGATCACCTGTAGTTAAAGGGGAACGTGTCCGTACATCACCTGCAGCAATGTCCTGTGTCTTTTAAGTCTGCAGCGGAGTCATCTGAACGTATTCCCCTGCAGTCTCAAGCGCTGTCCCCAGAAAGCCACTGCTTCCAGAGAAATGCTGATGATGTCCCAGACACATCAAAAATGAAAGGAATAGGAAAACCCAAAAAGTTTTCAAGGTTCAGCATTTACAAGCATCTCCATAAACACGGCATGCACCATGCTGACAGTGTCAGCAGCATAGACAGTGAATCCAGTAAGTAATGTTTTTCAACTAAACAACGTATATAAAGCATGTGTGGAGGTGGGTGGGTGGATGTACATGCAGATTCACATAATTTCTAGGGTAATATGTTCTTTGTAAGGAAGGAAAGTTGGTGAATTTCTTAACTATCAGAATAATAACTATGTGTTAGTCAATATGTAAATTTGTGTCACTGCAAAATATACAAGAAAAGTTTTAAGTGGATTTGCATTTAGTTAATTAGCAATTGTAATGAGCCATCAGATGATAGGATACGGTGTACGTGATACCTAATGTTTATGCTGCTGGAAAATTTTTGTTCTTCAAGGGAGAATTGAATCTTTCATTTTTCAACTTGTACTTATTCTAACAAGCGAGGCAGTTTCTGAATGTGGTTATCCCTTCTCATAGGCTCGTGTTACCTAGGTTTAAATCAGTTCACTTAAATGGAAATATTCCAAATTTACCCACTTACTAGAGAGGAGAGACTATTCAACAGTTGAATATTTGAATGCAGCTTTTAATTCCCCACATTAAAAGCAGCTTCAAAGCTAAAATTACAAGGATCAGCTTGACATATGTTCCAGCACGGAGTCCTTCCTGAAATCTGTTCCTCAAGTCCTCAGCTCCTGAAGCTGCACCTTGCTCAAGGTGGGAACTTATTTGAGTTTCCGTCACTCCTTGCAGAGCTTACTCCTGCCTCTGGCTGGAGGAATCCTTGCTGGAGCATCGTTTGCCTTGGTTGCAGTCAGCTCATGGCTTTGCTGCTTCAGTATATCTGTCCGGTTTAAAACCAGCCGGGTCTCAAATTTGGTCCTTTGCCTGTTGGTCACTTGTAGTTTCAGCAAATTGACGTCTCGTTTGAGGTCCTGTCATGCAAGGTGTCTTCAGGCAGGATGGGACGCTGGTGTAGCAGAAGTGGACGTGCCTTTTTGCCATAAATAGAGCATCTTGACTTTCTGCAGGTTACTGTAACCCCACTAGAAGTCAACCGAATATAATCCAGAGTTTAAAGCCCCATCTGAAAATGTTCCATCACCACAGTGAATCCAAACAGGGGCTCGCTGAGCCTCAGGAGGGTAAGTGGAGGAAGGCAGAGGTGCAGACCCCTTCAGGCTTTAGCTGCTGATGTTTTTGCATTACAACTATGGTGAGAGTTAGGTTGGGTGCCAGGATCAGCCTTCACTGCTTGTTGTTCTCCCCAGCATCCTTAGCCACCCCTCTGAGGACATCCTGGCAGAAGAGCCTTCTCCAGAAGCTTCAAAAACTGCAGCATAAATAAAAATTTTAAAAAAACACCACCAACAACAATAAAAATATATTAAAAATCCAAAGAAATTTGCAATGATGGCAGGGAACAGTTGAGGAAGTAGCCCTGATTCTGGTAAATTATGATTTCAGCAGCTCTCCTCCTGTAAAGGAAAGGGCTTATTACTGCAATTGGGAAATTCTGCATTGGATAATTTAAAGTAAGCCTGATGCAGAAAGCCAAATGCAAACAGAGAGAGGAAACAGCGAAGTGGCTGCTGCCAGACCTGTGTTTGGATGAAGAGTGGGGCCCCCCTCTTCCCCCTTATTAAAATTAATGAAAGCATACCTGACTGAGAAAGGAGTTGGGTGGTTATGAGCACTGAGCAGTTCTGATCTTTGGACTGATGTTGAAAGGACCTCTTTCCTTGAGATGCCTTTGAGTGCTAGTACAGAGCAAGGAGCAGTTCTTCAACATCTTCATCATGCTAACGTCTTCCTCTAAGGCGTGAATTGCCAGTTATAAAATATTGATTGCCAAGTAGTGGCAGGTGACAAGGAACAGATGCATTTGCTTCATGGAAATGAAGCGCAGTCACCCCTGTGGTCATCCCATGCTTGTTCATGAGTCAGTGTACAGTGATCAGGACACGAAGAGTGTTTTGGCCGGACGGCGTGTCCCACCCATTCACATTGGAGCATGCAGAGTCAGCGATTCCCCAGCTCCACCTGGACTCTCACTAGAAACTCATGCTTCCCAAGGTGCATACCTGCCGCATGGCATTTTTGGCATGGCTTGGCTCAGCTCGGTGGGGTTACAGCAGTGCTGGCAGGGCTTGCTTTGTGTAAACTAGTCTTGCTGCACTGCTGCCAACGTGTATTTTGTTGACTATTGAAAGTACTAAAGGGTTTTCGTGGTTGCCTGGTGATGTGGTTGGGTTAGGAGAAGGCTTCTGCTGTTGGCGTGTAGCTGTGTAATTCCTGCACTAGTATTTGGAACAGTAGATGAAGGCTGCTCTCAGGATCAGGAAATAACGCTAGTTAAATGTTTATGGTCTAGGCCAACATTTTTGGTTTTCTTAGGAGAGAGTAAAAAGAGTTCATTCTTCACCCAAAATATGCGCTCTAAAACAAGGATCCTGTTATGAAGCTATATCCCTGTCTACAGTATTTTAAACCATTTTAATCACCATCAATTTGGAATTCAGGATCCATTTGTTCACCATGTAAAAATTGTATCAAAAGATAACATTGTTATTTGGAAAAACAAAAAACCCCACAAACAAACCCCAGGATATTTAATGAGGGACCATGAGTTTTTTAATGATCTCATTCTAGTTAGTAAAGACAGGAGATACACCCTGCTATAGAATTAAAATCATAAGCCCTCTAGCAGAGAAGTTTGAATTAGTTCATTAGTATTCTAAAATATATGAAGTAGATGATATATGTGATATTCCTGTACGTATATCCACTAAGGTCAGTCGCAGCTGGGAGTGGAGTCCCATGTGCTAACATTGAGATGTCACAGGATTGTGGAAAGACAAATGATTATAGGGCAATTTTTTAGTCTAATGTAGAGAGAATTCATTTCTGTAACAAGCTCCTATATATAACCTGTCCTGATTGTATAAAAAAATATTAAAATAGCAAAGAAAAAATTCTAATATGCATCCTTTGAAAGCAACGGGGAGGGTAGGGAGAAAACAGCTTCAGGTATCTGGGACTGGCAGGTCCCACCAATGTCTGTCCGTGGCAGTGAGTCTCTCGCCAGTGGTGTGCAATGGACAGCCATGACTTTGGAGTGTTTGTTTTGTTATCTTATTTGCCTGTGACAGATAAAGGATCCATCCGCAGCTTGAAGACGGGTGTTGGCGAGCTGCTTGGGGAAACCAGGTTCTGGCATGGAAAAGACTATTGCAACTTCGTCTTCAAAGACTGGGTTCAACTTGACAAACCTTTTGCTGGTAAGAGCCTTTGCACCCAGGAAGTCATTCCTTTCCCCTAAACCCTGTTCCGCATCTTTTCAATCTCAATCGTAGTTTTTCATGCTTCTGAGCCAGAGGTAATGAGGCTATTTTGGTTTGGCTGCTAGGAAGACGCAGCAAAACTCCCTTTGAGAAGTTCTAGGGCCAATTATGCCATTATGGTCCATGGACTTGGGCTGTTGGCAATTGCATGATAAGTCTAAATTAATCTGCATAGCCCTTGGTGCCGTGTCCCAGAAACTTCAGTCTGAGGAGGACATCTCTGCTCTTTTCCACATTAATTTCCTTTGTCTGAGGTCCAAACGTGCTTTCCTGTCCCATAGACTTCATTGACAGATACACCACCCCAAGGATGCCCTGGCACGACATCTCCTCTGTGGTGCATGGCAAAGCTGCACGTGATGTCGCCCGTCACTTCATCCAGCGCTGGAACTTCACCAAGGTGGGGTGCGGGCATCGCTGCTGGGGGCACGGAAATAAATACAGCCCCTGCCTCATCCACGTGCCCACCCTGGGCATGCATTATCATTTTTTTATGTTATTCTGTTATGTTTCAGTCTCTTAAAGGGTTTGGTGTTTTTTTCTTTTTTCCCCTGGGCAGATTATGAAGCCCAAATACCGATCCTTGTCCTACCCATTCCTGTTGCCAAAATCTCAGCAAACTGCTAATGAGTTGAAGTATCAGGTGCCCGAGGCTGTTCCTGCCACAGTCCAGGTGGGTGCTGATGGTCTGCTGCTCACATACTCCTAAGAGAGCTTGTTTTCATCTTTCCAGCAGGAAATGTCGATGCCTGACAGACCCTCTGCAGAACTTTAAATTATAAAATGAAAAACTCTTATTTAATTTAGCTCATAGAATAGGTGGCCAGATCCTCAATTACAATAAAATAATGCAACTCTTTCAGTAGAGTATACTCCACCTTTGAGGTAAGAGAACCAAGCTCTATGCAGTGCTCAAGTTGTGGGAACACCATGACTTTGCATAGCTGTGTAACCTTCTGTTTTGTCTTTGCTACTCTTCTTCTGACACCTAACACTTGGGTTTTATGTTTTGGGAAGGCTTGATGGGTTGAGGTTGCCCACTAAATATTTATCCCAGATCTTGGGGCAATCTACCAAGCCCCCGACACCTCACTCAGACAGGTAGTGGTCAGCCAGAGCCCGGCGTTAAGTGGAGTCTCCGGGCTGTTGCCTTCTGCATTGAGCTTCATCTACAGTTTATCATGCAACCTCTCAGCCCGGTGGGTCCTCTGCAGTTCTGCACAGACAGCCCATAGTCTCATTTGTGACAATCATCCTCACAGTCATAATCGTCAAGATACTTATATTTAAAACGCTGTTAGCTATATTGAGTGCATATATTGAATACTACTGTTAGGCAGCAGAAACATGGCCGTGTTGAAGAATACAAAGTCAAAATAGTTGTGCTGAAATGGCAAAACAATTGTGTGTCTCTGTGGGTGAAAGAAGTATGAAATAAGAGCAATTAGACCAAAACCAGGAAAAATGCATGCCTGTGCCTTCGTAAGGAGTGGTCCACCCAGATGACAGCAATGCTTGGGGAAGCTTAGTGTAACAAGATGCATTTTTCTGGGTTTGTGGGCTGCCAGGGCATTGTCTGCTCCTCCCCGCGTGGTGTGAGGGATAGCCGGCACGGGGATCTTGTGTCATGGATCTTGGGTTTTAAATCAGCCTCCCAAACAATGCTCGCAGCTTGTTGAGAAATAGTCTCACTTCAGGCATCACCATGCCTCCCTGTGGCTGTAAGTGCCTCCCCGGCTGTGTCCCTGACACCAGCTTTTTTGGGAAATTTTGTTCTCATGGAAGTGAGGGGGCTTGTCTCCCCGAGCGCGCTCTGACCGCAAGATAAGCCTCAACTTCTAAATCATGGGGTTTGCTGTAGCAGAAAGTTAAGCTCTACTGATTCCAGAACTGGAAGCAGTTCCCAAAGGAGAAACTAAACTGAGCACAGCCTAGGTCCCACTTTCCTGCGCTCTGTACTGCAGAGCTGATGGCTCCAGGGCATCGGCCCGTGGGAGAGGAGGATGAAGCTCAAACAGCGAGCGCTAAATGCTGCGTACACCGATGCTGAGGGGTGGGTGAGCTGTTTGAAAACTAACCTCGTCACGACATTGTTGGGGCATTATAAATAACTGATATGTTCCAGGAAACGAGGGGCTGTTGTCAGTGCTGCCATGAACAGCAAAGAGAGCAAGTTCGTGTTATAAATTATTAATTTGAAACTACCTTGCTCATTTCTAATTTATGTCAAATCGCAGCTTTTAGAGACCTGCCAGGGCAGCCCAGCCCTGCGTATAGCCAGACAAATAAAACCATACGATATTAGGCTGAGAACATGTTGCCCTGCGAGGTACCAGCCTTCCCGGTAGGAGGGAGAACAGGGAGAAGAGCATTTGCGGCACCAAGCGTGGTGGAAGCAATGAGGGTGGCTCCTCTGCCCAGGCTGGTGCACCCTGCCTGGCTGCAGGTCCCTTGGCCCCGGGCTGCTTGCAGCTGGGTTACGATCTCTGGATGATCTCCTCGAGCTCCGAGGCATGGTTTTGCATGCGCGCACTGTGATTTTGGCGGTCTCCTCCATAACGCTCACGCTGGCCTGGTATCCATCGGTCCCGGGTGACACAAGTGCCCTGAGCATCCCTCAAGTCCGCGCTGTGGGTCAGTGAGCGGCTCGGGCTCTCCTCCAGATGAAGGTTTTGGGTTTGGTTGCTGCAGGGTGTGGGGAGAGGGGAGGAGACCTGCAGCCTGGATCTGAACCCCCCTCCTCCTGGTTGCCTCTTTCTGGGGCTCCTGGGGTGTGTATCGTGGTATCCCTGCGTGGTTCCTCCTTTCCCGCAGCCACAGGAATATCAACCTCTTGCCCGTCCAATATATTAGTTTCGGAGCGGAGGGCTGCAGGTGCTCACATCTCCTTTCGGTGGCACAGCCCGACACAGAAATAAGCAGATAGCCTAAAAATCTTTCACCAACTTTTTTGTTCAGAAAAACTAGAGCAATGTTGTTCCTGAATCCTTTTGTTGCCCACCAGCCAAACTAACCTTATCCCCATTTTGGTGCTGTGTAGGGACTTTATAGGCAGAAGTTACTGCCGTGAGGTAAAATCCAGTGACTGTCCTTGGCTATGAGGTGACTGAAGAAAGTCTGGGTGCCGGTTTTCTTGTTTCTGAGCTTGTTTGCAAATCTGTCTTCAATTGTGGGCAGATCAGAGGAGGGGAAAACACAAAGGATCTGTGGGGATTGCAACGTTGCTGCAAGCCCAAGCCACTGACCTGTCAGCAACAGATTTTGACATCATTGTCCCATCTGTTTTTGCTCTCCTTTGTCAGAGGAGAGGAGCAGGAAAGCGTTTTCGGGAGGGTGGGGAAGGCAGGAGCAGCACTGACAGGGTCTCTCCCCTGGGCAGGGAGGATGAATGCAGCCTGCGTGGGAAACGATGGGGAGGTACAGGCTGGGAAGGAGGAAAGGAGCCTGTCAGCTCCGTGGGTTAGACATGGTCTCTCATCCTCTTTTGTTTGAACTTCCGGGCTTTGCTCACAGTAGCGATGCGATTGAGCGTTGATTTTGCAAGAGTCCAATAGCCATGGCCAAAGGCAGTACCAGTTTCTTTTCCATCTCTCTATTTCCATTCCAGAGTTTGCAGTTATCAGCCAAAGCCAGTGCCGCAAAAGATGTGACGTGGTGAGGCAATATCCAGTTCCTGATGTAATTGCAATGAAAATTTAATGCTCTGGCAACGGCTGACGCCCTTACCTCTTTGAAGTCTGTGTGAGAGCTTGCATTGTTCAGGATTTACGCACTAGCCCACAGCAAACATCAAACTTATTACCATTGTATCGGTTAAAGAAGTTAAAGGGATGACAAGCCCGGCCCAGCACTCGGTGCTGCTGTGGATTGGAAGGAGGATGAGGACACCAGCCCTGGTGGGCTGGGGCTGTGCTGGGCAGCGCGCGGCCTTTTCTCCCTAGGAAAATAGGTGGGCTTGACACCAGCTCACTTTAAATACCTTGACAGGAAAGGCGAGGTGTCCAGAAAAACATCAGTGGTAAGGGAAGGCCTGTCTGGGAAACTTCAAGGTGTGTATTTGTCTTTGAGTGCCACAGCCGCGGCTTCGTTTCCTTGGGGTGCGTGCCGCAGCCATGCGATGCTGCTGCGGTGGCCGCTGAGCCACCAACGCTGGTGGCCTTGTCCTGCCACCTCCTCATCTGTCACTGGGGCTGCAGAGCTGCGCCGTGATCGGTGCTGGCTGCTGACATGATCCAGGTTAAAAATAACTTTATTTTGAGGAGGTCCAAGCTGGAACACCTTCCACCTATTGTGCTGCCCCAGCCAGCATCTTCCGACGCCTCTTCTTCCCTCCGCACGCGGACTTGAGGTTGCACCTGATGTAAGCTTTTTGGGTGATGCTGAGCCAGCTTTATAGGACAAGTCATGACACATTGTTCGGGGGTTGAGGGCAGAGGGATGATGGTTCTGTAACAGCAGGCAGCCCGGTGTGTGGGGGGAGCTGGGGTGAAGAGGAAGGCAGGGAAGGGCAGGTGGATGATGCGCTGGGAAGCCATGGTGCTAGAAAGGGATGGTCCTGAGTGATGGTGCTGTTGCGTCAGGTGGCATCCCTGGTTTGGAATACACTTGTCTCCCAGCAGTAAATTTATCTTTCAAAGCGAGGGGCTTTGGTGCTATCAAGCTCCAAATTCAGAAAAGGACATTTATTCCCTGTCCCCAGCAGCTTCAGCTATTGCTGCTGTAATGGAGGGTGTGGAAGTTACTTTGTTCAGTGCAGGGCTCAGCAGCTTATCTGGAAAAGAGAAGCGGCTCTTTGGAGCATGGACAAAGTTAACTAGCAAAAAAAAACAAAACCCAAACCAAAAAGGATTAACTATCAGTACTTTGTACACTAGGAAGCTGCAATCTGCAGCTTTCTGAAGTTTAATTCCAGATGGCGTTTGCTGGAGGTCCCCAGCCCACAGGATGTGCTTTGTGGCCCCAGACTTTCACCGCAGCAGGACAAAAGGCAGGGAAGGGGCAGCGTGGCTGCTCATCGCCGGCTGTGCCGGTGAAGCTGGAAGGGCTGCGAGCTCCTGTCCAGGCTGCAACCTGGTCTGTGTCTACAGAAGAATTAACCTGCTTTCTACCCAGAAAAGTTGTTTTTCTCTCCTTATTAATGCAAACGGTGGAATTTTCTTCAGGAGCTCTGTCTGCCGTGGTGCTTGGTGGGGTTTCAGCAGCGCCCAGCCTGGGGCGTGTGGGAGCGCACAGCATTGGATCTGCAAACCAGATGGGTGACTAGAACCAAACGGGCGTGAGCAGGGTTACCTCACAGAGCTTTATGGAAGCAAAGGGCGGTTGTTCGGGACCGGCAGAGATGGTGATGGCCCTTGCATACAGGCTGGCTCCCTTGCTCGAGCATCTGTGACCCGGCGTTCAGCCTGGGAGGCTGCAGAGTGCTCCTTCCCGTTGGCCAAGCGAGCAGCCAGAGGGGAGAGCTGCAGGATCTGTTTTTCGGTGACCTGTGGGAGAGGACTCCTCCTGTCCAGGTGAAGGGGTTAGCTCAGGAGTCGTGTGCTACTTACCGGCAATGTCCCTCAGTGCCACGTCCAGAGATGTTCTGGAGACCAGAGGATTGGTTTGGTTACAGCACTCAGCACCTGGACCAAAGGGCCAAGTCCTTATCTACTGGTATACAACTGGTAATTAATTAGCCCTTGAAAGTCCTCGGCCTTGCCACGGCCAGCAGCCTGCTTTGGTGGTGGATGGTGACGGCGATGTGACAGCAGAGTTCAGGGTGTTAGCGATGTCGGGAGGACAGGCAGAGTAACATGGAGCACAGCAGAAGCTGGACATGGGAAATGAAAAGAAATCCATTGGAGGGATTTCCAGGGGAAAGTGTGGCTCAGCCCTGGAAGAGATCAGGATTTTGCACATTCTGACACACACATTTCACAGATCCTCAGCATTTAGATCTTGTCCTGTGTCTGACTAGCCCCAGTGCTGGTATAATGGCTGTAGTGAGCTATTTTAAGGCTATTGTTTCAATGTTTTTGTCTTGACAATATTTAAAAACAGAGGCTAATCATGAGTAATTATTTCCCCTGAGCACGTACTCTGCCAACACTTAATTAAAAACTACATTTTCATCTAGGAAAACGTCACTCAGGGCATAGTGCCGTTGCTTCTTGACTCAAAGCGCGGGAGCAGGAGATGCCGCAGCATCTCTGGCTGCCGGGGACGGGAAGCTGCCTGCCACAGGGATTGCTCAGCGTGGCTGAGAGCATGAACAAAGATTGTTTCTCATATTGCTCTGGCTCTCTTGCACAAGAACTGCAGGAGGCAGGGGGAGAACGTGCCCTGGGGATCTCATGGTATCTATTTTAAAAATGAATTTCCAGTAAAAATTAATCAATTAGTATGGGCAGCTGAACTGCCATGAATTTTAAAAGTCGTATCATCACAAATTAGTAGGCTTGTGCAAGAATTTGGCAGAAGAAATAAATGACCTCGAGTGCTCAGGACAGAGTTATCAGACTGGCTGTATAATTATGTACTGCCTGGTTGTGGGAAAACCGTGTTGCCCCAGCTGGAGACCAGCTTTAAAAAGTGCTGGAGAGGAGATCACTGATTGGATGTGCACCCCTAAAACTTGGAAATTTGTTTTAAAAGCACTTTATCATAAGACCTTAACCAAGAATGAGACTTGTGTGCTGCTTCTATTGCACCTAGAGCTGCTCAGGTGGGAGGGGGCAGTAACGCAGCGATGGGACAGGGCACTTATGTTTTTAATCAAAACATTATTAAGCATTAATACTATTTTTGAGCGTCCTTTCTCCTTATTACAAATGCAGTATAAATGGTAAATGTTGCATGTATTGCCTTATGCAGTGAAATCCTGACAGGCAAACGGTGCAGGGAAGAGCATTGCATCTTAAATAATTCAGTTCAATACTGCGGTGTCCTGGACAGGGGAGAGTTGAAGGTGTTCATCTCTTGTTTTCCAGGTGATCCGTTCTGCTGCTGACTGGTCGGCCGGCATTAAATACCACGAGGAGTCCATCTACAGTGCCTATGTCAGCGTGATAGAAACCAGCAAGCACTACATATATATAGAAGTGAGTGGCAATGAGGGAAAGCAGTAGGGTCGTGATGCTCTGGGCTGGGCTCGCAGCCATCAGGAGGGTAATTCTACTTCTTGAGGTTGGGTCTTAATTTATTGTGAATTTAGCAATACAGCATTTGCGCTGAATTTTAGGGGCTGTTTCCATTGACTTCAGGGGCCTTTGGAGCAGGCTGATGGGTATGTACCCTGGTAGCTTTCTGGTCACAAGGTGGAAAAAGGTAGACCTCTCCTTTATGAGCATCTTTGCAAAATTGCCAGCAACTTCCAGGGCCTGTGCAATCATCTTCCTGTCCCCTCCGTGGCTTTGCAGCGTCCCCTGTGCGTGCCTGAACCTCCCGCACGCAGGGCTGGTCTCGCATCCGCGCAGCCTTGAGCTGCAGGAACCTCCTGTGTCGGAGCGAGTCTCAGCGCTGGCTGAACAGAGATGCTTATTCTCCTCTTTTTTTCTTCTTTTTAGCTTCTTGTTGAGGTGTTCTTTATGTGAACTTTCTAAGGACTGTGATTAATAAGGGAAAGTGCTCATTCCCTAAATGAGCACAGACACACAAATCATTTAATAATAATAATAACAGCGATCCACTCAAATGGCACACAAAGCCCAGCTATCTTTAGTTGCTCTTGGTCTGAAATAAAACATGCAAATTTTTTTTTTTCTGTTGGTCGCTGGCAGTGTCTGACAGTAGCTTTGCTTGCTTTCCCTGCAGAACCAGTTTTTTATTAGCTGTGCTGATGACAAAGTTGTCTGGAACAAGATCGGAGATGCAATTGCTCAGAGGATTCTTAAAGCTCACAGGTAAC
Source organism: Grus americana (assembly GCF_028858705.1). NCBI lineage: Eukaryota > Metazoa > Chordata > Aves > Gruiformes > Gruidae > Grus > Grus americana. Next base: position 23,243,525 of record NC_072860.1, read on the forward strand.
CTGTTCTTAACAAGGCAGTGAAAGTCTTCCGGGGCATTTATATGGTGTGATGCAAAATAATATCTTAATGGACACAACTGTGTAATTGTTTTTCCAATGCAGAACCGATGTGGTCAAATATCTGCTTGTGTTTGCAGCAGTGAGACTCTTTAGTGGTTTCTTTGCAGCCGGAAAGTGATTTTCTGGACTTACCCTGAAGCAAATATATTTTTCACAATGGAACTTGTTTAAAAGCAAGACCTTTATACTCAGGTTCAGTGACACTTTTGCTCCATAGCCACCCGGTACGGTAAGGCAAGTTAATGGGCAAAAAGGTTGAACTGGGATTTGTGGCCTATTTAAATTACCTATGGAGAGGATTGGCTTCAAATAGGGGAAGCAAATGTATTTTGACTGCAGGGTTCAGTTATTGTTGGAACAACTTTTTTCTGGTAAGTGCTGGAGGGTATTTACAGCCTCCAGCCATTGCAAGGGGACCATCGTTTGTTCCTGGATGGATCAAATCCAACCATGTTTTAGACACTCCTTTTACTTGAGCATGCCTACCCCTGTGTTAACATTAATACCACAGGCAGCCGCTTGTCTTCACTTTGATCCTGGACAGCCTGGCTTAAGGTTGCTCTCCTGGAGTCTCTCTTTAAGATACATATATGTCATAGTCTAAAACTGTATCCTGGTCTTGCTGGGATGATATACAGAAAACTTTACAAACATCTTCCTTTCATCTCGTGCTTTTTCACCAGGCATCAAGACATTTCTTGCGGTGATTATTTTTTCCCATATTGTGGTTGTCCAGAGCCATGCAAGGGCTGCTTTCCCAGAGGTGCTCTCTCTGGAGTTGTAAAAATTTCTCTCTCTTTGGCACTTTGAAAATTCCCATTTGGGTAAAGGCAACCAAGCAGAGACAGACAGTAGCTCCTGCGTCGCAGACACTGCGGTATGGGTGGTATCTGCAAGGCCACAGGAGCTGCCGTGAGCCTGGCTTTGTTCAGAGGAACTGTGGAAAGAGGAGCACTATTCAAATCCGGAGAGCATGGGTGTTATCTGCCATGCCATTCACAACAGGGCAGAGTAACAGGGTGGAGTTGCTTGTAATCTGTGAGCTGCAACGCATAGCCCAAATAATTGAAATTAGCTCAGGATGAAAAGATGGGGTGGATTTTCTCCCCCAGGGTAAATGAGGAGTGGTGCCAGTGCTGCTGGAAATGGCGTTGCTGATGTTTGCATTGCAACCTCGAGGCTCGCAGGCAGCCAGATGTGGCATCTCTGTGTTCCCTTGGAAAGCTGCTCTGGATTGCCTTTCCTGCCTTTGGGAACTGATTGCCATGGGCCCTTTCCATCAGTTGCCTGCTTTTAGTAATGCTACCAAGGTAGCAGCAAATTCTCCAGGTAATCTGTTAAGATTTTCCTGTTATATAAAGTTCACATAAAGGCTGTCATTCTGTCCAGACATCAAAAAAGTCTAGCACAAAAGGGAGTCACACAAATGCTTCAGTGACCCATTTTCAGATGCGATGCTTGATTCACATATGTATGACTCCGATTTTATGCCGATATTGTGCCAGCTTAATGTCAGTGATTCCTAACTGAATATAAGATTCAAACTCCGTGCACTCCAGAGTGCTTGGCATTGCCTAAGATTAAAGGTGAAGTCGAACCTAAATGGTCTGCATCGAGTGCTCGTGTTCCTAACTGCCCTGGGAAAACAGCGTAGGTGACATGCAGATGGTTAATTGTGAATTAAGTGCTTTAGTTAAGCTTGTACACTTCTCACTCTTCTAGACTAAATATTTTCCACTGATATAATTAATAGCATTCTTTTCCTGGTTTCCTCTTTTTTTCCTGGGTGGCTTTTTAACTAGTTTAATAAACACTGGGCTTAGACAAACAAGCTGCTTTTGGGGGAATGCTTTTGTTGGTAGACTTTTTTCATGATAGAAACAAGCTTGGTTTCAAAGCCTCTTGTTGCGTCCAGCTAAGACCTCATTAGCTGTTTCTGAGGTCTGCTGTCAGACTAAAGCTAGTTTACAGTGTGTAGCACAGCTCTAAGGAAGCGCTGGTTGAAATTAAAGAAACACAGGTCCTCAATGTCTCCTTTCCAGCTCAGACGAGACCCCAATTCTTCACGCTTCCTGTGCCCTTAAATCCACAGGCACAACTCGCATGAGGAAGGAATACTTTTAACAAAAACTGCAGGCTGGCTCATCTTCAGACTGCTGCTGAAATGGTTTTGTCCTGATTTAAGTGTGTTTGCCATCTAGTGGCAGCACCCTTCAATGGAGCATCCTCATCCTCGGTGCAGGCCAGGGGATTGCCAACACCCAGGGGTGCCTGGAAAGCGCTGGCAGAGCAGATGCGCCTGGCATTTGTCAGCAAAGGAACCCCAAAGGTGGGCTTTGAGAAAAGCCCCAGGCACTGCTGCGATCGTAGCTTTGGTGACCTTGGATCAGATCATGGTTAGGGTACGATTTAGTTTGTGGATGTCCAGTGGAACTGAGTTTTTGTAGGTTGTGATGTGTTGATCGAATACTCACCTTCCTGAATGATCAACGTTTTGCTTGTGCTCAGAGCTTTTTCCACCTTTTGTGATGTTTCTGACTTCTAAAACCCAGGATGTACTGGGTATGTCAGGTTAGATGTTGCTTTTCTGCCAGTGCTAGCTCTGTAATCCCTGCTGTCCTCTGCCAGGCAGTCCTACGCACCAGTCCGCACCAGTATCCGTGTGACTGGGCTGTCAGGGTGCTCAAACGAACTTTTATAGTGGCAGACATAATCTGCAAAATAATTAGCCTGCCCTCAAACTTCAGTGGAAATGTGTTTTTTTTTCCTTTAGCTGCTTTTGTTGTCTGCTGAGAGTAAATTATTCCTTCTCCCCCGAAGGTCAGAGCTGATTTGCTGATGACAGGAGATGAAGACCAGAAACTGGAAATACGCTTCACCTTGCTCCCTTAAAATTTGTGTAGTAGCCTTGGATGGAAACCGAGTCCATCAGCACAGGGAAAGTGAAACCAAGGGGCCTCACGGTGTACAAAGCTGTAACGTTTGCAGGCTAATATTCCCCCAAAACTATCGTTTCAGGGAAAACAAGCGTTTCCGAGTATACGTGGTGATCCCGCTGCTGCCTGGGTTTGAAGGAGACATTTCGACCGGCGGGGGGAATGCTCTGCAGGCCATAATGCACTTCAACTACAGGTACCGCAGGCAGCCGCGCTGCGGGCAGGGCTGTTGGAGACCTCCCCGGCCACCTCCGCCTGCTGCCGGCGATGCCCAAGGCTCCAGCTGCCATCAGCGTGGCGTCACGCTAGGCGTTGTCCACGCGGGCACACGGTGTTTGGAAAAAGAGAAGAAAGCCGTTTGTGCGGTTTTCACTTGGTGCTTTAGCTCGTTTCTTCGCTAGCCTCGGGATTTGCCTCCGGAGGAGAGGCGATGCTAGCTGCGCGGGGAGGTGCCGTGGGGAAAGCCCGGTGCTCTCTGCAGGGAAATCCCTGCCTCTGCCCTGGCACAACGGGTCCCCCGATCCCTTACGCAACCCACCCCACCCCCCAATTCCTGACTCTCAGCCGCTTTCCTTTTAGCTCATCAGAGCAGGATTTACTCACCGCTGAGGTCTCTACCCTCCTGCTCAACAGCCGTGCTCTCCTTTAGGCACTTGCCGTAGCTCTTACTGCGATTCCTCCCGGCAGCGTCCCCATCACCCTGCAGGTTCCTTAGCTCAGGGGATCCGCACCCGCTCTGTTGGGTGAAGAGCTGGGCTTTGTCTCCAAAGCTGCCTTTTCAGCCGATGTTTCGCCTGGCTCTGCCTGTTGGCCCCACGAAGGCAGCGGCATCTTCCCCGATGCTGCTCCTCTGCTCCAGGATGGAAGAGTTTTTGGGGGCACTTGCAACACAGCAGGTCTGGTGGGAAGGACTTGCAGGCAGCGGTGCTGGGTAGCCCTGCACTGGGCATGGGGCACAGGGAAAGGCAAAATGGCCCAAGACATGGTGGTTTTACTGGAAAACTGCTGTGTTATGGTATGGCCAGGGCACAGTCGATCTGTGGAGATGACTGCTACCTCCCAGTCCGCTGGTCTGCAGAGGTCCTGCCGCACCTCGGTAAGGATGAGCAGGGCAGGAGGTGCGTGCAGAAGGAACGCAGCATGTCTCCCTAAGCAGGCCCTTCTGCCTGAGCTTTCTTCTGCAAGGGCAACCCCAGGTCTTCAGAAATTGCCTATGGGTTGGGTTTTTTGAATGAGATGCCAGCTGTGGCTTTTCCAGCCCAGCCATAATCACGCAAACTCCCTGACCTGGTGTTCTGCACGTGTCAACTGATTTTGTTGGTGTCACTTCACGTTCAGAGCCGTAGCACAGGCAGTAGCAGCCCTGTTTGTAACATGTTTATCATCACTGCAGTGTGCTCTAGAAGGCAGAAATGCTCCCCAGCTCCTACACGGATTGGTATGAGCTCCTTTAGGAAATGAGCAGTCCTTGATATATCAACAGGCGTTCGGGAAAAATGTGTGCTCTGGAAGCACCGTGTTTCTTCTGCTTGCACGGGGTGTTTAAGCGGCATCTGTGTTTGCGGTTTACCTCGCCCGGTTCTGCTTCAGCATATGCCGTTGCCTCGAGTCGCGGCGGTGCTGACGGCTGCCTACCTTCTTTCCAGGACCATGTGCCGAGGAGAAAACTCAATCCTGGGCCAGCTGAAGGCAGAGGGTAAGAGCTTTATTCCTCTCCTCTACGTTGCTTAGTCGTGGGATGCTGCTGTTCGATGGATACTTCTATAACACATAAATCAAATTCTCCAGCTTCTTATTAACCTGGGCTTGCTGTGGCTGAGGGGTTCAGGGGTGGACTGGGGCATCTCACAGCAACGTGTCCTACGGGCTCGTGGGGCTGGTGAGCGACCTCCTCCCCTGCCGTCATCCCGTGGCGAGGGTCTGCGGGGTCACGCGAGCCGTGGCTGGTTGTCAGACTTCGCTCTTGGATGCAGCCCTGATCCGGAGGAGGGGAGGACCCCGGGGAGGTCACAGCAGGGTTGCAGCTGCTCAGGGTTGTGTTATTTGGAAAAAGTCCTGAGCGAGGTCATGCTTCTGGGAGCGACGAGCCCTCAGCCTGCCCTGCGAATCCCACCCTGGGTTTGTTTCTGGCAGTTGTCGAACACAGAGAGGAAAAACCTGCCAAAGCAGGACGCTGTTTCTGAGTTGCTCCCTCGCCGTGAGGATGCCTGCTTGAATTTGCTCTGCCGGGAATCGGAGCACCGTGAAAACCCACGTATCACAAATACTAGGGGCGTGCATAATGCCTCATTCGTTCTAGGTCTTTCTGTAAATCTGAACTGCAGACAAGTACATTAGGGCATATTTTCCGTACTGTGCGTGGACAAAACACCTGCTTCCAGCCTCCTTTCTGCAGGATCTGCAGAAAACCAGTCGCATAGTCCAGTTATTTTAAGATGTTCGTATCAATTGTGAGCACTTGCGTGCTGCACAAGGGAGATTGGGGCCGTTTCTCACCGAAGCGGGCAGCGGATCAGAGCAGGATCAGAGCAGCACAGAGAGCCCACAGGCAGCTTTTCAAGTCTATTTTTAAAGAAACTCATTTCCATGATCTGTTGATTATTTTTTTAAAAAGTCAAAAGTGAACTGTTACTTATGTATTTATATATCTTTATATAAAGAGGGTCTTTTCTCTCTTCCACCTCCCTCATCCCATCGGTTCTGTTCTCTTAATTTTCAGTTGGAGATAAGTGGATAAACTACATATCATTCTGTGGACTTCGAACATATGCCGAGTTGGAAGGAAAACTAGTCACGGAGCTCATCTATGTTCACAGCAAACTGCTGATTGCTGATGACAACACAGTTATAATCGGTGAGCAGGGGGCTTGCGGGACGGTTTTGGGCCGATAGATTATATCTGGATTAGTCCCTTCGCTTCTCTGCCCTGTTCTCAGCGCAGGCTGTGGTGCTGTGTGCTTTTCTATGTTGTGATTTCTTTCTTGTGAAATATTTCGCTCTTTAAAAATAAAAACAACAACAAAACAACCAAACTCATAAATTCATCAGGAGGGTAGGTAGGAGGGAGGAAAGGATTTGGAGGGCTGTCATTTAATTTGTTTTTCTAAAATGGTTTTAAATCTCTGTAACAGCGAAGAGAATCCCAGTGCAGGGAATATTGTCCATCTGTCTTGTATCAAACTCTGCTCTAGCAGGAAGACTTGTGAGACTTGTCATCTGTTCCTTAAAGAACAGAATGTGCCGTAAAATTTGGAAGGTTCGGACAACATGTGTCATTTATCAGCTCCATTTCCAAAGAATGGGGAAGTATGTTATAACGAGTAATAGATATCATTTCATCCATTTCTTTTTCCATATTTATTATGAGACCATGAAACAAAGATGACAACAGGCTCAGAGTTATGCATCGCAGCAGAAAAGCAGAATTTTAACCTGTTTCTGTAAAGAAACCCTTTTCAATCTGTTATATCAGCAACAAAAACTGCCAAAGAATAACTTAATACCAGATTTTGCAAAGCAAAATACTCCCCTCCTTCAAAGCAGCATTTCAGCCTTGGTCTCGGATGACATGCGGTTAGGTTTGTTCCTGTTGCCCTCTCGGGGTCAGATCCCATCTCTGGTACGCAGAGCAGCCCAGAGATGGTTTTATTATTACAGCAGGAGCAGTGTTGTTACAACTGTGATGGTCTGGGAGCCTGATACAGCTCTTTTTTTCTATTTTCCATGCCTATAAGCCTGTGGACTGATTTTTATACACGCATCCATGCTGGTTGGTGAGGTGATGGGGAGCCAGTGTCATCGCTTTGCCGCCTAAGAAAGAGACGGTGCATGGAAATAAAATGCTAATGGTCCCACTGTGCAGGAGAGGGAGGTGAAAGGATGGAGAGGGGGTTGGCTCGTTTTTCTTCTGGAGGTGGTAGCTCCCCTTGAGTTAATTCAGTCACTGGGAAGGCTAAATGGTTAGCTAGTACCTGGGAGTCTCTTACGGAGCTGGGGGCTGTGGCTGGAGCCTTTTTTTGATGTTTGGGCATTTCTGTGGGTTAATGACCTGATTACTTCTATCGCTGGCTGCATCTTGCTGTTCCCTTGGAGCCAAGAAGGGCTGTGGTGTCCCCCATCCCTTGCTTTGACCGCTGCAGGGGACAGACAAGCCTGTTTGGGGTGTAAAGCCTCAGCCAGCCTGAGCAATGCTGCAGGTGCCAGACCCTGCCTGGCCCATGTGGGCTGGGGAGCTCCCACCGCAGTGCGGTCACAGCTGGAGCCGCTGTGCGAGCCCAGCACCCAGACCCTTAGGTGCGCAGGGTGGTGCATTTTGGAGAGGACCCTCCATCCCTGAAAGGCACAGCCAGAGCCATACTGTAAAAATGCAACGGGGCAGAAGTCTGCTGCCCTCCAGCAGCTCTGCTGGGGACTGAAGTGGTTATTTCCCAGGGTGCGAGTGGGGAGCTGTGCACAGGACACCCGTGGGTCCCACCGCGTGTGCCCGCTGCACCCCTCTGGAAAGCACCCCTCTCCTTTCTGGGGTTTGGGTTTTACGCAGTGCGTGGTAGTGCTGCAGCAGGCGTAGGGCACGGAGTAGAGAAGAAATGTCTCCTGTGGTCGGAAGGTCCCCCAGAGCCCCGGGGTCTGCTGCTGCGTTAGCAGGGATGGTGCCTGAGCTCTGGGGTCTGCAGGCACAAAGGAGTGGTCCTGGCAGGACAGGACCATCTGGGTGCTGGTTACCCACAGCAAGGAGATGAAATCCTTCCTAGATTCCCCTCCTGAAAAACCCCTAACTTCCAAATGCAAATGAAAAACTTCCCCTTTTTACTAACGATAAGAGTGGTTTACCCATGGAGCCCATCCTGTGCTGGGTAACTTGGTATCCAAACCAAATGCAGTAAAGACCTTTGAAAGCTGTGGTGTCTTTCACCCCATCTATGGCATCTGGGACCCCTGGTCAGGGTTTTACCTAGTGAAGCCATAGGTGGTCCCCCATGGAGGCGAGGGACGCAGAGGGCCCGGGGGGCAGTGGGTGGTGATGGAGGGCGTGCAGGAGCATCTCGTGCATTGCCAGTGCTTCATTTTCCCGTTCACCAGGCTCTGCCAACATCAACGACCGCAGCATGCTGGGGAAGCGGGACAGCGAGATGGCCATCATCGTGCAGGACACCGAGACCATCCCCTCCGTGATGGACGGGGAGGTCTACAGCGCTGGGAAGTTTGCCCAGTCCCTCCGGCTGCGGTGCTTCAGGTGGGACGCGTGTGGCTGGCTGAGCGCGGGCAGCGAGCAGGGATGCAGGCAGGGCTTGCTCAGGGCTTACACCTGCCCGCAGCCTTTCAAACCAACGGGGCTGCTGCTGCCTGCTCAGGTTTAGCATTGCCTCGCCTGGATTTAGCCCAGAGTTTTGCTGCTGTTTCACTAGCGTTAGCCTTTCCCATGCCGTTCCTGTCCCCAGCTCAGCAGCTTGACTTACAAATTGTTTTGCTCCAGGATTTTGCTGGGAGAGCTCATAAACAAGACAGTGATATTTTGCCTCCAGATCCTGTTTTCACACTCTCAATTTCGGGTGGTGGTGTCTCTTTCTAATGGAAGTTTCCTCACTCGGAGCAGCCATCTGGCCCACAACACGGATGTTTTTTCATCGACCTTTTTTTTTTTTTCCCCATTTTTTTTTTCCCCACCCTGTTTCCCATCTGGACAGTTATTGCACAGAAAAAAAGGAGAAAATTGGGCAGCGTTACGGCTGACAGACTATTGCAGGGGACGGGAGCGGGAGGGCGCTGGAAGCATGCAGGATTTGGCAAGTCCCAAGAAAACTTTTCCTCCCATGGGGTTTCTCAAGAGGGGGACCACCTGGTCCTTCAGCCTCCATAAGCATCGATCTCTTTGTCTTCTCAGGGTTGTCCTTGGTGGCTCCGACCTCAGTCCGGAACACCAGGATCCCGTCTGTGACAAATTCTTCAAGGAGGTGTGGATTTCTACAGCAGCTCGCAATGCCACCATCTTCGACAAGGTGAGGAACGCGGTGCCTTTCCCTTCCTTCCTTCCCGCATGGCCACAGCAGATGCCAACGGGAGAAGCAGTGCAGGGAAGGCAAGGGCAGCAGGTCCGGCTCCTGGGGCTGGACCTTCAGAGATGCTTGGAAGGAACGAGTAGTGTTGGATGCAGGAACTGTGAAAAAGAAACCAGAGTTCGTGCATCCTCAAAGCGTGACAACAGCCCAAGAAGGTGGCAATTCTGATTTCTCCTCTTATTTGTTTCAGCTGTAGCTCCAGTGAACCGCTGCAGTGTACTTATGGCTTCTAGCTGGCCATAGCGTAACTGGAGTAGAAGCAAATTTTATTTCTGGTTTCTAATGAGCTTTTGCAGTGATCAGAAAAGGGCCTGGAGCTTCCTCTCTGCCTGCTCCAGCCATATCGCAGATGGGCACGTACCTCTTCCCTCCCTGTTCTCCAGGCTGTTAATTAACTCGCTCGCATCCCAGGGAATTTGTATTGGATGTTTTGGTCTTTCTCGGGAGCTCTGCATTGTAGTATTTCCCCCGCACTGACATGCCACTTCTTTCTGTTTTGATCAGGTTTTTCGATGCCTTCCCAGTGACCAGGTGAATAATTTAACCCAACTGCGTGATTTCATCAACAAGCCCAAATTAGCGAATGATGATCCTGCAAAAGCAGCAGAAGAATTAAAAAAGATTCGTGGCTTTTTAGTACAATTCCCCTTTCGTTTTCTGGAGGAAGAATACTTGCTTCCCTCCGTCGGAACAAAGGAGTCCATGGTACCCATGGAGGTTTGGACTTAAGAAGATGCAGACCACTTTACGTTTTAAAGTCTGGTTCTCTAGAGACAGGTTGATGAATGATACAGGATTTTGGGAAGATTTTTATTGCTAAGGGAGGCAAAGAAGATCTCCACCAAGCTAATGTGCCTTTCTTAAGGATTTTGGTGGAGGAACTTGAAGCAAATTGACACTAGCAAAGGACAGGAGCAGAAAGACTTGGAAATAATGGCAAATGAGAAGTTTAATCTCTGAAGGAGTTACTTCTTAAGACACGTTCTGAGCACCTAAAGGATGCAGGCCACTTCCTAGGACAGGAAACAAATCCCAGTCGATGTTGTTACTACTGCCAGCTGTATACCGTGGTGGCATACATACTGTGATCGTGCTGTGGCTGCGCAGGAGTTGTGGGCTGCGTGTGCTTCTGAGGCTTTCAGGCATCCTCGCCTTGGCTCGCTGGAGTCCCCCCACCATCTCACCCCCTCTCATACGCCATCAGAGCATTGTCGTGCAGCTCTGGAGCTGCCGGGAAGGGCTGTTTGGTGCTGCCTTGGGCTCTCCTACAGCTTGCCAAGTGTACGTGTTTCACTTCTTAAATGGAAACGGACTAACAATCTTCTATCAGAATCAACATTTCAGTTTCTTCTTCCCTCTGGGGGAAAAAACCCTGTTTCTAGCACAGCTAGAGCAATCAGCAGTCCTTGCATGCAGCATGGTGCTGCCTTGGTCTCGCAAAGGGCAGCCTCGATGGAGCCGGAGGTGCTGCAAATCACCGGAGTTTGCTGGCCTTTGCAGACATGCAACACGTCAGTTTGTTCAAACTGTGCGTGAAGGCTTTCTCCAGGATAGCATCAAGGTTTAAACTCAAGCTTTAGATCTCCAGAGCTGAAGGAAAATAAGGCACTGCATCTCATGGGACAGACATTTGAAAGCCACCATGGGCCAAACTAAGTTTTGCGTTCCGAGTCCTCCATTCGTGCATTTATATTGCAGTACATAGACTTTTCTTTCCATCCCTTTCCTCCCTATTTAAAAGAAGGGAAAGGCCGTTAAGCTAGAGCTGAAGCATCAGGCCAGCCATGTGCAAACAGAGCTGGCGCATCGCTTTGTAGATGGGGTGAATGCCGGGGGAAGGGGAGCAGTTAGCAAAGCCTTGTCTCTGGTCTCCTTTGCTGTTAGACCAGCCACAGTCTCGAGCTCCGTTGGGCAGGACATGGCTTCCCGAGCACAGGTAAAACTCAGCATGCCCAGTCCTGTTTTCCATTTCTGCGAGACATTTTCCAAAGCTGTTTTGCATCTCACTGTGCAGCGAAGCAGCAATTTGATTCAGCACCCCTGTGCAGAACACTACCGCTCCTGGGTCGGGACCTCACGTGGTGGGTGCTGTCCCAGCTCTTTACTCCATCCTGCAGTGAGCTTTGTCTCCTGATTTCATGTCCAGCTGCAGTCCCGGGAGAGGTGCTCCCCGGCGGGCGGCGGTGCCGTGTGGAACACTAAGAGATCAGACCGTTAGAAACACCTAACGAGAAGTTGGGAGGCTGAGCTCCTCTGCTGCCAGTGCATCCGGGGAAACCCTTGGCTAGCTGGGTTTGACCCTGTGCCCAGCTCTCCTGTCAAAAGACCAGGCGAGTTCACAAACAAGTGGGGGTTTTTTTTGTTTGTTTTTTTCCTTTTTTTGGCTCTTCCATGGGGCTCTTCGGCCCCCATGGTTTAGCCGATTGCCTTCTGTGTCTTCAGACTGAAAATAGGCGCCAGGTAATTCTGTACCTGCTGCATCACCCGAGTGAGTTAATGACCTCAGACGTCCCTCCAGGGCAGCCCGACTCAGCCCCTTCCTACAGTTTCCACTGTTTTACGCTCGTGTTTTGTAGATGCAGTTGCCAATTACACTCCTTTCTGGTTGGTGCGTCTGTGGTCTAGTTAGCCTGTTGGAAGCGCATGTGCAGCATTTTATGTGATGATCTTTGGTCCAGGGAGTCAATGCTTTTAGCTGGCATGCTGTAAGCAGATAAATATGTTCCCTTGATTTTTTTTTTTCCCCCCCCTTTAAAAAAATTGACCTGGGGTTATGCCCTGCAGAGCCAGAGCAATATGTGCCCTGACCATTTGCAATCAAGAAAGATCTAAGGTGTCTTGTTATTTCACATCAGTGCTAGTTCAGAGCTTTTATCTCTTGATATGTTTTTAGCTGGTTTAGTTTGAACAAAGCTGCTAACTTAAAAAAAAAAAAAAAATTACAGCCTGTCAGAGAATCATTGTAAGTCACACAGATCTGTATTCGCAGTTGAAAAGGAAGCATTCAACCCCATCACCCGTACGAGTGAACCTTGAAGTGCAAGACTCCTGTCATCTTCTAAGTGCTCTTATTGTCCCCGTCCTCATATTGGCAAAGATTCTTGTAATCCTTAAATTATCTTTATATTGTGTTTTAAGGTGGTAGGTAGCTAACTACTGGGGCTTCATAACGCCAGTGGCGTTAAGTCCCTCTCTGCCAGGCTGCTTTGGGGAAAAAACACCCAGGTTCTGTGATGGCTGCTGGTCCGAAATGACACAGCAGAGCCATGGAGAAAAGATTTCATAGAATCACAGAATGGTTTGGGTTGGAAGGGACCTCAAAGATCATCTAGTTCCAACCCCCCTGCTACAGATTTCATTGCCTGATTCTGTATGAAAAGGTGCTAATTAAGGTGGTCTTTCATTATTAAAATAGCAGATGGGCCTCACATTGGCTCTCTGTCCGGGAGGTTTCTCTCGATGGGAACGGAGGAGCCACACTGAACATCCCTTCCCTGTGTTGGTGCTAAATTCCGAATACCAGGAATTTAGTGGCGTTTAAATGCAAGCACGGTGTGCAAGGCAGCCTCGGCACGGTGCAGGGATAGCCCTGCATCCCCAGGGGCTCGTGGGGCCACCGAACTCCCCATGGGTACGGCACTGCACACCCCGAACAGATGATGGGGCTGGAGCCTTCCAGTGAAGGCACGGCTCTTGTTGGCACCCGCGGGCTGTGCTGTTCGGAGCTGGCTCCTTGGGGTTTATTTCTTATATTAAGAAGCCTGTGAGGTTGAACACCTTGAGAGAGTTAATTTCTGCACCTAAACAATCACTACTTCTTAGTCCGTAATACCTGTGCGGGTTTATTTTTAGTACCTTCAAACTGGAGAGGATCGCTCGCAAATATACCGTACTGTAACAAGTGATGTGGATTCAAGCACTAGCAAACCCAGAAACATGAACTGTTTCTTGTGGCATTTATTTGTTAGAACTATAGGAAATAAGATAACTTCTCCCAGGCTCAGACTTTGTTTTGTAGTTCAACCTGAGTAGAACACTCCTTTTTTTCTTTAATTTATTCCTTAACATGTGCCACTTCGAGAACTCACACTCCTTACCATCTTTTTAATAGTCTGATATTTTAAAATGTGTATTGTTGTATAGATGTTGGACTGGCTAAATGTTTCACTCTAAAGTTAATGCATGGTTTAAAAAATGAGGGATAAAATGTCATCATATGTTAAAACTTTACTAAAAACTAATTTGTAGGAGAACCACTCCAGTGCTCCGTGGCAGATGCAAAGTGCTCAGCTCAGTTTCTGGTCTCTTGGTCTCAGTTTGTTGCCTGGCTTGGCGTGGCCTCTGCTGGATTAAACCCCAAAGGCTTCATTTTCCTTTCTTTTGGTCAGGTTTCACAGCATGATTTCGCAATCCTGGTGCTGTCCCTGGGGGAGACCTCGGTGAGGGTTTTGCCTAGCTGGGACCCTGGCAGTAACAATTTACAATATCTTCCTTCCTTCCAAGGATGCATCCACGTACAATCAAGCTCAGATGTGGTTTGCTGTTGTTATTTCAGTGTAACAAGTCTTCTGTGCGCTTGCAGTTAGGACAGTCGGGGGGGTTGCAATCTGTGCACAGAGGCTGCGTGGGGGGGGGAGATTTAAATAAGAGTCTGAACGGTCCTTTCGGTTAATTCCATTTCCTTCTCCTCCTGCCGAATGGCAAGGACCAAATCCATCCTGGTCTAAAGTGACACACCTCCATCAGCTGCGGAGCTCCTGCACTGGTTTTCTGGCAGAAAGGACTTGGTCTGTGGGACGTGGTGTTGGCCAAGGCGAGGAAAGCAAGTGGTCTCCAGACCAGGTGTATGGGTAGAGGTTGGCATCTCTCGGGTGGCCCACAAGATGCGAGTACACCATCACGTTTTGTGCCACTTGTTCTGCAAATTGTTTCAAACAAGCTGAGATCCAGGAGCTTTGCAGAATTGAGGTTTAAGCCAGGAACGTAACGCCACGGCAGCGAATCAAGTTAAGCGTGCAAAATTAAGGTAGATCAAAGTGGAGCAGACCCACAAACTGTACGTCGACCACTGAATGCAATGATCTTCCCGGGGTTTTTCTTTTTTTACTATTTTTTTAAAATTTCCCTGCCTGCTTTCTTGTTGTATTTTCCAGTATTTGTGATTATTCTATTTTTAACCTTCCAGTGTGTTTTCATAAAATCTCCTCCATGTAAGTAATTCCAACTTACCTCTTTCCTGACACTTGGGAAATGAGAAAAAGTGTCAAAAGTCGCAGTTCTGGGAATGTTTTTTGGTTTTTTTTCCCCCTAAATCATGTCTCTAGCTAAATTAAGCAACGAAAGGAGAGCTTCCACTTTGGGTGTGAGTGCAGGTCTCCGTGTGTGTCTACCTTCTGACGGTGCAGTTGTGAACACTGAATATCCCTTCTGTGAAGGCTGCTGGAATTGAGTTTTGTATCCTTGTTTCTGCTAACGATCGCTTTCCTTTCCACTCCATTTGTATCTGGTAAATGAATGTGTAGTAATGGACTGAAAATACAACTGATCATCATGCCGAAACATTTGGCTTTGGTCTCATTTCTGCTTGTTTTGGGGACTGTGGCCACATCCTGCTTGTGGGCTGAGTTCTACCCTTGCCTTGCGTTGGCAGTGCTGCCCCAGCAGCCAAGGTGTGATGGGAAAAGGCCCAGGGTTTAAAAAAAAAAAAAAAAAAAAAGGCTAGACCTGAGTCATTTGGCTTTTCCTGGGAGAGAGAAATTGCGTAAAAAGAGAAAATTTGACTTCCTAAAAAAAATAAATTTTAAAATCCTGTTTTAAAGGAGTTTTAATAATCCAAAGGCATTATGAAAGGCACAGACAAAACCAGTCTGTTTCCAAAATAGAATTAACTTGCCACTGTCCCTTTTAACTTTCAGGAAAGGAAATTGGGCATTGAGAGGAAAAGCAGATTACTGCTGTCCTCCAGGGGCAGAAGAGATGAGTAAAGCAGCAGTGGCATTTCCAAGCTCTCTTGCAACCTGAAAACATATTAACTTCTCTGTTTCTTAGGTTTCATCTCCTTCCTCAAATGCCAAAGGGCTCTCCGTATCTTCAGAACTTCCAGATCCAATCTGCGCCCTTGATAAACACAATAAACAAAGATAAGGGAGCCGGAGCTGCAGGGCGGGGGGGTGTCAGTGAAAGGCTGATTGACACCCTCAGCTTCTGCTCCCGCTCCGACATCTCTCAGCTAATTACATGCCTGCTGCATCACGCTTACGAGGTCTTGCAAGCAGAGATAACAGCAAGCAGGAGCGCTGCGGAGAGGTGCAGGCATGAGGGTAAGGCAGGGCGGCTCCAGTTGAGGTTGGCAGCCGTTGCTGGCTCTGTCTTGCCGGCATCACTTAGTTTCTGTGCCAGCAGCGCCAGGAGAGCCGTGTTATCTCAGTGCAAGCTCGTCCCAGTGTGAAATTCATGTGAAACTAGAAGTGGTCCTGAATCTAGAGAGTTTAGGTATCAGTTTGTAGGAAGGATCCTTTCCTACGTGATGTAGGAGCCCAACGTGAGGGCACTGCTCCTGCTTTTGCTGTTTTCCCTCTCCTACACGTAGGCACGCAATGCTTTTACTGGGCACAACTTCATCCACGTCCATCAGCCCATTAAAAACACAAGTGAACGGCGACTTAGGGGCTGTAGCTGGTGCAGGGGAGGCAGGACCGCGCTGCCTCCGGTGAGGGCGATGGCAAAACTCCCTCTGACTTTCCTACAGCCAAAGCGTTCTCTTGATGAATGACCTGCACAGCCTCGGATCTGATGGCTCCTCGCTGAGCAGAAACACAGCCCACGCGTACCCCGAGCACAAAGTGATGTTGCTGGTATGTTTAATCGACCTGTTCTTTCCAGGATGGATTTCTCCAGCCACCTTTGTACCGAGGCCGTTCCTGCCTCCTCTCACAGGTCAGCTCCTCCATCGCTGATGTGTCTGCAGGCATCCTGCGCCGGAGGCTGGAGAAATCCTCCCCCCCACCCCAGCACCAAGCAGATCTGCTCTTTGGGCCTTCGTTAGCCATGCATTTATGCACTGAGCTCTCAATAACGTGTCAACTTTTTAATTAGTGCCGGCTTTTCACGTGTATGAAATTATTAATACTCTAGTTACTTTTGTAGAGGAGGAAAGTAGGGAAGAAAGAAAGAAAAGGTTTTGTGAGTTGGGTCTAAAGGCACATGAAGAAACAGGTTTCTTCTCACTGCTAAAAATCAATCTGTTATAGTTTCTCTGCAATTGTGCCGGCTCTTCAGATTTTCAAGTACACACTCTGAAGCGCTGATGCAGTGGAGCGAAGGTTTTAAGAGCACTGAGAGTGAAATGCTCAGGTTTTTTTTATTGGAAAAATTAAAAGTGACAGTTTCAAAATTGGTTCCACTGCTTTGATTGATTACTCAGAATATTTAGCTTAAAATGATTATGGCAAGATTTTCTACTGAGGCTCGTGGCTGGGATGGAAATTAATTTGGAGAAAGTGGGGGGGAGGTGTTCTTAAAAAAGAAATTGTGCTGCAAAGAAAACTGTTTATACCCAGATTCAGTGATGAGTAATCTGTCCATATTCAGCCTGATCTCGATAATTAAACATCCTGTGAGTTCCCATTTGAGGACAAAGGAGAAGAGGTCAGGGAGATAGCGTTATCGTGGCTTCACAGGTTTCTATTATCTGGAGATGACCGGTGCCCAGCAGAAGCGGAGGAGCCGTCGGCACGCTGCTCAGGAGCTCTGCAGCGCGCTGCTGATGGCCTGTCCATACAGTACGTCCCTACCAGGAACCTGCCCTGGGCCAAGGGTTGTGATTCAATGAGGCAGAGGAGTGCTGGAGTCCCGCTGGAAGGCACCCATCGGGGAGGGAAGCTGGGGGAGGCTGAAGGTAATATGGGCACAAGAGAAATTCAGGTAAGAGCTAGACCCATCTCTTCAGCTGGAGAAACCACCAGGGCCAAGCTGTGTGGTGGTTGCACCAGGGCTTTGGCACCCCTGGGTGCACCACGCTGTCCAGGCAGATGCCATCCCGCCACGTTGGTCTTCAGCTTCTCTTATCCTCGCCAGGTCCTTGTACGCTCCCTTATGTTCCTGCAAAAGGCACAGCTTAAGAGCAGGCGTGTCACACAGACGCTCCGGTGTCTCCAGATGGATGGCTGCTCTCTCGCTCCAGGTCGTTCCCAGGATGGGACAGCTGAGACCATCTGGGAGAGAGGGGACAGGCAGGCTGAGCAGTCCCCCAGAGAGACGCCAGTCTTCCTGGCTTCAGCTGCCCGCAGCTTTGGAGCTCTGTCCTCTTCCTGGTGTTTATCTGATTCCTCCAGTTTATTTCACAAAACAGGCAGAAAAGCGTTTACGTTCTCTCCTCCGGGTTGCTATCCTTATTTCATTCTTTACCAACCAAGCCTCAGTAGACTTGCAGGCTGGAACGTGCATGTTGTATGTCCAAGGTAGAAACACAAAATGTGTCCTTCAGGAGAGGACTCAGTCTGTTTGACCATCTTTTTTTTTTTTTTTTACTTTAGATTTGAAAGATGGGTTTGAGACTTCAGATTTTGGTATTTTTTACCTTTTAGGATTTCATGGTTTAGACATGTTTCCTCTTGAAATAGATACATGGTTTATGAAATAAAATATAAAGCACTGTAATTTCAGAAATACGCACTAGATACCATATACAGAATTAATTCTAAGCATAGCTAATGGCTTTCTTTATACAGAAAAGCCCCATTTTGGCCAGTATCAGGCGTGAAGGCAGCTGTAGCCACAAGCCACGAACAGGCACAGTACAGCAGCTGGAGGATGTTTGTCATCAGGTGTCTCATGTCTTCTACACAGCAAATCCCAGGTGAACCCCATACATCTGTTAGGACTGTGTGTTGACCAGCACATACTGACTGGAAAGAGTATAGCAGATACTGGCGGTAGAACTACGTTGTCTGGGTGGAACCTGTGCATTTAATTACACATAGGAATTTAAACTATGTTTCCTTAGGGCCACACTAAAATGTGATTTCATCGATAAGTCACTTTTAGATAACATTCAACCTAACTGCTCTTGCGCCTGCTGCAGCCCGAGGAGAGCAGTCGCCCTGTCGAGGCGAGCGCAGGGATGCTGTGCCAGCGGCCGAGGGATGCTGGGCTAAAGCGAGCTGCAGCCCACAGCCCTCTGGGGACCACATGATGGGACTGAAGTGTCCATCTCTGCACCTGGTAGGACTCGACTTCCAATTTGGGTTAAACCTGCCGTCAAGATGACATTGGCTGTGGCTGGCGACATGCTGGGGACCTGGAGTGCTGCAAGGCAGGAGCGGGGAGGATTTTTCCTGGGTGCTGCTCCCTGGCTTGGTGGGGAGTCCCTGCTCTACCTCGCCCTCTCCATCCCAGCCCTTGCCTGCAGCGCTGCCCATCTCCGTCCCCTCCGGCACCAGGAGGGACAAGCTGGAGGCCCGATGCCACCCGGCAGAGACGCACGGGGCTCAGCAGTGATGCATCCCCAAGACGAGCTGGTGCACAACGATGGATAAAAACTTGCCCGCGAAATCCCTGCTGGAGAGAGATGCTTTTCAGTGCATCCAAATCCTCCCTGAAAACCCGGGCTGGGTGGCTGAGGTCCTCTAGAGGGTGCTGCGGGCTCAACCTGCTCACCCACAGCAAAGATGGGTGCCCGCCTCACCGGGCGGCTGCAAGCCCTGACCCCCGGGGGGGGTTGGGTCCTGCCGTGCCTGCAGGACCCTACGGCCACAGCTCCAGCACACAGCCCCATCGGGCTCCCTCCTCCACGGAGGCTCCCGTGGAAGCCTCTCTCAAAGGGATGCAAACCCCCCTGGGGTGCACCCCAAAATTTGGCCTTGCCGGCTGCACCGAAGACGGGCTGCTGCTGCGGGGGCTTGCGGGTCAGCACCTTCCCTTTCCTCTGAACGTGGTCACGCTGAGCCATTTTAAAATGAAAACTACGTATGCAGTGCTTGTTTGGGCTTAAATACATTCCCTGCCTAAAATGTGACTCCCAGAAGGCTGTGTTAGCTCCCAAATGACCTGCTGCAATATATATCTCCACTTTGTTTCCTTGCAGACCATAGCTGTATGACATCAATTGCACTGGCTAAGAATGCTTACAAACCTATTTCCTGCTGCAGGATGATCACATTATACACAATTACACACTCTAGGAATTTCTCCTGAGATTCAGCTGGGTACAGGCTGGAGTGGCGGAGGAGCCGTAGCGTGTGCGGAATAATGAATCATTCATTCAAACCTCGGAGCTGACTTCAAGCTCTTGGGCTGTGCGAGCGTGTGGCGAGCTGCTCTAGCTGTTTATTACCCTAAAAAAAGCCTGAATCATCTAAATCGTTCCAACTTTGGTTTCCACTGTGTCTGTATGCTTTCTGTGTCTTGCCATTTCATCACTATTATTTTTATCATATCAGAAAAGTTTATGTAGAATTTATTCAAAACGTCTCAGCAGGAGAAGTCTCCCTGAGCTGAGATGTGCTGTTTCAAACAGTGACCTCCTCAGCAGCAGCAAGGTCCAGCTGCCCATGTCCACAAGGCTGCTGTCCTCAGAACAGACTCAGACCAGTATCGCTTGTCCTGCGTTACTGGTGGTGATGGCAGCAGCAGCAGCGTTATGCATTTGCATTGCAGCATCATGGTGCACCTTTCAGGATCCTGTGATGCTAAAGGACCTAAACCCACAGCATTTCCCTGCCGTGGAAATCGGACAGAGCCGACTGGAAACATGGAGATGCTACCTGTCCTCATGATGGGTAGGGATTTCATGTGCAGGTTTTTCTTCTATAAACAAGTGATGATTTTCCTTGATTCACTATTGGGTCCCTCTAGCCAAACCATGTGTTATAGCACCATGGGAGGGACATGGAGATGATGCATGGACATGATGAACCCCCCCCCAGTGAGGAGCACAAAGCCGATCAGGCCATGCTGACCATCCCCACCGTGTCAGGGCTGCAGCGTGGAGTGTTGCAACACCCTGTGAAACTGAACTGCCACCTTCCTCTTCCGCTTCCTGGCCGAGTCACACCAGAAGCAGCTCTCCTGCTCTGCACCGCTCGCTCCGGCCTGGTGAAGCAGCCCCCTGCATGGCACCATGTCAAGTGCTTCCCTGAAATCCAGCTATATTTTATTCACTTTCATCATTATCTGCCAGCTCAAAAGGCTGGAGCATATTTGTTAGCTAAAGATTTCCTTTTAGGGAGCTGGCGGCAGATTATCCTGGCTGTTTCTAACGATGTGTAATCTAAGCTGTCACCCACATTTCCAATATTTTACTTCTGGTAAGGCTACAGCAAGGCTGGAATGGAGCCGAGGTGCCGGGGAGCCCTCCTCACGCAGGATGGGATGGTCTCTGGGACCTCACAGATCACATCATCTCCACCCTCAGGTCATCTGAACTTACCTTTAGCTTCTTTAACCCTCTCAGGGATCATATTCTATTGCTTTCCTAAGGCGATGTCTTTCGGCTGTTTCTTTTCAAATAAGAACAAAAAGCCACATATAGATGTCTGGTTCTAGGATCTGCAAACCTGCTGAATATAGTGAGAGTTGGGGCAAAAATCAAGCGAGCTGTCTCCATCCCCTCCCCACAGTAACACCCAGGCACGCTGCTTGGAAGAGCCGTCCTTTTTGAACGGGCTTGTACGCTCTCCTTTTGTTCATAAATCTGTAAAAATAAGTTAATACGGGATTTACTGGTACGCTGGCTTTTTGCTAGTTCTCTGATTTCACTATCCGAGCGTGTTTAGTGGGTGCCCAGCATCTTACTGAAAAAATTGAAGTGGACATTTTCCAATGCTACGTGAGATAATGTCGTTTTGACTCTATATGCTTTTCTTTCTGATTAAACAGCTACTGCTGTTGGTGGTTTTACTGTTTTTAATCTGCACTCGGTATTAGACTGATGCGCTCGTTATGTTCCCAAATGGCTTAATCTGCAATATCATGACCTGAAACAAAACACAGGCAATACTGGTAAGGGTCAACACGGCTGTTTTGCATGCCTGGAAGAAACTGTTGTCTTACAGTTGTCTTACAGGTTTTTCTCATTATTTTTAATGGGTAATTTCAGGTCAGCTGCATCTCTGCTCTTACACTAGCTCTAGTTAGAGACAGAAAAGAAAGGGAAACCAAGGCTGAAAGAGGGCCTGCCTCTTTCAGGAGTCCAAGTCCTATTTTCCAAAAGCAACCTGGGCTTTTAGCAGCCTAATTGCCATTGACTAGCAGTCAGGCTAGCTCCTAATTCTCAGTTTTGCAGAGGAAAAGGCTCATTCCCTTTCAGCAAACAGCCTGTGTCAGCTATGCCACTTGCAAAACTCACGCTTTGCTGTACGTGTCATTTGGTGCTTCTGAGAGCATGGTTGCTCATAAAGTGCTAAATCCGCCACCTGCCTATATAGAGGATAGTGGATTTTCCGTTAGAATATCTCTAACTTGCTTCTTAAGATATTGTATAAAGCACTGAAATCTTCTTTAACAAGTAAATAAGCCAGAGACATTTTGCAGAGAGGTCTCTTGCGGAGCTGTCGACACCTCCCCTCTGTGCATTTTGGTGAGGTGCTACGGTACAGAGGGGATTTATACATCTGGAGATATCCGCAGCTTGCTCCTGTCTTAAGGCTTGAGGATTTTGTGGGACCTCTCACTGAGATGTGCAGAGCAGAGCCAGGATAGGAGGACACGGGATGTGTGCAGTCCGGTCCCACTGCGGGTTCTAGCTCATCCCATATGGCAGCAGGACAGACTTCCCACCCCAGGTGGCTCCTCGGCAGAAGCTGGTTTAGAAAAGCACCAGTAACAGTGCAGTGTATGGCCAACCATCGTGTTAACAAAATGATATCAAGGATGTGCTCCTACCTCCTACTGAACTACAAAGCAGAAATTTCAATGATGCGTATTAAACGATGTGACTTGTAAAAATGTTTTCTGTGCACAGAGCAGTGAGAGAAGGTCCTGGTGAGTTGGTGTCTCAGCTCTCCAGAGCCTTGCACCGGACACGGCTGGAGAACCGCTTTGACGGTGTCAGACAGGAGCGATGGACAAAGAAGTCCATCTGTGGTGTGTCTCTTCCCACTCATCACTGCACGCTTTCAAGGGCCTGATCTTGCAACCGTGAGGGGCAAAGGTCTCGGTAACCTCAGTGCAGGCTACTGCCAGTGCCAGGAGCCACAAACTGAGAATCACGAACTTTTGAACCCTGAGATTAATTCAATAACAACATCACTTTTTAAAGTCTCTCCTTTCATACGCTGGCTGCTTTGAGCCTGTAGGGGCCAGAATTTCAAAGGAAATTTTCCAGTTCATCCTTCCCACTCTGGCACCGGTACACAGGGGAAATGGGGCTCCGTCACCTCTTTGTCATTTGGGGTGGATCTAGCTTTCTTGCCAAGGTTTTTCTGACTGTCCTATTTAGTTCCCAGCCAACGGCTTCCTTGTTGTAACCTGCTGGTGAGAGCCCAGACTGCGTGCTCAGGTGTGGGCAGGGTTTCCCCTGGCCCTGAGGACCGGCCCACTCTTTTCTGCACTCTCAACTGAAGATGGAGTCATTCCACTGAACATGCAGCATGCCCTTCATAGACATTTTCAAAACCACCTTGTTTCCTGTCTGGTGTTTTGGTAGTCACTCAGAAATCGCATGTTAACACTAAAATCATCAACTTGTTTAAATACACCTGTTTTCTTTTATTCCATATATCCCATGTTGACCGTGCTTTTCCCATCCTGGATGTCACTTCATTTCCAGGTCTCTGCTGACCAGTGGGATGCTGCACAGCTAGGTGAACCCTTCTCCCTTCTTCGTGGGTTTGCCTCCTAGTACTACCTGACACTTGTGTTTCAAGGACTTTTCCCCTGCTATAATTACTCAGAGTCCTGCTTCTCTGTCTTTGTGGCTTTCTGGAGGAATTTCTTGGTGGCGTGGTGTAACCTTCACGGCCCTTGAGGGGTTAGCCATCCTTTCATGCTACGTTTGCAGTTGCATTAACAGCATTAGGCACTAGGCCAAGTGGCAGTGGTGAGGACATGGCCATATTGGCCAGGGCTCTTGTCTGGCTCTTTCACCCTTTTGGAGACTTTTCCACCTGCACGTGACATTGATGACTATAGCTGGGATTTATAGGAGTGAAGGCTGAAAAATGCCTTCGGAGGGTCACAAAACTGATGTCAAAGTAAGCACTGTTCTGTAGCGTTTTCTGATACGATCTGTAAATCAGAGTATGTAAACTCTACAGGACCTCCTGGGCCTGCAGCCAGCCTCCATCTGCAGCCATGGAGTAGCACGATGCAGAAGACCTTCCATACATAAAATCCAGACTCAAGTGGCTCCTTTCTGAGATGGTGAAGTGATATTTTTGGGCACTCTGATGATAATTTTTTCTTTCAGCAAGTCAGAAAGTCCCATGCCTTTGAAATTCTCCATCCATTTCATAAGAGTACAGCATGTCTTGCCTTCAGTGAACATTTGGGTTAGCTTTTTTAAGCTTTTCCCTGTTATGACAGGACCTAGAAACCCTTTTTTTTTTTTTTTTTGAACCATTTTCATCTAATTCCAGGAGGAGTGCTTTCATAGACTGCCACATCTCTGTGAAGGCATGAGGAAGTAAACACCTCTGAGCAAAGCCTCCACAGAAAGGCAACAGCAGTTGGCTCAAACCCTGTCTTCCTACTCAGACACTAACACTTTAAGCACTACTCAGATGATTACTTTAAGTTGCTTTAAGTACCTCCAGTTGTTTTCTAACTCTCTTCTGCTTTGGTCATTGACTATGAGTGCAAAGCCTGAAATATAAGACTTGGAAAGTCTGTTCTGTGGTTTAACCTTTCTTTCTTTTTTTTTTTTTTTTTAAATACATATAAAAGACTTTTGCTTTTTGCAGGACAAAATGAGAAGTATTCAACATGCTTCCAAAAAGGCAGAACCATAGTGCCTTTGTGGCTCTACCTTCTTTGCAGAACACCACATCTCACAAACCATGGTGAAGATACCTATGGTTAAAAGTAAATGAAAATCTGGATAAATGTATAAGCCAAGGAGATTTTGGACCTGGATTGCCTCCAGTCTCACAGGACTCTGAACAGCTTGCATGTATGGCCACCGCCAAAGACCTATGGGACCTTTGTCGTCAGCACCTTTGCTAACTGCAATGCACAGTTCCAGTTTTGTAACCCCTTTCCTGAGGAGAGATGTCAAACCCTACCCACACCTCAGGACAGATTATCATTTAAAAAAAAAAAAACAAACACACCTCACCGTTCCTGAAATGTGTCTTAATTAAGTCTCAACAATTTGCATTTGACAAAAGATAGAGCCAGTTTCTCTCGTTCTACCGATCCATGCTTAATGCCAGATGGGGGTGGCTTCGGGTCAGGTGTTTCCCAGGCCTGGGGCTGCCTTTGGTCTGCAAGACAAGCCAACAAAGAGGAGGGAAAGAGAAAGTCTAAATACTGGTTGTCTTAGGGTAGCTCAGCTCCAGACTGATCAGCATAAAAACCATATCGGGATGCTAAACAATTCTGATAAAAAGGTACTTGAAAAACGGAGCAGATGTGCCCCGTGGATGGTGTTGTAAAGCAGGTATTTATGGGCAGAGGTCCCCAGAGGACTTTCCTGCTGTGGCAAGGGGGTTCTGGAGAACATCTCTGATCCAGCAGCTCCCGCATGCCGGACCTGCGCATACTGATGTTATCCTTGAGATCTCAGCAAAGAAAGGAGAAATTAGTATTCTTCTGTGGGACTGTGGGAGCGTGGTTTGCTGGGGGCAAGGCTGCATTAGGTTTTCTGCGAGCAGTGCAAAAATGGGATTTTGATTTGTTTCTAAACAGTGGCACATTTTAAATGACTATAAAAGACTTGATACCCTCTTGAAGAACAGGGCTGTCCTTTGATTTTATTTTTTTTTCTTCCCAGAGGAGGCACAAAGGAAAGAGGTCAACTGACAAAACAAAGTCCTACATCGCCAGTGCGGCACATTCCCAAATAGTGACATGGAAACGTATTGCTCAGATCAACAACGCGTTAGGCCCCCGATGCAACAGCCAGGCTAATGGGAGGCACCAACGCCTGCTTGCATCTGCTGGGGAGGCACACGCATTCTTACGTACAATTCTGCTTTACCTAAACATTGCAACTTTACATTGAAATTTTAGTATTCTGGTAAATAATACCGCAGCGCTTCAAAGGCTGTGGGGTGCTTGCTACCCTGGAAAAACCCCCTTTAATTCACGCAAGGCAGATAGCCGGTCTGATCTACAGAAAGCAGGGAAGGGCACAGCAAGCAGTCCTGCTCCTCTTAGTACCTTGCTGGGGGACTGCTTCTAGGCTGTCATCCCCTCAGTGACTTTGGCCCATGGTGGCAGCCCTCAAGAGAAGGCCAACGCAACTGCAGTGGAAGGGGCATAAGGGAAACACAGTGCTGGCCCTCAGTGCCAAATATTTGGGGGAAGAACAGCAGTTTGGAGGGGTGCTGTGGGCGAGTTAAGCTCCTGGAAGCGTACCATCTACCATCTCTTTCTCCGCAGTGCCCCAGGACTTTGCTATTTAAATGCACTGTGTTGTTCCCTGGGTATGAATCTGTGGAGGTAGGGTTTTTTTCAAAGAACCCTTGCTGATTTTCCATTTACTCCCCCATTGCAGCGATTACAGGGTCTTGTAGTTGAACAATGCTTAAGTGAGGGAGCGATTAACTACTTACAGAGGGTTTTTTTTTATATAACTATAGGAAAAATCCTGGCAGCGGGGTTCACATACTAGTCCTGCTCAGCCCCAAGGATGCAATGGAAAAACACTTCTCTCCCTCGAGAGGAGCCCGTATCAGCAGAAGGACGAGCAATCAGTAAGGGATAATGAATCAGTTAAAGTGCATTTGAGAAGATCAATAGATGCAGGTGAGGACACATGTAGCCATTCATTTCTGAGTGTCTTTTAACACAGCTGCATGTTGTGATGTTAGCTTGAAACCCAGTTATTATGCATTTAACAGAGTATTAATTTTTCAGCATCCTCCATTCAATTTGGGCAGAGACCTTTACCTGCTGCATTACGTGGGGAAACATGGGGGTAAAGCAGCCTGGATGTGGAGAACCAGAAAAATTACGCTGACCCCAGCAATGGGGCTGAGTGGTCACAGAATTATTGGGAACAAGTGACCCACATATGCTGGTGCAATAAATCATGCAACAGGGCCCAAAATGGGGCCCAAAGGTGCTTTCTTGTTTGTTTTATTCCTTTTCTCGCTAATCTTTTGGAGAATGACCCAAAGCCCAAAGGACCTGAAGCTCTTGCTAATCAGACAAGGCCTTACGTGTAATTTAGATTTACTCATGCTACATATACCCCCTCATGATATAATTAACAGTGGTGGCACTGTTAGTTAATTAAATTTAGTTTTATGCAGAGGTCAAATGACCTGGAGAGTTTATATGTGAGTCTGTGCCCTTCAACGAATAAATCAAAAATACTGGCCCTGCTGCTAGCCCCCCCCCTTGCCAACAGCCGAGCTCGGGTTCATTAAGGTGCTCACCGGGGCTGACCAAGGCTGAGGACTGCCCCTCTGTAGGAAAAACCCAACATTTTTGTATTTCTCCACTTTCCAGATAGGGATGAAATGGCCCAAACCAACGACTTGCCACAAAACAGTCCCAGCTTCTGCGGCGGTAGAAATGCCAGGTATGGAGCTGACGAGAGACGTGGGGAGCTGAGCTAGGAGGGGTTGTGCTCTTCTTCCATGGCTCCTGCTTCATGGAGGATGGGATCTGGTGGCTTAATGCCTTCGTTTGGCTTGGCAGCACCCTGCCCGTGCTGCAGCTCACGTGTAGCCGTGCCAGGCTGGCTGCAGCACAGGGCACCGTGCGGCGAGAGGGACCATGGCGAGACACAACAGGGTCTAGCCGCCATTCCCGGGGGGGATCGGCCAGGTGCAAACACAATTTCATGCTGAACTGACTCATAGTAAAATATTTTGGGCCAATTCAATTAGTACTCTGGTTTGGGTCATAGTGACTCTAACTGCAAGATTTTGGAAACTTCACTTTCTACAGAAGAAGCTTCCTGTAGAAAATGACTGCCCAGCTCTAGCTGTGGATGTCCTCCTGCAGCCTGGCTGGGCACCGGTACAGGCTGCACAGCAGCCCCGGCATCTCGGGCGGTCACCGCACACATAACCTCCCTGCTGAGACCACGGCTTTCCCCCGAGCAGCCTGGAAATGACAGCCCTTGCTGGGATTTTCCTTTCACCTCCCGCTAGCACTCTATGCATTTCTTATGTCAGTGAGAACAGAAGGGTCCTCTACATTTTTACCATCTTGATAGATTGTAATTAAATCACAGTTTAGCTTGGGACTTTGCATTCATGTTGCGGAGCAGGGCAATCCATCTATTTGCAGGATTGGGCATATACTATTTATTTTGTAAAATCCTTACGTGTTTCACAAATAATCCCACGTATTCTTGGATGGAAAGCACATTAGAGCAAGCCACCGTCCTCTCTCATCCTGTTTGTTCTTCCCTTCTCTCCCCGAGAACAATGAAAGCAGGAGGAAGTCTCGCATTGGTTTGTTACTAGTTTCCAGGCAGTTTTGCTTCCAGCTTCACAACTACGAGCAAAACATTGCAATACCTAGGTTTGAACAGACACAGACAACATCTGGTTTAAAAAAACCACCCCAGCGCCATGAAAGATTGAGGAGTGTGCTCAGAGGCAATGAGATGATCCCTGGTGTTTATTTTATTGCGTTTAGCATTATGATCAAATTTTGAGGATTAATGACTATGCGAGATCTTGAGGAGTGATGATTTGTGGCTTGGGAAAAGGGGATAAATCCAGGCAGGCTGCTGTCGCTGCGGGTGCTGCGCAGCCCTGTGCACCTCACCCACAGCAGGCGACTTCCGCTACCTGCCACTTCAGCAGTTCATTACATAAAAAAATCACATTCTGCTGTGCCCCGGCAGCCCTGCAAGCCAAAACGTTGGCGCCGCCGCTCCCGTCCCCAGCCCCTATCAGCCCTGCTGCGATCAGATCTAATAACGCTAATAAGCCATTGATGCAGTCCCTCCGCTGGGGGCTATCCAGCGAGCAGAGGGCGGAGGCACCAGTGGCCCCGAACTTCTGCAACCGCCTCGGCGGATCCTGTTGCTCCTGGGGAGGTTTCGGCAGCTCCTTCTGGCCTTTGGTCCGTCTGTCCCTCCCAACTGAGCCCAGAGAGGCTGCGCCTCCAGAACCAGCCTCCCCACGACCGCATGATTGTTTGTAATACAATTTATTTCTTTTTTTTTTTTTTTTGAAGCACATCTCCAACCAGAAAGTGTAAGAAAACCCCATCCGCCTGCCAATTGACTCATGTGTAGGGTTTCCGCTTCCCAGATCTGCATATTGTAAGCTCCTGACACAAGTTGATATTGTAAGTACAGCTTCCATACGGTTCTCTCAAAGGCAACAGATTTTTTTATACATATATATTTATATATGGCACCTGGTTTCACAGAAACCACATCCGAAAAAGGGAAATAAGGAAAACAGTAAGCGCTGAATCTACCTAGCTATTGCTGACTTTGGAGTGGTTTTGGCCAATTCCAAAGACAGCATAAATCTCTTATTCTTACTCAGGAGCGGCATAGGAGTCGATAGGGCTAGGATGGCTCCCGAGCGCAGAGGAACAGGTCACAAAGCCAGATCCGACGTCTGGACCCAGCCGGACGAGGGCCATTTCTCGACCCAAGCATCCCCAGCTGCAGAAAGCAGAGGGACGGCCGCTCCTGTGGCACCAAGCATGACCAGGCCCTAGCGCTCCCGACTCTCCAGCATGGCAGAATTTGGGTTCAGCACCTGAAATGTGGCGACTTTTCCCATGAGACCAGACAGGCACAGCCGCGCTGGCAGTGGGGTGGGATGCCCGGAGCCCGGATTTTTCTGCTCGCTGTTTGTCACGGGGGGTCTATGCGCTAAATAAACCCGTTTGCGGGGCTTTGCGATGAGGCGCGCCAGGGCTGGAAGCCTGCAGGACACGCACTACGGTTCCCGCAGGCGTTACCCCTCGGTGCACAACGCCGAACCGGCGCATCCCTCCGCAGGGTCCCGACGCCACGAGCAGGCGGTCCGCGCTGCCGAGGACTCTTCCCCGGCCCCAAGCCCCGTCACCCCGGCGGCGCACGGCGACCACTGCGGGCGGTGGAGACCCGCGCCGGGAGGCGGCAGGGCGGGGGCCCAGGGCCGAACTCCCCCCGCAGCCCCCTCGGGCCGGGCCCGCCGCGCTGCCCGCCCCCTGCCCGCCCCCTGCCCCCTGGCGGCGGGGCCCGGCGCCGCCCCCGCCCCGCGCCGCGGCCGCCCCCTCCCCGCGCCGTGACAGACAGCTCCGGCGGCGCGCTCGGCCGGGGAGGCGGCGATGCGATGCGATGCGCCGCCGCCATCCCGGCGCAGCCCGCGGCGTGCCCTGCCTGCCGGCAGCCCGCGGCCGCCCCTAGCCGAGCTGCAGGCGGAAGGGCAGGGGCGGCGGCGGCTTCTTCTTCCCCGCGCCCCGCATGAGGAGAGGCGTTAAATAGCGCCAGCGCCGCGGCGGCCGCCACTGCCCGCTCGGTGGCGGCGGGGCCGCCTGGCCGGCGGCGGAAACATGGCGAGCGACTCCCCGGCGCGGAGCCTGGACGAGATCGACCTCTCGGCGCTGCGGGTGAGGCGTGCCGCCGGGTCGGGGCCCGGAGGGGGGGATGCGGGAGCGCCCGCCCGTCCATCCGTCCCCCGGTGGGGAGGGTGGGGTGGAGGGTGCGGGTGTGCGCGGTGGGTGCGGGGGCTGGGTGTGTGTGCGTGCACGGATGTATGTGTGTGTGCGTGCACGGATGTAAATACCGGGATATAAACGTGTGAGCGTGCATGTGCGTCCGTATAGCCGTGTGTACGCGTGTGTGTATGTATAAATATATACATGTGTGCCTGCGTGCATAGATCTATACGTACACCCATGTGCGGACGCGTGTACGCAGGTGTGTGTATGCACACACGCACATAGGAGCGTGTGTACGCGTGTGCGTACGGCCGGTGGGTGCTGCGGCTGCCCGTCCCTCCCGGGGGCCGCCGGGCATCGGCTGTGGCGGGGGGGTGCGGGGGTGCGGGGGGGCTGGGGCAGCCCCGAGCACCCCGTTTGGCGGCGGGGCTGGGCAGTGCCTGCGCTCCGCTCTGCGCCGTGCAGCACGCATGCACACACGGACACACGGACAGGGACTGTGCAGCCGGACACCTCCGGGATGCGGGAGCGGGGCTGCTCCCCACACCCAGCTTTTCCACGCCGGCACCCCACAGCCTTTCCATCCATCCATCCATCTCCCGCCGTGCCCCTTCGCTCTGTCTCTTCCTTACCCTCCCTTGAAAATGAAGCTCATCATGTACCCTTGAAATGTCAGGCTCGTCAAATGTGTCAGCCTCTGCGTGGGCTGTGGCCTGATGTCCCCCCCGGTCTATTTTTCCTGTAACTTTTTTCCTTTCCCCCCTTTCTTCTTCATCCTTTGGTCGTAAAAACAGCTAGTTGGTATTGAGCGTGGGGAGTCATTTAGAGAAGCAGCGTTTATTCGAGAGGCAACAGCGAGGCTGCTTCTCTCAAC
The DNA here is from genome assembly GCF_028858705.1 of Grus americana. Classification (NCBI taxonomy): domain Eukaryota; kingdom Metazoa; phylum Chordata; class Aves; order Gruiformes; family Gruidae; genus Grus; species Grus americana. The sequence goes on from NC_072860.1 coordinate 23,274,184, forward strand.
CTGCTGGCATAGACAAATAAATAAAATTAAACAGAATCCGCTGAAGACTTCCACAAGTGTATTTTTAGAAATATTATTTGCTTTAGTGTAGACAAGGAAAAAAAAAGCGCTATCTTTATTCACTTGCCCTACTTTCTTCCTGGTGAGTTTCTGGTTGATTAATAGTGTAAATGATTGCTCAGCAATACACAGTGTAGATGAGATTAGAGCGGGGGAACCATCCAGCTTAAAAACAGACCTGAAGCTCTTGTTTCACCTCTTAGGTGGAAGGTGCCTCAGAAGAGAGGTTGCCAAAGCTGGTGGAGTTAATCCAGGAAAGCAGCATTATGGGGGGGGTGGGGGGGAGCCCTCTTCTTTTTCTCTACCCCCTGAATATCAGATTTTACTATTTTATTTTTAACATCTGCATTAGGAAGTTTATTTGAATGAGGGCACTGTTTCTTTTTAAAACCCTGTCCACACATGCTTACTTTTCTGTGTTTCTGGCTTTTTAATAGCAACGCGTACCAGATGCAGTCAGGGTTTTGTTTTTGCTTTAGGAGGAAATGTCTATTCTCTCCCTCCTTCCCCCTGAGACCTACCGGCAGCGCCCGGTCTGCGAGCAGAGCGGAGCTGGTGTTTCAGGGTAACCGGAGACAAGGAGACCTGAAACCCCGACCAGTGGTGGGGTGGGAGTGCAAAGCTGTGTCCCCCTTTCCCAGTGGTGGCCGCTCCAGCAGGACCTGGGGATTGCAGCAGGGCTTCCTGCTGCCTGCCTGCTTCCTGCTCCTGCTGCTTGGACCTCTGCTCCTCTCAAGGGGAGAGACCTGCTGTGGTGCTTTCCTCTAAATGATGAGAGATGTGCTGGTTTGTAAGTGAGACAAGAATAGGAGCTTAATTTGCCAAGGAATAGATCATCTTCTAAACTAAGCTCTTCTAGCACTTGGAATAATTGTTAAAGGTCATAAATTCAGCAAATAGGGCAAGAAGCGTGAATCATTCCACGGGGTCTGAATCAGAAATCAATAGTAAATGTGCTGCCTGAGCACAAAACATGGCAGGGAGGAGTAATTCCCCAAGCCTTGCAAAATTTCATTTATTAGAAGTGTCACATTGCTGCGGGTTCGTAGATGAGTCTGGATGGAGGAGACATTGCTCTAGTGCCTACGTGTTTGAAGGGCTGAGGGATGGCTGTGCGAAATGCTGGGAGCAGGTAGTGACTCAAAATCTGGCGGAGGGGATGATTTGTTCCCGGCAGCAGGGAAAGGAAACGCTCAGGCCACTTATCTCCAAGTTTGAGTCACCAAAATATTCCAGGAGGCTGTGTTTTATGAACAACAAGCAAACGCATATAAACCAGGTGGACCTTTGACTGCTAGTTCTCCCTCCATCCTTTGCTTTGGCTTCCCTCCTTCTGTCACAAGGGTTGATTTGCAGGACGAGAGCATGCTGTTGAAGGCTGAGCACAGCTTGGCACAAGCAGAACCCTGCACACCATCATTCATTTTTGCTTGCCTCTGCCCTGCTAGCTTACGGGGTGGGATTTGTAGAGCTGGGCTGAAGGTAACATAGGAGGTAGCAGGTGTTTCTGTTTTTGCCACACTGGAGTTTATCTTGGCCATGCAGTTGAGCTCCACCACAGCAGTGCATCTGCCTGACGTGCTGGCTGCTGGGCTAGGAACAAAGCACTGAATTCTGATTAAAATGCATGGCCTGGTGCATCGAGTAAGCGCACTTCGGGCTCGCTCCTACCTTCTTTGTGACATGTTTCTATCCATCACTCTGGACCGTGCTCATTGCCGTGGTACCCAAGTGTCCCTGTGTTGGTGCAGGGGGGCTGAGCATGTGAGGAAGGGCAGGGTGAAACCTTCGATATCAGAAGGATTCTTAAAATAGAGACCGGTGGTGGTGCTGGTAATGAGTATTGTTAATGTTGCAGAAAACTGTAATTTAAAATGATGAGGCCATTGAACAGGTAGTGCTGCATATTGTACTGACAAGGGGATAAGATAAACTACATTATAATGTTCTTTTGTACAGGCTGGGAGATATTTTTGCTAGTCCACTCAGCATGTTTAATAGCCAAATGACCTGGCAGTGCTATTAGCAGAATAATGATTAACACGGGGATTCGCACAGGCTGTTGACAGGCGTGTTTGAGAAGCAGATTTTTGCAATAAAAGGAGAATGAGCATGAGGAGGGATGCAGTGGGCCATGCTCTCTGGTGGTCAGTGCACAGCTGATCCCAACAGGAGAGCATGCAGAAAGATGGGGCTGGGGTTTGGGGGGTTTCCACCCCTTTTTTTTTTTTTTTTGTCTCAGTGAATGCAAGAGCCTGTCATCTCTTGCTGAAGGCAGTGGCCTTGATGCTTCTAAAATATTCAGGTCAATAGCTTTTTCTCTGCCTCGCCCGTCTGCAGGGATGGGCCTCCAGCTGATGTACCGGCGGTGGCCATGGGATCTTCTGCAGTAGCTGCCACAGCTGGATGCGTTTGGGGTGCTTTGCAAGGTGTGTGGGAGGTGATAAGAGCTCTCTGGGAGGAAAACCTTTCCAGGGAGTTGATAACACTCCAGGGCGGGACTGGCTTGGGGCAAGCAAACCTCCCAGCTGCTCCTTGCCTGCTTGGTGAGGGGCTGGCCCTGGGCTGGGGTCCCAGCTGAAGGCTTGCAAAGCTCACCTGGCTTGTATGGCTTGGCTGAGGGTTTCCTGCAAGCCTGGGAATTTAAAAAGAGCCTTTTTGCAGAAAGAGTAATTGTTTTCTTCATGTACCTGGATGTTGCTTTTGTTTTGAACTCATTAACAAAACCCAAGCTTTTGTTATTTACTTTAGCAAAGCGCTGACTGTGCACTCTCTGGAAACTGAATCCTAAAATCGTTAGTTGTTTTGGAAATGCCTGGCCTTTACTGCTCAGGCTTGGAGAGGAGACAGCACAGAATTAAGGAGCCGGTGGGTATTAGCTGTTGCTGGGAAGAGTTGGATGAAACCCAAAAATGTCACTACTCTTCCTTTAGCTTTGCTTTGTATAGAAGTGAAGTTTCAGTGGCCGTTTGTTTGCATTAGTTGATTATTGTCAATGAAGATAAAAGCTCTCATATTAAAAAACCCCAAAACCCAAACAAACATGCTGGCGTTGTCCTGTTTCCAGAACTTCATCAGTTTATGGCATGTTTCAGCATCATTAAAGATTTAGGAGAAGTTCTAATGGGGGATAAGCACTGCAAGCCACCACTCAGGAGCATTATCCTGGCAGCGTTATGTTCGGTTTCTTCTTCCAGCACCTTTTAAAAAAACTGTAGCTCAACAGAACTTGGGCAGCTTTTGCAAAGGTCACCTTCTTCCTAAATAGAAAGAGGAACAAATTTGACTAGAGATGACTTCTGGAGATTAAAAAAAGACATGAAAAGCTTATTTATTTGTGCTGTGCTTTACATGGTATGCTACCATGGAAAATTTGGGACATATCTTCAACAAATAAATATATATATATATATATAGCGACAATTCCTGAGAATGGATGCTCTCAGGAGTCTTCCACCAGGGACTTAATTTGTCCTCTTCCAGTGTGATTCAGTGCATGTGTAAGGTATGGACCATGATTGTATCCATGTACTTTGTATATTTCTGAGCCTTTTTTTAACCATAAAACCTTGGCAGCACAATACTGGTCTCTGAATCATCCCAAAGGGATGATAATGTCCAACTCTAAGCCTTTTTTTTCCTGCATCTCGCTTCCATTCCTTGAGCCAGGAGTGCTAATAGTGGTGCAAACATCTTCTACACACGCATGCATATTCTTGTGTATATGCTCATGAAAAGTTACAACAGAAACAAGGCTGTCTTTTGTCTGATCTTCTGCATGGTTGATTTTTTTTTTTTTCACCTTTTGGAGTTGTGCAGCCCCGATACTGCTCTTCTGCAGTTCTCCATGTCTCCTTCAGCACTGGCACTGTGGTTACTCTTCCTCATCTTTGGAGTTCTTCCGCAGGATGTTTGTGGTGTTTTTAAAGGCATGGAGAGTCTGTCTGTTCTCAGGAGTGTTCCTTGCTGGTCAGCTGTAAGAATTACTAATTTGGAGTGAATTTATAGCAAAACATGTGCTTCAGCAGGTTGACGTTTGAGCGCAAGCTTTGTGTTGAATTGAGGTTTGAAGCGATAAAGAGGTAGGTATTTGATTGGCGTGTGTATTTAAAATGAAGTGTCTGATTTTTAATCTATGCAAGAAATAGTTAGAGGAGGATTTTATCCTTGCTTCGTGAAGGTAGTTTTTATCTGCCAGGCTCTAGTAAATGTAGCGGTGCAGTTTGTATGGGGTGAGGGGGGAAACGGTTCACACTTGATCTGTATGTAAATCTCCACAAATGAATCACCCGGCTAAGGAAGAGGTGTCCTTGGAAGCCATCATTTACGTGGGGCCAGGTCACACCAAAGCTGCTATCACCTCCTGGGCTCGGGCTCCGAGCTGCTCTCCGCAAACCCTTGCCTGACTCCTTCTAATGCACCCCCAGTCACTTTGCAAGGGTAATTATAGACATCAGCATGAGTTCTCTGCCTCTGACCTGCAGACCAAGGACGGAGTATTGATCCCTGTCTGATTTCTTCATGCCTCAAATATAAATGGGGAGAATCCTGTTAGATTTCCCATGCTTCCTCCGGTAAAAAGCTACCATCAGGCAAAAGGGTGCACAGTGTGGAGGAACAGCATCAGTAAAATCTTGTGTCTTGGGGTGGGGAGGATGGTGTTGAGGGTTCAGGATCTACCTCCTGAAGCAGCTTCTCACCCAGGGCTGCCTGGGGAGGATACGTGCCGTTTCCCCTCTGGCTGCCAGCTGTAGAAGATACCAGGAGTGTTGCAGGGCGAAATGCAGAGCCGTGCTGGGAGTTGGCACCGTCCCTTCTCTTGGGGCTTTGGGTGATTCTTCCTCCTCTCCAGCAGCACGGTTGGCCCCGGCTGCTCTGCAGGTGCCCTGCTCGCCCGTGGGAAACGTAGAGCCTCCATCACACGAGGTTTGTGTTTGCTGATGCTCAGGCATCTTCATTACCTTTCATGCAGTCATTAAGGCAGGCTGCAGGTCGAAAACCACAAGCTTAAGTCATTGATAGCTCCATTAAATGAGGGGTTGTTGTTCCCACTTACAGGGCCAGTAGCTTTGATTTCCTCCTCCTGTCCCTTTTTGTCACTTTGAACCGTGGCTGCACATTGAAACCGACGGTCTGTCTGCTCTGGGCTCAGGAACACAATTTATATAAGCGAGGTTTGACGTTCTGCGTGTAAATCGCTTATGATTTCTAAAGGCTGATTGTCTAACAAACACGGTCCTTGGGAAATGGCGACTCCCCCTCTCTCTGCCTTCCCCCTCCACGGTGGTTTCAAGATGAGTCCTGCGAGGGGCCGAGCATCCCCTTGCCGCAGAGGGACGTGGATGCTCAGCACGTAGGGCCCAGCCCTGGGGTGCTCCTGCAATGGCTCATTAGTAAAAGGAGGGGAAAAGCCACCAAGGTTGGAAAACACTGATAAGAAGTTTAGTCGTAACTCGGCTGTATCTCTCTGCACGCCTGATTTTATTTTGTAATGGCAAATCGGAAAACCTTCCTCCCCTTTGATCGAGAATGTTGTTTTTCTACGTTAATTTTCTCTGGTGCTTGCCAGAAGTTCAAGGTTGTGTGTTGGTAGTAAATGATGGATGAGTGTAATCAGGCAGGCAGCACTGGAGTATCCAGATGCATCTTGCTTAGTTGAGAACCGACATTTCCTCCTCCCGTATGAGGTGAGCAAACACTGTGTACTGCCCCGTGCTCAGCTGCCGAGTTACCCTGAGCGCAGCATGCACTTTGCTCTGCTGCATAGCCAGCTCACCTCTGCTACAGAAACCCTATTAGACAGATATTAATGGCTCCGTGCAAACGCCACCCTCTTGCCGGTAAGCGAGACCTGGGCGGTTGACATGGTCTCATCGTTCCTACACACGCACTTAGGCTGAAAACAACCGTGGCCTCTGGCAAGCGCAGTAGCTGCTTAATTTGTGCAGCGAGCTGTGAACAGGGAGTTGCTCTTCTGAGTTAAGCCTTAGCAATATGAGTTTAACATCCTCTTGGTTTTAAAGCGCTGTCGCTGCAGCGAGGGTGGGTGGATGTGTTTCTGTTCACGTGAGTGCACGTGTGGTTTTCGGCTTCGGAGTGCATGAAACCTTTTGTTACAGTTTTTGCTTGCTTCCTCCAGCAGTGTATTTCGGAGTGCAAAACGAAATAAATTGTTTTAACTCTCCTGAAAGCAACGCTTTTGAGAAGCCAAGGATATTGCATAGGATGTGTGTTCCTTTATAAACTAAGAATCACAAATAGAGTTTAGGTCACTGACACTTTGCCCCCTTTTAAAAATTCTCTTTGCTCCTAATTTTGAAACTCAGCAGGAAAAAGCCTCCTGCCAGCTGAGTCATGTGTTTAGTGCATGACAGAAGTGACTGTTTGGGACCATGCCCTTAATCTGCTGGATGGAGACTTCAGGACGCATTGGAGGCGGTAGAGCCTTTGCAGAGGAAGAGATCGCACAGCTTGAATCTAATAAAATGTGTCTAATAACCGCTGTAGTATGCTACAGAAATACAAGAGATCAAAGCTTCGAAGGCATTTATTTTCATAATTTGTGGGTCAGATCCTTGCAGGACTAATTGGGTGCTGTTTGATGTCCAGGCAACAATAGAAATCTCCCTGTAAATCAGAATATATTTGCCTCTTCCTTTCTTTTTTGTGCCCAAGCATAAAAGCTTAGTATGATTTTGAGATAAACTGGCAAAAGCAAAGGTACAGATCTCCTCCCTACCTCATTGCTATCTTTCTTAGATGTATAACACTGTGGGCCATATAGCTGATACAGTGACCAAAACAACTGCATTTACCCGGGAGCTGGTGGTCCTTCTAATGCTGGTGCTCCAGGAGCGCTAAGCCTGCTGGTTATTGCCTGCTGTGCTTCTGCTCCCCAAAGCATGGACCGAGAGGGAACCAGAGACCCAGCTTTGAAGGGGCAGTTTGTAGGATCTCCTCAGTTGTGACTCACTGGTCATGACACCCAGGGGGCATCTCAGCTTTGCAGGTGGTCACCCCCAAAACACATCAAGTTGAGTATGCTGTGTGTTTTGTGGGGGCACTTAAAGTTCTTTTATTTTTATGTATATAAAAATTATATATATATACACAAACATATATATTTTTATATATATACACATATGATATATATATGAAAATAAGCATGGATCTAACTGTTCCCTCTTTAGTGGAGTAGGACAGCATGGTGAGCTAGTGTGCCCCTGAATGGCACAGCCTGCGTTCTTGTCCCTGGCACATAGACCTTCTTCAAAACACCGGCCAAAATTTTCCAAGCTACTCACTCGCGTGGGAGATGCTGGATTAGCCATAGAGCTGTTCTCGCACGTGAAACCTGGCTGGAAAGGAAGGGGCGCTGCCCTTAAACTTGAGTGTTTTGTGTTGTATCCTCCCACCGAATACTCATGGTGGGTGTTTGTGGGGGGCTTCTCTCGTGTGTCTGCAGATGCCCCCATTTTGGGAGGAAAGAAGGATGGGCGTGCAAGGAAACTGTGTTCTTGGAGCAAAACCAGAGGCCAAGGCAACAAAATTAAAAGGGCTTTAAATGCATTTTCTGGCTATGCAGACAGGCTGTCTTCACTGCAGTAATGCTCATCAGCCTTTACGTATTGATTAGCTTCAGTAAATAGTGTGATGACTCTGCTCTTCCTGTTGCTATTCCGTGGGGATCGGTGTGTGAGTATGGCTGAAGAGGCTGTAATAGCTAAATGGGATTCCAGTAGTGAGAGCAGTTTACAAATGCTCTCCAAAGTGAACCTCGCAGCCAGTGTGACTGTGTTTGCTATAAATATAAACACAGAGTGCTCCACTGGTGACTGGGCTGGTAATGACTATGTTCTCTAATGGGCAAAAACCTGTGTTTCCCGAGCCAAGTGCCCTGCCCTGGCGGGGATACTGTCTTCTCCTGCTTCACTGGTTGGGGTGCTGTGATGGGTACGTTGTGTGTGGGGTGGGTGAATGGAGTACGATGGAGAGGAGAGGCTGGAGTCCAGTTGAAATGTGAGGTTGCTTGGCTAGCCATTGGCTGAAAATGACTCCTTTTCTACCTGCCCTGCTTGTGGCTTGTCATAGTTTCTTCAATATTCGTGCGTAGCTGGGCGTAGTTCAAAGTTGTTTTGTTTGTTGGGCTTTGCCCCTGCTCTTGGAGACGGTGACGTGGTGTAGCAGTGTGGAGGTGGTTGGTTGAGCACTGGGCAAGACCAGATCCTTGGAAAATCGTCATGATAAAGTATGAACAGAGCAGGAGGGTGGCAGACACAGCAGCTTGTTGTCCCTGTGGAGCAGCAGTGGGAGGAAGGACGGAGAGCTGCTTTAGATATTGGATGCCGTAGCTGAAAAACCCATCCAGAAAACTTCCCATCACTGTGCCCGTGTTTTGTGACAACCTGTAACTGCACTGTGGTGGAAAAGCTCTTCCAGAGGCAGTTTGGGCCATGAGGTGGAATCCCAGGTTGCTCCGGAGACTGGATGGAAAGATAGGATGGAGCAGATGTAAAATTAGCATAACAATATACCTTTAATTCAACTTGAAGGAAATAATTGAAGACTAGTTGTCGCTTATGATGGTGACCTCTGCCAGGATGACTCATGCTGCAATATAATGAGTCACTTGTTAATGAAGGCCTGTTAAGGAGAAAGTGCCAAATCTCCGTAACTTCTTCACTGTGCGATATAAAAGCCAGGATGAAGAAGG